>NW_027437200.1:10149047-10836547 GCF_033239565.1 Halichoeres trimaculatus | reverse complement strand
TGAATTCAAACCTGCTCTGGGTCACTCCATACAGTCTTCCTGTGGCCATTTCTCCCTCTATAGTTATATGTGTCTGGCTCCTCAAGGGAACATTCTTAAGCAGGGGTCTGCAACCTGCGGCCCTGGAGCCTCATGCGACTCTCTGGCTCCTTTCCTGTGGCTCCCTGTAGATTTGAAAAAAATATTAATGAAATACAGAATTTTTATTTATGATTTTATTATTAAGAAATTATTTTTATTATTCATTTATTTTTTTTTAAACTTTTTGCATTTATTTTTTCGTAAAGTTTTTGCAAATTTAGGAATAAACATTCAAATTTTTTAAAAGATTTCTGCACCCCCCCCACCCCCCCCACCCCCAATTTTTTGAAATAATTTAAAATGGAGCAAGTTTGTGAAAAGACAGTTATATATATATATATATATATATATATATATATATATATATATATATATATATATATATATATATATATATATATATATATATATATATTGCAAATTTATGACATTTTAAAACAGTTTTAAAATTTAAGATATTTTGCATTTTCAGCCTTTTTTTTTAAATCACAAACTTACTGAAATACCTTATTTTCCATTTATGAACTTTATGATATTACATAGTTTTCTAAATTTTTAATATTTGCAAATTTATTGAAAATATAAAACTGAGACATAACATGTACAATTTTATAAACACAAAATCTTCTTGTTCAGCTAATTATTTACTACATTTTTAATCATGCTGTGGGGATGTTTTTCAGCTGAAGGAACAAGGACACTTTTCAGGATTGAGGGAAAGATTAATATAGCGATGTACATTGACGTCCTGGATGAGAACCTGCTCCACAGTGCTTCTGACCTCAGACTGGGACAATGGTTCATCTTTCAGCAGGAAAACAACCCCAAGCTCATGGCCAAGACAAGATAGATCAAAGAAGTGCAACTCAATGAATGTCCTGGAGTGCCTCAGCCAGAGCCAAGACTTGAATCAGATCGAACATTTCTGGAGACATCTGAAAATGGCTGTCCACTGATGTTTCTGATCCAGCCTGATGGAGCTCGAGAGTTGCTGCCAAGAAGAATGGGTTAAACTGCCCAAAGATAGGTGAGCCAAGCATATGGCACCGTATTCCAAAAGACTTGAGGCTGTAGCTGCAGCTAATTATGCATCAACAAAGTACTGAGCAAAGGAACATGTAACATTTTAAGTCTTTATTTTTAATAAATTTGCAAAAAATAAATAAAAAGTTAAAAAATAAAATAAATAGAATTAAAAAAAAACATATATACATATATGTACTAATTTCATTTTGGAATGAGACTTTAAAATTACAAAATGTGGAAAAAGTGAAGCACTGTGAATACTTTTTTGATGCATTTTTTCTGACAAAATGGACTCAGAAGTCGTAAATAAATAAAATTTCTAAGAAAATAAACAATTATGGATATTCAACAACATAGACATAGAACTAATATATGATTTTTATAAAATTTAAAACTTTGAGGAAATGTATAGTTGTGAAAATATTGTAAAAAAAAAAAAAAATAATAATAATAAAAAGAAAAACACAGGTCATTTTTTTGAAAAAGGCTGCAAACAGGGTTTTCATCCTGCAAAAGTGAGTTGTTTTGGCTCTTCGTGTATGTGGTTTCACGTCTTTATGCAGCCAGCCTCAAGTAGACACTCAATGAACTGCAGTTTTCAGCACTTCTGTACAGGCTTCTTTTTTATGTTAGTTTTGTTTTGTTTTTTTTGAAGCTGATGTTTCCCCTTGCACCAAACAGACATTCCTCCCAGATCCTTTGATGCTGACCTCCAGGGCATGAACAGCTGATCAGCAGCTGATGGTGATGATGCCACAGCTGTGTTCAATATTTCTGTACGAAGGAAGAATCCTGATACAATGCAAAGTTACCAAACAGTCACACATTTATACCTAAGTGCATGGATTAGATCGCTTCCTCCAGTATTGATTATTGATCAGGTCATCAGGGTTTATGTGTAAACACAGTGTCAGCTGCAACTAACAGGTGAAGCACCTGCTGCAGCACCTCTTGCTCTCACCTCTGTGTGTGCAGACCTCTGTGCTCTGCACATCTCTGCATTCCTTTATCCACACTGCACACAAACACATTCATGATACGCATGTGTGTGTGTGTGTGTGTGTGTGTGTGTGTGTGTGTGTGTGTGTGTGTGTGTGTGTGTGTGTGTGTGTGTGTGTGTGTGTGTGTGTGTGTGTGTGTGTGTGAAACAAATGTGTCTTTTTTTCTTGTTAACACTTCTGTTAATGCGTGGCAGCACCTCCCGAGTGTTCGAGCTGCTTCATGTTGACTTTGACACGCTCATTAATCTGTTTGATCAGCTGCTGTGTGTGTGTGTGTGTGTGTGTGTGTGTGTGTGTGTGTGTGTGTGTGTGTGTGTGTGTGTGTGTGTGTGTGTGTGTGTGTGTGCTCTGCAGTGGCTGCTCAGTGATGATGTTGGTGGATGAGTCACCCAGTCTTCACCACGTGACATCATGAATCACTGCACCTCTCCTCCACAGGCAGAGCTGCATCCATCCACCCCACAGCTCCACTTCACCTCCTCCTCCCTCCTTTCTTTACAACCCCCCCCCCCCCTTTATTTTTCACCAGCAGCCTAAGCTTTGATTCTATTTCAGTTTCAGCTACATTCTAATTTTATCCTCCTGTTTCTATATTCATGTAAGTCCTCGTGTCTCTTCTACTCTGTTTGAGCCCTGACTTGCTCTGACTTCAGCCTCCATAACTTTTCTGTGAGCGTGACATGAACAATGCTGCCTCTGCCTTGTGCTCAGTGAGTGTGTGTTATGTGTGTGTGTGTTTCAGCCTCTCTTTGCAGCCTACAGGCAGCTCCTCCTCTGATTACGATGATGATGTGGTGGTGATGAAGGCTCTGATCATGCCTCCCTGATGTATCACGGCCCCCTGATCTGTCCTCAGCGCCCTGTTATTCAGCGTTCCTGTCAAGATCACACACGGAGGACTATCTCCATTAACTCCTCCAGATTAAATCTCTTCATCATCATTTATTCATCAGCAGCACTTATTCATTCAGCCTGGAAGAGGGGGAACTGATGATGATGAAGATGATAAAGTCCTGTTGTCTTAATGCGATCAGCTGCTGCCTGTTCAGGAGGATTTATTCTAATGTTAACATGTGTGAGTCTGACCTGCTTTCAGCTGCACATTTAGAAAAGAGGAAATGTGCACTGAGCAGCATGGAGTCAGATGCTGATAATTCATTAAAATATGATATTTTAAACAAGTAAATGCACAGATGTACCACTACAATGTCAACTAATGAATGACTTTTTAAGAATTTAGCTTAGTTAGAAAATAATCCTTAAACACAGAATAAGACAAAGCCCATTTTTTAAAGCATTTTATGATTTATATTTTCACACTTTTCTACACTTATATGTCTTTTAGTGCTTGTTTCCACCCATTTAAGGTGTGTTAAGGATAAAGTCAGAATCTAAATCTAAATCTGACAAAGATAGGTTTCAAACTTGTATTTCTTTAAATATTTACTGAACCACACACTCATACTAAGAGTTTCATCCTAAGTTTGACTGATTGAATTCAACCCAAAATGTAAAATAAGAAAATCTCTCTTTGTTTATTTCTTCCTCTTTTCTGTGACTTCTTCTCTCCTCTCTGCTCTCGTCATCCATCAGTTTACTTATCTTTAATCAGGAACATGGTGGCTTCTGAGATAATTGCTCTGAATGTTTTAGTCACACAGGTGCACTGCAAAATAAATAAATATATAAATAAGGAAAAAAATAAGTAAAGCTGATAAACTTAACCCTTTGAGTTTTGCTTTTGAGTTGGCTGAACTCAAATTTTAATTTTCTTCTTAACTGGAAGTTGCACAAACTCATGTTTTCACATGGTAATTACTCAAAATCTTAACTTTTTTCAACTTGAGCTGGTGTTACCTGTAATTCTACATTTTACTTCTTAATTTTTTTTTCCTTTTGTTAACTTACTGAAACCTTTTGTAACTTATATGACCTCAAGGCACACAAGCATCAGATCAGCTGCTAGCTTTTTTCATAACCATCAAGCTGTTTGTGCTTAAATGTTGGATACTCGCTGTATGCATTTACTAGTAACTCAGTCACCAAAATAAAGGAGAAAAGAAAAGAAAAGTAAAGAAGAAAAGAACAGAAAAGAAAAGAAAAGAAAAGAAAAGAAAAGAAGAAAAGAACAGAACAGAAAAGAAAAGAAAAGAAAAGAAGAAAAGAAAGAAGAAAAGAAAAGAAGAAAAGAACAGAAAAGAAAAGAAAAGAAAAGAAAAGAAAAGAAAAGAAAAGAAGAGAAAAGAAAAGAACAGAAAAGATAAGAAAAGAAAAGAAAAGAAAAACAAATAATCTTACTACTTTATCACAACTTATTTCAAAAGTTGTGCTGACACTTCCTGTGTGACACTTAACAAAATAAAAGCATGCTTTAGTATCATTTATTATGAAGCATTCCTGTGTTTGCTGTGTAAGTTTTTTTTCTGGTGTCGTGTGAATAAATTCTGCTCAAATAAAAATGTCCTCTGTGCACAATGAAGCGTTTGGTAATAAAAATAGTCGACTTTATTTCGTTCTTTCTGTGTAGCAAAAGTAGTGATTGACATGCGCATATTTACATCCAGCAAACGCATGTTTATTACGATGGTTACAACAAAGTACAGACACACCACTCTCTGCACACAACTCCAACACGGATGTAAAAGTACACCGACGTCTGCATTTCCTTGTCTTTAGGTTGTTTTTTTTTTGTCAGTTTTTCATTGATGCGCAATAAGAAGTTTTAGATGCAATTATACATAAACGTGCAGACACTGTCCCCTCAACTCCATCTTCATCTGTAGCTTCATCATTGAGAATCATCATCATCGCATAGAAAATAACAAATTATTAAAGATACAAAAACTCCTCTGTCTCTTTGTATGCTCCTTATGAATGACCACGTCATTGGATCATTTTTCATGGTGAGATTGTCGATTTATTCTGGCTTAACATCAGACAGCCATGAAAACACGAAGAAACAAAGACCTTCTTTTATCCTGCTTTGATCCTTTTAGAGAGTTTACTGATCTTTGATGTGAGGAGCTGTCCATAAATCAAACCTTAGATCTACAATACTGATTCCTTTCATTTTTCTTTTTTCCCTTTTTTTCTGCACATAAAAAACAAACAAAAACAAAACAAAACATTACAATCATCCCTAAACTTCTGATACTGTCAGCGGAAAACCCTCATTATGTGTTCTTAAAGGTAAACAGACGACTTTTCAGTCCTCACAGAAGTGACCTTTGACCTCAGTGATCTCATGGACGTGATGTCACAGTGACGTGATGTAATTACATTAATTGCCTTAAGGCAGCAGGTTTCTGCTCAGGTGAGTCAGGTGTGGAGGATGGTTCAGAGGAAACAGACACTGAGCTGAAGCAGCGAGGGAATTGAGTCGCTCTTTGACAAGAACATGAAGAGGTGTAGAGGACAAGGCTGCAGATTAGACCCGTACATTGTCTCTGCACATCACACCTGTGCAGAGACAAGCCCCCCCCAAAAAGTGCCTGGAACGTTTTCATGTGCAGCTTTTTGTACATCTGTCCAAAGCGTCATTGGATTTTAAAGTCTGCACACACACAGGTCTGTTCACGAACCAACAGAATCGCATTGTCGTGGGTTTTGATGGTTAAAATGTCGTGTTCCTCCTCCATCACACTCTGCAAACTGAGCTATAAAAATGTTAAACTCTTGCATCTCTAGTGTTTTGATTTCTGATTCCTGCAGATGCTCCACCAACGTACGCCCACACAGAGCTCAGAGTGTGTGAGCAGAAACCACAAAGCTCTCTCTTTAAATGTCCCTATTTGTCTTTTGGTTCATTTGAGCCTTATTTTTGACTGAGGGGTCAAATCCAGCATTTTAACTCAGTTTACAGTTTGAGTCTGGATAAAATCTGGAAGCATGGTGTCAACCAAAATGCATGGATTAATCTGCTGCTGAAAGACCTGTGTGTGTGTGTGTGTGTGTGTGTGTGTGTGTGTGTGTGTGTGTGTGTGTGTGTGTGTGTGTGTGTGTAGTCTTAAACCTGGAGGCTGTAAAAACCAGGTCTTGGTTGTGAACAGGTAGGCTGGAGGAGCAGTCAGGACTGTGAGGTGTTCAGAGATGACTCAGCCCCTCAGCTTTCTCTTTCTGTTTTTGTTGATCACAGAGCAGCAGCCTTGTCCGTTAACCCCTAAACCTTCATGTATGTTCAGAGAGAGAGCGTCCCTGCAGCGCTGCATCCCTGTGATGGTGTCAGCTGTAGGAGAATGCCGTATAGACTTTGGCCAGGGTTTGGCACCATAGCAACAAGGTAATTGAAGTTATGCAAAGGGATGAGTCATGGTGTCATTATAGCAGAGCAAGCGTGGCTGAGCTCAGAGAACAAGCTGTTTGGAGCTCCGTGTTTCTCCGTGTTTTACCGTGAGGAGCTTCAGAGGCAGTGTGAAGGTTTACAGAATCAGACATTTACTCTGACATGTTTGATTCTTGAAACAGAATGAAACAGTGAGCAGCCTCAGCATGAAAAGGGATGAAAGCGTGTACGGTGACATACTACTTGACCAAAAGTTAGTGGACACCCTGACGTCTGTTTGACTCATTTGTTCTGCAAACATCTTAGAATGTCTTGATGCAGAATTAACACTTGTTTGGTCCTTTTCTGGCTCTATATGATGGACCTGCAGTGTTCAGAGTCAGCTTTGAGGAGAAATGGTTTCCAGGTTAGAGGAACAATGAGTGTGTTCACATGGACCTGAGTATCTTGGTTATAAAACTTTAAGAGTTTATGAATAAATTGGAGAAAAACAGACCAGTGGAGCTTATTTGTGTTGTGGGGATACAGTAACTGATTATTTGAATAATTGAATTGGCTATTGATTGTGATTAATCAAATAATAAATAAGAACTGTTAGACATCCATCATCACTGTCAGCCCCAAAGATGACACTGTGCTCTGTTTCTGGTTTTTAAAAGGAGGATAAAAGCTCATCCTGGTGTCTGAAGTCAGGATCTGATGCTCACACGTGGTAACATGAGGACAAAATAGACAAAAACAGGATTAAAACAAGATCAGTAACATGATCTAAACCTGATCAAGAAGGGATCTAAAAAGAATCGTTAGGTCCATGTGAAGCACTCAGACTGTTTTTAAGAAGTGGTTCAGTTTTGGGCATCAACATCTACCTTATCAGAGGTTAGCAAATGCTAAGCAATAAGCTAAGGCTAGCAAATGCTAGCTTGGTAAGTAAGTAGAATCTATAGTTCACTCAGATATTTGGCGTGTTCAGACATTGTAGAAAATAAATACTCCAAAATTTGTTAGCCTTGTTGTTGATAGCAAGATTTTTAAAAATTTACCATAACTTGATCGAAAGAAGCTGAGGTGCCAACTTAAACTAGCATGTTAAAAGAACCTAAGTGAATGTACCAAGAGCAGAGTATTTAAACACAGGCGGGCACTAAACCAGCTGTTTAACAGGTCTGAACAGGTCACCTGTCAGTCTCAGGTGACCCCAGGTGTCCTCTGTCTGACTCCTCTCCCTTTCTCATGAGACAATGACTGATTGAATGATCATCAGACTGTGTGAACAGGCCTGAAACAACAGACTAGGACCATAAAGTGATGAGGAGATTGTTACAGAGGGAATAAATCAGCCGAGAGGAGGAGGAAACTGATGTCTGCCCCCTGCTGGCCATCAGAAACACTGCAGGTTTAAGGCACTTCTGCTCTGCCTCATAGTCAGATCACATCATATTGACCGTCTATCTTTCTTAAAGGTATAGTAACAGTGTGTTCGATTGCCTCCTCTGATGGCATTTAAAAACGTCCACGTGGAGAATGATGTCATGTTTGGATGAAGAGTTCTAGCGTGATCCACGTCTGCCACATCACGCCGTGTTCATCCTGTTCTCTCCCTCTCCTTCACTGAGGAGTAGGAGGAGTGAAGAAATGACTCTTTATTTCTCACCATAGTCTTGTGTTGAGTCCTCTATCGCGTCAGTGAACCAATCAAATAAACCAAAGGAATCATTCACCGGTGTGAACTGAACCAGAAATAAAATCATAAAGAAAGACTTTCTCTGCTCTCTGTTCCTCCGTCACCCCTCTGTTTCTGCTCCCCCTCTCAGTCTGATTTCTGTGGTCTCTTCAGCAGGATCTGTTGGATGTACTTCTCCAGGTCCTCACGGCTCTGTGCTGGTTTTCCCACCTCATAGTAACCTTGGTTTCTCTGCGCCGGTGGAGCTGAGAAGTAAAACGGTTTCTGATGCGGCGGCCTAGCAGGGACTCTGAATGTCCGAGGGTACAGAGGGACAGGGTAGCTGGGGTAGAACGGCTTCTGCTGGATGCTTGCAGGGGGCGCTCTGAGCCGGGGCTGGATCCAGCTGTGGTAGCGGCGTTTGGGTGGGAAGGCGTAGGCATCATCCTGAGCGAGGGGGGGTTTGGGGAGGTAGAAACGAGGTTTGGGTCTTGGAGGAGGAAAGTAGACAGGGTAGTAGTTTGGATAGGGGTAGTAGGACCTGTATCTGTAGGGGTACAGTGGGTACCCGGTCTGGACAGGCTTTGGGGACTTGAACCAGACTTCCTGTTTGATGGGCTTCTGAGGTTTGGACCAGAGGTTCTGACTGGTTCTCAGAGGTTTGCTCCACAGGTCTTGAGACTTGGTTGGGGATTTCTCCTGGAACCAGGTTTTCAGGAGGTTGACGGCTGGAGACGGCTGCTTGGAGACAGGGAAGCTGTTGGTGTCAGTGGGCGATGAAGACGAACCTTTGGTGGAGGAGAAGGATGAAGAGAGCGGTGTTTGAGGACGCTGCCAGCGGGACGTGACCTCTGGAGGGATGTCCTTCTTTTTCTTCTTCTCCACGTCACTGATGATGTCCACCACATCGTCAGCGGGCAGGTGGAGCTTGCTGGAGATCTCAATGAGCTTGTCGATGGTCTGGGGATCCAGGTCCTCCTCCTCTGCCGCCTCCTGCTCCTCATCTGACCGTTTGTCCTCAGCAGCGTTGGACAGAGATGATCTGTACTTCTTGTTCCCGTTGTTCTGCTTCACCATGTAGCGCAGCAGCATATCAGAGGCAATGTCTGCCAGCTTCTCCTCCTCCATCTTGGCGCGCTGAGCCTCAGCTGCCTGCCTCCTCATCTCTTCCTGCTCAGCTTTGGCTCGAGCCTCCTCCTCCTCTGGGCTCAGCTCCTCCTCCTCTTCCTCTGGCTCCTCCTCCTCCTCCTCTGCTGGCTCTTCCTTCTCCTGCTCTGAGGGGAGCTGAGGCTGGATCTCGTTGTCTCTATCTCGGTTGGTCTCCTCAAAGTCGTCCATGAAGTTCCCGTCCCTGAACAGGGGGAAGTTGATCCCCTTCTGTGTCTCTTCCTGCCACTTCAGCTTCTTCTTGCTGGTGCTGATGTCACTTCCTTTGGCGGGGAGGACCTCGTTGTAGCTGCTCCAGCCTCGGCTCTCTCTCTGGCTCTGCTCGCCTTCTCTCTTGGTGGCCGTGTTCAGACTGGGAAACTCCTTCATCATGGTCTCCAGACTCTTCAGCTCCTCGGGGCTCAGCTGCTCCTCTTCTTCGTTGGTGTCATCTTCAGATGGAGGATTTGCTCCCTGCTTGGCGTCCTGACTCTGGGGCTTCAGCTCTGCTGGGACCTGGACCATCTGGCTCGTGGTTCGACTCGTCACCTTCTCTGTCATCCTCTCCTCTTCCTCCTGAGCCCTCCTCCTCTCCTCTTCCTCCTCTTTCTCCCGCTCTTTTCCCTGAGCAACCATCAGCATTTCCAGCTCCTGTCGTCCGTCTCTGTCTCTGTCTGCTCCTTCCATCGTTCTCACCTCTCTGCTCTCCTCTTTTGCCTCAGCGCTCAGCTCCTCTTCCTCCCTCCTCCTCCCCACATCAGAGCGATTCAGCGCCTCCAGCAGAACTGCTGCCAGTCTTTTTGGATCCACATCTTTGAAGAGCTCATCTTCCTCTTCTGTCCCCTCTTCCTTCACTGACCGTCTCTCCTCCTCTCCTCTGTCCTCCTCTCCTGCCTCTGTGGGAGCAGTAGGAGTTTCTGTGATCAGGTCCTCAGCCTCCTCTGGGCTGTTCATAGTGGTAGGGGTGATTGGGTGGAGGAGGGAGGCTCCTATGAGGAGTAGAAACAGGGTAAGGGCACTTGAGGTGCAATGGTTCCTGGTCATGGTGCTCAGAACAGTCTGATGGTCAGAAACACCTGAAGAAGAAAAAAAACACACGTAGTCAGTTTCCTCTTTATTCTGACATTTATTTTTCTGATCTCCTGTCTCACATCTTGAAGCCACTTTATGTATCCTACAGCCCCTCCTCTGCTCCCCAGGAGACCCCGGTTACCCGTTAGCACAACCCTGCAACAGATGTGTTGGTGAGGAGTCTCATTAAGCTTCACTTCAAACATCAGGAATCTGGTGATAAAAAAGGCTCAAGTTTTATCTGTTATCTGCACGAGGGAGCTGTGTCAGCTTTATTTTGTTTTGTTTTTAGGATTAAATGACTTCAAGTCTGCTGATACTGAACAAAAACTGTGTTCTCACACCTGCAGCATCTGTGACGCAGCAGAGACAGTTCAGTTCACCATGTGTGTCACAGTTTCTGAAACTGCACACATGTTCAATAAATTATGATGGAGATCAGGAAAAAATGATATCAAGATTTATGTAGTTATAATATTAAAAATCTGAATCCAGCAGGTTTGACATGAGATGTAATGCAGTGAAGAGTCTACAAAGGACTGAAGTTAGATACGCAGGTTTTTATAGCTCCAGTTAACAGATGCACTGGCAGGTTTTCTGCTTCACTCATGAAACATTGGATCTCACCAACACTCACAGGTTTCACATGATCACATCACAACCTTGGCTACAGGCTGTCATTTTTGTTGATTCATGATTTTGATCATTCACCGACTCAATATTTGGAACATTTGAAGCCATGTTTTGAGGTATCTGAGATCTCAGGATGACGTCTGTTGGTATCTTGTTTTGTTCTGTCACAGAGGAGGAAAGATGCCAGAAAATAGGCTCAATTGAGGAGCCTTATGAAAGAAAAGACAAAAAAACCCTTTTATTCTGAAATCTTGAACTTGATTGATCATCTCTGACATTAAATCATTGCGTCCACTCAAACATCCAGGACATGCATGAGCACAGAGAACATGGGTTCATTCATGCAGCAGTCAGCAGCACTGCATCACAGACGCTGTTCTGCTGATCAGCACCAAGGACAGCTCATGGTCTCGAAATGGAGGGGGTCTGACATCTTCAACATTCCCAAAGTGCAACAAGTGCAGTGGGTGTGACATCCAATCAAATGTCAGGACACACGCCCACATGTGTGTCACTCACTGCTCTCAGAGGTCGCAGCTCTGCAACAACAACAACAACCACCAGCCTCCTCTTTTTCTGTGGTGCTGCACGGCGGCACGCCACTCTGTGCTGCAGACACTGCAAAACATGTCTGCAGGAATTCACTCAGTCTGAGCTCTGAGGGGACAATCTGCTCAGAGACAGACCTTAAATGTCGACACAGAAAGTGCAACTGGATGGAAACCCCTCCAAAAGGAAAATCTGCCCATTGTGCAGAAAATTAGATTTCAGCAACAGATCAAGAAAAATGTTTTAAAATGTTTCTTTTTAATGAAACGTAAATAATTTTGATTCTAGTAAAAAAAAAAAAATCTTGTCCAGGAATGTTTGTCTCGAGCTCTGCAAAACCTCGCTCAGACATAAATAATGGGCTAATTGAGCGGCGGAAGCGCGCGCATGTTCCGCAGCTGCAGCGGAGGTGGAGGGATGAAGAGGATGAGGATGATGGTGAAGATGATGAGGATGATGATGATGATGCGTGATGTGCAAACATGCAGCCAGATAAAACACAGGCCAGCATGACTGATCTCATCCTGCACCGTCCAGATATACACAGGTGTAAGAATTTGAGAGACATAAAAAAAAACAAAAAAAAAAAAAACATGAAGAGGGGCCCTTCATAACAACGTGTGTGTGTGTGTGTGTGTGTGTGTGTGTGTGTGTGTGTGTGTGTGTGTGTGTGTGTGTGTGTGTGTGTGTGTGTGTGTGTGTGTGTGTGTGTGTGTGTGACACTCAGACACGACAAACACTCTTGTCTCTAAAGAAAAAAAAAAGCTCTCAGCTCTGAGCGTCACTCAGCCCTCCAATCAGCCTAATTTCAGTCTGCTGCTCCCTGTCAGAGGGTGTCATGCTGCTGACGGTGACCGGGAGAAGAGGCTATGATGATGATGGTGATGATGATGAAGGTGATAATGGGTGGAGGAGGGAGGTGGATGAGGACAATACAGTGGCTCCTGTGTGGGATCTAAACAAAGGGTCCACTCCTTGTAAACATCATCTTAGAAACCTCTATTTAAAATCAACATATCAAATCAATCCGAGTTACATTTCAGATTCAGTGATTCTGCTTGGTCTCATGAATCCAGAAATTTTAATTCTCCTTCTGGATGAAATCCAAATCTTTTCCAGACAAACAACCAGATGCTGACAGCGCCTCTTCTCAGCACATTAAACTTCTCTACAGGAGCGGAACATTCAGCTCAGCCCAGCCACAGCACAGCGGAGAAAGTGAATCCGGAGAAGTTGAGACTTACTTGCGGCTCAGAGGGAGCAGTGGGGGATTCCAGCTCCCCTCCCCGGCGCGTCACTCTCTCAGCTGCTGGAGGTCCCGCTGTCACGCGCAGACGCCCTTCCTCGTGCCACTGCTGCTGTTGTTGTTTTTTGTTTATCACTTGTTTTCCCTCTCTCAGGTTGAGTTTCTCTGTTTGTTTGTCAGGTTTGTCCTCCTCTTGTTCCCCTCCTCTCTCGGGACTCCGCTCCTCTGTTCTCCTGTTTTCAGGACCACGGGCAGCGGTTGCAGCTCTTATACCTCCGCCCTCCGGGCCCACGTGACTCCTGCGTCAAGAGGCCCCCCCATTGACGTCACCAGGCCGGGCTTCATTCATAAGATTTTTCTGCAAACACACACACACACACACACACACACACACACACACACACACACACACACACACACACACACACACCCCTAACCCATCAATTAGCTCGCGCTGCTGAATGAACAGAAGCGGCTGAATGAATCCGCAGTTTGTGAAGCGCAGTTTCTCTGTCTCTCTTAAACACATTCACACGCGCGCGCGCACACACACACACTCAGTCACGTGTCGGAGCAGACGTGTGTTAGAGATATCAGAGAGGTGGAGCACAGATTATAAACCATCCCACTGAGCAGAAACAACAGTCAACGCCTGAATCAAAGGAGGGGCATTCAAAGAGGATGATTCTGTAAAACTCAGATTAAAACATGAACAGACCCGCCCTGTGCAGGGAGACACCTGCATATTAGAGAATCATTCACGTGATGATGCAAGCATGAAATCAAGCACAGATACTCTCTATGGACCTTTATTCTGCAAAAAGATGTCAGAGACTCAAAAATTTGAGATGGCTGCCATTCTTATCAAATGCTCTACTGCAATATACCCCACTTCTTCGACAGCTGCACTTTCTATTGCTTTACATCCACAGGTTGTCAGTTCTGAACATCTGGCCAGTACAGATCCTGTGGTTAAAAGCTGGGGCATCTTCATGCCATCCTTAATGTGCCAATCAGATATGTAGCATAGTGTTCACACTGGCTTTTACTTTCCGAAACAGGGCACAGCAAAAACCATGGATTGAGTTTGTGGTTGACTCTGTGACTCATACAGTGTGCATACAAACTGTTCTGCCAAGGACACGCAGCTGGACTTAATTCATCCTCACCAAAGTTGTGGTGAGATGAGGGAAATGTTGGAACCAGATGGAAATGAGGTGCTGCACATATCACCAAAATACCTCAAAATGTATGAATCTGACTCCATACTTCTCTCACCTCTTTCCACACGGATCGTTTGATGGGGAAGGAAGAGCAGGAGGTGTCCTGGTTCTCAGGTGATCACCAATTCATTAACAGTACATAAAGAATGTGCATTTTACAGAGGCTCTGGGTGCAGCTTCGCTTCCCTGCTTCCCGCTTAAATCATACATTGTTCAGGAAATGCCATAATAGGATCAGTCAGTTTTAGTGAATGCACAAGTTATGCTCTCCCCTAAAACAAGTTGTCAAGCTTTGTCCTGTAACGCTGACTTTTGTTTATTCTTAGTTTTTAACTCAAAATCTACAAGAGGTTTTTTTCCAAGCTGTTTTCAAAGAGTATATTTCACCTCTGTGAAGACCTGCCCTTAGTATTGTGTAAGCAAATGGAATATGGGTCATTTTCTCCTGATAGACTGGTACTGAAGATCTAGTGGAATATGGGCAGCAGTTGCTTGCAGATTCTTGTATTTCACTTCACCTGTTCTGAGTCTAATACACTTCAGCTCATCCTCAGATGGTTTTCTTAATGTTTATCCTGACTGTATTTCCCAAAGTCATCTTGTCAAAGCATTTTTGCACATTTATGTCACTTAGTATTCACCTTTTTTGACACTGTGATTACAGCTCCCTTTGGCCCCGTGTTGGCTTATCTGAAAGGCAAAGGAATATGTATCAGTACTCTAGCCTGATTGCCTCTTGTGAAGAGGAAGACAAATAGTCTATTAAAATGCCAGGGAACCCATAGACATCACTAGGAGCAGCAACTTATCTCAGTGGGGTTTTTTTTGTTTGGTTGTTTTTTTTTTAGATTTGGGTCTATTGAACACTGTAACAGACCCACAACCTCAAGGAAATGTCAGGACCATTGCCCAAATTGTGTGTTTATGCTGGGCAGAGGAGATATTATGCTTTATCTTTGTTTCTCGCTGTCTATGTTGAGGATGTTTGGACACAGTCTATGTCAACTTGTAGCCAGAGATGTCCTCCAAAGTTGGAAAATCAGTTTTGGCCCCCTGATTTAAAGGAAGATTATGTTGCTTTACCTGAAGTTTACACTTCGGAGAAGAGGAGACCCATGCATTCATGAGTTAAAAAAAAAAACAAAACAGAGGAAATGAGAAAAAAAAATTGGAAATTAAATTTAAAAGAAAATGTGCTTGAAACTGTGAACGCTCCTTTTTCTAAAGTGATGTGGTAGTTGAGAAGGTTTTGCTCCCACAATCACTCTAAGAAGTGATTCTGACATCCTCTATGGTAAGCTCTGCAAAGGCTAAGCTCCTGGGGCCCCAAAACTCTTTTTATCAAGCATGCATAAAAACCTTGCAGGAGCCAATTGTTTTTTGTTCTACAAGCTATTACCTTACGTGCAGAAGAAAACTGTATGTGCTCAGAGTGACATTTTCTCTGCACAAGTTTTCTTTAGCACACTCATCATCTTTTGTGTGTACAAGTTTAGATGTTGCTGAGACACGGTATTATCTTGTCCACATAAGTTTAGATCTTGTTGCTGCACAAATTGTTAGCTTGTGTAAACAAGTTATTATGTTGTTTACACAAGGTACTTACTGTTTTGGAAACTGATCATTATTTTATGTTAAAAAATTTTTAATCTAATCCACAAAGGTCTTTGTCCTGTTAAAATGTCACAAAGTTAGCATCTTATGGAGGCAAGTTATTATCTTGTGCAAAAATGATAAAGCTACAATTTGTCACAGGAATAGTCTTATTTCAGCAAACAGCTAGTGAATTGATAATAATTATTTTGTAGGGGACAAAGTTAGCTTGTGCTCACAAGATAGACACTCGACATAAGATAACTGTTTCCTGCTCCCAGGAGCTACAGAGACAGATTGTTTGTGTACCCGGCTGTTTTCTGCTCATTAGAGACTGACTCAGGCTCTAGTGGACACTCAGGGAAGTGCAGTTTAACAGATTTATTTTCAGCTAGTTGTGATCCATAGATGCTAACAGGGTTAGTTCAGCTGACTGTGATGGAGCTCAGGTTTAGATCTTTACTCATCATAACTTATTTTTCTGATGGTTTCAGATTCAATCCATAAGATAAAGGCAGAGGCAAACATAAGACAAGAGGAACAGACTTATTCACGTAGCGTAAAATGCTTTATTTCTTTATAAAATTACATTCACACATTGAGTCCCTTTAGCTGCTGCCTGCAGAACATTACACACAGATTGACTGCTCCCAGTTTGCAGCTCTGTCAGACACACACATTTGTCTAACGTTCATTAAACTCCACAAAAGAATCTAAAGATCTTAAATTATAATCATTATTTTTACATGAATTAACTGCAGAACAAAAGCATTATCGTACAGAGTAAGTTATTGATGAGCAGATTGAATAAAGTCTAAGAAGAGCAGAAAAGAGTGTTAGATACAGTATTTAAGAGCTTTAGTCCCAAACTAAAGAAGGAGACGGGGATCTGCGGGCTTCAGACAAAGTGTTCATCTATCCAAAAACGTCAAGGGGTGCTGCTAAATTATGTTTAGTATCACTTCTATCTCTGTTTTTCTCTCCTCCTCTTCGATCTGTGTCTAGATGAACTCTCCTGCTGCTAACAGCTACCTGAGGCTGAAGACCTGTTGGATCAGGACCAGGATTTCTCTTTCTGTGATTCAATGACAGTAAATAGACAAAAAGGACGCTGAGATAATGACATTGTGATGATTTGTTAAAGTCTGATTTGTCAGGGTTTATGAAAGGAGGAAACAACTTCCTGCAGATCATCTTTACAACACAGGGTCACAGGAAGTTTAGCTCAAATCAAATGAAGATAATCTGTTTTGGGGTCACAGGAAGCAAATCTCACCACACAGATCAGACACAGATCTCTCTTTGTTTATGTCTCATGGATGTACCTAGTCGAGTTTGCACGAGTGCACAAGTTTTCTCTTCTAACCTGTTCCTCTACATCTTTACTGTTCATCATAAAACATCAGACCTGCTACATCATCACCAAGGCCACACCTCCTTTATCAGGGATTGATTTATACTTCACACAAGGAACAGGAACCAAAGCAGATGAGCTGTTTTACATCCTCTGGTTCTTTAGGGATAAACAGGAATCACCTTCTGTCATCAAATCATTCAAAGTATTCAAAATAAGAATCTGTCATCCTAAATAACCAAGGCCTCCGTGCTGAGGTTTGAGGCACAAAGTCACATAAATATTCACTCTAAAAGGGTGAAGTTGTTCTAATGATACCTTCTGCTTTAATGTTTATCTGTCTTCATGAGTAAGACGCTGTGTTGGATTAGGGATCTACTCTAAGACTATGTGACGACTTTAATTTGAAGGTACCGTGAAAGCTAAGGTTCAGCAGCAAGTAAACCTAAAATAAAGTTGAATCTTAAAATCCTCTGAAACTATCATTTCCCGTACCGACAAGCAGAGTACCTCTGGCTCTGATGTATAAAACGATCACTGAGCCCTTTCTGTGAGAGTAGACGGTCAGAGTTCAGCTGAGGACAGAGAGCAGCTCAGTCTCTCCTCAGTCTGAAGGGATAAACTCGCTCAGAGATCGTCTGAGGCCGCCACTGTAACAGTCTGATATTCACTCCATGACTGAGCTTCATGTGTTTTACAAAATAATAAAGGTTTGATTCAAAAAGCAACAACTGCTGAAAAAAAGATTAATATGATTTATAGTTTCTGTGAGCAGCTGTCAAACAGTTAAGTTCCCTACAGTTAGCGCTGAGTTTCTGTTTAATTTAGATTCAAGATTCTTTGAGTCCTTTAAGATAACAAACTTTAAAATGCATGTTGTTAAAATAGAGTGAATATTAAAAAATAATCTGGATTTTGATTTACTCAGCTTTCTGTATTGAGAACTTTAAATGTTTGGGGTTTTTTTGACTGAAGTTTAGTTTTAACTCTGAAAACTGGGTCGAGTGCAGAAAACAGAGGATGACAAAGCTGTGACAGTTTGTGTTATTTAGAGCTGAAGGCAGGTTACGACAAACATTTCTTTAAATTCATGGAGGAAACAACCAAGACAAAGTTAAAGAACAAACTAAACTCTAACAGCTGAGGTATGACTCCCCAAAACTTCCAACTGATACATTCAAAACATCCACAGACTCCAACTGTCAGAGAAAAGCACTTTGATTCAGAGGAAAGACCAAAAGGAAGAGCGTTTACGTGATAACTTCTTCCCTCTGTCCATGCTTCACAGTTTATCAAACATCAGTATTAACTGCACATCCAGGAGAACAGCACGTCGTACCAAACATCTCATATACACATCCCGTCAGCGTCTTCCAGCTCAGCAGGATGAGACCCTCAGGGTGCTGAGTTGCATAAAACAGACTCACCTCGGTCCTCTAATGTATGAATGGCTCATAACAAGTTATTGAAGGAGGTGATGACAAACCTCTAACACACAGTTCAGGTGAGTCTCAAACATGGTGTGCAGATTAAAAAAGTGGGATTATATCAGCGGAAGAAGGTTGGATTAAACAACACAAACAGCATCTCACGTCACAGTTAGGATCTTCAATCCCATCAGTCATGTTTTCATCACATCACACGTCTGTTCAGGGTTTATATCCAGCAGAGTCTGCTCACAACAACCAGAAGAACTTTAGATTGGACCCAAAGAGGTCCTACCACAAGCAAACAAAGTCAGTTATCAAAGACGTGAAAGCAGAGATGTTCAGAGAGTGAGTACATCCAGGTTTAAAACATGAGGAAGAAGAATACACACTCTTTCAACTGAAGATCAGGACTTACTGAACAAATCTTTCACTTCAGTTCATGCACTCAGTTGATTTAATGTCTATAAGTTCACTTAAGAGTGAACTTATAGGATCAGGAGCTGATGACGATGTTGATTTAATTGGTGAGGAGCTGGGACGTGATGGAAGCAGACTCTGATTAACTTTCATAACAGAGTCAGGTGATAGTCCAGTTATTACTATTAAAAATATTACTTTTAAACTGGATGCTCAATACATATACAAGCATGTGAGTATCACAGTCTGATGTGGATCCATCCGCTGCTGAAAATAGTCCCGACAGTCGTACGGTAACTGAAACAATCTGTGAGCTCATGAGGAACCCACAGCCCAGACACACACCAACACATCTCTCCATCCAACACACAGGAAAAGAAATAAATACAGAACATCAGACAGCTTTACCCAGATCCCAGACCAGATCCCAGACCAGATACTCTCCTTTAACTGTCTGATAAGCAACTCTGGACCCACCCTTTAAGAACACACAGCCCCTCATACTCACACACACTCTCACACACACACTCAGAGCTAAAGGGCTTGTCAGTTTAAGGATCGTCTGTTCTGAACCAAGTGTCTCCCCCATCAGCCCTCAGAGGTACAGAAACTCAGAACTAGCCCTGTATGTCCAAACCAAGCCCCACCCTCTTCCTCCAATCTGACCCCGCCCCTCCCTCATATCAGGCCCCGCCCCCTCTGTGTCCACAGTCCATCAGAAACCTGTCGCTGCTTGGAGCTAAGCCAAACCCATCTCCTCCAGCACACTGCGGGGGGACTCGTCCTCCTGGAGAGAAAAAGAGGGAGACAGACAGACACACACACACACACACACACACACACACACACACACACACACACACACACACACGCACACACACACACACACACACACACACACACACAGGTCAGACTGAAGGACTTACACTTTAAGAAATAACAGTCTTAGAGAGGCTGCAGGCTTGCATGAGTCACCGCCATCTCATCTCAGGGAGTCCAACCTGAGGACTCTTTCTCGACCAACACCATGAACCCACACACACACGCACGCACGCACACGCACACACACTCACTCAGCTGATGGCTGCTTTATGAGATAAAGAAACTAGAGGATTTTAAAGAGCTGCAGCAGAGTGTGTGTGTGCCTCTGCAGCCTGATGCTCAGTGCCAGGTTTAATGCAGGACTCTTTACGTGCAGCTCACATAAACAAAGTACTGGACTCAAAGGCCTGATCTATCCACTAACTGGATATTTAGATTAAATAATTGTTTATTGAAGGTGAAAAAAAACTGAAGAAGAGCAAAACACTACACTAATGTTGTCCGTGAAAGATTATTTGGCTGTCATTTATACCTAACTCATCTCAGAGAGCAACACCACCTACCATTGATCACTGAGGAAACAACCTCTCCCTCTCATACACCTGTCTTCAGATTAAACACACACACAGAAACTCCTGTTGAGAATTTTTAGCTGCTTATGAAAAAGGACATTTCTCCAAATCTCCATCTTCAGGGTTTAAAACCAGAGAAGGTGTCAGACGAGATTCCAACATCTCTCTTGTCTTCACTCTGCTGAGTTACGGCTACATGTGAAGTGAATAAGTGCTCGGGTACAAAAAGTTTATTTTTCTGCTTAACGTTTAGCCATTAGTACGTCTGATACAATTAAAGCATCACAGCCTTTGTGAACCTTTAGAATGAGGACCTTTAGACACTTCCTTGTAAAAAGGTTCCTGGTACTAAGAGGTCTGAGTAGGAACTTCAGGATCATTGGTGCATGTACTCACCTCCTGCAGCAGGTCGGCTTGTTCGATGGCTTTGAGGACGCTCTTCTTGGACGTATCCTGGATCTCTCCCCCCATCAGGAACTCGTCTAGTATGAAGTAGGCTTTCTCAAAGTTAAAGATGATGTCCAGCTCACACACCTGCATGCAGGTAAACACAGATAAACACAGGTGTAAACACAGATCAGTGATAAGTAAATGAAATGATTGAGGCTGTCACTTTAACCCGTTATTAGATTAATTAATTACACCACTGACTAACACGTTATAAAAATGATGCGATTAACTCTGCCAGCACCTTCAATGATCTTTCAAGACACAAAAAATATTGTTTTCTATGACTCTGTAAACACCAAAACTACCTAAAAAGAGTGAACTCTCCTCTTCCATGCCTCTCTTCCTGTTTTTGATCCAAAAAACAGACAGAATCTACTTTTTTTGGTCACATTCATCTCTGGCGCTCCATCCTTTGATCCTCTCAATGATCTCCGTCGTCTTTTCTGCGCTGTTCTTTCTCTCTGAACTACCATGACACATCCTCAGTTGGAGCTTGAGCTGCCTTAACTTTTCTGACTTGCAGCATCTCGCTATGTTTCTGTCATCTCATCTCCTCCTCATATTCATGCTGAGCTCTCATCCAAAGAGCACACCGCTCTCACCCACAGTAGTTTACGAGCATGGTTTTGATTGACAACAAATTATGTAGTTAAAAAAAAAAAGTGGATTTACAAATCTTTTCTTCTTCATGTATTCATTTGATTAGTCATGCACCACAATTTTGTAATGTCCTAAAATTCAGATTCTTTAAATAAACAAAGATTAAAATGCAATTAATCAGATTACTTACAAATCCTGTAATAAATTAGATTTTTTTTTTTTTAATTGCTTGACATTGCTAGAAATGATACAAACAGAACATGAATAATTTCAAACTCACACTGCCAAAATATTTATCCAGCAGCTCCACGAAGCGATGGATCACCTCCAGAGTGATCAGCTCATTGTCCTGCTCCTCGATGGCACAGCAGAAATACAGGCTGGCATACCTGAGCAAATAAAAACAAACACATCAACAAATGTATTAATGTACAAGCTCACTTAGCAACCGTCCAAAGTTTCAAGGTGCAATTCCTAAAACATCCATTAGATAAAGGGTATTTTTAGTAGTATCTTTACATGAGTTACAGCTCAAAAAAATCCCTGTTCTCCTCTCACTGGTGTTTTAGAAAACCCTCATTTCAGTCTCTGTCTGAAACACTTTGTTGGAGCTGCTGTCTCTTTAAGACTCCCTGCTCCACAAACCCACTTCACTCTGATAGGCCAGTCCTCTAAAGGCCTGTGAGGGGGTTGGAGCTATGGGAAGACCATGGTGTTTGGGGTGTGCCTTCCAGTGTGTCATGATATCCTGATGTGATGACATTATTCCAGCAAGTGTCATGAAATTCTCATGGACATCTCGTACTCTGTTTAGAACGAAGCATTTTGATCAGTTTACAGACAGATTCAGGGATTTCTACAACATCTGAAAGTGTGTTGAGGTTTGAAAATCTACACACGCTTCGCAGGAACCATCCAGCACTGTTACTTTATAAACATGCTAACAACAAAGCAGCATGTTTTTGGCTTCCCAACTTCAGATGACTGGATTTAAATATAATTGTTTTCAATTTTCTGTTGAAGAAGTAATGATGGACTGGGACAGCTTCTTTCAGTGAATCTTGATCCTAATTTGATGTGAAGAGTTTAATCTGTAAAACCAATATGACAAAGGTTTGAAGACGGTTTGTAATGAGCAGCAAAGCTCCTTTTACGATGCAGAGCTCCCTCAGTTCATCTCCTCTGCAGGAAATCCCTCAGTGATCACCACCCACACACACGCACACACACACACACACACACACACACACACACACACACACACACACACACACACACACACACACACGAGCGCACACAGGCTGATTCTCCTTTGTGCTGGTTGTCCACCTCTGCATTCTGCTGGCAGTAATGAGCCCTCTGTGTTAGTGTGTGTGTGTGTGTGTGTGTGTGTGTGTGTGTGTAGTAAGATCAATGAGGGAGGAAAGCTGGGTCTCTCCCTTTCCTCCCACATAAAATCTAACTCTGCTCAGCACCCACACACTCCCCTCCCTCTCTCTGACACATACACTGTACACACACACATACACACACATACACACACACACACACACACACACACAACACACAGAGGAACTTTTCTTGCTCTGTTGGAGAAGTTCAGATACGGAGAAAGACTCTGCTGCTGGTCTAAAGGAGTCCTGCAGTTAAAACCATTCTAGCTCTGACCTCAGTGAAGAATGAAGGAGAGGAAACGTGTGGCGATCGTTTCTATAAGCACCAAAATAACCGTATGATTCAGGATTGTTTCATCAGGCGTGGGTAGCACTGGGACATCTCCCAATGGTCTGAGGGTGAAAACACCCCTCTGAATGCAGCATCCCGGGCTGGTTCATGATGCTAGCCCAGCTACCGAAATGTTGCAGCCTCCGCCTGCAAAACATGACAAACAGCAACATACCAGTGCTAGGCATGTGCTCGCTGCCTCAGAGCCAAAAGTTTATGACAACAACAAACCTAAAAACAAACATGGAGGCTTTGGAGGAGGTATTGCTAATTTTGTTACTTGCATAAAAGACAGAAACGGAGGCAGGGGCGTTGTATGAGGTGGTGGTCAGTGAGGCTATTGAATACATTAAGAAAGTTTCACCATTGCTACTTCTTCACCGTGGCTCACTAAAGGTATCAGGTAGAAACCAGTGGTGTTTTCTCCTAGAGGCCAAGGGAAGCCATGCTTCCTCTCTTTTTTCCAGACTGTAGCTGTAATCTAATGAAAATACTCCTTTTAACAGTTTTGATAATTCTTCTGTGTTTCTTCACTGTCAACTCTTCCTGATTTCTCTCCTCTTCTGATTGAGCATTTTACCATGTGTAAAACAGCGCCCTCCTAAATGTTATGTGGCAAATGAGTGGTAACAACATAATATTGCACACTGTTTTCCGCAAGGAGGCCAAGCCGAGTTGGCGTCCCTTGGCCAAGACTGTGTCAAGGGAAGCCACCCCATCTTTGGCCTCAAACCAATCAAATCACAGTATCATCATCATCATCAAGCCACTGAATGAAATCAGGGAGATTAGCACGTTAGCATTGTGCATGCCGCGGCCGGTTGAGCATTTGAGTGGGCGGTTGAATGAATTAATAACATATTTAAAGTGATACTCCGGGATGGAACAAGTTGGGTCCTATCACAAGGTTTAGGGCAGAAATTACCCCTACAGCAGTGTTTTTGTGCAGCAGAAGCCCAGAGTGCTCGCACCAAACACCCCCTCCCTGCTCCTCTGCTGGTTTCCTCTGCACTCAGACGGGGCCATTTTTTACTTGACCAAAAACACAAATAAACGGACTCTGTTGGTAACAGCAACACTGCCCCCGCAGTTTCCAGTGGTACTGCTCCGTTTGGCTTGTATCCTTGAGCTTTATGGAAACATGCAGAGCATAAATGCGCATACCCAGCACACATAGCTAGCTAGCTAGGTACCTGGGCTGGTAATCGAGACAGACTGGCCGGTAGGACGCACAGTGAGCAGATCTCTGCTGAGAAGTAGGAGCTAGAAGCTCGGATTTGATGAAAACGGGATTTTGAAAAGACAGACTTTCATTTTAGAGTCATCTGATATTCCAGATTATTACTATAATTCTCAAAAGCCATGCTAAATGTTACTCCATTCCTCCTTAATTTATTTCTATTGAAAGGATGAAATGTTGATGAATACATCTCATTTCTGCAACTCTTTGCCAACCTCAGAGAGTTGAAGAAAAAGGAGCCATTAGGAGTCTGTTTAGCTCCTAAATAAAGGTTGAGGATCATGAATAAAGGATACAGAAATAATTCGAAGAAAAGAAAGAGCTGTGAAGAAAGCCTAAATACAGAATCAGAGTTTGTTCAATGATCTGAATGAGGAGGTAGAGCTGATTCCTTCTGAAGACGTTGAGAGCTGAGCTGTGGGTCTCCTGTGGGTTGTAACATACTTTTCATAGAAGCCTTATACAACTCCACTGCCCAAAAAATAAGTAGAACATTTTTTTACATAAACTGTGTCTGTCAGAGACTTTTTAAAGCAAGTAATCTGACATAAATGACCTCCATCATTCTTTTTTCCCTCTGCCAAAGCTGTATAACTCTCTTTCCTCTGTACGTGGGTTTTAACAGACTCAGAGAGTGATGAAAGGATAAATCAGCTCCTCGCAAGACTCTACAGTCCTCAAACTTCCTGATTCCTTTCGTTTACCGTTTGTAGACTATCTTCAGGTCCCTCCACTCCAGGAAGCTGCACATTTTTGGTTTGCGAGCGAGGACGATCTGCATCAGCTCTCTCACCATCTTCTTCTTGTCTCGCTCGGCGGTCGCCGTGTACCACTTCTGCAGACGCAGCTTCCCCTGCCGGCTGAACAGCAGCATGAAACGCATCTGAGGAGAGCAGAGAGAGCAGGTCAGAGCAGGAGCTGGAGATACACTGAGAGGGTTTCATATGACCTGTTTGTCTTTCTTTGTGTCCCTGATTTCAGCATCTTATTCCCAAGTTTTAATCAAAGGTTAATAAAAAACTGTAGAGCAGAGGCTATCACACCGATCCCCTTCCCTCTCCTTCCATCACCTGGTTTTAAAGCCTCCTCAGGTTATCTCACTGCAGTTACAGCCTGTAGTATTGGACCTGCTCACATGCTCTCACAGGAATATCTCTGTGAACCTCTGTGACCTGCAGAGGTTCAGTCACATGACTCCTCTCTGATCTGCACTGGCTGTTTGAGGAGCTGTTGTAATGTTAACTCACAGAGTGCAGCGTGTCCACAGAGAGCTGTGAGGTCTGGCCTGGGACTATCCTGTGCTTACATTTCAGAGCTAGCATCCAAACGTCTCTCCTCACACTTTTTTTTTCTTTTTTAATTAGAACATTTTATACATATTTTAACAAATGAACGAGAACGAAGAAATGAAATGCCTTTAGTCATTTTTGTCTTCAGAATTAAAGACATAAATGGTCAAATTTTAGAAAAACTAGCAGTTTTTTTAAACAGTTTTTAAACAGTTTTCTTAAGGATCAGCGGATTATCAACCTTGGTTGATTATTAATATCTGTGTTGGTTGATCATCTGTCTCAGCTTTTATTTTACACATCATTTATAGGATTAATGATTAAAGATGTGATACTTTGGCTCTCCTGCAGGTGTGTCACCTAATGCCCACCAACAACATGATCTGATTGGCTAGAAGTCACATGACCAAATTCTTGTGCTGGAGTTCATAATGTTAGAAATTTATAATGCTGACAGAAAGCTTCAAGAAAGCTTCTGTAAATACACACAAGTTTTAATATCTGTTGTTGCTTTTAAACTATATAGCTACGTAATGGATACAGCTTTAATGATCAGCAGATTGAACACTTAACCTGCCATAAAACAACTCATATACCTCATGTACAGCCACAGTCTGTCTGTTTCTGTTTCTAGTGCACATTCATCTTCCATTCTCTGTTGCAAATTGCCCATTTTTTAATGACATTTATTCAGTCCACTATTTCTTAACTTAAATTGTGTATATATTTTGTATTCTACTCTGTGCAAAGTTCTTGATTTAATATTGTAATTATTATTATTATTCTCTACTACTTAAGCTCTATTTTTTCTACTTTTGTAATTCTAATCACAACGTTGTACTGACAGAGTGCAGTTTAAACCGGAGTCAAGTTCCTTGTATTCTTGAAAATACTTGGGGAATAAAGGTGATTCTGATTCTGATTATTTCATCAATCAGGCAGAAAAACTGAAGCAGAATAAGCCCAAAGATAAATATCTGATGTCATCTTTTGAAGTGAGATCAACTTTATCAAACCGGGGGAAAGTTGATTTGCCAGAGTAAAATTTCAGTTAGCTGAAAATACAAAGAAAAAACAGAAAAACAAAAAAAACAAAACAAAAAAAACTACTGCTACTAACCACACTGTGGGATAAGACTGGTAATATATTGGGAAAAAAGTAATAAAAAAAAAAAAAAGAAATATGGAATTACTGAAGTTAATGTTTGTTTAAATTATGAAATATTTAATTTTTTTGTTAAAACAAAACTTCAGAATGTACAGAAATTACTTTTCAATGTAAAATTTTTATACGGTGTTGAATGGCCATGCAGCAAAAAATAATAATGCATCAGTTATAACATTCCAAATCAAGTAGCCGAGAGTGTCGGTAACAATAAAAACATAGAGCTGTTTGTCTGGATCGGCTCCATGGATGGCCCCGTCCAAACAATACCAGATCCAGCATTGAGGGTAGGGATGGGTACCAATTTAGGTACTTTTAAAGGCGCCGACCAAATTCTGTCAAAAGTACCGGGTACCAGTTCACATGAAAGATAAAGTTACCATGTTTAGGTACCTAAATGCATCCTTGTGACTGTGAGGGAGTGGGAGAGTGGGCAATTTCCCATGCTGGACATGAACACAGCATTACAAGGTTATATATTGAAGAAGAAATATGTTAAATTGAAAAAATATATATTTAATTATTAAACAAATTTATATTTTTTACCACATACAGCCAAAAAAGTACAGAAAATTGGTTCCGTTGATTACTGGTACTGATTACCACGTACTGGGCATCAGTACCATATCGTTTAAAATGTAAAAGTTACCCATCCCTATTTGAGGGGCTGGATCAGCCTGATACCCAATACCAGAATCAGGATTGGTGCGTCCCCTGTTAGTTTGTAAATAATAAATAGAGTAAAACAGAAGACAAAAGCAAGTGTCCAATAAAAAAACACAAAGTCAGCCAAAACAAATACAGGAACAGAGCCTAAGTGTCAAGGGGAATAAATAAATGAACACATAAATGAACAGTCAGAGAAGTAAATCAAGTTGCACATTGGTGAAAAATTATTGCAAATTATCAACTGATAAATCTACTATTGCACATGGTGTGAACCATTTTCCCGGAGAAATCCCCGAAAAAGGTTGACTGATTACCAAAGTGTTATTAAGTACTTTTCTCTATTTGGTAATTTTTGTTACTGAGCTCCAAAAATCACTGATTTTTTTGGCTTTTATGAGGATAGATGTCGAGACAAAAGAGTTAAACAGATTAACATGCAACAGCTTGTTTCTCTGCTTCTACGTAAAAAAGACAGATTCAGAGTTTGGTGTGAAATTCTCACAGCACACACAGATAAAACTTTAGCTAGATGATGGTAGACACTGAATCTACACAATGAACTACAGAACAGGTTGATTTATTCTAACGCACACACACTGTGATAACTGATTATACACACACTGCAGGGAGGATCTAAGGATGTATCACCACAACATGAATTTCAGTTTTCTTTACTTACATGTGTGTGTTAGCAGAGCTGCTCTGTGTGTGCAAATGTGTGTGTGAAAGAGACACAGAAAGATTTGGTTCCTGTTTGATTTGCTGCAGCAGGATATAAACATTATAAACAACACTCGCTATTCACTAGTTATTCAGAGCAGAGCAGTCACATACTCAGATTAATAACATAGGCACTTGGCACCTACCGACAACGCCAAAACTAGCATCAAATAATTCCCTGAGAATAATGATTCTGTGCTTGACTGACAAGCTCACCTGACTTGACTTTGTCATAAGAAAGAAACACAGATCGACAAATTACAGACCAGAGCAATCTTAGCTTCAGTAGCACCATCAGTTCCGTGACACAACAGTGAAGCAGCAATTCGTGGTTAAATGAGCCTAAACAAAGACCTGAGTGACTGTAAATGACCAAACTTTACAGCAGCTGCACACTTCACAGGAAATAATAAAAACTTCACTTCCTGGATTTCAGGTTTTCATGAGCTATGGGTCAAAACCATCAAGAAAAAAAAGGAGGGGTTCAAATATCTCACTTTACATATCACATATGGCAAATTTGTGTAACTATCTTTTCAATGTATTTTTTGTCAGTGTGGTTGCTTCTATAAATGAACCAGAAATGTCAGATGTGACTGATAATAATTAAGGAGGAAATAGTCATTGTACACTCAGACTCACAGGTATCATCCAGGTGTTCCAGCAGCAGTAACAGTCTGTTGTTTCTAAGACTCACCTGAAGAACAGTCAACTGTCTCCTCCCTTGTTGACTCTGACTAACACCTGGGGCCCCCCTCTTTACCTGAGAGGAGGAATTAAAGCTACCTGACTCTGTCAACCGTTAGCTCCTGGATGTCCTTCTACAGCTCACCTTTACCTACAGACAGCCTCACGGGCTCACACACCTTCTCTCACCTGTCCACCTATCCCCACCACCGGCCTGTTAGCTCATATGCTAACCTGTCTGCTGACGGAGGACAGGTGAAGCAGCGCAGGTAGACTTCCTGAATCCTACACCTTGGTAGCATTAGCTTAGCATGAGTCTCTGGCTACCTGAGAAGGAAGAGGAGCTTTAACATGAACTCACCATTTCGTTTGATTCTTTTAGATCCGCGGGGAGCTCCCCAACGAGCTGAACGTCCTCAGCTCCGGTCCAACACGAACACACACTCACACACTCACACACACCGCAGCTAACGAGGACAGTCCATGAGTGTGTGTGTGTGTGTGTATGTGTGTGTGTGTATGTGTGTGTCAGAGACTGAACTCGGGAACTACACTGCACCCTTCCGCCTCTGGTGGGCATGCGCAAACTTTCAACCATGTTTGTTCAGCCCTGAGTTTAGACTGTCAGGCAGCAGCGCTTTAAGGACACACGAACAGCTCTTATCTAGATCATAACAGAGCTTTTTATGGATTTTATTTATTAAGATTTTCATTTCCCCGGTAAAAAAAAAAAAGACTAGCTGATATGTATTTTCAGTTTTAAGTTTTGTACTACTCCATTCTATATCAAAAGTGAAGCCGCAAGGACAGGGAAAAATCCTGGGGAATCTTAACCTGGCCCCTGCGTCCTCTCTCTTGACACTTTCCCTTGATTTTTTAACCAGACAGACGGATCACTTTGCTGACAGGTAGAGTAGAACAGGTAGGGGGCACCTTTTCAAATATATTCTTGTTTTCATTCTTCTTTTAAAAGGTCAGCCTTCACTTTAACTTTTGACACTTCTTTTATTCTGTTTTTCACCTTTTTCTGTTCCTCTCAGCTCAGAGATAAGTTTTAATGTTCTGTAGTTATTAAAACAAATAAGCGATGAACATTTAACTTAACATTTATAACTATTAATTGTAGTTCTCTGTTTGACCACAAGGGGGCAGCATCTCCCCACCACAGTAACCATGGGCACAGCAACTTTAATAAAAACACTTTAATAAATATAAATAATTCAAAAATACAAATATAACATAAACAATTATAAAAATAGACATGAAATACACATCATTAAGATAAACATCATAAAAATAAATCTTTCTGGTACAGCCGACAGCCCGTCCTATGTGAAGTGCAATGTTGTCCATTTGATCAGTAAAGTCCTGTCCACAAACACTCAGACAATAAATAAAATGTACAAATATCTTTCATCCCTCTCCGTTGTTCTCTTCATCCATCTCTCCCTCTGTCTCTTCTTCTTTCATCCCGTCTGAGTGAAACATTTTCTTTTTCTTTCTTTTTTCTTTCTGTCTGTCCTCTCGTTCTCCAGCAGCAGTAGTCAGACATGATGGGTTGGTGGAGCTTATTGTTTCTGAGGCTGGCTGAACTGACCGGCGAACAGAACGGCACCTGAGCAGAGAACAGAGAAGACATCAGACTCTTTATCTGGGTCCTGATTGGCTGATAGGCTCAGGTGTATGGAAGAGGTGAGAAGGTTACCTGTGGGTTTGTGCTGGATGAGGAAGAGGAAGGGTCTGTCCAGAGTGATCTCCTCTACAGCCATACGAGAAAACATGACGGCAGCTGAAGAAACGTGGAGAGATAAAGACAGGTCAGTGTTTGAATCTCAAACTTCTTTTAACTGTTAGTTTTAACTTTTCAGGGCTAAACTTTAGAAAAAAAGGCCTGTAAGACTTCCAGAAGTACTTTTAGGAGACCCAAACAAGGAAATGTTCGACTCAGTGAAGCTGGTGATGATGGATGGGCTTCCTGAACTCACCTGTTGCAGACGATCCCTTGGTTCCTCGCTCGTTCACCTCAATCTTCACTCTCTGCAGGACTTTGGACACACACAGCCTCTCGTCCGCTGCACAAACACACACAGAAACACACATGTAGATTAGGTTTGTCTGGATGCAGTGTGGTTATTTCTAACATGACGTTTTCCTGTTTGACTTTGACTTACCGGTGATGCGAGTGAAGTCGGCGGTGGCAAGGTTGAACATGTCTCCCAGACCCATGTTGAGCAGAGTGGACTTTAGGTTCAGCTCAGAGTCCAGAGTAAACCTGCAGACACACAAAAACACACACATATTTAACTTTATCCTGCTGTCTTCATGAGAAGGAGTCAGGCATGGAAACATCATCAACCTGATTGATCAGGTGATCGCTCACCTGGGCAGGGCCAGCTGTCTTTTCACGTTCCTCAGCTCGGCTCTCCACTGGTGAATCCTCTCACTGCTCAGATCCGCACTGAGCGCGCTCAGTGGGACCTCAGGCTCGAAGGGAGACACCAGGAGCATACTCAGGGAGTCACCCTCGTATGGGACCTCGATGACATCATAGTCCACACCATCAGGGGTTACGAACTCACCTGTGGGTGAGGGAGAAGGACATAAAATGCTTAAAACTCTCAGTCAAAATAAATATCTAATGTAACTGGCAACTTCCAGATAACACTGACCATACAGGTGGATTCCAGAGACTATTCAACAGGTATGAGATGTTTTTGTTGGATTAAATGATCACACCTGATAATTTTAATTCAAGGGGGAACTTTTGAGTGTCTCCTAAAGCTTGTTGTTAAGTTTTTGGCAGTGAAGATGGGTAAAACACCTCTTCCTTCATTATGCACATCCTTGGGAAAGGTTTATAAATATGAAGCTCTGCAAAGAGCACCCTCACAGATTCTATACTTATAAGAAGGAGCACTTTCTGAACAGAAAAATAAATCCTATAAGATCTCTGAAAACAAATTCAGTATTTAAGACGCAGACTAAATGTTTGATGTTTTTGTATCATGTGACTGATAAAAATGGAGAAAACCACAAGGAGAGGAACTTCTATGGTCAAGTTCCTGGTGCAAATGTCAGCCTGAGTAAGTGCTGATGAGTCTTGTAAACGTACCATAGTGGAAGCGGTTGGTGAGCCTCATCATGTGAACGGGCACGGTGCTGCCGTTAGCGCAGTGGAACATCCTCTCCTGGGTCAGTTTGGGGTCAAAGGGGACCTTCCACAGACCCTGGAAGTGGAGCGCATTCAGGAGGACCAGACGGGTCTCATCAGACAGAGATCCAGACGCCAGGAACTCCGGGATGGATCCTGCAGGAGGAGACAGAAACAGGTTCAGAGGGTGTTGGCAGAGAAAGTAGGACACAGAGTTCTGAGACAGCAGACACTGAGAGCAGCTCGCTGTGAGCTGTGAGCGGGGCTCGGTTTGAGTACCTGTGGTGTGGTCTGACACCCAGGCGTTGATGACGCTGATGGCCTCCTCAGGCTTGGTGAAGTCCACCTGGTGGGGGTGAGTCTGGAAAGCCTTGGCCAGTGCTCGGCGGTATCCTTTCTCCAGGCTCATCTTCCTCTCCACCATCACGCCACTAGCGGTCTCCACGCCTTCTTCACTGGACAGGTCCCTCTGCAGGAGACGCTGCTGCCGGGACATCCCTCGCTCTGTGGAACGGACAGGCGAACAGTCAGCTTCTCTTTTCATTCATTATCTGTGCTGTGTTTTTTTTCACTCCTGGTTTACTAACCTTGCAGGGAGAAGCCCATTGCAGCATTTAGAGCTTTCCGTGTGTTTCCTGCGGAGCCAATCTGCGCCATGGCGAGCACTGAGGCCACTCCGTACGGGGACAGAGCCACATTCTGGTCTGCTGAGTTCTGGACTAGCTGTGAGAAAACCCTCAGGCCGAAGTCGGTCTGTTTATCCTGCAGGGAGCTGAGAGCTGCTCCGCTCAGGGTCAGCAACACGAAGATGTGCACACAATGCATCCTGGGAAAGAGAAAAGGGCAGGTTTTAGTGCGGCTGGTCTAAAGAAAAGTGAAACTGTGTTTGGTGAAACGTGAGCGATGCATCATGAGGAGAAAATGTGAGTGACTGTGTGAGAAAGCCTCCTCTCCTCATGGTCTGGATTTCATTAAGAGTTACTCAACCACGCTGGAAACTCTGAGCGCGCCTTCAATCAGAGCTCATGAGTCAGGAGATGAGCGAGGAGATTTCAGGCTTCCAGAAAACTGTTAAACACTGGAAGGTGTGGGAAATGATTCATACTAGGAGCTGACTGCTTTACAATATGAGCATTTTTTTTTATTTCAACATGTTTTTTACAGAACTGAAAGAGAAAGGAGTGCACGTTTGAATCGACACAACAACGTTAAAAAATGCAACATGGGGAAATAAAGCTGCAGTCAGGGAAAGTTTTTCTGCTTATGTCAAAAGTTTTAAAGTTTCTGACTCTTACTCATGCTTCTCACACAGGGTATAAATTTAAATCATTTAAAGACTCTGTGAAGTTAAGTCCTGCTCAATGATCCTGAAGCTGCTGCGTACGTGTGGTTTCTTCATGCTGCAGTTACATACATGAGAAGTTTGTGCAGGCTGTCTTATCGATTTTCCATTTCACACATCAATAACATGCAGCGTGCATTCAGACAACCTCACACAGGGGTCAAAGTTCAGCTGTGTGACGTCAATCAAAAGTCGGTCTGCACAGACACACTCAGCCTGACTGTGCATGATGTGAAGAGGAGCTAACATGTTAACAGGAGGATGCATCTGTCGAAAGGTAAACGTAAATATCATGTTTCCTCCTTGAGCTGTGATCCAGGGTGATAGATCTGATCTGCAAAGCTTTAATGTTCTCATGCTGACCTAGCAACCCTTGACAAAGTGACAAGTTATTCACATGCTAATAAAATATTAAAGCTCCTTTGAGGAGGTTTGAGTGTGGATCAAACTCACAAGAATTTGCCCGATGAGCTACAAAACGAAACTATCAGCAACAAAACTGATGATGAATGAATAACTCCTGATGGTGTCTGTGTTTGAATATTCAAAGCCTGAGAGGAGGGTAAGCGTCACTGACAGACACTTTAACTTTGTTCACAGAGCAGATTCACAGAGAGGTTGGAAAGTAATTCTAACGTGTACGAAACAAAATCAGCAGAGCTAAGAGTTTATAATCTGTCCACAGGGGGCGCCACAGAGCTCATCACAGGAGCTTTAATAACACCAGAGATGGGATCAGAGGTGCTTTAAAAAAGAAATACCATAGAAATATAAAGAATACACTTTTTTTCCCCCAAAGTTTTCAAAGTATTCAATATATAAACATATTTTTCCTGCTTTATTTTGTTACAAACTGTTTTAAATAGAAATGTTTTGCTGCTGTGGATAAAAAGCAACCTTTTTAAGTTGATGTTGAATCCACTCTGATGGTTTTGCATTGTATGTTTACTACACTTTATTCATGTTATTTAATTATGTAACCCATTATGTTTTTGTATTTTATACATCTGAGCTTATTTGTTCTAAATATTATAACTCCAGAACGACTTTTCAGTGAATTAAAACTAATTCATCACTAAAAACCTGACAGTAAATGAAGGTGAGTCACTGTAAGATTATGCTAAGTCTTTCTAAAAACATTTTGGTGATTTAAAGTAAATAAAGTGTCTTTTTGTGTGTATTTAGCTTTCCGTAAAGCTGCACTGAAGCTTTTCAAATGCTTCTCTGACAAAACACAAAAACTAACACAAAATAATAATTTCACAACTTTTTGCACGCACACACACACACACACACACAATAAAAACAATCACACTAAATTGCAAATTTAAAAAGTTAGAACCTCTGTTGCAAACATCCTGAATTAACATTATTTTTTCATATCATCAGTTGTGTGTAATGTGTGTGTTATGTGTGTGTCTTACCTTGTGGTAGTTTCAGTCTCAGATGAGTCTTTGTGGGTTTGTAGTCTTGACTTCAGCTTCTCAGCAGCTTCTGTCTCAGTCTGAATGAGCTCCTCTATTTATACTGTAGAGCTGCAGGCTGAGCCCGGCCCCTCAGACACACACACACACACACACACACACACACACACACACACACACACACACACACACACACACACACACACACACACACACACACACACACACACACAGATTATTAGAGACGGTGATGTCATCTGACGCTGTCTGGACGGGCTTCCTCTCCTCCTCACTCTCTTTTCCCCAAAGCATGACGGAGCAGATGGAAAGTCACTGCACACACACACACACACACACACACACACACACACACACACACACACACACACACACACACACACACACACACACACACACACACACACACACAGTGGCATGTGCAGGAAGCCTTGTTCTCCTGTTTTTGTGGTTTCTTTATCAGTGTGTTTTTTGTCAGAGGAAATGATGACGGAAATGTTTCTAAAAATAAGAATAAAATCTCTTTGGATTGTTTCTTTTAAATGACAAAATGTTTTTACATACAGTCCACATGGTTTATTTTACTTCACACCGCTTTAAAGTTTCACAGTCTTTAAAAAAGCCTTTTTATTAAGTGCAGAGACTTTTCAGTTTAAGTGTCTTATACCAGTGTTTGTACTTTCTGTATGAAGGTTTGTCAAATCTGAAATAAAACAACCAGAATTTTGTTATTTTCCTGTCTCTAACCTGCTTTGATATGTTTTTGACTCATTCCTGTTTATTAAAAGTTTTTTTTTGGTTTGTAGGGTGATACTTTTATTCAGTATGGTATTAAATGATTCTCTGTATCATATCTCTTGAGTATTACTTCATAATGTATTTCTGTGGTTGTATATTTTTTATTTTTATCTTAATTCTTAAGCTAAAACAGTGAATCAGATATTTATCTTTTTCATTTCACATGGTGTACAAAATCTTTACGAATCACAATGTATTGATGTATCATTTGGTCTTTCTTCACTTTATTTTAGTTTTGTAACGTTTTGTTTCGCAAAATTATGTCTAACTTTTTTTTTTTAATTTAAGCCTCCTGTTGTCAAATATTTTTGTTTCTCTTTGTTATATCATATCATTTAGTTTTACATTGTTTCAGTTTTTTTTTTTTAGCTTTGTTTCTGGTATTGTCATCTCTTTCCTTGATCAGCTGCAGAGACATCAGGTTATATCTGATTTATTTAAAATGTGAAATGAATACAAATATCAAACACAGTTAATATGTTGAGCTGTTTGTTTTCTGCTGTTTATTAGAGAGTGATGCAAACTTTCTGAGCTGCAGAGGAGAAAAGCAGAGAGGTTTAGTTCAAAGGAACATATTAAACACAGACTCTCCTCAGAGTCATTCACAGAAATAAAACAGCTCCAGCTCAAGTTGACTTTACAACAGGATGAACACAAACATGAGATTCATCACATTTCTTTGCAGCTCAGTCAGCCTTGAGAAATGTTCAACTCCGATTCATCAGCAGTGAAAACACTCAGAGTCAGTATCCTTTGAGATGATCAGAGTAAAAGTTTCCACTTTAAGCCTCTGATCTGAGGCTTCATGTCCGCACGTGTCCCTGCAGACACCTTCCCTCAGCCTCAGGTGACCTTCTGATCTTCACACTGTCTCTGATGTAAAAGCGTTAGATGATGAAGCAGACTTGCCTCCAGGTGTGGACAGTGATCCTCCTCTCATGGTGTCAGTGATCCTCCTGCAGGACACGGTTTGAACAATCAGAAAACAGAAACAAAAACAGATCAAACATCTTCAGTTTTTATTGAGCTACAGAGTCAGTTTTTACAAATCCTCTTTGTTTGTTTGTAGAACAGTAGTGCTTTGTGGGAGCTGTGTCCTCAGCTCTTCCATATACAGTCACCGTGTGGACTTGGACCCGGGGTGGGGTTCAGGGGGTGACACATAAAAACACCAAACATGGTCGTAGCTTCAAACATTCCTGTTTGAGGACTCAGCAGCTTGTGGCAGACAGGAAAAAACACACTTTTTCCACCGACCAAAAGAAAACCCTGACTGATCTCACTTTTCCTCTTCAACACCTCCTCAGAAAACACAACAGTTTCAGCTTCCTCAGTGATGTAACTGAACCTGGTATTATTTAAAACTGATTTTATTTTCTTGATGTTGGGGATCTTGTCTTCTGTCAGACTCCAAAGTTTTTGGATTATTTCAAAGTTTCTAAGTTTTTGCTGGTCTGTCAAAGCACTTTGCCAATCCCCTGATTTTAAGAGGTGTTGGATCAAAGAAAGATGTAAATGAAGAATCTAAACATACAGGACTGGATTTGGGTTTTCAATTGAATTTATTGTAGTGTCGTCCACAAATCAACCCTTTAAGGCCATGAATTGTTTCTTGGTGTCACAGGAGTCTTAAAATTCCATCTTGTATGATTGTTGGGTCCCAGAATAAAGTGTCCATAGTTTTTATAAAAAAGTGGACATAGACTCTGTGATGTCACCCATTTGTTTCTGAAGCAGAGTTTTGAAGCCTGTCGCTGAAGGTCACAACAACATGTCTTCCTCTGAGTAAGCCTGCATAACGTTTGTAGTCCAAACACATTGAGGTAAGAAAGCAGATGTTGTGTTGTTTTGTAGTCACGTTCCTCCTCTCTGTTTTCCAGCCTTTGTGATTGTGAGCCACGCTCCTTTTTGTTTTCACCTGTGTCTTGTCTAAAAGTCTGTCTCACTTTGTCCTCTGCCAGATCATTGTGTCTTATGCACCAGCTTTACCAAAGATCCATGTGTCCTCGTTCTACACATTTGTTTCTCTTGTTTTGTTGTTGTTTTAACTCCAGCATATTCAGTATATTTTTTGTTGCTTCTTTGTTAATCAATCAAACTTTTCCAGCGTCTGGGATAATTGGTTCATTCCTTTGTGAGTTTTTTGTTTTGTTTTGTTTTGTTTTGTTTTGTTTTGTTTTGTTTTGTTTTGTTTTGTTTTGTTTTGTTTGTTTGTAGGTTTGTTTGGTTTGGTTTGGTTTGGTTTGGTTTGGTTTGGTTTGGTTTGGTTTGGTTTGGTTTGGTTTGGTTTGATTTCGTTCCGTTTTCCAGGGGTGAGCTTTTAGGTCCTTTGTGCCGATCCTTTTGCACATCACTACGGTCCAGAAATATGAACTGTCTCACTAACGTTCAACTCATAATCATGTGTATTTCTGCTGTGAAGATTGATTTTTTTGAACAGGTGTGTATGTGGTTTCTGGGGTTTCTGCAGACAGCCTCTAGTGGACACTCCAGGAACTGCAGTTTATAATGCTTAAGCTTAGGCCTTTTGTTTTGTTGTGTTGTTTTGTTTTCAGACCACTTTAAAGTTTTGTCTCAAACTTAAATCCCACCAATTACCAGCTGTCAGTCAACACGAACAGACACCTTTGGGTAAACAGGATGAGGTGAAAGAAGCAGGCACAGGTGATCCTCGGAGACACGGGACACATTGTATACCACTTATTTACTGATGAGGAGGTGAAGCATGAGGAGGAATATTTGGATTTCTCCGTAAACTTTAACTTCTTTCACACACAAGCATACATGACAGTAGATTTGTTAGCAAGACAAACATGAAGTAAACTCATTATTTTTCATCCTCCTTGATGTGATCACGGCCATCAACTATAGTTAACTTCTCTGGTAACAGTCTCATGCTCGGCTCTGTGTCCACTTTTATCCACTAAATTTTGATGTCAACTTTTGTGATGCGGCTGCACCTGCGTGCTTTGCTCAACTACAATCAGAGCTCATGGAGAAAATAAAGCATACAATAACAGTCCTTTAACTCATTTCAAATCTTTGTCTCTAAAGATTTCTGCACACGAGTCCGGCCAACAACCCACTACAGACGTCTCCTCAGACTGTAGACAAAGAGAGACAGAAAATCGAGGCTGAGACTTCTTTATGGCTAAGTGTTACAGCATCAGAGGCTCTGTGATGTTTGCTGTTGCTCTGGAGGATAAATCATCATCAGACAAACATTTGTGTAATTGTGTTATTAATCTCAGCGTCTGCATGAAAGAATGTTCAGATTATAAAACATGTTTTATTCCTTCATTAGTTTCATTAATCCACAAACACGCCCAGTTTACAGAGAGATACCTGCTGAGTCAGAGAATAACCACAAACACAGCTTCAGACCCAGGCATGGAGGATTAAAACACAGACAGCCTGATGTCAGTGTGTGTGTGTGAGTGTGTGTTATTTACAGGCCCTTTGATGTCCCTGTAAAATCACACATCAGAGCTGCTGTTCACACACATCTGAAGAGGCTGCAGTGAGCGCTGAGAGGATGATATCAGAGACGCTCAATGACATCAGGAGCCAGTTTTACTCCTCGTCAGTCTGTCTGTCCCTCTGTCCATCCATCTGTTTGTTTACTCTGTGTTCCCTCCATCATCACCAACATCTGCTCCTCCTTCCCTGACCCCTGCTCCCCGGGGAGTTGGTACATTCCACATGAGTCTGTGAATGGAAAAGTGGTTCCAACCACCCACCCACCTCTCTGCGGGGGCTTCAGGGAACATGGGACACTCCTGTTGCCAAGACGAAACAACATCTCACACACACACACACACACACACACACACACACACACACACACACACACACACACACAGATATAAATCCAGAAATAAACGTTCTTACTCATCTCTGGTTCTGATCAGATTCATTATTTCTGCAGGAACTCTTTCCTAATAAGGACCACGTTAATCCCTCGTGGGCGTAAGGAACATTTGTTTTCCTCACTCGTTGTTCTTTTATTAAATGATGAATATGAACCTGGCAGAACACAAAGTGACATTCAAGAAAGCCACAAACCAACACTCAGGAGTCAGAGAGGAAGATGTCACAGAAATCATCCTCAAGTGTTAAGATTTAAAGACTTCTCAGAGACAAGAAAGTTTGAAGCGTATATAAAGATGGAGGATGTAGCTGCTTCGATTCTGTGTTGCAACCATAGACTGTATATAGAGTGGACAGCGTGGCTTCGCCATTTACCATTGTACTGGTTTGAGGCCAAAATATCCCTGTCACAGGCGCAGCCACTGAAGCAGTTGCGCAGCCAGAGCCTGTGCAGTAGAGACGATGGGGGATTCTGGGAGAATCTGAGTGTAGCTGGGTGACAAAAATGATAATTTTTCTTTTTCTTTTAGAGTCTAATCACTTCTTGACTCTTCCTCCCGGCATATTTTACAATCCCTGAAAAAAATACACAAGAACAACAGCTGTCAATCATGGTAAAACGTGACACAAAACCTAATTTTTAACCTCGTATAACTAATGAAAACAAAACTTTTCAGAAAAAAGAGGACTTGAATATAAGACATCCAAATTATATCTTCAAATCACCACAAAAATCGGACGTGAGAAACATTTCTACGAGGTGAATTAATTTTTTAAAGTTTGATTACAGCCCATCTGGAATGACTGAAAAAAAAACTTTTTTTTGACCTACACTGCAGCCAGCCACCAGGGGGAGCAGTTTTGTGGCGACCTCACTTTGAGCCAAGCAAGGTGACGTTTGTTTTATTACAGTCGATGGTTGCAACCTTTCCACCAGTGCTCGTTCAGTACGAGTGCTTGGACAGTTCTCATCACCTTCCTCCTAAGAACCTGTTTTGTTCTTCATCAGCAAGCAGCCAAGTTGTCATCGTGTCACCGTAAAACATCAGTACATCACTACATGTGTAGCTGTTCCAAGTGGATGTGGAGTTGACCGCAGATGCCTGGGGCTGACAACAAGGATAGCACTACCAGTGCTTACAAACAGGCAGAGGTTTATTCTAAAATCAACATTTATGACATTATTTTTCCTGACTGTCTGCTGCACTGAGCGTGCTCATCTCTGTGTATGTGTGAACATATATTTGTGTGTCTATGAACACATTGAAGTGGAACTCTGCCGTGCATGATAAAGAGAGCAGAGGAAACGTGAATGCACAAACATGAGGCAGAAAGGAAATCTATAAGAGACAATAAATTTCTGTTTCAGTTTTGTCTCCAAAACAACAGCAGACTCACTGAGTACCTGGAGCCAGTGCTTTTTCTGTGGGAACACAAAGAACCAGTGATAAGTCAAGCACTGGCCTGGAACTAGCCCCAGTTTGGTCAAAAAGAGGTATATGTTGTCTGAAACTTGGAGAAACAACTTTCTAAGTTCCAGTTGAACATGAATGTTTGCTCAGGTTGGGGAACTCCAGCTAGAAGTACGTTCCTAACTTCCTTACTTCACGTAATCTCCATCATCAACACAGCCGGCAAACCGTGTTTCGATGAAGTTAAGAAAATCTTGAGTTGTTCACATGTTTCACAATTTTGAATCTAAACATGGTTTCTACATCAGTTATTTATAGACATCAGTTTGAAATTTCACCTTTTGTTGGGTCATTTTTTCTAGTGAAACAACCATAAACGCACCAAGGTTGGAGGATCCACTTCTTATGAGGGACACTGGGATCATCTGGGGAGCTCATGAACACCAAACCTCTCAAGACCTGTCTGAACTCCATCACTACATCAGATGATATTGGTTTAATTTAAACTGAACATGTTTACTCACTCTGACTCCACTGTGTTGCGTCCTGACTGTGGCTGCGTTTACACAAAGCCAAAAACGGTCTAAACCGATACCGTTTTTCGTTGCTTTTGTCCGAAAACACGGAAACTTTTGAAAACGCTCTCCAGAGTGGAGAGTTTTCAAAACGCTCCTCCATCCAGCCCTGTATAAACACAGAGCAGAGCGTTTCAGGGTGAAACGCTAACGTCACTGCGCGTGCAGTCGCAGTTTCAGGTGAACTTTAGTACAAGTCCACATCGCCAACTACTGGCCTGGCTTAACCACAACAACAAATCGACATAATGAGCAGAGTCAGGCCTGGTGTCATCAGGTTTGAGGTTTTACAGCCCAACATGAGCGAGAAGAGGATCATCATTGGCGGGGTGGGGGGATCATGGGAACTCCTCGCTCTGTGACTCCAGCTGTCTGGAAACAGACATAGATCTGGTGTTAGTCTGGCATCAGAGGCATCAGAGAGGTAGATAGTGTTTAAAGCAGGGATGTATGCTTACTCGCCAAACTTCCTGCAAATCAGCAGAACCGTGATATGATGTCAAGTCTCTGTCTGGACACAAACATCAGGTTGTTGTTGCAGAGTTCAGAGACTAACAACAAAGAAGTGAGAAATGCTTCTGTAGGAGTTCAGCCTCCTACATGGACAACACCGAGAGAAACATTTATTCTCTTCACAGCAGAAATTCTCCGTCATAACTCAGCCCTCTGTTGTTCTGACCTGGTTTAAAGCATTTTGTTTGCAGGTTTATTTGAATCTCTGCAGCAGCTTTTAATTATCACATTTTCTGGGTTTGAATCAAACTCTGATCCTGCTGTTTTGTCTTTGTTGTGTTTTTCTTTCGTCTCTTGGGCTCTTCTGGTCATGCATTCATTAGGATAAATATCAGAGCTCTGAATCACCAGCCCTACTTATAGAAACGTCTCTTTGTCCCGATGTTGACACACTTTTTCCTGTTGCAGTAAGAAGTGAGTGGAAACTGAAGGTCAGCTTCTCATGAACTTTGCCTGTTTTTGTTAAGTAACAGATTCCCTAACAACACAGACTGATGTGTTTATCACATTAAATAAAGCTCAGAGTTAGATTCAGAGGAAGGGTGATAGAAGAGCTCTGAGAGGAGAGACCTGTGAGTCAGAGGAGAGGGAATCCCCGGGTTTGACCCTCAGCGCTGACTGTCAGGCACTACACACTGACTCTGCAGGTTATAAGAGGTCATGGTGTGCATTTCTGTTCTCAGACCAACATCTGGACAGAAAAAAAGAGCCAAAAATTCTTAGATAACTTTCAGAGATTTGGGTTAACTTTGAGACAGATGTCTTTCGTCTTTGCAGAAACAGATGAATTTAGACATCAAACCTCTTGGAGCTGAGACTGTTTTAGTTGTAGGAGAAGAGGAATGAAATGATTCAGACTTTATTTATTCTACATGCCCACATCCTTACATAACAGAGCAGAATATAGTTATACAAACTCTGATTTTATTGTTTAACAGTCTGAAGTTGGTGACCCACAGCCCAGTCTCAAACAGAGCTCAGATATCTGTGGTTCAGGTTTTTCTCCCTCTCTTGGCGGTCTAAACCAAGTCTGACCTCCTCATTGTTCTTTTACTCTGAAAGATCTGAAACATGGTGAAAACAATCTGCCATGGAGAGCAGCCTCTCATCTTTGAAAAGTTTCTGACAGGCAAATCAAAGTTTTGGGGGATAAAGTATAGTCAGGATAAAGTAGATCAAGAGCTTTGCCATGAAGGATCTTTTTTTTCAGTCTGTAAAGAAAACTCAAAGGAAAGCAGTAAGAGTGCTCAGTGTTTCTGCAGAATTTGAGTTTCGCAAAGCAGAAAAACCTCCACCCTGTTCGTCATCAGACCGGTCTGAACCGGTGGGTCTGATTCTTATCAGCAGTTAAAGATGACACTTCAGGTTTTTCTGGCTGACAATGAGATGTTTCAGAAATGAAAAGGGAAACACAGTCAACATCATCATCATCATCATCATCATCAGGTCATAAGACAAACAGCAGAGGTGGAAAACAGGAAAATAACAACACAGCTTTTAAAACATCAGACATCATCATTTCTGTTTTAACAACATTTTAAAAGCTCTGAGAGGTTCATACACACCAAGTTAAGACTGAAAAAGATGTGAGCGCATCTTTTAACATTACCATGATTCAACAGGCTGAGTGTGAGTAAAACAAAGTTAAAAAGCTGGGACAACGGGAGGAACAGTGTGAAGATGTGAAGTTTAGAAAGAGAAGGATCAGTGCTGAAGAGAGACGCCTCAACATCACACAAGATGGAATGTACCAATGATTTACGGTCAGTTTATGGTCAAAGTACGGTGTTTTTGTAAATCCAGGAAATGTGCTCAATCTTAAACTTGTGGTCTGAATTGTTTTAACCCACAGACACATTTTGGAGAAGGTGTACGTCAGGCCTTGTACATAGGCCTCTGTGTTGAAACAGGGCTTCACAGAGCTCTGTCTTAAGTCTTGATGGGGATTCACTGTAGAAACATAAACCAGACTTTAGGTTCATCTGTAACCTCCTCTAAATCACAGAGTTTTCTACCTCTGCAAATCAAACGTGACAGAGTCTTAACCTCTTTAACCTGAAGACTGTCTATGCTGTGACCTGGACCCCCTGTAAGGTTTCCTGACATAAAACAAGAGTCCACACAGCCTGTACTCCAGAGGGAATCAGAATGTGGTTAAAGTCAGGAGTCACGTCTCTGCTTGGTACGATGTGAGGGGGAGGACTTTGTCACGTGGAGATACTCCTGTTCACCACAGCATGACGTGTAGTTGATGTTCACCTCTTTAAGATGACTGGAAACAACGGCTGCAGAGGTTACACTGCTGTGACACAGAGGCTTTCATCATTACTCCTCTGGAATGGACTTCTTGTAGACTAAAGGTGTTGAAGACATGATGATAAAAGTGAGAGAAGTGGGCTGTGTACAGTTGTCTAACTCAAGTTTTTGAAACTACAAAGTTTGAATGGGGATCTTCAGTTGTGTTCACACCACACATGAATACCACGCTCCAATCCTGAGAATCCAAAGACAAGGGAAGGTGTTTCCTTCAAACTCCAGATTGTCGTTATCAAAAAAAGTCAGAATTTTATGATTCTCACAAAAAAGTGGATGAAGTGAATAGAGAGTCGAACACAAATCTTCAGAGTCTTCAGCTCTATGTGCTGACTCTTTATAACCCTGTTTCCACCAATTGGGTATGGATCAGTAAAGTTTGGTTTGATCGGTGAAGTCTGATCCTGTTTGTGCTTCCACAGCCAACCCTCCTTGGTGGGTGGGGTGTCAGTCAGGTGCTGTTAGCCGCATCAGCTACGTAATAGCGTGACGGCACAGCAGTGTGACCCAGTGTACCCCGCCTTAAATCCAACTAAAAAAAATGCAACACAGTTTCATTTTGGCAGCAGTTTCTGTTCCCTGACGTTTTTTTCCAGACAAAAAGAAAGTTTTCTTCATGAAGTTGACTGAAGATTTTAACATTGCAGTGTTATGTGTTGTTCTTCATTACTGCTGTCGCACAGGTAGTGATGATTCTTTTGACCAATCAGAACTGCAGATCCGCCTTCTGGTGTCAGACCAGTATGTCTGGCACCCCAACAGAAAGGTACCAAAAAAGTGGGATGGTGCAGGTTGGTAATTAGGGGACCTGTATTGGTTTTAGTTAAAGGAAACGCCACAAAATGCAAGCTGTATGGAGACAAACTGGACCACTTAGTGGAAACTGGGCTCATGTCTCCTCTAAGTGAGAGCAACTTCTCTCAACTCCTAGTCAGTTTCTAGATCTCTGGTTGTGGTAGCTTGTCTTTTGCTTTCTTTTTAAGCATCTCTAGGAGCATTTTGTTGAGGTTTTGTTGAGTCTTTTTGGATTTCTTTGATACTTCGATGTTCTGTCATCTCCTCAGTAGCAGTAGTTTAGTTTCTCTTTATATTTACAAAGCTTGAGTTAATTGAAAGAGCCTCCATAAGCTGGTCTTTTTATCTTGTTTTCCCCCTCCCCAGTTGCTTGTGGTTTCTCCTTTTGGAATAAATTTTGGAGCTCCTATGAGGTCTGCTTTTGCATCCCACTATCTCTCCTTTATATGGAGGGTTTGCATGATTCAGCGTCTTTTTTAAAGCCATTTTCGTAGGACCAAAGTATGAAAGAGGACGGGGGCCACTAAAAATATGATTGGGTGTTGACCAGTGAAAAAGAAATCTGAAGATAATGTCAACATTTTGTTCTGTGATCAGATGAGTCAGAAGTTTAAGATTAAAGGGGACATATCAATCTGATCCCTGATTTAAGACTTATATATAATATAATACATTTGAAAACAAGACCTTTCACCCCCTGAATTTTCAAAAAAGGAGATATTGTATTTTTTCTGATATCCTAGAACGAGATTTGATGCCTCTGAAAATAGGTCATTGACATTTGGCCGTGAGATTTCGACCTTCATGACGACACGAGGATCCTTTCTTTTTATTGGAGTAATCTGATAAAGCAGCTCCTCCTCTGTGATGTCAGTTCGTCACACAACCGCCACCGAGGGATACACCCACCAAGAGCCGAGTATAAACGTATAAACTATACATGTTACAGTACCGGTTTGACTCACCACACTGAAGCATCCTGACATGATCTGTGTCCAGATGGATTTTCTTCCTCCTGATCTGCAGAACCGTCCGGGTCTGACTCAGGGTCCAATACAAAAGGACGTAACCTACACTCTGCTGTTTTATTAGTGCTATCAATGCCTTATGGTGAAGTTTTGGCAAACAGCAAACTCGCTCAGTCTGCTCCATTTAATGTAGCGATTTTGTAAACACTGCCATGCTGCAAAAACTGCCCCCTGGCTCTACCCCCTCCGCCCCTCTGATAGAACCGACCAATCAGAGCACAGATGGCTGTGACGTTGCAAGGTTACTGGAGGTCATTCTCCAAACGGAGCGTTTCAACCAGATCTTCAGCATGGCCTAAAATGAGGATATTAAGAAGGCTATTGTGGGGCAATGAAGGAACTAAATGACTTGTACTGAGGGCAGAAATGCTTTGCAGGCATCCTAGTCTGGCATAGTGAAAAGAAGGAACAAGTATGATATGTCCCCTTTAAATTAGGATTTATTCACCCCAAAAATTTCTGACTTCAAAGTCACAATAAAACAGGAAGTCAGGTCTTAAACTTTTTGTTGACCTGGGCTTTTTTTTTTCAGTGACCCTTATCTTCTGTCGTAACAAAGCCGCCGTGCATCCTTAAGTTTTAGAGTTGTGCTGTCTGTCATGAGTGACGCGTAGATGAGACTCTGACAGGATCTGTTGTTCGTCAGAGTTAGTCAGACACATTTTTTCCCCTTGGTGACAGCTGAAGACCCTCAGACTGAGAGGGTCACAGCAGAGGACAGCAGACGTCTGATTGGAGGGAAAACAGGAAGTGAATCAAAGGACAGAAACAGTCAGACGTCCTGTTCTCTGTAAGGATATCTGACTGATTTAGACCTTTTTCAAAAGGTCTGTTTTAAAAAGAAACACAATAAAAAGAGATGATAAGAGGGGAGTTCCAGTCAAACATCATCATCATCATCATCATCATCATCCTCATACTCCTCATGCTCTGGGTCTTTGTCTTGTCTGCAGTCAGGAAACTCTGACAGACCATCAGGAGTGTTTGAAGCTGTCTCACATCCAGCTTTCATCTTGTCTTTACTTAAAGCTAAAGTCTGATCTGTTCCTGCAGCTCGGTTTCTCCTCAGACAGAAAGTCTCCTCTAATGTTTGTGTCTCTGCAGGAGGAAAGGATAAGAAGGTGGAAAGGAGGTGAACGTGGAAACACGTGAACCTGAGTGTGCAGCTCTGATTTGAACCCATCACAGCTCAGGTTTATCAGGATGACTAGTTTTAAAGGATATCAGTGACCCCTGATGAGCCAGGCTCAGAAACAGAGTTACTCATGTTTGAGTCAAAGTGAGTTCCCACTGTGTGGAAACACTTTCTGCAGCTCAGGAGGAAGCAGAGCCACTCCAACACCAGCTGGAGATTTAGGATCTTTGATAACAGAAAAACTGAAACAGTGACAAATAAAGAGTCTTTCTGAGAAGAGGATGGCCTCCAGCAGGTGATCACAGCATCTTTTCTAAAGCAGCAATCTCAGCTGTTGCAGTTTGAGCTGCTTCATTTGACAATGCTGCAAAAGCTGAAAAAAACAAAACAAATTTACTTCACATTAAGGCCCCGTTTACGCGACAATGTTTTATCTGAAAAAACGGAAATGGTGTCAGTCGCGTTTCACAAAAATCCCACTTTGGAGGCCGTTTTCAAGAGTTTGCGTTTTAGTTCGGCTGAAACACCGTTTCCGTGTAAATGCAAGGCCAAAACTCAACAACCGTTGTCGAGTAAGCAGTAAGCCGGCTTTTTCAGTGGAAACGATGACTTCACACTCCGCTTCTCGTAAGCGCATGCAACAGTTCAACAGTACCGTTGATACGATCGACAGGAACTACCATGCTGTGCCTGTGTTGCTCAATCTACTGTATCTGCTGACTGTCTTTCAACAAAATGAGCATCTGTTGCTCCACTTTTTAACTTATTATTCCCCAATACACCAGATGATCCACCCAACTCTACTTCAGTGGAGCTCTCCCAAAAACGGTTTCTGGACAAGACAGTTATAGCGCCGACTACAGGTCAGGTCTGGCATGCTTGCTGCAGCGTTTTCAGTCCCTCAACGTTTCCGTGAAAACACTTTTTTTTTTCCACTGCGTTTAAACATTTTCAGATGAAATGTTGTCTTTGATCTAACAGGTAATAATTGGTAAGTTCAAGTAAAATCTGAGTGTTTGAATGATTGTGTGTTTGGTCTCCTGACAGGGTTGGTATGTTGTTGGGGGTGAGGTTCACTGCTGAGGGTTGATGATGAACTTAACAGATGTTTTTTTCTCATCTGTATGAATGATATCACCACCTCAGCTTTGCCAATGAACAATTTATCTCCCTTGGGTCATAGATCCAGATCTGTACTTTTATAGTCTTTCATCCTGGCAGTGGTATAAGGTGAAGCACTCTCCACAAGACAGACATAAACCTCACACAAATTAAGTTCTGGCTCAGAAGTGGCTTATTATATAATAAAATAAAAAAGTTTCACAGGGAACCAAGACGCACAGTTTCTCCATGTCTTTCAGACTTCCTGCAGTTCACAAGGGATGCAGATTAAAAATGAACAGGTCTTTTATTGAACTTCTGCAGAGATTCTGAGCTTCTGCTGGTCTCATGACCAAAAACTATAGCTGTGTGTCCACCAAGCAGTATGGGTCGGTTCAGTACGGTTTGGGACGGTTTGGGACAGTAAAGTCTGATCCCGTTTGCGTTTCCACAGCAAACTGTGCCCTCTCGTGGTGGGCGGCGTTTAAGCAGGATGCCGGAAGCCGCAGCTGTTAAACAATAGCGCGACGCCGTAGCAGCTTACCCCGCGATTAAATCCAACAAAGAAGAAAACGCGACACAGTAAACAAAGAGCATGGATGGAAGACATGCAGCATTTCGTCTTTCCTGTGATTTTCATGTAACTCTCTGTTACAAAGTGCAATCAAGCTTCGTTTCAGAGAAGTCTGTGTCCCGCCAGGAGAAATGCAGCCGCTGTCGGGGTGAGTGACGATTCTTTTGACCAATCAACGGTCTGCAATGTGTTGCTCCACCTCCCGAGAGCGGATCGGTTCAGTCTGGCACCCATATGAAAGGGTCCCAAAAAAGTGGGACTGTTCGTCTCCGTTTTTAGGGATCCGTCCCGGGATGAGTCTGTGGAAACGCTGCTAAAAGCGCACCGTACCGAGACGAACCGACCCGGACTGCTTGGTGGAAACGTGGCTTTTGAATTAAGACTTCTTCTTTTCTTAGACACTAAACAATTGGGGTTTTCTTACTCCACTGGCAAAGTTTCATCTTTAAAAACATTTCAGAAGTTATTCTTGTCTTCAAATATCTTGAAATGAGACATTTTCCTGGACTTTTTGGTGATTGTGGCTCAGATTCAGTCTAATGAGATGTTTTTTTGCAGTGTAAGGTCTTGGTTAGATTTGGTGTTTAGATCTGATCCCTGTCTTTCAGAAGAGGTCAGAAACGTGCTGTGAAGTCTACGCCAAGTCCAACCCGACATGAGGTCTGCAGCTCACCAGGATCCTGGAAACCAGGATGACTGGATGACCATCAGGGAGAGGAAAGAGTCAGGTCAGCAGCTCTGCAGACCGACACCAACAACCTGGAGTTATATAATCCTCAGAGAGCAGCTTCAAACAGGATGTTCAGTCTGATTTAACCACAGAGAGAAAAGACTAAACCACCTTTGTTGTTTACCTGAGTGACTGTGCGTGTGTGTATGTGAGAGAGAGTGTGTGTGAGTAAGTGGGCGAGGTCATGCTCAGACAGACTGAATGTGCAGACAGAGGAATCAAACCCTTTCATGCACACACTTGTGTTCAATAAAAGTAAGAATTCCCTCTGTTACATAAGCTGCTGACCATCAGATTACACACACACACACACACACACACACACACACACACACACACACACACACACACACACACACACACACACACACACACACACACAGGCATCCTCAAAGGCATGCAAGCAAGCACACACACATGATGTTTAAACAAAGCAACACACAGTCTAAACAAAGCAACACACACTCACACACAGTCTAAACACTCTGTATCTGCCTCCATCACACACGGCTCATTACAACACACACATACAAACACTAGCTCACTTCTCCACTGAAGCACAGGTCTGGACTTCTTTCTCCAGGATCCACCCTGAGCTCTGTGTCTGTGACCTGGTGTTGCACAAACGACGCTCCCTGCATCTGAAACATTTATCATAAACAGTGAAAACGTGTTTGTGCATGCACACTCCCTGCAGGTCGGGGATCAACCAATGAATTTATGATTAATGTTGCACATGCATACAGTTGCACTCTAACTCCTAGGGGCTTGGTTCATAGTGTCTCAGTGTGCAGAGAGTTTACAGCAGCTGAGCTGAAGTCAAAAGCTTTAGCTAACATGCACCAACGTGCTGTCTGGCTTCATGAACTACATTAATGACTTCCTGAAGTTTTAATGAGAGCAGCTCACTCCCTGCAGTCTGCAGGTTGAGACGACTGACCTGGAAACAAAGAGGACTCGGTGCAGAAGGAGCTGCTGCAGACTGAGTCTGTTCAGGGTTTGGTTTGAACTCATTTAAATCCGTCTCCTTCGTTCTTGTCGTTCCTGGCTTTGTGTTCTCTCAGGTTCTTCACCTGCAGAGTCTGACTCAGCGTCTGTGAGGATGGTTTCTGTGCCGCCCCTCAGGGTGTGTGAGTCAGTGTTTGTGAGAGGAGTGAGCCCCCATGACCCAGATTCTGATAACATTTTATCGATTCCTGTCAGAGACACAGGAAATGTCTGAACAACAAGACCCAACAGAGGGCGGAGAGACTGTGACCTTTGACCCAGAGGACTGAGACCATGGCAGAACCACAAAAACTTTATCAGGATCATTTTCAGCCACAAACTTGCCGCTGATGGAGGTTTTGCTGCTGTTAAAGTGTTTCCAGCAGCAGATCTTTGTTTGCAGTCTCAGCCCACCCCCTCATCACCCCTTTCTGGTTTATCTCAGAAAAACTCTGAGGATGATCAGATAATTTCTTATCTCTGCAGGTGGATGCTGGGAGGTGATGAGGGTAGAAGAATGAGTCTATTTTCAAGTAAAGGGAGAGGTCAATTGGCTTGAACAGACCAACAAACCCTGAAACAGTTAGTAACAGTGCTTCACAGAGAACCTGTCTGAACTGGCATTTCACTATTTCTACTCCAAATTCCTGAGTTTAGATTTAATTTTATGGCACAAGTTTTTAAGACCTATCAAATGAGTGAAGTCTTAAAAAGTGTAGGAGTGTGAGACAGTTTGCTTCTGTATGTTTCTGTCCCAGTAAAGGTACTTTACCACTGCAGCAACGTTCTCCAAGAACCAGGAACCTTAAGAGGAAGTTTGTGCAGTTCAAGGCAAGAATCAGGATCCAAAATTAGTTCATCCAGCAGGGCTGTTTCAAGAAGTAGATCATTTACAAAATTTGGACCCTAGTTCCTACAGTCTCAACACACTTTGTTTTTCAAACAGTAGTTCCTGGGGAAAGTTTACTGTCCTCCTCTGCTCTGTGGGATTAATGCAGGCCCTTTATTGTTTCTCCACACACTGCAAAAAACTGAAATCTTATCAAGTGTTTTTGTCTTATTCTAAGTAAATATTGTCTTATTATGCTCGATATGAGCCATGAACTTATCAGTCCAGAAAAAAATGTCTTGTTTTAAGTTATTTAAAGACAAAGATTAGATCTTAACTGCTTGTTATAAGTATAAAATGTTGATGGAAAAAGAAAAAAATGCTCAAAAATTTGCTTAAAACTGGAATAATGTCTCAATACAACTGAATTTTCTTTTATTTCATTGGCAGTTTTTCTTTTTCTTTTTCTACTTTTTACAAGCAACTTGGACCTCATTTTCTTTCTTGAAAAACTTGAAACAAGACATTTCCTGGACTTTTCAGGTGAATGTAGCTTATATCAAGTCGGAAAAAGGCATTTTCTACGGAAAGTTAGACAAAAATCTTGATGATATTTCATTTTTTGCAGTGTACGTCACTTGAGTGATTTTCCTTGTTGGAAACAGACACACAATAAGCCACAGGATCCATGTAGTTCCTTGAAGGGGAGTTCATGGGACTGAGATTTCAAGGTATTTAAAGCACCTCATGTGCTTTCCAGCTTTTTCTTTGTTTCAGAGCCAGGTGCTCGGCTGTTTTTGAAAGTTTGAATGTTCTTTAGATCTTACCTTCTTTCAACCTTTTTAACCCTCCTCTCTGTGTCTCTCTGTCTTTTCTTTGCATTGACCTAATTTTCCACATTTCCAGTAAACTGGTCTCTGTAGCACAATCTCCCCTCCCCTCTGTTCTTCCATATGATGTTGCATGCTGTCCTTAATAACACATAAAGAGCAGAGCCCTGCAGTGACTCACTCCCACAGCTCAGTGATGAATGAGTCCGTCTCTGTCCTCTGCAGGCTGGTTCAATCCCTCAGAGTCTCTAGTTCAGGTCCACCTGAACCCTGAGCTCATTCTTCCTCTCACATGTTCACAGAGAGGCTCCACAAACCCTGCTGGCTGCCAGTAAATGATTACAACAGACACACAGAGAGAGACAGAGCTGTGTTTAATAAGAACAGCACACACACAGTGTGTGTGTATGTTTCCTCTTGGTTGAAGTGTGAGTGTGAACTCAGCCCACAGCGTCATTACTCAACAGAGCGCTCCTGTTCTCTGAGGAAAACCTGAGAGTCACAGAGAGCTCCTTCAAACTATAGTTTCTCCTCAGAGGATGTTTCTTTAGGAGGTTTCCTCTGACACAAACTCTCTCCGACTCTCTGATCTGTTCACACAAACACACACACACACACACACACACACACAGAGGAAGAGGAGGACAGAGAGTCGATCCAGCTGTGTGCCTCACACTCCTACTGTACAACAAGTCATAACATCAGTGTGTGACTAACACCTGAAACAACCCTCACCATCCAGAGAACATAACTGCTTACATAACTCTGAATAAAAGGTTTAACTTTGACTCAGGTTATATCAGAGTTGATGTTAATCTCTTCCTCCGTGCTGAATCGACTCCTCCTGCTGGATGACCTGACTCCGCTTTTTAGAAGAAGAGGAGCGAGTGATGATGGAGAAGTGGGTCACACTGTAATGGAAAGATGAATCATACACTTTAATGTCTTCTACATGTCTCTGTTTCACACCACAAATGATTTTACACAACAGCAAGTAAAAGACAAGAATGTGAAATATTTCAAACAAGTTGTCACATTTTCCAAACATTACACAACCCCAAGTCTGCACGCAATGAAAATATTGATCTGATGGTTTTCAAATAAGTCTTGTACAGAGGCAGCATATCAAATGTTGACACTGAAAAGCAAAAGTTTCTCTTTTAAACTGACCTAGACTTGATGGTCCAGGCAGCTCTGCATCAAAAACAGTCATGACTCTGTAGTGGAGATCACTGCATTATAAACAGACATTTAACTCTTCCAGCCCACACAGTGACTCGATGCTGGGGAAGAATTTCTGTTCTGACTATATAAGTTTAAACTTTGTCTCTGAAGTCTGGACGAGTCTTCATCTCTATGTTTGGGAAACTTCTACCAAACCAAGCCCGTTTCTTCATACCAGGGGTGTGTCCAGCGAGGAGGCACCGGTTCCTTTGAAATTTGCAGCAACACTTACGTAATACAGAGAAGAAATTATGTAATTACAGCCAGCACACATCAGAGGAAAGTCCTTAAAGTTTTTGTTTGAACTCAGTTTCTTTTTAAAAGCGTTTACGTTGGCCCCCAAAATACCCTCCTCTGTTGTTTGATTTAAACGTTGTCTCATAGTTTCCCTTACTCAGAGTGAAATCAAACAGTGACAGATCGACAGGAAAGTGAATAACATGCAATCTGCAGAAGCTTCAGCTTTCCTGCAGAGAGGATTGAGGATGTATGATGTTAGCTGACTGTATCTTATCTTAAACTCACACAGCCTCTTTCCTCTCTGCTTCATTCAGCCCTGACTCTCCGATTTACACATCTGGATACGTCAGAGCTCTTCTCAGAAATGCTCAGGGAGAATGTGATCCAAACGGAAGGTATCATATGATAGCCTACTTCTTTTGTGTCAAGGATACACCATTGCAAAAAGTAAATATATTATTTAAGCAACAGAAAGAAGGAATAGATACGTTGAGATTTATTCATTTCCAGTTTTATCTATATATGATTGGTTCTGATATTGATATGGTGTTTTTATACAAAGCTTTTCTTTTTTGCTGTATTATCCAGTTTATGTAATACACTTTATTGTTTTGCTTTTATAGAGCTTGTGTTATACTTCAATTTAGTGCAGTAAGTTTGCAAGAGTCAAAGCAAGAATATCTTTCTAAACAAAAGCAACAGTAAGGAGTTTTTATCACGCATAATAAAATTGATGAAATTTCCTTTTCATCTCACTTTATGACCTACAAAAGCAAAAAGGACGATCAGCAACATGATTTTGAATCTAAATGTTGGAAAACATGATCTCAGGATGTTCCAAGACAGGATCAGATATTAGCAGCCTAAAGCCAGCATATAAAGGAACACATCAGAACAACAACAACACCAGCAACGACACAGGTCTGAGGGTCTGAACACATACACATACTGTATAAGGAGATGGTGAAATAAATGGGAAGAGGTGTCAGGCTGAGTCAGCAGGTTGGACTGTGACCGTATGAACAGAGAATGAACAGGAAGTGACCCCAGTGTGTGGTCAGAGGGGAGGTCTGTGGTTACTGACAGGAAGTAACTCATGGAAAATGAAAGTTACACACAGAAGGAAAAATGCACGTGTAACTTCTATTAATAGAACTATAAGGAATGTTCTAAAGACTGAATATTTGTACCATCTGTAACCTCGGAGTCATCAAGGGCTTTCTCTGCTGCAATCTGGATTCAATTCAGCTGAAATGATTGATGTCCTTTCATTTCTGCTTCCAGGGAGAGAGCGTTCAGAGTGGATTGTGTAAGGTTGGCTTTTTTACACTTACGCAACTTTATGATTGATAACATATTTATTCAGAAAAAACATGCCAAGGATAGTCTGAACTGAGATTTATTTAGCCGCATTAATATATTTTATACATAAATAAATAATTCATTTCTTGTTGTCAGAAAGGGAAGGTTCTGCCTAAAATAAGAGGATAAGCTGAACATTGATATATCATGCAGTTCAGAGGGTCATAGTCAAAACCTGCGGACTCAATGTTTCTGGATTAGATAAAGTGTCGTTGCAAATATTCCATAAAGAATATATTTTTCTGAACTTGCATTGGGTTGTTGATTCTTTGTCTTGTTTTGCTAAACCCAATTAGGTTGAACAAAACTAGGCCTTTTGTTGGCTAGATGGAGGGAATCGTTCATATATGTTTTTAGTATTTTTGACTCCTTTTTTTTTTCAATGAAAACGTGACTCTTTGGTTAATTTCTTCATTAAAAATACTGCTATATAACCGTAATTACTAATAAATCGCTGTTTTGAAGTTGATCTGTTCATCCAAATAGGAAAATAAATACATAACGCATAGATTCTTTTTGGATAATACCACGACTGGCAGACAGATGGCGCCGTGGCTTAGTTGGTTAAAGCGCCTGTCTAGTAAACAGGAGATCCTGGGTTCGAATCCCAGCGGTGCCTTTTAGCTACTAAATGAAATATTTGCATACAGGACGGACTTTAAATGTGACCAATCCATAGACTGTATAAAAGGCTACATCATCATGTAGATTAAAAAAAAAGAAAGTAAGAAAAAAGTTAAAATGATAAATGGTAAAATCACATAAATACAGTTAAATAATAATAATTAAAAAAAAAAAAATCAGATTTTATAAATAAGAAATAGAATAAGTCCAAAACCATAAATAATAAAGAAAAGAGATTGATTAAGCTTTTTTTAAATGGTTAAAAAAATAAATGAAATAAAATAAAAGCAATGAATAATTTATTTATTTATTCATGTACTTTATTTCTAAGTCTAAGTATTTATTTAATTATTTACTCAATTTTTTCTGCATTCATTTTTTTATTTATTTATTTATACATTTATTTCCAATCATGTCATTTTGTTTGTCCCCCAGTCCTAAGAAAGGAATAAAAGATTCTTTTGCCTTATTAATCGTTTTATTAATTAATCCTGTCAGTGAATGGTCTGCTTTGACTGTTCCTGACATTTCCTAACATCCATCCATCCATCCATTTTCTATACCGCTTATCCTGTTTAGGGTCGCGGGTGGCTGGAGCCTATCCCAGCAATCATTGGGCGAGAGGCAGGGTGCACCCTGGACTGGTCGCCAGTCAATCGCAGGGCTGACACATAGACAGACAACCATGCACGCACACACTCACACCTAGGGACAATTTGGTGTGACCAATTAACCTGGTAAGCATGTTTTTGGACTGTGGGAGGAAGCCGGAGTACTCGGAGAGAACCCACGCATGCACGTGGAGAACATGCAAACTCCACACAGAGAGACCCACTGGCCGAGGTGGGGACTTGAACCGATGACCTGCAGCGCTAACCGTTGCACCACCGTGCAGCCCATTTCCTAACAACTCCTAACAATTCCTAACGATTCCTAACGATTCCTAATAATTCCTTATTCTTTACTGACCAAGTGGGCAAAATAGGCTGGGAATGTGACTTCAACAGCAAGGACCGACCTTTTGTGTGCAGCAGACAACTGTGCCAAAGTTTAAAAGCCAGAGCCATTTATTACTTTATCTATAAATGCTGACGGATTAAGGTAAAAGACAGATTGTGAAATCGGTAAGCAATAATAGATCGATGCTGACCGATTTAATGCTACTCACATAGCAAAATCAATCAGTATTTATAGGTCTTAAAGGTGCCGTACCGTTTTTGAAAGGCAGATTGTGAGCCCTTACTGGTGACGTCACATGTTAGGACTTGTTAGGAAAGTGTTCGGATTTGTTAGGAACAGCCAAAGGAGGCTGATAACTAGAAAAGGAACGCTGCGAGCAGGGTTCGAACCTGCGCGGGAAGATCCCATTGGATTTCAAGTCCAACGCCTTAACCACTCGGCCATCGCAGCTTGACGACTACTATTTTGTAGCACATTTTTAATTTTCAGTAAATATTAGAACAAGTTGTTTCTGTTTAATGTCAAGCTACTGCTTAAACTGCTTCGTCTAAGCAACATTTACTATGTTACGCTTTACCGAAGGACCGGAAATGTTTATGAGGCCATCTTTGAGCTGTGGCATTGATTGGCCACATGATGGCGCCATTGACTTTTTTTTAACGCCTTTCACCACGACTAACAAACCTACCTGCATTTCGGGGACACGGAAAACCGAGGGGACAAATTACCAAAATCATGGATGGGGTAACTTACTGCGTTATCACTGAAACGGTGAAGCAGCGAGATAATCCAGTTCAGCTACTCCAGAGACAGTTGCGGACCATGCGGACACGATCTTCGTTGAGACAGAAACTTGGGCCCAAAATAACACGCATGCTCAGTTCTCACAATGAAATCACCTCTAATTTGGATGGAGGGGTGAAATTTGGCAAGAGGGAAGCTACTGGAAGCTAAAAAGAAAAAAACGGCCCTCTGTCCTGTTTACTGTGACACAGGTAAGAGTCAAACAGCATTCACACTGCCAGGCACAAGTTAAAACCAGAGACACTACTTTATATGTAAATACTTGGAAACGCAACGTCAAGCAAACGTAAAAATACAGAACGAGTTTCCTGTCGTGGGGAAACTTGTGACAGTAAATGAGCTTGTCCTGCAGTCTCTTAAAATCTGCGTTCGTTACACTTTTCCATGCACATGTCCTTAGCGTAGTCACATCATGTCTTTAGTTATCAAAGAGCAGGGAAACACCCACACATTAGTGATTTTTGCTAAAATGGAGAAACAAAGATTCATTGATAGATTTTTAAATTCCTGCATTTTTGAATGCTGCAGTGTTTCCAAGCCATTAGTGACTCACAGCTCTGTATTTATTTGGCTGCCAAGAGAGAATTACCAACTATGTTAGTTTTTTTTTAGTATTTTCTACATTATTATTATTATTATCATTATTATTTATTATTATTATCATTATTAGAATTACTTTTATTGATGCATATTTGAAATAATGGTTTGGTGTTTACAAAGGAAAGAGGAGTTGTACCTCAGGATGCATGGGCTGTGAGTTTACTAAGTTCTGTCAGATCTAAATGCATATGTTACAGGGTAAAAAATATTCTTTTTTTATTTGCTAAATCCTAGTTACATATAATTTCTAATAATTTAATAATTCTAAAAATTATACCTATGTGTTTGCCTGTGTGTTGCACATTGTCTTCGTAAGTTTATATAGTTTTCTTATTGTTTCTTCATTATCGTTATCGTTTAACTTTTTTACATGGTCTGGTGTCCAAAAAGCAAACTAAAAATCGCAAAATGATAAATATCCAAAAATCACAATTTAAATCATATTGGCAACCTTAAAACTGCAATAAAATCAAATCCAGAGAATAGCATATCGTCCCAGCCCTAGCATGAGCAAGACATCTGTCATCTCGAAAACAGCCTAACAGGTGTGGTAATCCTGTCGTTAGTATGGTGGTCTACTGCCATTAAATTTAATGCTCTGTTTGGTCATTACCTGTCTCATGCATACCGCAAATTAATTGTATTTTCACCATTAGTTTAAACGGTCCATTTTCATCACAAACAGCAGGATGTGCATACAGGCATAGGTGTGTCTTGTCTTTCTGATCAGGTGAAGTTATAGAGCTGTAGTTTTCTTCTTCAAACTGTAAACTTATATTTTTCCCCATCTGTCTCTTATCTCTAGACGTCTTGTCCTCTCTAAACTCATGATTTTCCACTAACACTTGAACTTTGTTTGAACACTCACTCGCACACACACTCGCACCTGTGAGCCACACCTGCTTAGTTGCTAAGGTGAGGTTGAGGTGGCTGGGTTGAAAGTTGGTTCAAAGATCAGATATTTATCTGAGGGTGGCATTCCATCTCCGAGTTTCCGGCCGAGCAGAAAGATCATAAACTCGGAGTAAATTCAGTGTTTCCTCTGTTTTTTATAATCCCTGTTTTGTAATGATTTGGTGCGATGATATAACTCTAGCTTATCTGCGTTCATACTCAGTGTACAGGCTCGCAGCTTTTGTGGATGCAGTTTTCATGTTAAAGAGTAATAAAGACACAAAGGTGGGGTTCATATGTGCAGAAAAAGGAAAACAACTGATTTTTTTTAAAAAAGGAGGATCCTGTCATACTCAGAGTAAACACTAGAGACAGTGTTTTGCAGCTTGTAACCATGTGGACCTAAAGTTCCTTTGATGTCAATACTCTGGCCAACGGTTTGGCAGGAAAAATGAGTCGATCATGTGAGAAACGAAATGTGCCACCAGGATTCAGTAAATTCAAAACAATAGCTCTACGTAACTATGAATTATCAGTTTGTGTTTCAGCTTCACAGTGAAGCCTCTTTGGAATTGACTGTTTACAGTGAAACTGAGACCCAACACAAACAGATGGGCTGAATTTAACCTCTCTTTTGAGCATGTGAAATTATTGAGTTGTAAACTTTACTTTTAAATAAAACATAAAGAAATCTGAGCTGCAAAGTGTTTATTGCAGACTTAAGGATTCACAAGGATGCCATAGCTCGCTTACCAATTTCCCTGTTTTGGTTTTTTAATTTATTTTATTGATCTTATTTTTTGTTGTGTTCATGGACTCATTGAAGATTTGTGATATTTTAAGATTTGAGTTATTGGAGTTCAGATTTGATTGTTAGATGTCTAGTTTCAGTGTTTGGTGTAAAGAGGGAGTATTTTCAACCCTGAACCACACCTCTCCATTTAATCCTCATATTTTTTCCCTCCATCTTAAATGAATCAGATGAGAACTTCTTCTCTTTGTTCGTTCTTCTTTTCCTCTCAGTCTCTTTATCAGACTTCCCCAGAAACGTTCATGAGTCATGTTTGGTGGATATTTCTCTACATGATTCAGGTCCAACAGAGCAGCTGAGGTCAAAGGTTACTTTTAACGTTTTATTTCTTTGTGATGCTGTAGGGACAATCTTCTCTCTGAATGATGCACAGTGTTTACAGCAGACCATGAGTTGAGCTGTTCAGTTTACCAGAAAATCTGTCTCAGTGAGCACATGGTAGAAAACAAGTCAGGATTTCCTGAAAGTGTGGCCACATCTGGTTATGGGTGAACTGTCTCACCGTGTCTCTCCGAGCTCTGCTCTCAGGGCGCTCTCTCACCTAGAGCTGCCTCTCTTTGCTCTTACATCAAACATGACAAATGAGACTGTGGTTGCTTTCCTCTCACCCTCCCTGTGGGGCTCTAATAAAAGCGCTGACATAAAAATCAGGACATAAGACCAGGGCTCAGAGATTCATAGAGAAAGTGATACTCAAACACTGACTGAACTCAAGTAAGTCGGCTCAGCGGAGACCAAAACAGAGCAGACTGAGCAGGTAACTGCAGATATCAACGCTCAGAGGATATCTGAAGCTTCAAATCCAACGGTGAAGAAGGGATGTGGTTCAGTTGTTCCTTAGGGTGCTGTGTGTCAGTCAGAAACCATCTCTTTTTGGTTTAAAAGCCTGAAGTCTGCTCTGAACTGAACACTGAACTTAAGTTTTCCTCCTCTGAACACTCGCCACCTTGATCTGTCTCTCCAACCTTTTCTGCTGTTTGTGCGTCTTTCTCACATTCACATAATAAATTAGTAAACATGATGACTAACAGATATTATTTAATGTTCATGTTTCACCTCACCCTGAAAAAGAAAAGAGAGGGTGTGTTAAACCTGACTTCGGTCACTCTGGCCATTCAAACTGCGATGTACTCGAACACACCCACTACACCGTTCCCCCGCTGGAGAGCACAGCCAGCAGCCAGCAGTCATACTACTCCAACTGTAAGCCATCCTTAGGTTTGTGTTATCATGAAGTGCAAGATTATCAGTCAGAGCGCTGCTACAACTTCAGAGACTTTTTGGCTTATCTTTGGTCATTTTGGTCCGAAACAGCCCTCTTACACCCTGACTGTATTGTTTAAAATGATTGTTGAGAGGAGTGGTCGCTGCGGTCATATGTCATGAATCATACCTCATGTCCCCGTGCCTGTGCATGAAGTGAACTTTGCTAAAGCACACCTTTCCAAAGCAGCAGATCTGGACTTTAGGGTCAAAGTGGGCTTAAGCACCATATAGTTTGCCAGTGTGACAATGTCTTTAGTTTTTTTTTTTTCAGCAAATGTTGCAATCAAACAAAACATAAATAAGATTGTTCTAGCCAGTGGATTGCATGTAAAGTCAAAGCAAAGATGCAAATAGTTTTTGTCTAACATTATATGCACTGGATGAATTTGCGACGCGTTCGACTCTCTGCTTGGAGTTGGAAAATCCAGTCTTCAGATAGTGATTCGCTTCACCAAACATGGCCAGAATAGGTAAACACATCAACTGGAACTGAAACTAATCAGCTCTTGATGTTGTAGCAGATCAGACACATATCTGGTGGAATTTAGGCATCAACCTCACCAGAAGAAACATTTTGAGAAAACAAATCTGAAGCCTGGCAGTAACTGGGGCCTGCACAGAGAAAGCCTGTCTTTAATCAGTCAGGAGTTTAAAGTTGGAGTTAATTTCGGGAAAGTGATGAAGTTCAATGAAGGATTTGATGAGACGTCCTCCTGGAGGGAAGAACACATAAACTTTGCCCTCTGCGTCACATTTTGGAACGCCCTGGCCATAAAGTGAGTGAATTCCTCTGATTGGGAGCTGTAAAGATAATTAAATATTTTACTGTGTTTTGGTTATTGCACCAGGACGTAAAATTTTATTTTAGTTTTCTCTGGGCAGGACCCAACGGGACCTGCTCCAAATTGTTACACTGATTGACTAACAGTGGAGTCACCAGTGTTGTATACTGATCATAAACTCTGCTGTGCAGCCACAGCTCAGAGAATCAGCTTTTTCTTTATAATCAAGGATCTAAATTTAAACTAAATTTAACCAAAGGTCATCAAAATGTGTGTATGTGTGTATTGAATAATCACAGGAAACATTGTAGCTTTTATAATAAAGAAGATGATATTAGGATGTTTTCTCAGATGTTTCTTTTGAGACTTCTGTCTTTAAGTATATAAAACAGTTTGAATCTGATGAATTATGGCAGAATGTGTCTAATCCAATAAGTTCAGTTCTCTGTAGAATAATCCTTGATAAGTTTTATCTACATTCTCACTCCGTTTATAGCTTGTACGAAGGATGACGCTGCACTATGTACAGAAGCCCTGAAAAGCAGCATCAACGAAGATTAAATTATCCGTTTACTAGTTTTATATGGACAGTAGAATCTGAACTCTGAGGTCTGGATTTCAGTACAGTATTTGAGTTGTATCGACCAATCAAGAGAGCAGGACAAAGGGCCTTGGCACACTGAGTCTGTTTTTTTTGTTTTTTTTTGTCCAAAAGTGATGTGTGCTTAAAAAAACATCATTTGATCTGACGCACAGACTGTATAAAACATGGACATAGTCTCGCCGATGTCACCCGTCTGTTTCTAAAACGGAAAATGAAGCACATCGGCTATAGCGGCCATATTGGTAGTGGCAAGGGCTTAGCCTACAGCCATAGGGCGCCTGTCAATCACGTGACCCTCAGCTTTGCCTCTTATTGGGGGAGCTCACAATCTTAATATCCTCTTAAAGGCCGAGTTAGAAAAAAAATCACCCCCCGTACCGTGTGTGCTGATAGTAAAATTAGCAAATCAGACAGGAGACGTTTTTTGAACCAGGCTGTAAATAGGTTCATTTCTGCTTTGAAAATTTCTTTTTTTGGCTTGATGTGTATGTGACTTCTGGTACTTCCGGAGCCAGCCTCAAGCGGACGCTCGAGAAACAGCAGATTTTAGCACTTCTGCATTGTCTCATATTCTTAGACCGGAGGTTGCCGCTTGGTCCCACGTCATGTCTATCATGTTGGCACACTCACGCCCAAACTTTTGTTCTGCATAATTTTTTCAGAAAAGGTTTGATTTTTTGGTGTTTTTTGCATCCACCCATGTCATCTCGAGGGTTGTTTGAATATTCAGAGAAGCTGTAGGTTACTTCCAACATCACATTTTAATATTTCAAACATATTTTCTTTAATTTCGGGCTACAGTTAGACGATGTGTCAGTGTGCGCCTACCTTACACATCAAATACATTAGATACTCTGCAGTCCAGCTCTGCTTCATTGCTTGTTGACTGCGGTTGCCAACTGACACCAACTGCGTGTTTAGCCTTACAAGCCTCATGACTGACAGACAGCTGGAGTCACGCCACTGAGGAGTTCCCACTCCACTGATAAGTCTCTCTTCATTCATGTTGGGCTGTAAAACCTTAAACCTGTTGACTCCTGGTCTGGTTCTGCTCATTGTGTCTGTTTGTTTTGTAGTCAAGCTAAATTCTATCTGTTTTTGACACGGTTTGTTTTATTTTAAAAGTCACTGGGTTCTTTTAGTAGTTTCTGTGCACAACTTCCTGCCCCGCTCGATCAGTCCTACACTGATTTTATGTGTTACCTGCAATCCTACTGGACCTGCCTTGCAGCCAGACTGCAAGAGGGGATGGAAACCTTTCTGATCTAGTGCTGGGACAGAGCAGAGACACATCTGCTGTATTTCAGCCATTCGATGAACTGCAAGCTGTTAATCAGCTCCTTTATCTGCAGGTGAAACTCTCCTTGCTTGTCTTGTTTTCAAGAGCAGATGGATCCAATGTTTTCTTTTCCATCTTCTGAAATAGTGAAACAATCACAAAATCATTGTCTGTTGGATGATTCCATTTTCTCATACAGCAAAATTTTACAAGTAGTAGAAAAATCAACATATCAGATTCAGTGTGCAAGGTGTCTTTGTGTGACTTATTTGTCACAGTGTGCGAAGGCCTAAACTGTCTGAATGGAGAGCAACAGCAAGCGTTCTCGAGGAGTTCTTGGAAGTTTTGACTTTTGACTAATCTGCATCAAGATGATGTTATTCTAGCAAAATGAAGAGACATGAATCACAAGAAAACCAGTTTCTGTTTCAGCTTCATACCCCTGATAAAAGAGAGTGAAGCCTCTGTGGAACTTATTGGTTACAGACAAATTCAGACTCACTTTCAAATACTTGAAAATATGCTTTGTCCATCCTAGCCTCAGAGGTCTGAACCTTGTTTGTTTTTGTTTTGTTTTTTAAACAAATTGTATGTAACCTTCTTCATCTTCTGAGGTTATGGATCCTGATTCATCATTGGACGGTCAGTTCACCTGAGATGTTTCAGAGTTACCATTCACTACCTTTATACTACAAAACTTTCCATTCTGTAAATCTTCCTCCTGCCTCACCTATCTCTGACTGAAATGTCTGAGTCAGAAGTTTTAATTGTTGAGATAAAGAAAGTTTAACTGGTCTGGGAATGACTGGGAAATATCAGATACTGTCACACAACTTGTTTCCTTACTCTTCCTCAGAAAATCAGTTTCAGATCATGTTTACAAACCAAACCTGAGCAGAAAGTAACCATGCGTGAGAAAAAGCTGTTAAAGTGAGATGATACATCTTTTATTTCTCCCCCAGACATTCATGGTCTGATTTATAAAATCGTCATGAGACAGTGAGCCTCAGGAATTGTTTAGTTCCTGGTATGAGGAACCTTTCTTATCTATATTACATCATCTTACATAACATGACAAATCCACAGACCTGTTTCTGAACACAGCCATTTGATTTTAAGCTTTGGGATCAAAATATTAAGGGTTACTTGAAATGTTGGAGACCACAGCTCACTTCTCATCAGTTTCACATGTTCTCTGAGTTTCTTTTCTCATTGATCTGTAAAATGTCATCTTGACCTCAGTTTTAAATACAGTTGGATAAATACTTCTGGCTTTATTGAAGTCTGAATTAAAGATTGTGCAGCAGCGATAGTCAAGAGGTAACACCGTCTAAAGTAGCAGCAACGCCCTGAAACAGATAAAGTCAGATAAAGTGTGACAGCTGATGCAGAGTGTCTGAGGTCAAAGTGCCAGTGGAAAGTTGGTCTGTTGCTGTGGTAAACAAACTTTAACAGCAACAGACTCTATGTTTGAGCAGCTCTTAGAGATGGTGTTAAAAATAGAAACTGAGGCAGACAGAACAGGACCTGATGACCTTTAAACGACCCCCAATAAAGATGAAGGTTAACAGCCTTCAGGTAGGGATGGTACCTTTCACATTTGAGATGACACGGTATTGATGCCTGGTACCTGGCAATCGGTACTTAAAGGGATAGTTCAGTTTTTTTGAAGTGGGGTTGTATGAGCTCTATATGACCACTAAGGACATTAGATACAGTAGAAAGTTGTCTCCTCTCCCTCAGTAAGACACAAACTGTAATCGATGGTGATGAGGAAATAGGCGCTAACAGGGAGAGACCGTACCAGATTCAAAGGCTATTTTCTCTGCCTACAAGAACTAAAATCAAAAAGTAATACCACAGTTTAAGAGTATGCTACATAAAATATTTTTTAAGTGCATTAAGTCTTCGGAAATATAAACATTTATCTGGACCTTACTAACTGGTCATGTATCCTTCCGTGCAACGCTCCGTCCCCCCTCCTCCTCTCAGCTGTAGGGAATGTAAACAAGCTGTGCTTCGGGCGCCGGTTGTAGCCTCGTGTAAGTTTGATCAAGTATCGTAATTCTTTTGTTTGTACTCTAAGGATTGTGAGGCAGCGTAGGAAATTCAAAATGAGTGACTATGACAGCGACGATGAAGTTCCATTCACTTTGGAACCAAAAGGATACCTGTATGATCTGGAGTACACAGAAGAGGAGCTGCTACAGATGGAGACTGAAAGGAATACAGAGGAAACATCCACAGACACTAGACATCAAGATAGAGTCGGAAATACTCAGTGGTGTAAATGTCTGAGCTGTGACTCAATGCCCACGGATGATGAGTGTTACTGCTGTCTCTTAACTTACTCTTAAACTGTGGTATTACTTTTTGATTTTAGTTCTTGTAGGCAGAGAAAATAGCCTTTGAATCTGGTACGGTCTGTCCCTGTTAGCGCCTATTTCCTCGACACCATCGATTACAGTTTGTGTCTTACTGAGGGAGAGGAGACAACTTTCTACTGTATCTAATGTCCTTAGTGGTCACATAGAGCTCATAAAACCCCACTTCAAAAAAACTGAACTATCCCGTTAATGGTACCAATTTTTGGTACTTTTGTGTGTTTGTGTGGTAAAAAATGGTAATTTGTTACATAATAAAATGTCAAAGTTTTTCAGATTAACGTATTTGTTTCTCAGCGTATTAACTTCCAATGCTGTGTTCATGATCAGCATTCCACTCCCTTCCACACTGATGTGTTTAGGTACCTAAACATAGTATAGATGGAATTTGGTCTGAACCAATAAAAGTACCTAATTTGGTACCCCATTCCTAAAAACAGGTACAGTCACCTTTAGCAGATTCCGACGTCTTTTTTCTGTTGTCTTAAAAAAAAGCAAACATCCCCCATAGAATAGACTCCATCCTGTCCTCATCTGGTCCGTCTTTCTCTGGGTTAATGTCTCTCCTCCTCCATGAGCTGCAGCTCCTTTCATCCAGTTCTCTAGGCCAAGATCAGTGCAGACTCTCTCCACCATTCGCTGCCATAACACCCGATCCCAATTTGCAGGCCCTTTCAGAAAGAGAAAGAGGAACTCTACACAACTGAAAATGATCTTCAGAATTTTTCGCACCATTCTCTGTTCTTGAGCTGCAGCCTCAGAGAGTAGCGCATTAATTAGTGTTATTTCCAATGCAGTCATTCTTTGGGTCACATCTAAATGAAGGCGAGTCTTCTCATAGTCCCTGAGCTTCTATGTTTCCTTTTTTCTAGTTTGAAAAGACTTTATCTTTCAAAACCAGACTGTCGGTTTCTTACACAAACAACTTGCCCTTGATAGTCGACCTGCACACACCACACACAATGCCATCACTATCTGCAGTGTATTCAAGTCACTGCCACTCTCTGAACCGGGCAGCCTTGCAGGAGCGAGTGCTCTGCTACACTTCCCCACGGAAAAATAATAATCCTGCTCTGGTTTGGAGGATAAATTCTCTTGGCTAACACCGGGTGGCACTGGGGAGGGAGGACCTCCTGCTGCTGTTGTTGTTTCTGCTGATGTCCACTTGCTGGTGGTGGTTCACATGGTCCGGGTGTCACGCTGAGTGCTGTCTCTCTAAGGGCCATTTACAAGCCAACGGTTTTGGGGTGAAACAAAAAACTTTCTTGTGTTTGAGCCTTGCGTTTACACAGAAACGGCGTTTCAGCCGACCTAAAATGCAAACTTTTGAAAATGGCCTCCAGAGTGGGATTTTTTTTTTGAAACGCTGCCAACACCATTGTCGTATAAACAGTAAGCCGGCGTTTTCAGTGTAGACGCTGACATCACACTCTGCTCTGCGCAAGCGCATACAACAGTACCGTTGTTCGTAGTGATCTACCGTGTTGTGCTTGTGCTGCTCAGTCTGCTGAATCTGCTGACTGTCTTTCTACAAAATGTGCATCTGTTGCACCACCTCTGCTCTTGGCATTCACCAAAATACCAGCTGATCGGCTCAACTTCGGTGGAGATCTCCCAAAAGCGGCTTTTGGACAAGACAGTTGTAGCGCCAACTACAGGCCTGGCATGCTTACTACAGTACTTACTTCAGTCCCTCAGTTTTTCAGTGTAAACACAAATTTTTATTTTTATTTTTTTTATTATAGATTTTATTCTTACTGATACCTGAATCTGATTCCACAGCTGTCAAAGGGCGAATAAAATAATGAACATTTCAAAAGTAGCTGTTGGCCAACCTTTTTTCATTGGGGCATTGCTACAGCTGTGTGTTTTTTAATGAACAGGAGACCTCAGCTGCTTGAAGACAGAGCATTCCCTTGAACTGGCACCCAGTTAAAGGAGTTATCAGACCAGACATGCCCCCTCTCTCACTGTGTCATTATCATTCACAGTGAAGTTTATCCAAACCAAAGATTTTTTAGTTGTGATCCTCTGTAACCCTCTTCTTATGAATTGTTGGCAAGCTGCGTCACGTGCTACTGAAAGAGAGGTTTGGAGGTTAAATCACGACAGATTTAAGTCACTGTCAGGAGCAGATGGGCTGAATCAAACTACATGAACTTAATCAAATCAATAAATCTCAGAGATTTAGATACCCAATTTCTAATTTCATCTTTGTCAATGAAATAAAATCATTACAGGTTATCTCCAACAGCCAGGCTTAAATTTAGTTTCAACAAATATGAAGGGTATAGGGTGATTTAAGAGCAGAGGAAGTGCTGTGATATGACTTAATGAACAGTTGCTGTGTCTCTAGGGCGCGCAGTTGTGCACATACACTTAGAATTTTAGTGCATGAGCGCGTTCACTCTGACAGTACAAAAAAGTACGCTGCCCTTTGACTACTGCCATATTGGCTACGCAGAGGAAGGGGCAGGAACGGATCATACCATACTATACCATACCATACCATACCATACCATACCATACCATACCATACCATACCAGCTTTATTTATAGAGCACTTTTAAAAACAACCACAGCTGCAGACAAAGTGCTGTACAGGTAGATCAAAAGGAAATGATAACAACAGACAAATAAAAGAAAACATTTAAAGAAAACAATTAAAGAAAATAAAAAGCAAGTAAAAGGGAATAAAGGAAAATAAAGGAGAATAAGACCAGACAAAGAAACTAAGTCTTGCTGGAGTTAAAAGCCAAAGAATAAAAATGGGTTTTAAGACGTGTTTTAAAAGTGGACAGTGAAGGGGCCTCTCTAATGTGCAGGGGAAGACAAACGATGGCTGATGGATGTAATTGAGTAAAAGCAGAAGATCACCTGTGAACGGTTGTGAAATGGGATTGTAGTTTCCAGTAAGTTGCGAGCCGCAGTGTTTGATTTGGGACAACACCACCCTGTAAGATTTTGTGCACTGCTCCAGTAAGTGCAGAGTGTACGCTGTGCACTTCATCTACGTGTACTGATAAAAGTATGTGATTTTGGACACAGCAAGTGGCAGTGAGCAGGGAAGACAAGTTCTCTGGAGTATAAAAACCTCTTCAGTCTATAAACACTTTGAGTCCACAGATCCTGATTGTTCTCACATTATTCAGTAACCGGAACATTTCCTTTAATCTGGCAGACACCTTTATACACCCAGAGGAGCCTTTGTGACATAAATGTGTCAATACAGAGAGTGTGAGGAAGAGGAGGGAGGGAGGGAGGGAGTGTCTGATCAAAGTTTTCTCTTTATTACACAATGAGCCCCTCAACAGGACACGCTGCTTTCTGTAATGTGCTGTTTGATGGCATCCCCACCCAGAATGAGGACGGCTCAGAGGTCAGCCGGCACATGGACACACACACTAACAGGGACACACACACACATAGGGACACACCCTGGTCCTATCATACAGTTACTCATTTACACTTTTTTTTACACAACATCAAGAAATGCAGCAGCTCAGCATCCGAACCCCCCCCCCCTCCACCTTTTCCTCCACCCAGCCCCCAGCAAAGCCCTCAGCCCTCAGTATAAAAACACCTGAGCCATGTCTTGGTGTCTTCCTCTCCTGCTAACAACTGTTAGCAATGAACTCTTTAGGTTTTATATTCCTGCTCCTATGGATGTGCAGGTGTGGAGCAGAGCAGGGACAGAACAGGTGAGTTCAGAGGATCATCACTTTCATCCAACAAACCTGACAAATCAGGCTCTTAAAAAAGAAACTCAGTCAAATTGATTCATGAATTTTTGGGTGGGAGGCTTGTAACACTGTAAAATCTGTATTTCTTCACCAAACTTTGGACATTACTGTAGCTGACTGACACTTACCCAAGAAGAAGACGTAATTGTTTTTCAATAGTTGTCAAATTATTTGTGATGAATTAAGCTGCCAGAAACCCAAAGCGATCAAATCAATCATTTTAACACTCTAGACCTAAAGAGTTATGAATTTCTTGATTCAATATGTAAACGGCTTGTAAAAATTCAATTATCAAGCTTTTAAAATTAATTAATTAATTAATGGATTAAATTTGCAGTTCTGACACAAGATTGAGTTCAAAAATAGAAAACTTAAAACGTGACCCTATGTCTTTCCGTTTCTCATGCTCTCTGTCCTGGTTTAATCATTTCCTGTTTCACAGCTTTTCACAACAAATATCAATAATTCTCCATAAGTTCCTGGTTTGGGCTGATTTTATTCTGTTATTAAATTTATTTCATTTTACTCTCAGATTATATGCACAGATTTTTTGGTGTGATGTTATTTACTTTTTGGTTATTTAATGTGAGGTCTGTCCGTGATGTTTCTTCATGTCATGGTTGCTCCTGCTCTGTGGGTAAAATCCTAAAACCATGATTGGCTATGGAAGGTGGACTGATTCTCTTTGAATTTGTAATAAAATATTTTCTGCAGGATTTTCTTTGAGTCATAGTTACATACTACACAGATTCATTTTATCAAACAGGTGTAGAGAAAGAATTTAGATGTGTAAGATGTAAGTAAACTGGACTTGTCAGCGGCTGTGGCCAAGCAACTCTAAGAAGTCTGCACACGGGCCTAAGTATTAAAAAATGTTTATGGGTTTGATTGAATAATTATTATTTTTTTTAAATTAAAATCATGGCAGCATTTAAAGGATTCCTTCAGTTTGGTTTCACATTGTTAAATTTAATTGAATTACAGTCGGTCTGATCCTGTTTATCAGCTCGTGATGTGATAATCTGCAGGTTTGAAGCTGATGTTCATTTTTAAAGAGAGGACTGTTTGATGGATAAATAGAGTGTACGGAAGAGTTAATCATAAAAATTCTGAATCTAATGATCATCGTATTGATAGGCTCAGATTTATTACCAAGACTCCTCATTTTGAAACCCCTCAAAAAATGTTATGACAATTTTCAAGTTTGATTTTTTTTTTTGTATTGTTTTTTTGTTTGTTTGTTTGTTTTTTGTTTGTTTTTTTTTTTTTTAAATATTTTTAATCAGCAACTGCAGCTGGGTTATGCCCTTTTTAAAATTTTCCTCCAAAAACTGGTGTTTTTTCAGTACCACTGAGTGTTGTTTTTTCTGCAGTGTTGGATTTGTGCATCCTTATAACCTCGTTATAAATCTGCTGCTCAGGTTTTCAGTTTGAAAGAAAATTATTTTTATTTGAGGTGAATCAGTGACTCAAAGATGGTTATGTAACTGCTCATTTATCCCCTTCATTCACTTTCTGCAGCTGTGGTGACATAATATCACTGGACAAACAGTGATTTATCCATGAAGCGTTTAAGTTTTTCTCTCAGAAACAAACTGATCAAACTCTTTGCCAAACTTTAACCTTAGTGTTTGTTTTCCTTTTATTTAACAGACTGCAGAAAACACAGAGAAATGATGGTGAGTTGATTTTGATAGTGCAGTAATCAAACACACACACACACACACACACAGAAATGAACCCGTGAGCAATCTAAAAATCATTTTCAGGTTTTAGTGGTGTGATAGCAGCTCATGTGATCCACACCCTGTCCTTGAGATTGAAGCGTACTTAAGCTCTTTACAGCTTCTTATCGTCCTGATACGCCACAATAAACACTTTCACACAGTGGGAACACACACCCAATAAATACTTAACACACACACCTGAGGTATCAGCACTCAGGATAACAAAATCACTTTCTTGTTGACAAACCTCTGCATTAAAAACTCTGATTCTGACCTCAGATATGACACTAGTGGAAACAGCTGAACAACATAAAACGGCAGAAAAATGAAACTGTCATCTGAAAGCATCCACCTCTACTCAGAAAGACAATTTCATACTTTGCTTGAATCGCATCGTCTAAGCATCGTCTCTAAACCTGCATCTCGTTGCATACTGTTGGGGATTTGTCTGACGTTCTCCTTTCTGCTTGTCCAGCGGTGGTCCTGACCTCCTGCGACTTTAACCAGAACAGTGAGCCATTCTGTGACTTCACTCAGGACTACACAGACGACGGTGACTGGATCAGACATACTGGTCCAACCCCTACAACCGGCACAGGCCCCAGTGGAGACTACCCCGATGAAAGTCAGTCCTTTAGATTTCTTACTCTTACACACTAACTCAAGGGAAACCAGGCTGAGTCATGATAACAGTCATTAATTTATTCATTCATCTGTTTGTCTGCCATCTGTTTGCAGAGGGATACTACATCTACCACGAGGCCGATAATGTGGCAAATACAAAGATTGCTCGTCTCCTGAGCCCAACCATCACGTCTGCGTCCAACCAGATCTGCGTTCAGTTCCGCTACTACATGTACGGCATTGATATGCAGAACACTTTGAAGGTTCTGGCGAAGAGGTCTGGAGGCGAGAATGAAGTGTTTAGCAAAACAGGGATCCAGAGTCCATCCTGGTTGCCAGGCTCAGTCACGGTGCAGAAACCCAGCACAGACAGTGTGGTGGTAAGTGGAGCAGGTCTTTGTCCAGACTCAACAGTCAGAGGAGTTGGAGAAAGGAGAGGAGCCTGATACCCAAAGGCTCGACTCTCTGTGCAATCTAACTCTTTTTGTTCCTTCAGTATGAAAAACGTTTGTGACTGCTCTGCTCTGTTCTCTGACCACGGCGTGGCGTGGTTGGTCTAAAGTGTCTCCTCTATCTTTCCAGATCGTTTTCCAGCATCAGAAAGGCTACACCTCTTCCTGTGACACGGCCCTGGACAACATTGTTATTACTGATGGCGCATGCCTAGGTGAGTGAACACACACACACACACACACACACACACACACACACACACATAAGCACACACACACACAAATTTACACATCTTTAACTGTGTGTTTATCTGCAGCTTGTCTTGCCAGCTGTGACTTTGATGACAGTGAACTTTGTGGGTGGGAGACTCAGGATGAAGATCCAGATGTATTCGGGTTTAATTTCTGGAATGGGCAAACAGACACCCCAGGAACTGGACCAGATGATGACTTCTCAACACCAGGATGTAAGTGTTCCTTTTTTAACACAACACTGAAAGAGGATAGGCTGTTGGGACTGAGATGTTGGGCCCAAATGAGATGAGAGTATGTTCTTGCTGTAGCTTGAAAAAGAACAAGTGGTCAGAACCTGAGACCAGACTGATTTGGACTGTCCTGTGTGTAGTTGGTTCGTACCTGTTGATGGACTCTATTGATGCGGTGGCTGGTGCCAAATCTCGGATCATAAGTCCCCAGCAGACCCCATCTTCTGGCTGTCTGGACCTCGCCTTCCACTACTTCCTGTTTGGCACCAGCACAACCATGGAGATCAGTGTCCACGCCATGACCACAGGTAGGATCTAACACGGATCAGACAAAGATCGGACTTTAGATCCACCAGAAAAGACTGCAGAATCCATAATGCTAAAATTGAACAGAGCCTAAGTCTGACTGTTTGTGAACCAGGTGAAACTCTTGGACCTGCTCTTTGGTCTGTCATGGGAAACCAGGGTCAGGAATGGAAGCCTGCAAAGGTCCGCTACCAGGGGTCTGCTGGCATGAAGGTAAACACCTGTAGTCTTTGTGTCTCTGAGGAAAATTTAGTGTGTGCAAAACACAGACTTCAAATCCTCTCTCCTCCATGTTTTCTAGTTTGTTATAGTCGGAACGTACGGAGAAACTGACAAGACTGATATTGCCATTGATGCTGTGTGTGTCATGCCCTGCACAGGTAGGGACCAGACCAGAACCAGGTTCTGGAAACCTCTTATTTGTATCACACATGTGTAATGTGTCAAAAAAGGCAGTTTTATGATTCAAACTCTGGTTTGGTTAATAGCAACTCCAACTACTCCACGGCCACCAGTTACTACACCTGGACCTACAACACCAAAACCATCAACACCTGGACCTACAACACCAAAACCATCAACTCCTGGACCTACAACGCCAAAACCATCAACTCCTGGACCTACAACACCTAAACCATCAACTCCTGGACCAACAACACCTAAACCATCAACTCCTGGACCAACAACACCTAAACCATCAACGCCTGGGCCAACAACACCAAAACCATCAACGCCTGGGCCAACAACACCAAAACCATCAACTCCTGGACCAACAACACCAAAACCATCAACTCCTGGACCTACAACACCAAAACCATCAACTCCTGGACCTACAACACCAAAACCATCAACTCCTGGACCAACAACACCAAAACCATCAACTCCTGGACCTACAACACCAAAACCATCAACTCCTGGACCTACAACACCAAAACCATCAACTCCTGGACCTACAACACCAAAACCATCAACCCCTGGACCTACAACTCCAAAACCATCAACACCTGGGCCAACTACACCTCGACCAACTACTCCCAGGCCAACAACTCCAAGGCCACCAACAACGACACCACCAAGTGTGTATTGTTTTATGAGATTTTTTTTAGTTAAGGGTGGGTTTTTTTCCCCCCTTTGAGCTCTTCTGTCTTTGAGACATTTTCTTTGATGAAAATATTTTCTCCTGCAGATCCCTGTCCACCAAATGCTGAGTTCATAGACTGTGGTCCTGCCTGTATCCCCACCTGTATGGAACCTTCCACTAACTGTACTGGCTCCTGTATCACTGGCTGCTTCTGTAAACCAGGGTTTGTCTTTAAGGGGCGTCACTGTGTGCCACTGGAGAAATGTGGCTGCCTGGATGACAACAATAACTACTATGAGGTTAGAAGTGCAGAAAGCTCTTGTCTTCTGCTCAGTATGAGGCTATAATGAGGCATTGAACTGATTAATTCCCGTCTGACATCCTAAAAGAAGTTCTGACCTCTTGTTAAATGTTGTTTCAGCCTGGAGAGATTGTATACGGTGATGGCTGTTCAAAACTGTGCCGCTGTGCCGGGAATTACACTCTGGAGTGTGTGGATAACTCATGTGATATAACGGAGGAGTGTCGTGAAGTTGATGGAGTTTCAGGCTGCTATCCTAAAGGTAGGAGACACAGTGTGTCTCATCTTAAAGCTAATAACTTAGACTTCATGTAACACATCCTTTGTATTTTCCTCAGGAACGTCTTCATGCATAGCATCCGGGGACCCCCACTACACCACCTTTGACAAACGAAAGTACAACTTCATGGGCAACTGCTCCTATCTGATGTCTGCACCGTGCAACACCACTGATCTGCAGTACTATGAAGTCCATGCAGACAATGAAAACCGCTTCAACAGACCCACCATCTCTTACGTGAAAGCTGTGCATGTGCATGTACGCAATGTGAAGATTTCCATCCTGAAAGGTGGCACTGTCCAGGTATGAAATGAGAACAGGTGACAGTTGGGACACGGGAACTTACTTTTATGTGCTGTTTAGAGAGATTTTGATCAAGCCCTGATCCCCCTTCCAGGTGAATGGGACCAATGTTAACCTGCCAATATCACCAGCCCCAGGTGTCTCTGTGTACAAATCTGGGAAGCACTACACTGTGTCCACAGACTTTGGTTTAACTGTTCGCTATGACGGAAACCACTTCATGGACATCAAAATTATTAAAGAGTGAGTAGAAACTGACCTTAAGATGTCAAATGATGAGTTTGAAAACTTACTCCTTCTCACTTTTAATTCCTGTTCTGCAGCTATCGAGATACTCTGTGTGGGCTGTGTGGAAACTACGATGGAGATACTAAGGATGACTTCCGTAAACCAGACGGATTGTTGACCAGCAACCCTAATGAGTTTGGACACAGCTGGAACACTGATCCAGAGTGAGTGGTTTACATTGATATTCATACAGAGACCCACATGGAGACTTCAAAGACCCCCCCCCAATCTATCAAGCATTGATTATCTGAATACTGAAGGCTCAGCCTCCGTGATCTGTCCTTTCTCATGGTCATTGTGGTGGCAGAGTTCTTGGCTCAGTACTGACCCTCTCTCCAGCAATTTTTAAACTTCATCGAAAGGATTTTAAGCCAGACATGATACAGATCCTCTGGAGATCTCAGAGTCTTCCTTTGGCACTCTTGTACCTGAAAGATCTCCTGAGCCCAGAATGGACCCAATCCTACCCCACTTACCCTCATCACTGAATCATTCAAGATAAAAGTAGCTGAGCACCACAAGCAGAGCTCCTTTAACTGTCAGTCTGTGTTTGCAGGTGTAACAAGAAGCCCAACACCACCATCCCAGAATGTGATGAAGAGGAACAGGACCTCTACGAGAGCTCCACACACTGCGGCATACTGCTAGACAAAAACGGTCCCTTCGCCGTGTGCCACCCCAGGGTCAACCCCAACGTAAGTCCCCACACAGACTACTGCACAAGCACACAAGCCCCAACCCATAGCAGTACCCCTCTGATTGATGCTTTGCTGAAAGGATCTGTGGGATACAGGTCTTTGAGTTCTTTATACTGTTTCAAACACATGCAAACTCCAAAGTCCATTTTTTTTACATGAATATGAAATCAGGTTCTTTTGACTGGAGTTTTCAAAGCTCTTGATTATACAGAATTTATACATTCACCTTTTTGGGTTCCTTTGGTTTTGGAGGTCTACCTGACCAATGGTGCTCCAATGCTCACTGGGATCAGATCTGAGGGGACCCAAAATAAAGCCAAGATACACAAAAGTCAGAAAAACTGCAGTAAGGGAACAACAACTTCAGTCCATCTTTAGAGAGCCAGTCATGTCTTCATCTATGTGATCTTAGCTTGCTGGTGGGAAAGGACTCTCGTCAGATGGACTAAACCATTTATGGCAGATATCTGAACCCTGCCTCTGTCTTAGTCTCCAAATCTTGTGTTTATCCTCAGAATTACTTCAAGGACTGTCTCTTTGACCTGTGCGAGCTGGATGGGGCCCGGCCTATTCTGTGTGAAGCCATCGAAGCATACGTCAATGAATGTCAGGACCGTGGCGTGAACATCGGACCCTGGAGGAACGAAACTTTCTGCCGTGAGTGACTGGATCAATGGATGCAGAAACGAGTCTCTCAGATGGCCAGTAGCAGGAATTACATCAGTCTAAAGTGTTTCTCCTCCTCTCAGCAAATTTAATTCTTTTGAAAACATTTGCCTCATGAGTTTATGGTTTCAATCTCTGGTTAAAATCATCTCTATACGGCACGATGGTACCTGCTTCGACTAACTTGTAGGCACCACAATAAACTGCAAAATGACTTTTTTTGCATTTTCTGGCACAAAATGAACTCAAATTAGAATTTAACTAAAAAAGAAAGAGAACAGATCCAAAATGCAGATGTTTGATGCATACTTACACACCCTCTCTGACCCCTCCCTGTTCCTCCTCCACAGCCTGGAAATGTCCTCCCAACAGTCACTATGAGAGCTGTGCAAACCCATGCCAGGAGACCTGCACAGGTAGACCTCCATCCTGCAACAGCGGCGCTCCCTGCGCTGAGGGATGTGTGTGTGACCCTGGCTACATCCTGAGCGCCGGAAAGTGTGTGGAGGAGAGTTCCTGTGGCTGTGAATACAACGACCAGTACTACAAGGTGGGTCAACGTAAAGGTTAGATGGATGATACCAGGAGCGTCCTGTTCTCATATCCTTCAGTTCCATTAAGTGTGTGTGTGTGTTTGGTGTTGTGTTTCAGCCTGGAGAGGAATTTTACCTGGAGAACTGTCAGCTGAAATGCAGGTGTAATGCTCCTTTTGTCACCTGTTCAGCCTTTGAATGTCCTCCAATGCAAGAGTGTCAGAACCAGGGCGGAGATCTGGGATGTTATCCAATCAGTAAGTTCACACCTGGAGGAGAAAAGAAAATTGTTTGTATCATGAAATCTAAGAAAAAAACAGGTCTTAGAGGTAAACTGTGCAGTAAAAATATCTCTTAAAGTCTTAAAGTTTTGTTCAGAGTTTGAACTTGTCTGTGCAAAATCAAATGTTCTGTGCATCACATCTCTGTTCTTCTCTCAGGCACAACTACTCCCAGGCCAACAACTCCAATGCCACCAACAACGACACCACCAAGTGTGTATTGTTTTATGAGATTTTTTTTTAGTTAAGGGTGGGTTTTTTTCCCCCCTTTGAGCTCTTCTGACTTTGAGACATTTTCTTTGATGAAAATATTTTGTCCTGCAGATCCCTGTCCACCAAATGCTGAGTTCATAGACTGTGGTCCTGCCTGTATCCCCACCTGTATGGAACCTTCCACTAACTGTACTGGCTCCTGTATCACTGGCTGCTTCTGTAAACCAGGGTTTGTCTTTAAGGGGCGTCACTGTGTGCCACTGGAGAAATGTGGCTGCCTGGATGACAACAATAACTACTATGAGGTTAGAAGTGCAGAAAGCTCTTGTCTTCTGCTCAGTATGAGGCTATAATGAGGCATTGAACTGAGACATTCCCGTCTCCCATCCTAAAAGAAGTTCTGACCTCTTGTTGAATGTTGTTTCAGCCTGGAGAGATTGTATACGGTGATGGCTGTTCAAAACTGTGCCGCTGTGCCGGGAATTACACTCTGGAGTGTGTGGATAACTCATGTGATATAACGGAGGAGTGTCGTGAAGTTGATGGAGTTTCAGGCTGCTATCCCAAAGGTAGGAGACACAGTGTGTCTCATCTTAAAGCTAAAAACTTAGACTTCATGTAACACATCCTTTGTATTTTCCTCAGGAACATCTTCATGCATAGCATCCGGGGACCCCCACTACACCACCTTTGACAAACGAAAGTACAACTTCATGGGCAACTGCTCCTATCTCATGTCTGCACCGTGCAACACCACTGATCTGCAGTACTATGAAGTCCATGCAGACAATGAAAACCGCTTCAACAGACCCACCATCTCTTACGTGAAAGCTGTGCATGTGCATGTACGCAATGTGAAGATTTCCATCCTGAAAGGTGGCACTGTCCAGGTATGAAATGAGAGCAGGTGACAGTTGGGAACTTACTTTAATGTGCTGTTTAGAGAGATTTTGATCAAGCCCTGATCCCCCTTCCAGGTGAATGGGACCAATGTTAACCTGCCAATATCACCAGCCCCCGGTGTCTCTGTGTACAAATCTGGGAAGCACTACACTGTGTCCACAGACTTTGGTTTAACTGTTCGCTATGACGGAAACCACTTCATGGACATCAAAATTATTAAAGAGTGAGTAGAAACTGACCTTAAGATGTCAAATGATGAGTTTGAAAACTTACTCCTTCTCACTTTTAATTCCTGTTCTGCAGCTATCGAGATACTCTGTGTGGGCTGTGTGGAAACTACGATGGAGATACTAAGGATGACTTCCGTAAACCAGACGGATTGTTGACCAGCAACCCTAATGAGTTTGGACACAGCTGGAACACTGATCCAGAGTGAGTGGTTTACATTGATATTCATACAGAGACCCACATGGAGACTTCAAAGACCCCCTTAACGATCAAGCATTGATTATCTGAATACTGAAGGCTCAGCCTCCATGATCTGTCCTTTCTCATGGTCATTGTGGTGGCAGAGTTCTTGGCTTAGTACTGACCCTCTCTCCAGCAATTTTTTAACTCCATCGAAAGGATTTTAAGCCAGACATGATACAGATCCTCTGAAGATCTCAGAGTCTTCCTTTGGCACACTTGTACCTGAAAGATCTCCTGCATCCAGAACGGACCCAGTCCTACCCCAGTTATCCTCATCACTGAATCATTCAAGATAAAAGTAGCTGAGCACCACAAGCAGAGCTCCTCTTACTGTCAGTCTGTGTTTGCAGATGTAACAAGAAACCCAACACCACCATCCCAGGATGTGATGAAGAGGAACAGGACCTCTACGAGAGCTCCACACACTGTGGCATACTGCTGGACAAAAACGGTCCCTTCGCCGTGTGCCACCCCAGGGTCAACCCCAACGTAAGTCCCCACACAGACTATTGCACAAGCACACAAACCCCAACCCATAGCAGTACCCCCCTGATTGATGCTTCGCTGAAAGGATCTGTGGGATACAGGTCTTTGAGTTCCCTATACCGTTTCAAATACATGCAAACTTTAAAGTCCATTTTTTTAACAAGAATATGAAATAAGGTTCTTTTGATTGGAATTTTCAAAGCTCTTGATTATACGGGTAAAGGATTTATACTAGTGGTGGGACTTAATTAAAAAAATTAATCAAATTAATTATGCCATTTGTAATTAATTAATTGTAATTAATCACATTTTAATCGCATCAATATTCAACATCAGAAGCAACACTTTTCAATTCAAACAGATTTTGGTAGAAGACTTAATCATTGAATATTCTCATACGCAGGTTTTAACAACAAAATCCTGTTTATTTTGTTCAGAAGATGTTTTTTTGAGGACACTACTTTCAAGTACATTCATCGGCCGTTGTGTGGTAAATAGTGCTGTCAGGAGATTAAAAAAATAATCTTATTAATTACAGGATTTGTAATTAATTGATCTAATTAATCACATTTTAATCTTATATCTGCTTAAGGTCCCCACATAAAGAATTTGAATTCTAAGGCTTTACAAAATCATAGTGCATGACTAATGAGTGAATGAATGTATTCGAATGAATACATGAAAAAGAGAAGATTTGTAAATCCTTTTTTTTATTCAACTGGACAATATTAATTAAAATGTCTGTGTTCCCTGCCATTGACATTCGATTACTGTTTACTGCGTCTATAGAAGTAAATTATATTTTTCAGCGGAGGGAGCCGGGGTCTGGTGGAGCTTGTCAATCAAAATCCAGCTCGTAAACTACTGTGGGTGACAGCGGTGCGCTCTTTAGACGAGAGCTCAGCATGGATATGAGGAGAAATGTGAGATGACAGAGACAGAGAGAGACGCTGGGAGTCAGATAAGTTCAGGCAGGTCACGCTCCAACTGAGGATGTGTTGCTGTAGCTGAGAGAGAAAAAGCGGCGCCATCGTGAGAAAAAACGACGGAGATCATGGAGATGATCAAAGGATGAAGCGCCCGAGATGAACGCGATCAAAAAAGTTTGATTTGTCTGTTTTTTACACCAAAAACAGGAGGAGAGACATAAAATAAGAGAGTCCACTCTTCTTAAGTAACTTTGGTGTTTACATAGTCAGAGAAAATAAGATTATTTGGGTCTTTAAAGGTCATTCAAGATGCTCTGAAAATGGCCAGTAGCTAATGAGTTAATCTTGGGTTGATTTTTTTAACGCGTTAATGTGCAGCGTAATTAATTAATCTAATTAACGTGTTAAAGTCACAGCCCTATTTTATACCTTTACCTTTTTGGGTACCTTTGGTTTGGAGGTCTACTACCTGACCAATGGTGCTCCAACGCTCACTGGGATCAGATCTGAGGGGACCCAAAATAAAGCTAAGATACACAGGGATACGAAAACACGCAGTAAGGGAACAACAACTTCAGTTCATCTTTAGGGAGCCAGTCGTGTCCTCATCTCTGTGATCTTAGCTTGCTGATGGGAAACAAAGACTGTCAAATGGCCCTCACCCTTATCTCTGGGCACTCGCAATCCTGATACCACACATTTCACCACTTGGCCTCTGATAGCCCCGCACACAGACTGTGGAACTAAAGGCTAGCTTGTTATGAGGGTCTCACATGTTCACCACAAATAGCTCTTCACTCAAAAAAAACTTGTTGAATGAACATAATTCAATTATGGAAAGAATTTCCACCTAACTAAATTTCTTTCATTTAGCAAGATTCCAACTTGTTAAACCTACTATTTGTAAATATGTTGTGTGGACATAAAGCACTGGTGTAAGTATTACTTGTTTGCAATGTGTGGGTCCAACTTAAATTGTGAAGGTTGTTTCGACATATCCACTAAGGTAAGACATTTGAACCGTGAGTGATAAGGGTACACAGTGGATGTGAGACCTTGCTGTACATTGTTCTGTGTTGTACGTTGCTTTGGTTAAAGGCAACATGGCTGTCTGTGCACCACTGCATGGACCGGCTGTGTAATCTTAAATCACTTAAGTTTAAACTTGGCCAACAAAGCACAGCGTGTCAACACATTTTGTTTAATTAGCATAAAACAAACTTTAAAACTCATTGGGTACATGGGCTGGGCCATATGGAGCACAGACCCCCAGTCAGTGCCAGTAGAGCACAGAGCGTAGATCCGCACTCGGGGGGCACAGACAGCTGGTCCATGCCCGTCAAGTACCGTCCCACTGAACAGTAGGGTCTCATATGCGCTGACTTCGCTGCTCACTCATGGTTTCAATGAGCTGTCACAACAGAAATTACTTCATTAGTTTGTACCAATACAAACAAGACAACACCAGGTGACAACACGTGGATTGTAAGCTCATCAGGAACTTGCACCCTTCAAAATGATGCCCACATTATCCAGGTTATTCTCAGGCTGCTCTCTGATGAATAAAACCTATTGCACATTACTGCCACCTCCTGCTCTGGAGAGGTGTTGCAGATGGGATTCCTACTCAAACCAATTATGTTGAGTTAACGTAAAGTGATGTTGAAGTTTTAACGATTTTAAACATCATGCTAAAGCAACATGATTTAATCATGTTTAACCACTCAACATGAAATAATCTAGTAGAAGCTACATGTTTTACTTATGTTGGTTGAACAAACACCCATGTTGATTTTTTTGAGTGCTATGTCTGAGAGCTTATCCTCGGGGTACAACCTCTCACCTCAGGAAGAGTTCACGCCCATCTGTTGAGTCAGTGCAGTCTACCCACCCTTGCTTCCCCTCTCTAACGGGGTAAGATACCACAAGCAGAGGAAAGAGTCTGTAGAGGTTTAAAAAGAAGATGGGAAGGCAAGGTGAGGGCTGAAGCTGATCCCTGATTGGCTGTGCCCACTGCCTCCTCCGGCAGTTAACAATCCACAGAGGACTCTCGTCAGATGGACTAAACCATTTATGGCAGATATCTGAACCCTGCCTCCTTCTTACTGTCTGAATCTTGTGTTTATCCTCAGAATTACTTCAAGGACTGTCTCTTTGACCTGTGCGAGCTGGATGGGGCCCGGCCTATTCTGTGTGAAGCCATCGAAGCATACGTCAATGAATGTCAGGACCGTGGCGTGAACATCGGACCCTGGAGGAACGAAACTTTCTGCCGTGAGTGACTGGATCAATGGATGCAGAAACGAGTCTCTCCAATGGCCAGTAGCAGGAATTACATCAGTCTAAAGTGTTCCTCCTCCTCTCAGCTGATTTATGTCTTTGGGAAACATTTTCCTCATGAGTTTATGGTTTCAATCTCTGGTTAAAGTCATCTTAATACAGCATGATGGTACCAGCTTCGACTAATTTGTAGGCACCACAGTAAACTGCAAAATGACTTTTTTTGCATTCACTGGCGCAAAATGAACTCAACTTAAAATTAAACACAAAAAATTGAATAGATCCAAAATGCAGATGTTTGATGCATACTTACACACCCTCTCTGACCCCTCCCTGTTCCTCCTCCACAGCCTGGAAATGTCCTCCCAACAGTCACTATGAGAGCTGTGCAAACCCATGCCAGGAGACCTGCACAGGTAAACCTCCATCCTGCAACAGCGGCGCTCCCTGCGCTGAGGGATGTGTGTGTGACCCTGGCTACATCCTGAGCGCCGGAAAGTGTGTGGAGGAGAGTTCCTGTGGCTGTGAATACAACGACCAGTACTACAAGGTGGGTCAACGTAAAGGTTAGATGGATGATGCCAGGAGCGCCCTTTTCTCATATCCTTCAGTTCCATTAAGTGTGTGTGTGTGTGTGTGTGTGTGTGTGTGTGTGTGTGTGTGTGTGTGTGTGTGTGTGTGTGTGTGTGTGTGTGTTTGGTGTTGTGTTTCAGCCTGGAGAGGAATTCTACCTGGAGAACTGTCAGCTGAAGTGCAGGTGTAATGCTCCTTTTGTCAACTGTTCAGCCTCTGAATGTCCTCCAATGCAAGAGTGTCAGAACCAGGGTGGAGATCTGGGATGTTATCCAATCAGTAAGTTCACACCTGGAGGAGAAAAGAAAATGTTTGTATCATGAAATCCAAGAAATAAAAATGTCTGGGAGGTAAACTGTGCAACGAAAATGTTTAATTTTTGAAAATATTTAGAAAGTGTAAAGAAATTTTGCAAATCAAATGTTCCATGCATCACATCTCTTTTCCTCTCTCAGGCTCTGAGGACTGTGTGGTGTCTGGAGACCCTCACTACAACACCTTCGACAACAAGTTCTACACCTTCATGGGAACATGCACTTACACACTGGCCCGAACCTGCAGGAACAACACAGGTAGGAGACCATTCAGCGATCTCACAGGTTCATCATTTCTCTGCTGCTGAGAGAAAAAAAAGAATCAGTAAATTCTCAGACCCAGCTTCATTCATTCATTCAAACATTAAACACTCATAATTCAAGAGATGCTGAGATGTGTCCTCACACCAGGAGGTGGCACCACATCCTTAGGATGAAGTAAAGATGAGGATGTGCTGTTCAGCCACATTTGTGTTTGATACTCAGTTTTCTTCTTTGATATAAACAACTTTCTGGATGTTTATGTGTGATATGTTATGTAGAGTCCATAATGCTGGTCTTAATTAAAAAGCAAATACGAGAGACTTTATACATGTTTTACATTCATCAGACTGAAGAACATGAAAACTAGCACCAGTGTTCTTAATGATGCAAGATTCTGTCTCTTATTGTAAGGTCCCAAGTTATCAGAATTTTTAAATGATTAAGAAAAAAGAAAAAAGATTTATAAAAACTGGCATTTATCCTCTCAGTGAATCTGATTATAAAGTGTACCCAGTTTTTAAAGCCCAGGGTCTTTGTGGTGCAGGTCCCTGGTTCTCTGTGGAGGGTAAGAACGAGGAGCGAGGAGTGTCAGGTGTGTCGTATCTGAAGAAACTCTACGTGACGGTGGAGGGGGTCACTGTGACCCTGATGAAGACCAGGAGGACTCTGGTCAGTGTGTACACCTGAACACCTGAATACCTAAACATGATGTAGATCAGTTAATTTCAGTGGAATGAGGTGGAAATGTGACTCATCCCCCTCTGTCTCTGTCTCTCACCATATCAGTCGTAATCTTCTGCTTTAGTAAAATTAAAGTCTCTTTTGTTCTCTTCACCTCTTTATTCGATCTTATCCTCCCTCCTTTTATCTTCTGTAATGCCATAATCCTAGAAATCTGTGCCACTCTTCCTCGTCTCTTTGATCCATCAGGTTTTCTCTGCTCTAATCCCTCCCAGTGTGTGTGTGTGTGTGTGTGTGTTTTTCCATCTTTCTGATTATCCTCTGAACATCAGATTTTAAAGTAGAATGAGGCCTGTCTTTAGCGTCCTCTGCTCCTCTCCTCAGGTTGATGGACGGCGGGTGTCCCTGCCTCACTCTCCTTCGCCTCTCATGTCTCTGAGTCTGGCCGGTCAGTACGTCACCCTGCAGACCACCTTTGGCCTGGTCGTTCGCTGGGATGGAAACCACTATGCTCAGATCAAAGTCCCCAGGTGGGTGAGAAACACGTAGAAATCAGAAAACACAAAAACACCTTATCGGACATGAGAAAGATTTAACACTGAAGGTAATACTCCCTGTACACCATGGATCGTTGCAAACGATTTACTCGCCAGAGCTTTACAATACTTGTTGAAATGATGACTTCTTTTCATCTTGCTTTATGACACATTTGAGGCCTTAAACACCAAGGTCTGCCCATTGCTCTGCCCCCCAACAGGCCTCAAGAGGGCTGGCCAATCAGAAGGGAAAGGTGGTTTAAAGAGACAGCGGCTAAAGTGAAGCGTTTCAGACAGAGGCTGAAATGTTGGTTTACTAAAACACCAGTGAAAGGAAAAAGGGAATTTTTTAAGCTGTACATTATGTAAAGATACTATGGGGGCCTCAGAGGGACAGAATAAAGACTGAAAAGAGCTGATTTCTCCACTCAATAACTCATGTGTGGCTTTGGTGTTTGTTATCATCATGTTATCATGTTTGGCACATGTCAGAGCTGCTGTTTATTTTCAGAATTGGCTCTAAATTCACAAAAGTTAGTGCTGTCACCAACTGACAGGAAACATAAAGTCAGCTGGACAGGACTCTACAAACCAACTCTCTGCCTCTGTGTGGCCTGATCTAGAAATGTATTTCCCCTAAAGCGCGAGGTGTGAAGCCCTGAGCTGCAGCATCAGACTCCAACATGAGAGGACGTCAAACACAGAAACCCTCTGCAGAACGTGATAATCTGGATCAAATCTGAATCTAGCAGTTTAATCTATGACACAACAAAAGAGGAATATTTCACAGAAAAGAGCTTAAGAAATGAGCTGAGGGTCAAAGGTTGTATAGATCTACTCCCTTTCATAAATCCTACGAGTGATCCGAGTACTCGGTTCATCGATGATGATTGGAGTTTTGAGTATCACACACACAGAGTCTTGCTCTCACTTTCTCTGTTTGTCCACTTTCTAACTGTTTGATCCTTTAAGACTTCTTAAGACGCTGCTCTTCATCCTTTAATCCCGCTTCATCTTCCTCCTGCAGCACCTACTACGACCAGATGTGCGGCCTCTGCGGCGATTACGATGGGAACCCGAACAATGACTTCACCAAACCAGATGGCGTCCAGGTTGGGAACGTGAACGACTTTGGGAACAGCTGGCAGACAGAGGAGGATGAGGATGACTCGTGAGTTCACGTGCTTCATCTCTGCGCCGTAATCTGAGAGTTGATACAAGTCCTTCAGGCTTTCTTAGAAATGAAAACATGTGAGCGGCATGTGAGCTTTAATCTGCACATGTGTTTGGTTCAGTGAGGTGGGAACGAGGGAAAACAGAGTGCAGGGTCTCTGCTCTCAGCACAAAAACAAGGAGCTGATCAGATTGAAGAGAGGAAACCAGGGGGCTGCACAGTCACCCTCTTATTGTGTTTTTCCTGACCAGGTGTTCTCCAGGAACCAAACCTGACCCAGAGTGTGACCCCAGTCTGGAAGCTGAGGTTTCCAAACCAGAGAAGTGTGGAAAAATTAAAGATGAGACCGGGCCCTTCAGGTGAGACTTCCTGAGAGCATCATGAAACCTCCACGTACAGACACAGAGCAAAAAACTGAACTTCGTTAACTCCACGACGGGATTATGATGAAATGAAACACATAGTTTGATGGAAAAACATCATAAACTCGAAGGAAAGAACAAATGCAGCATTAAAAAGAAAAACAGGAACTTATCATATCTTCTTAAATCTGTGTGAGACTCCTCCCTGCTCTTTGTCAGCTCTTTTTTTATCCATGTAAGTGTGTGTGGGGGTGGGTGAAGGCCACTCAGAGGGTGTTACCAGTTTGAGATATGAACGTCTCTCAGGATCATTTAGTTGATCTTTTATTGCTTTAATTATGTTCTAGATGTACAAAGTGGTGGGTGTTTTATTTTGAAAGATCACAGGAAGTATAGAACACACGTGCCCATAAATCATCTGGACACACACATATACACACACTTACAGATTATCTTATCTTTATTGAGACAGATTACAGTGAGAGTATCACATGGACTGCATGGGCTCTAAACAACACACACACACACACCTGAGTGTGAGCTGCAGGTACAGAAGTGTCTGATTAGAAAAAGGACACCAGAGAGGAGAGGAGACATCTGTCTTGATAAACCCATGGTTTTAGCAGAGACGGGATTAATAAATCTTATTTCCTCCAACCTTTCATATTCATCCTGTGTATCATATAGACTCTTTGGTCTTCTCTCTGTGGTGTGACCTCCCAATCCTGCATGTGTGTTTTATTCTCAGGGAGTGTGTTGACGTGGTGGATCCCACCCCCTTCTTCCAGAGCTGTGTGTACGACATGTGTCGCTACAACGGTCAGCAGCATGTTCTGTGCGACTCTCTGCAGGCTTACACCGACGCCTGCCAGAGCGCAGGAGCCAAAGTCTACCCCTGGAGGACCCCAGACTTCTGTCGTAAGTTAACAGGAGAGAGTTTATCCACACACATATTTGGAGGTTCTGAAATTTCTACTTTTTCCAACATTTTATTGTCCCTTTAAAAAGGAAATTGAGCTATTCTTCTTTTTTCTTTTTGCTCCTGAGGTTTCTGGCTAGATTATTTTAACAATTAAAAAACCCTACTAAAAGAAAGATCTGAGAATATGCAAAAGAAAAAAAGCAACATCTCAACATTGCTTTGAGAATGTTTTGGGGCCAATAAAGTCCAAACTAAGACTCAGATTCTCAGTTTCCTCATGAATAATATGAATTTAAAGCCATCAAAATGCGTTGGATTTAGTTTCTTAAAATTAAAAAACTCAAGTGTGAAGGTCAGAAAATTACTTTGCTAAAACTTAAAAATAAAGGCTTTATCCCCGACTAGAAATATTTCATTTTTAAGTTACGCTAGATTTTTTTTGTTCTTTATTGTTTTGTTTATTTCCAAATCAAATTTTAAATTAATGAAAAAAGTTTCTTTTTGAGGTCAAGTGTTTTGTCTTAAGACTTTTTTTCACAAATCAAAAACACTTACATGCATCCTGGAAGTTCTCTTTATATGTTTAAAAATAACTAGTGCTGTCAGGCGATTAAAAAAATTAATCTAATTAATTACAGGATTTGTAATTAATTAATCTAATAATCGCATTTTAATCTCATATCTGCTTTAGGTCCCAAAATAAAGAATTTGAATTCCAAGACATTAAAATTACATTAAAAGACATTAAAAAAAACATTTAAAAATAAGGTGTGAACATATACAACACATTTTTAGGTACCCTGAGGCATAAGAAACACATGAAAAAAGTGTTATGGTTCTATCTTTACAAAATCTACACAGTCCTGCACCTAAGATAAGCTGATTTGATTTTTAGGACGTTTTTTGCTTCTGTCAAATTTTTACTTGATGTTGACTCGATTTTCACCGCTATATAAACTTCTGTATTTCTATGAGGTCAGGAGAACCAGGGCTAAAGGCTAAAAACTGTGAGGAACTATGTACAAAACAGTTAACTCAAGTCTTGGATCAAAGAAAAGTGAAGTATTCTCAGTTTTACATGCTCTGAACACACAAACTGTTGCTCATTGGTGCAGAGCAGTCCCAAGCTGAAACATGACACCAGGAAGATGAAAGCAAATTTTCAAAGAATTCTTTAGATTTAAACACAGGACATTTATCGATAATTCAGGGCTTGTTTAAAGCAGCAAAGAGTGTAGAATTATCTGTTTTTTACAGAATTGAGCTAACTGAGCAAATGGTTGATTTTCTGTAGATTTTCAAAAAGGACGTGTGAATAAACGAGATGTGAACGGCAGTCCTCTTGCTTCCCCCCGGTTAAAAGCATGTCGCTGGCGTCAGGTGTGATACATTCAGGGACCGTCGGAAATTTGAAAATCTGACGAGAACACCTCTTTTTCCAAGTAGGACAAACTGTTTTAAATGCCAGACATTTGAAAATAAGTGCGTCTTTGAACGCCCTGCGGGTTTGGGATCCAGATTAATCTGCGCTCATTTTTATAACGCGTTAATTTGCGGTGTAATTAATCAATCTAATTAACGTTAAAATGACAGTCCTAAAAATAACGTGTTTGTTTGATTTTTGAAAATTTGGTTGCACAATTTTTTTCTTTTGTAAAAGTTTTGCCTATTGATGAGCCAATGAATACTCAAAGTTGGGTGGTGAATCAGCAATTCTTCACCAGCAAACAAGGACAGAACTGTTGATAGGGAAATGAAACTTTTTAATTTTATACTAAACTTTAGATTCTAAAAACCTTTGGATATTCAAACATTTTTTTGCATTTGTTTCTATCAAAATTTTTAACACATTAATTGAACAGTGAATCAAGCATTGTTTTTTAATGCACAGATAGTTTTGACTCTGAACTTCTCTCCTCTCTGCAGCTCTGGCCTGTCCCCCCAACAGCTCGTACTCTCTGTGTGTGAGCGCCTGTCCCGAGACATGTCTGGGTGCTGTCGGCCCGCCCGGCTGTGAGGATGTGTGTGTGGAGGGCTGCGAGTGTAACCCTGGCTTCATCCTCAGCGATAACAAGTGTGTGTCCGTGAAAGATTGCGGCTGTGTGGACGACCACGGCTCTTACCACCCTGTGAGTCCAAAAAACACTCCCTGAGCAGAGAGATTGCTGAGTCCTAACTGCATGCTGTGTGAGTCTGACGTCACCTGTGTGTGTGTGTGTGTGTGTGTGTGTGTGTCAGGTGGGAGATGAATGGTACCTGGAGGGCTGTGAGCAGAGGTGTCGTTGCCACGGTGGAGGTCTGATTCAGTGTCAGAACAGCAGCTGTGAAGTCGCCACTGAGAGCTGCCAGCTTCAGGACGGAGACTACGAGTGTCTCCCAGTGGGTACGTTCACACTGGGTCCAGTGCAGAGGTTGTTAAGAGTTAGATCCTCAAACACATGAGCTGCCAGCTGATCTCTCCCCATCTCCTTCAGGAACTGGTATCTGCGTGGTGTCTGGTGACCCTCACTACACCACCTTTGACAAACGCACCCATCACTACATGGGCGCCTGCTCCTACACTCTCACCAAACCCTGCAATGAGTCCTCTGGCCTGCCGTACTTCACCGTGGATACTCAGAATGAGTTCAGAGGAAACAACAAGAAGGTTTCCTACGTCAGAGCTGTGGTCATCAATGTCAGTGGCGTGACAGTCATCCTCGGGCAGGGACGCACAGTGCAGGTATGACACCTCAGAGAGACTAAAGCTCTGTTTTAACAAGAGAACCAAAGAGAAATAACATTCATTTAAAAAAATCTCCTTGTCTGTCTGTGATCAGGTGAATGGCAATAAGGTCATCCTGCCCGTCATTTCCATCGAAGGCGTCCACATCTACCTCAGTGGGAAGTTTGTTGTCCTGGAGACCTGGTTTGGTCTGAGAGTTCGCTTTGATGGAAACCACCACGCTGACGTCACCTTACCCAACTCCTACGGCGGCCTGCTCTGCGGCATGTGTGGTGAGAAGTTTGTCCTCTCCTCCTCACAGGAACTTTAGAAAGAACGGATACTTATTTTTGTTTCTTCTGCAGGAAATTTCAACGAGGACCCGAAAGACGACAACCTGAAACCAGACAACACCCCGGCTGAGAACACCAACGATCTGGGAGACAGCTGGCAGGTCCCTGACCCTCGACCAGAGTGAGTCACAAAACACAGACACAGAGACACACACTGGATCAGGCTTTTTCAGCCCACGTTGACCTGATGATGTCTTTAGGATCATTTCACCTCTTGCAGAATATGCCCTGAAACACTGTCTACTAATTCATGTCTGAAGGGAAGGACTTAATATTTAGCACAGATTTCTGTGTTAGAGGAAAGTCTTTAGAGTGTTTTTTTGTTTTTTAACAGTGAAGGGTCAGTTACCACTTCGTCCACAGGGGGCACAAAACAGAGAGCTGGATCTGAGGGTAAACTCTTTCGAGCCTGATCTTCATTTTATTCTGGTGTAATAATCTCCTGTATTATTTTTTTCAGCTGCACCAACGGAGGAGGACAGGAGGACTGTGATGAGGACGTGGAGGAAGAGGCCCAGAAGCCCACCAGCTGTGGAATAATCACAGATCCCAACGGTAACACACACACATATGCACATCTTGATTAATCAGCCTCACTTTCTGATAACGAGTAGCCTCCTTTGTCTGACATACTAACCCTGCAGACAGACCTCAGACTGATCTCTGTGGGTCTATCCTTGAATAAAGGTGATAGTACAGTAAATGTGTCTGTCTGTGACCTTTGACCTCAGGTATCTTTAAGCCGTGTCACGCTGCTGTCCCCCCTGGCCCGTTCTTTGAGAACTGTATGTACGACATGTGTGCCACGGACGGTCAGACTGTGTCTCTGTGTCAGGCCATCGAGAGCTACGCCGACCTGTGTGCTGCTGCAGGTCACCCCATCTCCTGGAGGAACGACACCTTTTGCCGTGAGTCTGAGTCTGTGTGTGTGTGCCTGTAAAGTGTGGACACATCCTGTTCCTGTTTGTCATCGGTCCATGTGTTAATCTGTCCTGTCGTCTGGTCTCCAGCCCTGAAGTGTCCACCCGGCAGCACTTACGACCCATGTGGCCCGGCCTGCCCTCAACCCAGCTGTAAAAACCTGAACGTCTCCTCAGACTGTGACCAACCGTGTGTGGAGGGCTGTGTGTGTAACCCAGGTCTGGTCCTCCAAGGGGACAAGTGTGTCCCTCCCAGCGAGTGTGGCTGCACTGATGAGGATGGAAAGAACCGACCGGTGAGTAATGAGGAGACCATTAAACACACCTGATGATGTAAGAGTCTGAGTCTGAACATGAGGTGAAAGTGTGTTTGTTCTTTCTTTGTGTGTGTGTGTGTGTGTGTGTGTGTGTGTGTGTGTGTCAGGTTGGAGACGAATGGTACCTGGAGGGCTGTAAGCAGAAGTGTCAGTGTAAGGATGTAGGTCTGATTCAGTGTCAGAGCAGCAGCTGTGAGGTCGGCACTGAGAGCTGCCAGCTTCAGGATGGAGACTACGAGTGTCTCCCAGTGGGTACGTTCACACTGGGTCCAGTGCAGAGGTTGTTAAAGACTTAAATCTTAAGATACAAGCGAAAATTATCCGCTAAGCTGACCTTCTCTCTTTCTCCTCTAGGTATCTGCGTGGTGTCTGGTGACCCTCACTACACCACCTTTGACAAACGCACCCATCACTACATGGGCGCCTGTTCTTACACGCTCACCAAACCCTGCAATGAGTCCTCTGGCCTGCTGTACTTCACCGTGGATACTCAGAATGAGTTCAGAGGAAGCAGCAAGAAGGTTTCCTACGTCAGAGCTGTGGTCATCAATGTCAGTGGCGTGACAGTCAACCTGGGGAAGGGACGCAGGGTACAGGTATGACACCTCAGAGAGACTAAAGCTCTGCTCTTTCTAAAAAAGAGTTTAGGATTTAACAAATCCATCTGTCTGTGATCAGGTGAACGGCACCAAGGTTGTCCCACCCGTCACCTCCATCGAAGGCGTCCACATCTACCTCAGTGGGAAGTTTGTTGTCCTGGAGACCTGGTTTGGTCTGAGGGTTCGCTTTGATGGAAACCACCACGCTGACGTCTCCTTACCCAACTCCTACGGCGGCCTGCTCTGCGGCATGTGTGGTGAGATATTTGTCCTCTCCTCCTCACAGGAACTTTAGAAAGAACGGATGATAATTTTTGTTTCTTCTGCAGGAAATTTCAACGAGGACCCGAAAGACGACAACCTAAAACCAGACAACACCCCGGCTGAGAACACCAACGATCTGGGAGACAGCTGGCAGGTCCCTGACCCTCGACCAGAGTGAGTCACAAAACACAGACACAGAGACACACACTGGATCAGGTTTATTCAGCCTACGTTGACCTGATCTTAAAGGCTTGTTTCATCTCCTGCAGAACAAAACCAGAACATCTCTCAGAGTCAGTCTGATAATTCATCTCTAAAAAGGAGGACTTTAATTCATTAGGGTTTAACTTTCTTCAAGAGTGCTGTGTCAGTTACCACTTTGTCCACTGGGGGCGCCAAAAGCTAGAGAGAAAGTTTGATCTCAAGTTGAACTCATTGAAACCAGATCGTCTTTTTGTTCTGGTCTCATTAAACCTTCATCTTTGTTCAGCTGCACCAACGGAGGAGGACAGGAGGACTGTGATGAGAGCGTGGAGGAAGAGGCCCAGAAGCCCACCAGCTGTGGAATAATCACAGATCCTAACGGTAACACACAGGCACACACTCACACACATACAAACACAAAACACTCAAACACAGATAAAACCCAGCCTCCTTTGTCTGACATACTAACCCTGCAGACAGACCTCAGACTGATCTCTGTGGGTCTGTACTTGCATAAAGGTGATAGTACAGTAAATGTGTCTGTCTGTGACCTTTGACCTCAGGTATCTTTAAGCCGTGTCACACTGCTGTCCCCCCTGGCCCGTTCTTTGAGAACTGTATGTACGACATGTGTGCCACGGACGGTCAGACCGTGTCTCTGTGTCAGGCCATCGAGAGCTACGCCGACCTGTGTGCTGCTGCAGGTCACCCCATCTCCTGGAGGAACGACACCTTCTGCCGTGAGTCTGAGTCTCTGTGATTATGTGTGTGTGAGTGTGTGTGCCTGTTAAGTGTGGACACATCCTGTTCCTGTTTGTCATTGGTCCATGTGTTAATCTGTCCTGTCGTCTGGTCTCCAGCCCTGAAGTGTCCACCCGGCAGCAGCTACAATCCGTGTGGCCCGGCCTGCCCTCAACCCAGCTGTCAGAACCTGAACGTCTCCTCAGACTGTGACCAGCTCTGTGTGGAGGGCTGTGTGTGTAACCCAGGTCTGGTCTTCAGCGGGGATAAGTGTGTCCCTCCCAGTGAGTGTGGCTGCACTGATGAGGATGGAAAGTACCGACCGGTGAGTAATGAGGAGAACATTAAACACACCTGATGATGTAAGAGTCTGAGTCTGAACATGTAGTGAGTGTGTGTGTGTTTGTTCTTTCTGTGTGTGTGTGTCAGGTGGGAGACTCGTGGTTCACGGAGCTGGACTGCTCTGAGCGCTGTAAGTGTAACAGCCACAACAACGCGACCTGTCAGCCGTGGATGTGCGGACCAGCTCAGGAGTGTAAGGTGGAGGAGGGTGTGCTGGACTGTCACTCTACAGGTACACACACACACACACACACACACACACACACACACACACACACACACACACAGTCTAGCTTTTAACCGTTAACCCTCCCTCATTAAATCCCTCCTGTCCTCAGGTAAAGGTGTGTGTCACGTGGCTGGAGATCCTCACTACTACACCTTTGATGGCGTCATGCACACCTTCATGGGGACCTGCACCTACACGCTGGTGGAGGTACGACAGGAAGTTAACTGTCTGTCACTTTTCTCCCTGTGAACAGGATTTATTTCTGCTCTGACAGACCCCATCAGAAAACGTGTTGAGTGTTTCAGCTCGTCTCCTGTTTGGACAAACTCTGATGAGGTCGTTTCTCTGTGTTAGAAACGTGAAGTGAAGTGTTTGTTTACAGTTTTAATCCTGGGTCTTACATCGACAGTTTTTGAAGGATTAATGGTCCAACAAGCAAACAGGTTTTATATGAAAGATCAAGTATTGAAAATAAAAAGCAGTTTCATCTCTCTCTTCAGAGACACCAAACTGCACTGACACTGAAACTTTGATCAGCTGCTCCTGTGTGTCAAAAATACCAACTATTAAGTCATACTTATTCAATAGTCATTGGTAATTTTTATGTAACAATCTTGATTTTAAATTTCTTCTTATTTTAAAAAAAGTTATCTCAAAACTTAAACTTAATCTCGCAATTATCACTGAAAACTCGTACTTTTGACTTTAAATCTTTATTTAACTACTTTTTTTTTATTATTCATTTTACAACTTCAATTTTAACATCAAAATGTCATTTTTAATCTCATGATTTTTAATTTTATTATTTTAACTTTGTATTTCATAAATATTATCTCATATTTTTGACTTTAGATATAATTTAAAACTTGAGATCTTGAGATTTTAGTTGTATAATTTTGATTGGTTATTCTGTGGTTTTAAATTATTTTTTTTTCATGTGATTGTTTTGAATCTTAATCATTTTATTTTGACTAACCATCTTTTTTCTTTATACTTTGTTTTTTTTCATAGTTTTTGTTTTTATTCTTAAACTTAGATTATTTTAGACACACTTTGATCCACCCTGGATTATTTACAATCGTATCTTTAAAGGTTGGACTAAAAACTGTTTGGGAACACACCTTTGCCTGGTTCTGTTGATATTTAAGCATTCATACAGGAAGAGAAAGTGGTGCACACATGTTCAGCTCAACAGTTCTCTCACACACTGTGCACAGAGGCTACAGTCCTTGTTGCAGAGGTTGCTGGTTTGACTCCAGACCTCACCTTTCCTTTCTGCCCCTCAGGTGTGTGACAGCTCCAGGGTCACTAACTTCACCATCGTGGCTAAAAATGAGGAGCGTGGTCAGCCTGAGGCCTCGTACATCCGCTCCGCTAAGATCTACCTGCCAGATGACCAGGTGGTGGAGCTGCAGAAGAGCCGCAGAGTTCTGGTAAAGGACTTTTTTCATCCAGACCCAGATTTAAAGCTGCAGGGAGGAGCTGTCAGTCTGGGTCCACTCTTTAGACACCATCAGATTTAGATCATGGGGAGTGGACCGGTCAGAGCTGCTCTCAGAGGCTGTGCTGGATGATAAAGACTGAAGCTGACTGATGTGATGTTCTCTCTGACTCCTCACAGCTGAACGGACGCAGAGTTCGAACCCCGATCACCATCGAAAGCGCTGGAGCCAAAGTGATCACCAGCGGCTCGTACAGCCTGCTGGACACATCCTTCGGCCTGCAGGTGAAGTTTGACGGAGTTCATCACCTGGAGATCACCGTGCCCGGAGAGTACTTCAACAAGGTAGGAACAGAAAGCCGAGGCTCTGCTCTGAGTGAGGCCTCAACGATCTGACAGAGGATGAAACTCTGCTCCCTCCTTCCTCTGCAGCTCTGCGGCATGTGTGGAAACTACAATGGAAACTCTGCTGATGACAACCTGATGCCCAATAAGGAGCCGGCCAAAGACGCAATCGAGCTGGGAAACAGCTGGAAGGCGGATGGGGACAGTGACCCTGGGTCAGTCTGAGCTTTGGTTTTCTCAGCTCAGTTTAAATCTGTGATTTACTCAAACTTTGAACTCGTCTTTCTCCTTCTCCTCCAGCTGTTCGCCTGACGAGCGCCCCGACGTCCACCCCGACTGCACGGCAGCAGAAGAGGAGCAGTTTGAGGCTCAGTGTGCCGCCACCATCCTCTCAGATAAATTTAAGCCCTGCCACTCTCTGGTGCCCCCAGAGGCCTTCCTGGGTAACTGCGTGTACGACATGTGCGAGTACGACGGCATGCAAACGACTTTGTGTGACAACGTAAAGGCGTACGCTGAGGCGTGTCAGAGCGCCGGTGTGACCATCAGCTGGAGGAACAGCACCTTCTGTCGTACGTCTCGCAGACTCTTGATACGGACGATGATGTCATCTGCTGATGTTTTAACCTTGATTTAAACTCCTCCCTCTCCTGTTTGTCTCCTCCCCCTGCAGCTATCCCCTGCCCCCCCAACAGCCACTACTCAGACTGCACCTCGCCGTGCCCCCCCACCTGCTCAGACCTCTTCCCCACCTCCTGCCACCTCCCCTCCACCACCTGCGTGGAGGGCTGCCAGTGTGACGCCTTCCACGTCCTCAGTGACACCGTCTGTGTCCCCATGGACCAGTGCGGCTGTCTGAGCGAGGACGGAGAGTATCATGAGGTGAGTACAAGAGACACACCAACGCCAAGGCTAAATCTGATGTTTCCTAACATCTCCACAGGCACCGTCACTGAATAAATATATAAATACTTCTTATTCCATTTTTAAGAAAAATTAACAAATTTCTGATTTTATATTCAGGAGATCTTTGAAACAAGAAAATAACAAACAGGTTTACTCTGCACACTGATTATATTAATCCCTAACAGAGTTCATTCATGTAATCTTAATGAGATGATGTGAGTGCCTAACCTGCAGGGTCAAAAAACAAAAAAATCATTATAAAGATTAAATTTATGAGATCAAAAGTGTGGTACAAAAATAACATTTTAAGATTAGTGGTTGGAATTATGAGATCAAAACAAAAAAATATGAGAATAAAAAAGAAATCAAGTTATTGATATAAGAAGTAAATATGATTCAATAAAAGGTATTAAAAAAATAAATAAATAAAAAAAGCAGGGCATTTGGTCATTTTCATGAGATTTCAAACCAAAATTGTGATAAAAGTCAAACTCCTTTGATAATATTTTGAATTACTGAGCTTAATAATCAAAATGATGAAATTAAATGCGAAATCATGACGTAAAATTCACATTGTAATGTGAAAGGTAAAAGATACCAGTAAGTAAGAGTCATGAGACAAAAATGTGAAATTATGAGATCAAAGGTAAAAAAAAAAAAAATTGACAAGTATCTTAGAGTTTCAAACTTTTGTCTTGAGTCATAAGAACCTAACTGGAAATGGAGACATTGGCCAAAAATGTGACTTTAAAGCGCCCTTCACACCGCCGCGCGGTAACCGCCCCGAAAACCGCTCCTCTGCCGGCAGAGGCCCCTGAAATGCAGAGCGTTTTTCAAAGCGGCTCCTGCCACCACGGCATGAGCATGGGGTAGGCAGCGACGTAGAGGTGATTCGGCGAACGTTACAGCAGAGCCCGCCCAAAAGTCCTTCACAACATTCCCTCCTCAAAAACACGTACCCCCTAGTAGTACCTTTCAGTTTCTGTTTACTCTATAATGTGCATATGAAAGATTTTATTATTATTGTAGAGCTCTGGATATTCAGATACCGGCAGTATTAGCTCCTCCATTGCTGTTCTGCCCCGCGAAGCCTGCTATTTCCGGGTTTTCTTTTTCCTTCGATGTGATTGACTGTTCCCAGGCGGCTGCCGCCAGAAAGTTCAACACGCTGGACTCCAGGCGGCAGGGGGAAATCTGTGCGCGTGCACGTGGGCGGCAACCGCTTCTGGGTCCAACCGCCGCAGCCAAAACCGCTTGCCGCCTGCCGCCCGACCCTCATTAAAATGACTGGAGGCGGCGCGTTGCCGCGCGGCGGTGTGAAGCCCCCTTAAGAGACAGAGTAGGATAAAATCAGTGAAAATTAAAAATCTTACATTATGAAGTAAATAGAGGGCATATATGAGACAGAAGCAAAAATGTTAGTTGAAACCAAAATCATACGACAAAAACTGTTTTTGTGACTAACAGTCAAAACCACTAGATAAAATGTCAAATCAAAATAATAAATACAGTTTTAAGAAAGCAATGTCACTGCATCAAGAATTACATTTCATTTCTTCAAACTCGTCAGCGTTTTCTAACCATTTGCTTTTTACTGAAACCGAGGTTTTCTTCTACCCTCATGTCTGCTAACGGGTCAAAAGTTTACTGCCAAGTTTACTGATTACTGCCACCTACTGGCAGAGAGTGAAACAGGTCGGCGGGGAAAGAAAAAGGAGGGGGAGCTCAGATTGATCTCTGTGCTCATTACTTCATTAAACCTGTGTTTGTTTCTGTGTGTGTGTGTGTGTGTGTGTGTGTGTGTGTGTGTGTGTGTGTGTGTGTGTGTGTGTGTGTGTGTGTGTGTGTGTGCTCAGATGGGAGACAGCTGGCTGACTGATAAATGTTCAGAGAGGTGTACCTGTGAGAAAGGCGGTAAAATCTCCTGCAAAGACCACAACTGTAACCCCAACACGTTGTGCTCTCTGGATAGCTTGGGAGATCGGATCTGTAAGCCCACCAGTGAGTACTGCCCCCTATCTGCCAGCAGTGTGAGCTGTCTGGGAACTTTATATTTCTAAACCTTAGATCCTCTCTGACACGTCTCTCTGTGCAGAGTTCAGCCGCTGCACTGTTGCTGGAGACCCTCACTACCGGACCTTCGACGGCTTCACACATCACTTCCAGGGCCCCTACACCTACGTCCTGGCTCAGGGACACAACCTGGAGAACCACGTCCTGCAGCACTTCCAGATCCGGGGCAAGAACATCCGACGTGGCGGGAACAGGAAGGTGTCCTTCCTGGACCAGATGTACATCACTGTTTACGGCGTGGACGTTCACTTCCTGCAGAGGAAGAGGATCCTGGTCAGTGAATCCTCTTTGTTTCCTTTAAGCAGAGTTGATTATGTTTCTGCTTCTCGTAATAAACATATTTCAACTGGTTTGTCTTCAGGTGAACGGGGAGCTTGTGGCGGCCCCTCTCAGCCCTGTGGACGGTCTCACCATCACCATGAACTCCAGACAGGTGGAGCTCACCACAGACTTTGGACTGACTGTACGCTTTGACGGGAACAGCCGAGGAGGTGAGAGCAGAGGGACCTCCTCCTACTGAGTCTCTCCTCTCCTCTCTCCTCTCTCTGGATGTTCCCTCATCTCTGTCTCTCTTGTGTGTGTCGTCTCTCAGAGATCATCCTGCCCAGCACCTACACCAACCTGGTCAGAGGTCTGTGTGGAAACTACGACGGGATCACCAGAAACGAGTACATGAAGCCAGATGGTGTGGTGGTCAGAAACCTGAACACATTTGGAGACAGCTGGAGGGTCAAAGACCGGCAGACCGTGCTGAAGACCTTCGACCGTCCTATGACTGTCCACGTCCACAGGTTGGACCAGGACCAGAGCTTTAACTACAAATAAATCCTGGAGAAGGTTTAAAGTTAATATAGATCAATCTGTCTCCTGTGTGTGTGTATGTGTGTGTGTGAGCAGGCGAGATGCAGACACAGAGCCAGACTCAGGGTTTGAGACCTCAGACTGCTCCAACGCTCAGCTGGAAGATTATCAGAGTAAGACTCAGTGCGGCGCTTTGTCCGACCCGTCCGGCCTGTTCTCACGATGCCACGAGCTGCTGCCCCCCGAAGACTTCAGCGAGTGAGTCCTCTCAGCCTGTGGAACTGTGTTTGTGTGTGTGTGTGTTATGGTGTTTGAAGCTAACACTCCTGCTGCTGTTTGTGTGTGTGTGTGTGTGTGTTTTCAGTGACTGTGTGTTCGACCTGTGTGCGGAGCAGGGCAGCAACGAGCTGCGTTGTGCCAGCTATGAGGCGTACGCTACAGCCTGTCAGGAGGCCGGGGTCCATCTGGGAGCCTGGAGAAAACAGCTGGGCTGTGGTGAGACACACACACACACACACACACACACACACACACACACACACACACACACACACACACACACACACACACATGCACAAAGAAAGAAAGTGTAGTGGTTCATGAAATACTTTACTAACACAGTCTGTAGATCTCTTCAGTGATGACCCAGCTCAGGTTGAAGACTGTGTTGATTTCAACTTTTCTGATTAAATCTGCGCAACGTTTTAAGGATTTTTCAAGCTGTTAGAAAAAGAAAGAAAACTAAGAAAAAGTTATTTAGTTAATCTAAAGGACATAAATTAGATTTAGATTTGGATTTTTTTTTACAATAAATAGATTAAAATGTGAGAGCTGTCAGAAAAAGAAAGAAAACTAAGAAAAAGTTACTGAGTTAATCTAAAGGACTTAAATAAGTTTTGGATTTGGATTTTTTTTTACAATAAATAGATTAAAATGGGAAAATTTAGAAAGTAAAATTAAAAAAAAGAATTATTTAAAAATAAAACACAAGAACCACCATTTTTTTTCGTATCTACACAGACTGTTGGAGGTGATAAATTCAACCTACTTTACACGATAACATTACGAAACATTTTTTTTAAACTGCTTTGTTCCATCTCTGCAAAAGTTGAACTCTTGTACAGTCAGCATTTGGAGAAGATTTATTTATGTTCAAGAAACTGAACTGACTGCACTGTGAGCTTTAGTTTCTCATCATAATCAGATTAACCCATGTTTCTATTTTGTGTTACCGAGTTTTTCTTTTATGCAAATTATTCAAATTACAGTAAGGTGGTTTATTAAAGTAAACACTGATGTTTAGAGTCTCTCCCTGTCCCTCCCAGTGCTCTCCTGTGGAGCAAACAGCACCTACTCCACCTGCATGTCTCCTTGCCCCGCCTCCTGCGCCAACCTGGCAGCGCCCTCTGAGTGTGCAGACACTTTTTGTGTGGAAGGATGCAAGTGTGACGCCGGCTTCGTAATGAGCGAAGGCGTGTGTGTGCCGTACACGCAGTGCGGCTGCATCTTCCTCAACAGATACTATCCTGTGAGTGTCCACGAGTCACACTGCAAAAAACTGAAATCTTATCAAGTGTTTTTGTCTTTTTTTAAGTAAAAATTGTCTTATTATACTCGAGATGAGCCACTTTCAACTTATCAAGCCAGAAAAATGTCTTGTTTCAAGTTATCAGAGTACAAAAATGAGGTTTGAATCGCTTGTAACCAGTAAAAAAAATCTGCCAATGGAACAAGAAAAAATTGCTGGAAAATTTCCTTGAGACTAGAACAATGTCTTAATACAAGTAACTTTTCTCTTGTTCCATTGGCAGATTTTTTTACTGGTTATGAGCAATTCAGACCTCATTTTGTCCTTAAATAACTTTAAACAAGACATTTTTCTGGATTGGTCATGTGAATTTGGCTCATATTGAGTCTAAAAAGGAATTTTCTACTGAAAATAAGACAAAAACACTTGATAAGATTTCAGTTTTTGCAGTGCAGATACAGCAGAGAGGCTGTGATCACATGACCTCCTCCTCACCCTCTCTCGCTCTGTCCTGCAGCTGGGGGAGAAGTTTGTGACAGAGGATTGTTCTGAGGACTGTGAATGCACCGCCACTGGCGCCACGTGTAAACCAAAGGGCTGTGAGAAAGGCTTCGTTTGCACCATCTACGATTTCCAACGGGACTGCTACAGAGGTCAGTCTCTTCTCTACCTTAAAAAGCTGGACTCTGACTGAAACAAGGCCTGTATCAGAGTAAAACCTGCAGCATGGAGCTGTGTTCATGTAACTCTGAGACTCTCAGACGGAGTCAGAGCTGACGGTGACTGTGAGGAGCAGAATTAGGCTCAGAGGAGTAAATCGGATGTTTTTTGTGCTGCAGAGAGTCCCTGCCTCAGTAGTCCGTGTCAGAACGGAGGCACCTGCACAGCAGGGAACAACAACACCTACACCTGTGCGTGTGCTGCAGGCTTTGAGGGGTCCAACTGTGAGCAGGTGATCCCCACGCTCCCCCCGACCCCCCCGGACGAAGGACTCGGTGAGACGCTGAACTTTTCTAATCAAATAAAATATAGCTGTGCAGAGTTTCTTGTCCTCTGGTTTGATTCATCCACTGAGTCTGATTTGATGTCTTTCTGTTCACTACAGAGTGGTGGATCATCCTCATCGCCGTGCTGGCCTCTGTGGCTGCCGTCGCCATCCTGATCACCATCCTGTGTGTCTGCAAAAATAAATCCAAGTGAGTCTGACTCTGTGCAGGAGAAACCTTAGAGAGTGTGTGTAGGTACATGTGTTTGTGTGTGTGTGTTTGTTTCATGACTGCTGGGCGACATTTGCGGAAAAGCTAAATCCACTTCCTCAAATTGTAGGTGTGTTCAGAACAAAGACGAAGCAATCTGTTGCACGGCCTTGATTACGTCAAAGAAAACATAAATACACACAAGGCAGAAGTTTGATCTGTTTATTTGTAAAGTAAACTTGCATTCCCAATTCTGCAAATGAAATACAAGTATGACTTTTGCAGAAAGAGATCTGAGGCTTTCTGGCTTCAAACAAGATGAAGCTGAACTCTTGAAGCTCACAGACACTTTGACCTCCTCACTGAGGATTTCATAGTCTGCAATGCCTCAAGTTTGTAAAATTAACAGTGTAAATAACGTAGTGTAAAGATGCAGAGGAAAAGTACAAGAATTTGCATCAGGATCTTTTAAACACAGGGAAAAGTTTGAGGGATTATGTGACGGGAAAATCTTTGAGATTCTCCTGAAGCTACAGCAAAAAAGATGAAACCAAACTCCATTCAGAAAACAGAAAACTGCAGACTGACAGATGTTTTCAGACATTAGAGTGACGTGTTAGAAAACTGAGACTCAGTTTGCAGAGTTCTGCAGAGATTTGCTTCGCATTTGTTCTTGAACACACCTTGAGGAAAATGTGGAGGAGGAGGGGGAAGAAACAGAGGCTCGATCAGGGATGTGAGCGCTCATTAAAAAGTCTTGTTTCTATTTCAGGTCTAAAGCTTATGTTATTCAGCAGTCAGATGAGTCTAGGTGAGACAAAAACAAACCTGGTGGGGATCCTGGTCTCAGTGCTCTGATGTAAATTGGGAATCTGTGTCAGAGGTGGAGGGATCATTATGAATCTGTCATCTTATCACTCACACCTGTTCACCTGTTCACCTGTTCACCTGTTCACCTCTCTCTCTCTGCATGCGGGCAGAAAAGAGTTCAACTTTTAGTTTTTTGTGTTTTTTTACCTGTGTGTGTGTGTGTGTGTTTGTCCCTGCAGGAAGAAGAAGAAGCAGAAGGAGATGAAAAATATCAGCATGAAATCGTCATCAAGTAAGAGGGAGCTTAATCATGACACACAGAAAAAAAAAACACATTTGTTTTCAATTCATGAGACTAAAACTGTATCAGTAAAGGTTATTTTAACTCATTATGAATAATAGCAACTGAAAAAAAACATCCTGTATTATGATTGGCTGTTTGCCGTATACGGGGCGGAGCTTATGTTTGAATCTTGGCCACTCCCTGAGTTTTCCTCTCTCATTTTGTGTGAACTGACCCTTTATTCTTCTTGTTCCAGGTGTCCCATATAAAACCATGGAGGATGAGAAAAAGATGAAGATGACCAACATGTGAGGACAAACAGCTGCTCCTGTAAAGACAAGGAATCTGTGTTAGCGATGAACTTTTTGTGATATTTTTATGTGTTTTTGTTTTGTTTTGCTTTCCTAACTTATGCTTTAAACTTTAATTTGAGACTGAACTGAGTGTTTTCTTCAGGGAAACACACAGTGTGTGTATATGCCTTTAAGTGTTTGTTTTTTGAATTAAATGCTTTAAAAAATAAAAAGAGTGTCAGAGACTTTGTACGAATCACATCTGTGAATGGAGTGAGTCTTTCCCAGTCCATCCTTCGTCTGCAGAGGATGAAAGGGAGCTCATAGAGGTGTGAGGGGTGGAGATTCAGAGAAAGGAGGAGCCAACAAACAATTTCAGTCTGTGTCAAGGTTATAAAAGCTGACACTTTTAATGAGTTTCCTTTTTATTTTGTGGCAAAAACAACATCTCAGTCGTTGAAGCTGAATCAGAGAAGAAAAAATCAGATAACAAAAAAAAAGGTTTTCCAGCAACACTTTATTCTTCCCTCAAGTAGACAGAACAGACTCTTTCTTACACTCAAAGAGACTCTCATCATCTGAACTTAAACACAGAAGAGCTTTAACACAGATTGACAAATTCACATTCTGCTTTTAAACTCCAGTGTAGCATGAAAAAAAAGTCTCTGTTTAAATCTCTTTCACCCTGTAAGGCCTCAGATTCAGGATTCAACGTCAGTTTCAAAGTTTCCTGTTTGTTCATCCATCAGTGGTAAATATCAGACATCACAGGAGCTGCTCACTGGAGGATTGTGCAAATATACTGTCAATAAAAACACCACCTTAAACCTGAAGTCTTTAATGAACAGGAAGGTAAACAGTCAACATTTCCTCATGAGTTTATGGTGAAGAGATTTAAATCAAAGTGAAGTCAGGATCAGGACTGGCGTAGGCACTGCAGTCTAGCTTTGATACTGGTTTCTACGTTAAATCCCCACGGCTCTACGGTTATGATCCTCTACGAGAGAAAAACCTCACTCAGAGGATTTTTATTCTGTTTCTGACCTCTGTAAACAGCCTGAGTCAGAAATAATCACGTTTCTCTGCAAACACAGACTTTCAGTATCTTCTGAAGTTAATCTGGAGTGAGACATGTTAAAGTTTAGAAATGTAAAAGAAAACAAGCTTTCTGCAACAACAGCCTCTGAATCAGCTGTACACCAAACAAATGAGAAGAATGACTGTAAAACTCTGCTGCTTTGACAGGAATGTCTAAACGCTACAGAAAACAAGAACTCAAAATAAATAAAACAAGAAGCAAACTTTAGCCTTAAATTTATACATTAAGGTTTTAATAAATTAGCCGTTTAATGAATAAAAAAAAGTTTCTCTCTCCACATTCAGACTGAAAACCTTTTAAAGCTTCAGCAGAGCAGCTCAGGGTCAGATTTAATCAGAGGAAAAACATCCTCTCAGTGACGACAGAGAAACCTACGCTGGAGCATGAGGACAAATCTATCAAATGTAAACTAAGGAGCATCCTCAGTCCTTATTGCTGCCGTGCACGAACACAAAAATTTCAGCTGATTAATATATTTTTTTATCCAAGAGTTTCTTGATTTGACCCAAAGAAAAGAAGAGCTGCTGTAAAAACAGAAAGCAGCAAACAAAACTCCTCTCTACATTCTTAAAATGAGTTGGAGTGATCAATGAATACCAACAGCACACACAGAACAGAGACCTTCAATAAAACTGGTCTGGTGTCAGCATCTGGCTGCTAAATCCACAGAAATGTAAACTGGTAGTCAAGCAGAATGAGAACAATCAAATAATAATCCAGATGAAATTAAAATAAATCTAATAAAAGAAAATATAATCCAGTGAAATTCTGAACCAGAAAAACAGAGAAATAAAAATCCCATGAAACTATAAACCAGTGGAATGATGATTCAATAAATGAGAGTCAAATTAATGATAAACAAAAATATTAGAATAATCCACTGTCCCAACAATCCAACTAATTAATAAACCAGTTACATAATGAGACACCTGAGAAATAATAAACCAGCAGGACGGATGACCATATGATAAATAAATGAAAATATAATCCAGTGATATTCAGATATTTTGTTAATCCCTAGTTGGTCTGTTAGAAAGTTGATCCAGCAAAAGATAAAAAATATATGCAGAGTGAAATGATGATCCAGAAAGATAAAGACACGCACAAAGTTACAGAAATGCATTTAAAACATCAAATATCGGAATAAAAACCCAACATCTCAAAAATTCAGTGACTAAATTAACCAGTGAAATGACAAAACCCCTAATTATCCTAAATAATACACCAGCAGGACGAACAACCAATGATATAATAAATAAATGAAAATTTAATCCAGTGAATTTCTAATCCAGTGGAATTACAATTAACTTATTTTCTGATATTCTTTAGATCACTGGTTTAGCTTAGAGAAAAAAATCAGGGACTGATTCAGCAAAACAAATATCTGGAGTGAAATGACAAACCACAACAAAAACACTGACAAGTTAATACAGTGAGAAATGAAGACCAGTGCAATCACAATCCAGTGAAACTATAAATTAAAGGAATGATGATCTAGTTGGCTGAGATTTAAAGAAAATTATTGAACAATAATCCAGTGAAAATATCTAATGTTGGAATAAAAATCTTTTGCCTCATTAATCCAGTGAGTTAATAAATCAGAAAAAAAAATAAAAATCTCAGAAATAGAAAACCAGCAGGACGGACAGTGATACCATATTTAAATTAAAAAAATAATTCCATTGAATTCTTTATCCAAAGGAATAGGAATTTGTGAAATGATCATCCAACAGATTGAGTGACAGATAATAAATCCAGAAAATTTTAACCAGAGATTAAACTGATTGAAGAAAGATAAAAATCTGAAGTGAAATGAAAAAAAAAAAAGAAATAATACAAAAGCAGGACAATCAATCTGTGAAATCATTATAAAAAAAAGTGGAATTTAATCCAGTGAATCTAAAATTGAAATTGTTTTCTGATTGTTATTGTAATTCAGGTTAAGCCTTTTGAAAAATCAAACAAAAGAATAAAATAATTCAGGAAAATAAAATATATAAATGAAATGGTAAACCAGAAGATAAAACATTGAAACAAACGACCAGTAAAACAACAATCCAGTGAAGTGACAGCACAATGACACTCTGATAATCCAGCAAACTGAGAATGAAACAAAATTATACACAAATTGCTCAGTGTAAACAGAAACGTTGGAATAAAGTTCCAGTGTCTCATTGATCCAGTGAATTGTTAAACCAGTGAGGAGATAAATGAGCCGATTAATGAACCTGTGATGAGACTAATTGAAAAACATCCTGAGACACAATAAGACAGCAGCACGGATGAGCGATGGCGTGATACATAAATGAATAGTGAAGTTTTAATCCAGAGGAATTATTTTTGTGTTTTTATATCAAACTAGAATTAGTTTTTTAGGATAGTTAAAGCAACGATTGATTCAGTGAAAGAAAATATGAAGTGAAGCAATAATCCCATGAAATGTTAATCTAGCAGAATGAATAAAAAAAATACTTAAGTGACTCACCAGTGGAATGATAAGCAATAAAGAAAAAAATATTTGAGTTATTAACTATTTGAATGATAAATAAATGGAGTGACTGAGAACTGGCATAGTCTATAGGTTATTTAATCTATAGATTATTGAAATGTTAAACCACTTCAATTAAAACTGTTTAAAAAATAATCTACTGAATTAATAAACCTGTGAGATTTTTCAGCATCTTTATGCTAACTTGGAGAAATAATGACGAAACCTCGGAGAGGATAATCCAGTGAAAACAAAATCCATTAAATTAAGGTGGTAGCGAGATGATAATCCAGCCAAAGGATGAAGAAGTGTAATTAAATAATCCTATGAAATGATAAACTAAAGTCTTGATGACCAGAAAAATAATAATAATTCAGTGGGATTATAAACTGGTCAGAGTGGTTTTCGGGTAAAAAGAATCACATTAAGTGGAGCTTCAGCCTGTTGAAATAAAAACCTGATGGAATGATAATCCAGCATGAGGTCATCCCGTGAAATGATAAACTTTTCCATTCATACTTTTCTGTTTCCTTCCAGCGTTACTCCCTGTGGTCCTTCACTTCTATCCCTCTCTCTTCTTTTCTCTCCTCCAGCTGTGCTCTGTCCCTCTCAGGCGATGGAGGAGACGCTGTGTGTTGAAGAGAGGAATAAAGATTGATGCTCTGTATGATCTGACTTCACAGTGAGGAAAACTCACACTGAGATAAAAATCTTTTTCCAGGAAATGTCAACAACACTGTTTTTTGTTACTGAATCTCTGCAGGGACAGGGAGTAAAGTAGACAAAATAAAGGACTAATCAGTAAAATAATCCATGTGGAATCTGCAAAACTAAACAGAATACTGAATCTTTCTGTTTGTGCATGTTTTGGCGCCCCCTGTAGATGGTTTGAGTTAGGGCTCTGGTAATCTGGATTTAGTGATTTTTAAAGGCCTGTATCTGAATCAGGCTGATTCTGTGAAGATCCAGGACAATCTAGATTAAGGGATCTGGACTGGTCTCTCACCTGCTGTGCCTGTGAAGAATCGGATCCAGCACCAACACTTTACACTCTCTCTTTGCGATCTTATCCAGAGAGATGGGGGCGTGGTCAGGAGGGAGGGGGAGGGGCCGACCTGCAGGTGAGCTCACAGGTGGAGTAACGGCTCGATGGTCCATCACACTTCCTGACCTACGGACACACGGACAGTCAGGGACACGGTGTTAACAGAAGGACAGCGAATGCAGCATGGCGACCCCTCCTACCTGACGTGATGGGACCTGGACGGTTGCTGATGCGAGAAGCTCTGAGACCGGCCCAGACTGAGTCCCTGCTGCAGGTCTCTGACTGCAGGGCTGGGTGAAGAAGATGATGATGAAGACGGGGGCTCCACAGGAGGAGAGGTGAACTGCAGCTTCAGCTTCATGTGCTGACTCAGCTGGGTTTCAGATTCAGATTGAGAAGAGATAGAGAAAGTCTTTAAACATGGATGAGACCGCAAACCAGAGATGGCAGCATCACACGAGATATGAAAGAGAAAGAGTTATGACATTATTCTCTGAATTCTGATATGAAAGTTAAAATTCCCTCAAAAATCTGTATTTTTTTACTGCCTTTACCTCCAAAAAATGTTAATTTTAAAATAATCTAAAGAGATCTGCAGCCTTACATTTGCTTTATGACATTCCACATATTGGGGCTGCAGGAATGACCATATTTGGACAAAGGGGCGGGGCAACAGAGGAGCAACAACTAACACTGAGTTATCAGCTTTTTACTACCCCATCTCCTGGTGTTTCTTTTAATCTATGGGAACTTTAAAAAAACCTGAAAGAGGAGGAGGATGATGGCTCTGTACCTCAAAGAGTCCGGCGTGAAGGATCTGGAAGGCCACGCTGAAGGAGAGAGTGGAGCCCTTGTTACACCTGCCCAGGTGGTTCAAAGGAGACTGACAAACCACAGACTCTGACCCAGAGTCCTTCTGGCTTGATCCTCCTCTCTGAGCTGGACGAGGGATGAGAGGATATGAGGGGATGAAGATGGTGAAGTTTAAAAACAGTGTTTTAATTGTTGCAAAGAGAAATCTGCTACAGAGAGAAACTGATGAGACATCTGTGGACTCAGGCTGCAGAGAGTGAGGGGAAATATTTCTGACACTTTGGGTTCAAATCCCAGGAGCAGCTTAGCTTCACTGACATCATAAATGTTGTGGATGTGTGTGTTGGATGTGTATTCTCTGTGCTGAAACTGTACTCTAGGATTTCAACATCTCAGCTGTAACCGAGACACACCCTCAAACATCTCAGGGCTGCTGAACATTTCACATCTGGATCAATCACAGCTGGGTGAGGGCGTCTGACTTTAACTCTCAACAATGCAGAAACTCCCAAAGTATTATCCATCTCATATCCCAGGATCACCACAGCACACGACACACTGCGCTTGTTTTGTTTCTTGTATCCAGACGTTGTTCTTATTTCATAAAACTAAACAAGCGTTCTTCCTACCCCATTTTTTACCCTTTAGACACAATTCAGGTGTCATTTTGGGGCTTTATCTTGAAATAATTTCAAGCAAAACTATTCTTTGACTTGTTAGATGAACATGGTTCATATAAAGTCTGATAAGACATTTTTACTTAGAGTAAGACATAGCTACTTCATTAGATTTCAGTTTTTGTAGCACAGATTTCAGAATATCAAACAGTTTATAAACTACTCTGAGTAAAATGAAGATGTAATAACTGAACTGTTCGGAAAACAATGAAACAAAAATGTTTTAATATGGATCATGAATGTGGGGGCTTTAATATAAACTCAAGTATTTCAAAAAGTCTTTTTTTTTATTGAAGCCTAAATTTATCTACGTATGAGAGAAGTATGCAGAGCTCTGTCTGAGTTTCCCAACAACAAAACACTTAAAACAGGGAGAAAAAAACTGAGTTTGTGAAGAAATGAAGTTGAAAGGATTCTCTGCGGAGAAACATTTCTTCTCATGATGGTGGCAGACAAAGGAAGGATTTTAGTGTTGTCGTAAAAAAAATTCATTTATTGTCTTTATTTGTAAAAAAAGAGATGTTTCATATTTGTAATTGTTAAAACTCATGCTGATATTTATCACTTTAAGGGGTAGTTAGTGATTTCATGCAGCTTTGATTTCTCTGTGGCTGTAAAACCTCAGCCTAACAAAGAATCACAGATGTGGCTCATTTCTGAAGGATGTATTTGAGTCGTCAATGTCACAAACTGCAGCATGAGCGGGAGGTGTTTATCTTCCTAAATAAAAACTAAATGTGAACTTGGAGGATGTTTTGGGTTTTTAGCAGAGATGTGAAGCAGGATGTAAGAATGTTTCGTTCGGCGTCTGCTCCTCACCCTCACGGTTCCAGATAAGTCTGACAGACAGGAAGTCCTGCAGGTCGTTGAGCAGGGTGTATTTAACCCAGAAGAGCTCCAAAGGACGGGCCGCTCGAGGACAGGAAGCCGTCATCACCAGGCGAGGACGATCCAGGCGGATACTCGGCAACGAGTAACAACTGGAGATAAATCTGTAAAGCAAAAAGAAAAAACGAAGGTTTCAATCTGATCTTTGTGAAATAAGGAATGCAGATCTTAAGCTCGTCATGACTATGATGCAAAACAATAGAGCTCGTCTGCAGAATATCTGTTCATTTATTAAACCTCAGCTCCAGGGAGTCAGCTGGATCTCAACAGCTCGTCATGGTTAACTTCAGACTGGGGAACAAACACAGGTGAGGTCAAAGTTCCAGGTTTTAGCCAAGCCCCTGGGAAACAAAGGGACATCCAACCTTGGACACCATGCAGGACTTTAATTGAGGTATGGATGTTTGACATTCCAGGATTTAGCCAGGCCCCACCACAAAACTAAGGAATGCAGCCTTGAAGTGTCATAGTGACCAGGTCCCTGAAAAACAAAGGCCATCGCACTCCGGTATGTAAACACATCAACTCTGGTGAAATGAAGACATCACTGCTTTGGATATTCTGCTGGCAAAGAATTCTGGGAATTAAGGATCAAACCAGACTTCTGACAAAGAAACTTCTAACAGCCAACATCTCAGAAGACTGCTATTCTGCTCAAAGATCTCATGTTCCAGGTTTTAGCCTCTATCATCCCTCTGCAAACTGATGCAGGTCTGATGATCCAGGATTCTACCAAAGTGTGTTAAACAGAGCACCAAACTGGACTCAAAACCTGCCCTGAAGTCTGGATTCAGGATTTAGTTGACCCCACTGCCTGGCAAAAATTGAAACAATTTCAGAAAAAACCCTTTTATCTGGCAGCCAATCGTCATCCAGTCTGCAGAACTAATCCCTCAGTGTGGGATTTAAACCAGATTTTGTGAGATTAAAACACTGTCAGCCTTCACCTCCGCGGCCAAATCCACCTCACATGCAGATCAAAACAATTAATCCAAGAATACAAGAAATCCAGAATCAGACTAATCTCTGAAACTCAGACAGAGGGACAAACTTTCATTCTCTGGCTGTGGTTGCAGGAGTGAGGGGGTGGTTGATACCCGATTCAAAACCAGCCGGACACAGTTTACACTGCTGGACGTCTGTATTAATATGTCCACAAACTCTGCTGCCTCATGAAAAGACACTTCACACAGACCAGCTTGTGAAAAACTTAATTTTGCAATAAATTTGATTTTTTTTTCCCTTTATTAACTGCCTCTTATGCTTCCTGGTTGCCTGGTTGTGTTCCAAGGTTGTCTGGAGTTTTAAAGAGGTAAGAAAATTCTAGTTTCTGTAGTTCAGCCAAGTATACAGCTGCAGGGGCTGCAGGATTTAGCCAGGCCTGGGTGACAGACTGACAGGTAACCAAAGAGGGACCCTGTGATCCAAACCTGATCTCTGCACACAGTCAAGGTAAAATGTGAAACTGCTGAGTAGGAAATGAAGTTACCTGGTGTACGGCAGCGTTGGAGTGAACCACTGTAACACAGCCACCAAGCGGACCTCCAGACCCTGAAGAGAGAGACAGCTTAGACTCACACTGTTGATTTAATCCGTGTAAGATTTACAGAAAGAGCAAGTCAGAGAGGTTTCAGATTCATCAAACCGTATCCTCTGTAAAAACAGATACGATCCTGTCAAAATCAATCTGACGCAGGTAGATCCTTGATCCTTTATGCATCAGAGAAATAAAACTTCAGCCTCAGTCTCACCACCGTGTGTGTTTCTTGTCATTACATAATATGAGACACAGTGAGGCAGAAGACGGTCCTGTTTCAAATAATTTAGAATAGTTTCAAAAATCAAACCTAGAGAGGATTGAACAGCGCGGGGCCAAGTTTTAAAAAACACACTGGGGCTGTCCTACGCTGTCCTTACAGAAACCCCCGAGAAGTTTTGTCGCCCTTAGGCTACATTTTGTGGAATTACAGCTCATTTGGTGAAAGGCTAAAAACAGGCCTAATTTGCCCTGAAAATAGCTCGCATAAAACTCGTGGACCCGAAACCCGGATTTGAGAAAACCCACTGGGGGCGCTCCTATGGACCTCACGGTTGCACCCTAGAAGTTTCGGAGCCCACAGGCTACATTTTGTGGAGTTACAGTCCATTATGTGATAGGCTAAAAACAGGCCTTTTTCGCCGTAAAATGTAGCCAGAAAAAAAATGCGTTTTTCCAAAAATTGGACCCGAAACCCGGTTCTGAGAAAACCCACTGGGGATGCTCCTAGGAATCTCACAGTTTATTCTAAAAGCTTCAGAGCCCTCAGGCTACGTTTTGTAGAGTTACGGCCCATTTGGTAATAGGAGAAAAAACAGGCCTAATTTGCCCTGAAAAATGGCCCGCATATAACTGCGTTTTTCTGAAAGGTGGACCTGAAAACCAGTTCTGAGAAAACTCAATGGGGACGCTCCTGGGGATCCCACGGACACACCCTAGAAGTTTAGTAGCCCTCAAACTATGTTTTGTGGAATTACAGCCCATTTGGTGAAAGGCTAAAAACAGGCCTAATTTGTCCTGAAAAATAGCTCGCAAAAAACTGTGTTTTTCCGAAAATTGGACCCCAAACCCTGTTCTGAGAAAACCCACTGGGGACACTCCTAGGGACCTCACGGACACAACCTAGAAGTTTGGGAGCCCTCGGGCTACGTTTTGTGGAATTACAGCCCATTTGGTGAGAGGCTAAAAACAGGCCTATTTTTCACTGAAAAACAACCCCCTAAAAGGACTTTTTTCTTAGAGTTGGATCCAAAACCTGGTTTTGAGAAAACCCACTGGGGACACTTCAAGGGGCCGATGCTTGTGCCTTTATAGTTTTTAAGCCTTAAGGCTATGTTTTGTGAAGTTAGGCCCATCTTGTGAAAGGTTTAAAATGGCCCATTTTCTACAAAAAAAAATGCCCCAGGAAAAATTTTGTTTTCTGAAAGTTGGACCCGAAACCCGGTTTTAAGAAAACTCACTGGGGACGCTCCTGGGGACCACATGGACAAATGAAAACCTTAAACCTTTCACAGATGCTTCCTATTCTTTTATTTATAACACATTTGTCACAACTCAACTCTTCCGCTAACTGATCTGTATAACTTTAAGTGAGGACTGTGAAGGTTCAGGCTTTATTAAACATTTCTAAAAACTCAAAAGAAACAAAAAGGTCATGAAAAAGGAAAAAAAAAAGCGGGATGCAGATGGCCTTGTTGTGTAGGTCGTGCGCTTTTTACTGCAAAGTCAGAAAGGTTGAGGAGTTTATACTCAACACATCAAAGAAAATTGAGCCCTTCTTTGGAATTATTTTGAAAAAACTGATGAAATACACACATTTTTGCCCATTTTAGAAGTTCCCTTTAATAAAAAAAAGGTTTAATCAGGAATAAGTCTTACAGTTCTGCTATTTAACAGCCTTAATATATGATCATCAATGAATCCAGTGAGCAGACTCAAGCTGATGTTCGAACTGTCAGAGGTATCTCAGACCGATGGGTTCATTTCTTCTGAATCAAACAGCTCTATAGCTTTGAATAAGAAAGCCTGGACTGTATCATGTTCATTTTGTCCCTGTGAACTCTAGTCTAAATTCTTGCTTGTGTTGTACGTTCCCTTGGACAAAAGTGTCTGCTGAATGAAATTGTAGAATTGAAGAACTCTAACTTAACTTCATTCAGACTCTGTATCACACATACCTCTAATATTTACTGTTTAACTCATTTGCTGCTGAAAAAAGTTCCAGAAAAAGCAGCTTTAAACCCATGCTGTGTGACATTTTTATCAAAGGATTCAAGGATTGGTGAAACTGAACCAGTGGTTTTTATTTTTAATCATTTGACTCAGACTAAAGATGCTGTCTTCTGTCAAGTCCTCTTACCTCACTGGAGTCCTCCTCATCCGTGTTTTGTAGTTGCAGCTGAAACAGAAAGTTCTGCTCCTCCAGGGCGCTGAGCATGCTGGGTAAACGTGACGACTCTGTGTCTATTCTGCAGAATGAAGCCATGGAGACCTCGGAGGACTGATGGCTGGATGCAGGAGAGGAGGAGGAGGAGAGGAAGTTAGGGGGATTTAAAGCAGACAGACATGTTTTTAATCTGAGGCTTGAAGCTCACGCTCTCACCAGACGTTATCCACGATAAGCACTGAGCCATCCGGCATCATGGGGAGGTAGGACGTGTTGTAGTTTGGAAGAATCTTCATGTCTCTGAGGCACAGCTCCTCCTGAGAGCTGCAGTTCAACACTGAGGAGAAGCCACAGACATAGAGAGACGCTTAGAGGAGGAATGACACATCAGAAACAGGGATTCTCATATCACAGCTCTGCACATCCAACCTGAAGCCTTCAGTGGAGACATTTTATCATGAGCTCAGGATTTTTGCTTTTGAAGCATGAGAACAACATTATGAGACAATTATTAAACATAAGTGTGTGACAGCATTAGTGTGTTTGTGGTAAACCTTTAAGGACAGTGAGGTGTTTTCCAGAGACGGTGATCTGCTGACACTGAACGCTGGGAGGAGGAAGAACTTTCAAGAAGGTGCTGACTGTGAACAAAACACAAAATGAAACCAAAGTAAGAACTTTACATTCCTAAAGATGTTTTTTATTGATTCTGTGTGTGTGCGTGCGTGTGTGTGTGTGTGTGTGTGTGTGTGTGTGTGTCCTACCCTGTGCCTTGAAAGTGCCCTGGTCTTGTCTGAAGGTCTGTGTTGGACTCTTGAGCTGCAGCAGGGTCAGGTATCCGTGTTCTCTCACCTCCACCTCCTCGTCATCTTGATTCCACACCGTCAACACCACCTGAGGTCAGGACAGGCTCAAAATCAGGATTTAGTCCAAACCATCATATCTCAGGTCAGGTCTCAGCTTTAAACTGGGCTTTATGCCTCATCACTCAGTTCATCTCAGTTCCTGATAACCAGGATGTTCAGCACCTTTTCAAACCACTCAAATCAACCGTACTGCTGTTCAAACAGAGCAGAGAACTGATTTATTACATCATAAACTCTTTGTTTGCATATCTGCAAGGTGTCTGACCTTTGCTTTGATGGTGTTGACGGGCAGTTTGTCCAAAGAGACCGTGAGACAGAAGACGACCTGATCGTCCAACACCAGAGATGACTGCAGGAGGATTCAGAGGAGAAGAGGAGAAGAGGAGAGGTTAAAGAGCAACAAGATGTGATATAAAGCAAAGAAAATATTGAAAACAAAACTGCACCTCCAGTTTATGTCATGCTCATTAGCATCTTTTCATTTATAGTTTGGTTTGTAAAATTATGGAAAACAGCTGAAGGGCACATCAGGACAGGCTTGTTAAGCTGTTGTAACTCAAAACATATTCAATTCACAATCATACAAATGTAAATCATGCATATTGCCAAGAAAAGCAGACAACAAGAAAGTTCTTCAGATGTGTGGCTGTTGAGTCGAACCATTTTTGCTTTATGAATCACTCGGATTTTACTCGGGTCATCAAATATTTTCTTGTTGGTTCGTTGGTTGTTTGAGAGTGGGTGTTATGTGATGTTTGGGGGCAGCTCATGATTACAAACGGCGATATTTGTGCACATAAAATCTTTCCAACTTCAGATAAATGTGTTAAGACGGTTACTGGCAATGTTAATGTTTAAATCCACATAATTTATAAACTTTTATGAATGTAAACCATAAAAGATTTGCATATAATATGAGCCCTGACTGTCGGTCCTAGAGAAGCTCTGTATGATGTCTCATTTTAAATTTCAACAGCTGAGCTTGAGGCTGCTAACTCTGTCCACCTCTGCCCCAACATGTTTAAAACAACAAGTTTGGTTTGTACCCAGAATCTGATTTACAGCCTCTGATACCTGCAGACATCTGAAGACCTGTCTGACTCTCTGTGTGCAGACAGACAGACAGGAGGAGGCCTGGGCTGCAGCCCCCGAGGACCTGAATGTTCAGTCAAGTCTGAACAGATCTGTAAAGCAGAGATGGTGCAACATGCAGACTGGAGTCTGAAGTGATAGAGATAAATAAAGGAGCAGTGAGAGAATGGATGGCTCTCAGAGGTCTGGTCTCACGTTGATTATTTAAAGACTTCCTCTGAGTCTATAAATAAGAAGGTAAGACGGTGAGTCTGTAGATAAACCCGTCCTTTAGCACGAACTGTGTTTATAAATGAATTAAGTAAAAGACAGGGAAATGTTGGAGGAGAACGTATGACAATTCTGAGGGGTAAAATCTAGAATTTAAGTTTATTTTAAAGCCTAAGAAGATTTTAAATTAACCATTTAAGAAACAGTTAAAATCAAGGTGAAAAGTAAATTCAGGCTCTTCTCTTGAACATGTGGTTAGAGAAACTTAAGCTGAAGAGCTCACTGACACAACTCACCTGAGTCAGTGACATGAATAGCTATTATGATACAGGCTGCACTAAACACCACTTCACCAAACAAACGCCCCATCAACCTTTAGCTTAACCTTCTTTCATTTAACAAAACCTGTTTTCACATTCACACGGAAACAAAAGTCTATTCTGAGAAACACACAGCTACATTACAACTGGACCAGTTGCAGAAACCATATGATTTAAGATGAGATATACACGATTAAAAGCAATAAAGCACAAAAAATGAATAGTACAAACATAAGTGGTGTAATGCTTTAACTTTAGAGGTTAGTGTTTTTGCACAAAATGTGTCTTTTTCATGTCAGAGAGGTAAAAAATTAAGAGCGATTACAATCAGTGGATTTTATTATTTCTGATAAACTGAATTCCTTTAAACAGGCAGTTGCCAGATATCTGTGCCACTTTTTTTGTTCTGTATCAGTCTCTGTTTTAGTTCCTGGTTCTGTGCTGATCATTCCTGCAGTTTTAGTTTCATTATCTATCTGTCAGAGATGATTTTAATTTTTGCTCTAATGAAGCACTTTTTGACCTGGTTTGAAAGGGTGCTTCAGAAGTAAGTTCGGAACTAAGTTTAATTTATACATAAAAATCAGTATTTTATTATCCTATCACTGATGCCAAATATGAGTTGTTCTATCTATATTTGTATGTCTGATTTTCTCTGAATTAAGCGCTTACCTCCTGATCCCTGTAATATGATATTATCGGTGCAGAGTGTCATGTGTTTCAGGATCTGACCTGACCTGATTTTGACCCTCTTACCTTGACTGGTTCTCCCCCATCCCGTCGTCCACCTCTGGCCGGGTTGCTGTGCATAAGAAGCGGACTGCAGCTTGTAAAAGTCCGGGCTGTGCACCCCCTGTCCCCGGGCTCCTCTTCCTCTTCATCCTCGCTGCAGCTGGAGGTCTGGAACTCCGCTTCACACTCACCGGGGGTCTGTGGTCGGGTCTCCGCGGGGCACACGCTCCCCTCAGCGGACAGAGACCCAGCCAGGTCCCTTAAGGTGCAGATACCGGAGCTATCATCCCGGAACCTCAGCACCAACAGGACCTGGACCGTTTCTCCGAGGTAGACCTGTTTACGGCGCGGGATGGATCTGTACTCGGAGAGGTCTGATACTGGAGCGGCGGGGAAATATATAAAATACTCACATTGTGCCTCCATCATCACAATAATACAGTTACTGAGACATGAAACCAGCTGCAGGGCGCACAGACCGAGGAGCAGGACGGGCTGCAGACCGCTTATTCACCGAGGACACCGGGGAACAGATTTTATTACTTATTTACAGTAAAACAAAGTTAATATAATAGAAAGCATCTTTAAAACTCCGCTAGAGAGACTATTATTCTTCATCGTCTTCATCACTCAGTTCTACTTCCGGCAGCAATACAAACAACAGGAAGGCTAATCGAGTCAGAGCGGTGCTGCAGACTGTACTAATCAATCCGCGGAAAACAGAACCCAGAGCTGTGGAGGGGTAACTGGGGGGTTAAAAGATTATATAACTATAACAATCTAACAATACTTTAATGGATTCTGAAACTTTATTAAGTTGCATTCATGTAATAAAAAAAAAAAAACTTGTTAACTGCTCTGATGAATTTAAACACAAAACCTCAGGCCTCAGGTTCATTTTCTCCTGATGATGAAACATTAAACCAGCAGCTCTCAGGGTGATGTATCACAAAGTCTTTAACCACTTTGGCTCTGAGCTCTGTCATGTGTTCCTCTGAGATTTGGTAAAAGCATAAAGGTGATGGATTATTTACGAGTCAAATTAAACACTCTCTCTGTTAAAATGGATTTATAAACAGGAGCAACACAACAACAAACAGGAAGCAGACTGTGACATGAGAGATAAATTAAGAACAAGGGTGCGGGTTTGGCCTGGTGGTTTAATCACATGCTGCCCCGTGTGCAGACTTAAGTCCTGAAGCAGGCGACTGAGTTTCAGCTCCTTTAACACAGATCATCACTCACACTCTCTGTGTCTCAGGCTTCCTGCTCTGTATTCTTTCCTGTGCTCAAAAAACAGCAGAAAAAGCCTCCAAATAAAACTTGAAAACAGGAAACAGACTCAAAATTATATTTTGAGGTAAATTGTTAATGAATCTGTGGATTACAAAAAAGGATGATGATTAAATTCAATCAGTTACTGTTTTGGAAATAAATATGTTTGGGGGGGTCAGTGTTAAGATTTGTTGCCTTTATCTTTTATTTAACATCTATGACATGAAATAAGACTTATTTGTAGTTAAGTTGCACATTTTATAACGTTTGTTGCTGTTTTACAAAATAATTGTTTTTTGAAAATATTTATCCTGCTCCCTGTTTTGTTTGCAAATTAAAACCTTTTAAAGAATGACTGTCATATCCCACCTCCTGATGCTGCTGGCCCCTGATTGACAGTGAAGCAGTGACAGTCAGTGTTAAAATGTCTCTGCTGTTAGATATTCCAAATTTATGGTAGATAGAGAGAGTTTCACAAACAAATCTGAAATGCTTCATTCATTGGATCTTTATTTTTGATGCTCTAGCATGAATTATTTGTCCAGTTACCTGAGAGTTAAAGCACCTGAGATGATTTTTTTGCCAAACCATCGATGCAGGGTTGGTGTCAGCAGAAGCAGAGAGGCGTCATCCTCTCATGTCCACAGGGGGCACCAATCTTAAATCCAAACTCAGAAGTTCCTCACAGAAGCTTTAATGTGAGTTAAAATTAAAGTTTAAAAATCCAGCAGACAATAAGGTGGAGTTTATGAACAGTTGCTTTTTATTTAGTACAAGAAAAAAACATCTGAAAGGATTCACACAGTCGGTGTGATTCACTACAAAGTCAACAAAAATACAGTTTCAAGTAAAATCCGAGCCGGAGCTGTCTGCTGCTCTCTGAATGAATTTTAAGACTTCCAGTTCAGTCCCAGCTTCATTAAATCCCATCCATAGAGTCTCTTTTCTCAGTGGTGACCTGCGGGGTGGACACAGAGCTCAGCTGGAAGCTGTTCAGATGAAATGTGCGTGATGAAGACGGATCACACCGTGTACCAGAGCTGCTGCCCCATCTGACAATTTAAAGACACAAGACGTACCTGATATTCTGACACACACACACACACACACACACACCATGAGACAAACAACATGTTCACATACGAGTCCTTTAACACAAGCAACACGCTACAAAAAGATCACAGTACCGTGTCAGAGACATGTTTTAACCTCATCCTCCAGGAAGAATTAAAACAGAGCTTATCACTGTGTGTAAGGGAGTGTGTAAGAGAGTGTGTGTGTACACAGGAAATGAAACACAGATTAATTTGGGCCTTCTATTTCCAGTCAGCAGACCTCACATAATGCAGACAGTTTCTTTTGGTAATGACTTCTGTGTCTTTAACAGTGACTCAGCAGAATTTAGCTCATAATAAATAATCTGTTCATCACAAGATCCAATAAAGTCCCATGATGATGGGAATACACGAGGACAAATGAGACTAAAGAGGTGAAGAGCTGGGTGATTATTGAGTGTTCTTGATACTTCTGCTTTTATTCAATAAGTGTTAAAAAAAAATCTGTTTCGTGATCATTTAAGTCTTTAAATGATCAGATCTGAGAAATCTGACATCCACAGGTGCCTTTAAACATTTCACAGAAAACAGAAATCTTGTTATATCATGAGGAGAATCTTAGAAAACTGCTTTTTTTTCCCAAATATATCACATGTGAGAGATTCCCATATCACTTTACAGCCAATTATTTCACATGTGAAACTGACAAAGAGCCCGTTTACATTTAAAAATATCACATGTTCAAAGGAAAAAAAAAAAAGAGGTTTGGAGCTTTTAACAGGTGACATCCAAAAAAAGGTACGACCTATGTTCTTACATTTATCAAATGTGTTTCTACTCTCAGCTCTTTCATGTGTGAAATTTAAGAATATCACATGTGCAATACAATGTATCACATCTTAAATTTATGAAAGAGGAAAACATATCTCAGAATATTCCAAATGTCCTAAAAAGTTACAACATATGCCTTTACAATTATCACTTGTGAGATCTTCCATTTACACGTTACTGTTTCACATGTGAAATACATAGATACCACCTGTGGTAGAATGTATCATGTACATGTCACGTGTATTTAAGCAAGATGTTAATATTAAAGAAGCATATGTAAAATTTTAGTAAGTTAAATTTCACTTGTGAAAAATAAAGCATATTTTTGGAATGGTAAATTGTATACATTACACCACTCAACAGACAAAAGTCTAAAAAACAGAAAATGTTTCACATGTGAAACGAAACTTGATACCATTTAGTGTTTCATCATTCACATATAAATTTCATTGTTAATCCTGCACGCATCAAACATCAAAAAGACCTTCACATGTGGAACATTCAAAATCGTACCTTTGAGCATAACACATGTGAAACTTACAAAAAACATATGTGCAACAGAGTATCACATGTCTATCGTGTCTTATAATGTTTCACATTACAAAAATAAAATTGTGCCTTTCAATATTTCACATGTGAAAGTCTGAAAACCACATTTCCCCTCAAAGGTTTTATATGACAACCGAGAAAGAAATGTTGAAATTAAATTTCACATGTGACGCATAATGCATTATTCAATCTAAATAAAAAACACATTTGAATTTTATAGGTGTCAAATCTTCCAAATCAATGTATATCTGAGTTTTACAGGTTTTCAATTGTCAAAGAGAATCAATGTGAATTTGTGACATTACACACTTAAGGTGTCTCAGAAAGTACCTTTTCATTTTTTTCCTGCAAAATTTATATTGCAAAAAATAAAAATACATTGAAAAAACATTTGCATTTAAAACTTCACATGTGAAAGTCTTCAAACTCCATGGACATAAGGTTTGTTGGAGGAACTCATCAGTACCATGAGGTAATCTTTTGTTTTTGATTCTGTTAGAGCAAAACTACGTAACAGAACAGCTCATCAGAAATTAACACATTTAGGCTGGTATACCACTTGTTTACGCTCATAAATACTAAATTTTGTTTGTTCTCTGGGCTGAATGACATGAATATTTTTTCCTACAATCCTCAGATATGTTTTCCTCTATTTGCATTAAATGGCATAAATTTTTAAACGTGACTAATCAAAATCAGGATACAGGCCTTAGATCAGCCTTCACTGAGTGGTATCTGAACACTGAACATGTGGCTCGATATGATAAATGCAGTATGTACAGATGACATTTATTAGAGTTAAATAAACGACGCCATGTTGATTCAAAGCAGCGCTTCTTAACGTGGCTGTTTACAATAAGGCATTAATAAAACATCAGGCAGCTGCAGCTGTTTCTACATTAGTGTTTCTTCTTTGGTTCTGGGACTTTGATCCTGTGTCAATTTCTGTGTTTTTGTAGCGAACATAAAAAGATGTTCCTGGATCTACAGTGGCTTTAGAAGAGGGTTTAGTGTTTAGTTTAGAGTTATTAAATGGACATTTGTTTGTGCTGTTCGTTTTTTAAATATGGTTTGTAATTCGATTCATTATCAGATAAATTGGGAACACTTTTGGAAAATACTGTTGAAGAAACTGAAAGGAGACCATGTCATTTTGTCATTTAACTGTTTGGTTGTCGTGCAATTTTTTTGAGCATGTCTTGTTTTGAAAACACGCATAGGCTGAGAGTCATATGTTCTCTTGTATGATTTTATGTGTTTGGTGTAGTGTTGCAGGAGGTGTCACGAGTATTTAGCACGTCTGTCAGAATCTAAACTGCTACTTTTCAGTTAGCAGCTGTTTCGAGATTCCCTCTTTCTTCTTTCTTCTCTCAAACACATTTAAGTTAGGTCTTATTTAAATACTCTGAAGCATCTGTTTGAAGGAAGCCTATTCCCATGTTGAAAGGTACCCAAAACTAGCAGCTTTAGGAAATGCTTAAGCAGGTTTAGCATATGATTTGAGATCTGTTTTCTGTCTTTTTAGTGTGCATTTATGTCTGCTTTAGTTCTCGCACGATGATCTCTTAAGCATCTATTTTAAGGTACCCTCCAGCTATTCTTTCCAGGTCTGTGTTCTGCACAAGAACCCATCAGTAGTGTTTTAAGGTACCTTTAGGCACACAGTACAGAGAGTGTTTTCCAGCTGTTCCTTTAACATGTGTTTTCTGTCTTTCTTGTTGTGGCTAAGTCTGTTTTGAGGGTTGTAAACAGTTTGGACTGTTTTAAGGTAACCTGCAACATTGCTAGCAATATCTGTTTTCACCCTTTTTTTTAAATATACCTGTTTGTTTTCGGGAGTCCTTTAGAGCAGTGTTTCTCAAATTGTGGTCCGCGGACCACTACTGGTCTGCCAGTGCCCCCTGGTGGTCCGCAAAGACCGTTAGGATTTAGTTTTTTTTCAAATGGAACATTCACAAAAAAAGAGGGGGTGTGGGTGCGAGTTGTTCGGCTACTACGTAAATTGATAATCTACAAAAATTGGTTCAGAAAAGCATTGAGTAATTTGATTTAATTTAAGTACTGAAGTATTTGAATACTAGAAATTTTAAGTATTTTGGAATAATGTATCAGTAATGTAGTTATACACAGATTTTAAGGTCCATTTTCTCCCTCATTCTAAAAGAAAACAACAAACAAAACACCAAACTATGAAGAAATGTGTGCACCTTTTAACTCTACTCTCCGTCATTTTGAAAAAAAAACTTGTTCTGAATAAAAGTAATTAAAGAAATAAAATGTATAATTTTAATCATAAAAATAATTGGCGTACAATCCATTTTCAAAACGATCGTTAGTTGCAGCCCTAGCAAGTTGTAACATGTATGATTCGAGTTTATAGTTTGTTCTTTGGGGTGTTGATCTGGGGCTATTTAGCTTGTGGTGGTCTGTAAGAGTTTTCTGGGGGAATAAGTGGTCCTTGGTCTAAAAAAAAAATTGAGAAACACTGCTTTAAAGGATGTTTCGAAGCCTGTTTCTGAGTCTCTTACACATGGTTTGGTCTGTGTTTGGGTGCCATAAGCAGCTGATTAAGTTTGGTAAAAGTGGTCAAAACAAAAAAAACGTTTAGCTTTGTTTAGGCACAATAACCAGTAACGATAGGTTTTAGTTTTTAGGATGAATTCATGCTCATCACTCTGAACATCTCTCCATCAGACATTTCAGTGTTTGTCTGATAGGAAAGGTGAGATGAACGCACACAGGTTGGTCCATTTCTCTCCCAAACTTTGTTCGATCTGCATCTTTGTCCCTTTGCCTTGGCGTCTATAAGAGCAGCTGAACAGTCTCTCTTTCATCAGAGGAAACAGAGGAGGCAGCCATTCCAACACAATGCTGTTCACCCAATCCCCCCCGACAGGCCGAGCGCTGTAAGGGGAAACTATTCACACCGAGCTCTCTCTGCTTCTCTGTGTGAGAACTCTTTGTTTGGGACTCTCAGCATCAGTCAGTCAAAAGTTCAGAGTTTTACAGACACAATGAGAGCTCTTCAAAACACGAGGAGCTTATTTCCAGACCTCTGAGGACTCAGAGCAGACTGTATGTACTGTACATCACTGCACACAGAGGCAAAGTTACACCTCAGAGACACCAAAATACCTGCTCACAGCTGTACACAGAGCTGAGCAGAAGGGAGACCGTGTGAAGGAGGACGGACGGGCTGTTCAGAAGCCTTATGTTAGTGTTTTGGGAGCTTAGAGTGATCATACTTGGACAGGAGGAAGGATTCAGGAGAAAGTGAGGGTGACAAAATGCTGGGCTGAAATCTTTGTCATAAAAGCAATAAAAGGGATCCTAAGCTGTCTTTGCATGAGCCTTTAAAAAAATAAGATCTAAGTCCAATTCTCTCGTGCAGTTTGGGAGCACATGTAAAAATCCGAGTGATTGGTGCAGATATGTGAAAAAAATACTGCATGTTGTTGTTTTATGCTTGGAAACTGTAGTGTATCTGCGCAGACACTGAGTCTCTCTAACTTTTGATTTTCTCTCCGTCACCAAACGAGCAGGCTGCAGAGCTTTGGACCTGTTTTTAGCTGCTTTTGGTCGTCACAGGAAAGATGTGGTGAGAGTCAGCAGAAACCACAGCTCACAGGCCAGCAGCTCTGACTGTTTGAGACTCTGCTGCTGCTGCCAGCCTCTCTGCAGCTTGCTGTGAGGTTACGTGAGTTTTCTGTGTGCTCGGAGAGGAGCAGCAAGACGGCTGCTCCTACACAGCCTCCACCCAGAGGATCGATAGCTTCAATAAGAGCTATTTAAGTTCAGAAACTTCAGAGAAACTCACAGCAGAGGAGCTCACTGCAGGCTTTCACAGAGTACTCGCTGTGTTACAACCATTAGGTTCAGATTTCAGAAAACCAGCATGAACACCAGGAGCTCTCGCTGTTAGAAATATAGGGTTTAACTCTGCAAATATCAAGGATTTGAACTTATCTTTTTAAATGTAAGAATTTTCTGATTCTGTCTCTTGTTTTTTTAAAAGCATTTTTATGGATGGTTTTGATGTTTTAGTTTGATAGGCTACATTATGTGTTGCATGTCAGAAACTGAGATAATATATGGCTGTGTTGGTTGGTCAGCACAGTCCTTAAGATCCCCAAAAGCTTTCCCTCTTGGGGGCAGTTTCCATGACAACGGTTTTAGGGTGAAACGCAAAAGTTTTGTCGCGTTTCAGCCTCGCGTTTACACGGAAACAGCGTTTCAGCCAACCTTTAAAAAACGACCTCCAGAGTGGGATTTTTCTGAAACGCTGCCGACACCGTTGCCGTGCAAACAGTTAGCTGACGTCACACTCCGCCTCGCGCGCGCGCATACAACAGGACAACAGTACCGTTGGTACGATCCTCGCGAACTACCGTGTTGTGCTTGTGTTGCTCAGTCTGCTGAATCTGCTGACTGTCTCTATACAAAATGTGCATCTTTTACTCCACTTTTTAACTTAGTAATCCCCAATTCACCAGATGACTGGCTAAACTCTACTTCTATGGAGATCTCCCAAAAGCGGCTTCTGGACAAGGCAGTTATAGCGCCGACTACAGGCCTGGCATGCTCACTACAGCGTTTTCAGTTCCTCGGCCTTTTCGTGTAAATGCAGATTTTTTTTTCACTGCGTTTCAGCGTTTTCAGGTGAAACGTTGTCGTGTAAACGGGGCCTTGGTTTCATAAAGGTGAAAATATCCAAAAAGTCAGGATTTAAAGACCATAAGGTGGGCTCTTTGATGCAAAGACGAGTGTTTAAATCTTCAGGAGCATTTAATAACTAAAAAACTAACAGAAATAAAACTAACAGCTGGTTTTTGCCCTACTGTGCATCATGAATCCTACAGAGGTCACTCTAAGACACTTCTACAATCTGAGTGTCTCACACCATGAAGAGTCAGGGTGAAAGTTCAGACCCAAAGTTTTAAAAAGATCTGACTTTAAATAAATCAAAACATTTTAAGTTTTAAATTGAAGCTTCATATGAAACAGACGCTTTAATCTGTTTGTATCTGAAGCTGTTCTCAAACCCTCCCTCAGTTCTCGTGGGCTGTTCAAACCCCCTCCCTCCTCTGAGTGTGAACATGCAGCCATGAAGACCTCAGAGAAGAAGCTTCTAGAAAAACCAGTCAGACACATGCAAACGACCCACACAGACACACACTGAGTGTGAAGAAACAAGACTTTAGAGCTGTCAGACCCCAGGTATTCACACACCTGTCTGTCTGTCTGTCTGTCTGTGGTCACATGACACTTTCAAATCTGCGGGCATGTTGAATGTCAACAGAAAAGGTGAGTTTGTGTGTGTGTGTGTTATATGAGCATGTCTGCATTCCTCCCTGGCTCAGGACTCTCAGATTGTGAAAAAAGCTCTTTTTGTAAACCCCAAACATCAACCCTGTGACGTGTTCGCACCCATCTGTTCAACACCGCTCTCATCTGTCAGAGCCAGCTGTCCAAGGTCGCACACACACACTCACATGGACGTCACAAACGTTCAAGGTTTCAGCCTTTACACCAGCACACTCAGGTCTGCTGAGAGGCACAGTCACCCAAACACTGCTCAGTAAAGACAAAATCACTCTGCAGGAATGTAGGAACCTTTGGCACAAGGGACCAGGGTCTGTTTCAGACTCCAGGAACTTGATACTACCAACTGAAAGAGTTCCAGATCATCAGGAACACTTCTGATCTCTTACAGAGACACAGCATTCAGATGTATTTTATCTTTTGTGTTTGTCAGGGGTTATTTCAGCACTAGAAACAGTTTATCTAAACCTTTTTTTTGTGTAATCCTTCAGAATTTACTATCAGGCTCAGGTCATTCTGAAGGTGCAGACAGATTTCCACGATCTCTGATTGTTTGCTGTTACTGTGTCAGAGTGTGAGGGTTTGTATCTAGACAAAAAACTTGAGTTGAGTTTCTTTGTTTCATTTGTGAATTAAGTCGTATTATCAAAATAATAAATAATGAATCCTCAGAAGGAATTTTTTTTTGGGCCAGGGCTAAAAGTTCTGGGTACTTTTAGTTGGGCATATCTTGGGTAAAGATTTTCTAATCTTATAAAAATGTTCTGTTTGCAAAGATGCAAAAACAATATATATACCTGACATATCAGCCCTACTCTTTTTTAAGTTATTCAACTTGTATTTCTTGTCTTTCTTGTTTTTGTTGTTTGAAACCTCCTGATCAACACCGGTGTCCTGCAGAATATCTTTACGGCCCGACGTCTCCTCCTCTGCGTGTGAGTTACTATCTGGTCTGATATCTTCTGAAATCATTTAGTGTGAAGTGGGCTGCAGTTAAAAACACTGTGTGGTTTTATTTTGATGATAAAGTGAAACAGCTGCTGACTCACTCTTCAAAAGCCTGACACCAAACTGAGATTTGAGAGGAAGTTTGTGTTTCTGTGGAGTCTATCTGCCCACACTGATCTGACTTCACTCTCTAACATCTGTGGAGATAAGCGGAGCCGCACGGAGCCGTCTCTGAAGGTGGGAGTGAAAAGCATCTAAACTCAGATATAAAGCAGCCGTCTGCAGGTCTCAGATCAGTTTCACCTCCTCCATTATTAAAGAGAGGTTCAGGTTTGTGGTTCTGGACTCAGACTCTTGGGGCTCTGACGTCTTTCACAGACAGAAACTTTATCCAGATTATTTAAGATCCAGACTTTACTGCTCCAATAAAACACATCAGCTGCAAAAACTCAGAGATGAAACCTTTCATGAGGTGACATTTTCCTCTCATGCCTCATCATTTCTGAGTTCAAACATATTCTGTAAACTTTTTAAAAATAAGGAGGATGTTTTAAGACAGTACACAGAGAGCTAAATCATATTCTCATCAACTATTTGCAGAACCGTAACACTCTCTCAGCTAACTTTGTAGATTTTGTGAGTTTTAAGATCCAGATTTTGTCTGCAAACATAAAAATACGAGAAGAAAACATCCACGAGGAAGTTATTCATCAGTTATTTCTGTCCAACATCCCTGTTTTCCTTTGAGTCATTACTTCAGGAAATATTTTGAAACCTTCTAAACCAAATGGCTCGATGATTCAGGGTGAGCTGTGTTTCATTTTCGTTTCCTGTATTTACATCTATTTGATAAACTCATCGCTTTAGACTATGAGGTCGATGTGGAGCACAAACTGAGGCAGAAATCTGTGAAACACTATCTGGACATTTTCAAACTTAAGTTCAGGAGCAAGAGAAGTTCTTCTGGAGCTGAATATAAAATAATGTTTAAAAAGAAGTTGGTAAAAACATGAAACATGGAGTTGAACTGACTGACTCAGAGGATGATGCACGAGAAGAGAAGTCAGAAAAACTCAAAACCTGAACCTGAAAACATAAATATGAGCATGGACTCAAACAGAGCTCTGTGGTCACATGACTGAGGTCACATGACAGAAGCATGAAGAGCAGCAGCAGAAGCTGCAGACAGGTCTGGTAGCAAACAAAGCGTCCTTTCACCTCCTGCAAAGACAAACGGCCGCAGGCAGCGGCTCAGAGGTCACAGAGTCTGACAGACGGTCTGTGAGGAAACGAGCGGGGCGGAGAGGAAGTGCTAAGGAGGAACCTTTGAGTCTCCTGGCGTGTAAACTGGGCTCAGAGTTCAGCTTCTGGTACTCACCGGACTATCTGAGGCGTCCCCGCTCCTCCAGCAGAGTCTGATTAGTCTTTTTCAAACGGCTCCCATCCCAGTCCCTGCCCCCCTCCTCCACCGTCCTCCCCCCTGCCTCCCCCACACCCAGCCGCTCTGCTGTCCTAGAAGAGTCTGCTCTGAGAAAAGCTCCACCAGCTGCCCCCATCGGACCTGGGCCTGGAGGCCCTGCTGGGGCGAGAACTGCCGGAGCCACCCGCGGGAACTGTTTAGTATCCAGCACGTCTTTGTACTGGATCTCGGGCCGTATCATCCGCAGACACGCCGTCCTGGTAGCGTTATCCAGCCCCGGCTGCAGCTCGTAGCCCAGAATCTTCACTAATCCACTCTGGAAAGGCCTGATGTTTCTGTCCCGGATCCTCTGAGCCTCCACGGGCTTCCCTCCATCCCTGAGACAAACCCGGGCCAAATCGTCCCGACGCAGCTTGAGCAGAGCGACCTCCTGCTCCATCTGGGCGTGTCCAAACTTCTCGACCTCCTCCCAGAAGCTCTTGTTGAAGGCTTTGTATAGGTACCAGTCTAAGGCGTTCCACTGGCGCAGCTTCTCCCTCTGGTCCTCCGTCAGCGACAGGTTGGGAGCAGACTTTGCTTGTAGACGTGCTCCTCTACCTCCAACGCCCGCCGCTGCCACTGCTTTGCCCATCCAGCTCCCCCCGAGCCCCCCGACGCTGCTGGGCTTCTGCTGCCGAGCGTTGAGGCTGAAAGAGACAACGGCGTCCAGCGGCCAACAGAGGGCGTGCCTGAGCAGGATCATGGACTGGTCAAAGTACTCGGAGATGAGGATGAGCTTGAAGGCGCGGCGGATCATGGCCTTCCCTCGTTGGGCCAGCGCCACGGAGAAGTTAGCATTGTGGTCCATGCCGAAGTCAAACCACAGCAGGTTTCGGGCGTAGTGGTTATTACGCAGACGGGGGTCGTAGTATTTCCTCGGATCATCAGCGAAGTCGCCCAAACCTTTCGCTTTCCGAAAGGCTGGAGCAACCTCTTTATAGTAAGCGAAGGATGACTCAGCGAGCGCCACTGGGTCCCTGACGATGGAGAAGTAGAAGGTGTCTGCAGGCATCACCTTCTCCACCTGAGAGGTACAACAGAGACACAAAGACAAACAGGTTTTCAACACGGCTGTGCAGACGGTTAATACTTCACTCAGACTGTGCGGGCTGTTAGACCAGGGCCCACATTAAGGCTTGTTTGCCCCTACAAGAACGCATAATGGCCAATTTAAATGTACCCTAACCGGAACGGCACACAGAGACGGTATTTACCCTGCAGACATTTGTAGAATATTTAACCCTTAGTGTCTTTCTGCTCATTTCCACAGGTTGGTGGGTGCAAAAGCTGCAGAATTATGTCACTGAGCCTGTTTTTGTCTGACACGCCGCAGGGATCCACTTCTCATCCGCCTTCTCTTTCGCTTTGTTTGGATGCACCAATAAAACCAACATGCATATGTATATTATGATACATGTTTACAGATTAAAAACTGGAGGCTCAGTCCTTTCTTTTCCTCTCACTGAATCTTCATCAGACATTTGGAGGAAACACAAAAAACGGTTTCAGACTGAGGGCTTAATCTAAAATATTAGCAATCCTTTGTGAGGCCGTAAGTTTTGATCCGTGTTCTAATTTCAGAGGACTGTCAGAGTCTGCATGAAGCTGCATCTTCTGCAGAAAAGCTGAGTTTAAAACGTTGAAGAAGAATTAAGGCTGAATCGTGAGCAGAGCTCAGTCTGAAGCAAACAGGAGCTGAAACACAGTCTGAGCATCATGGACACAGACATGCTTGGTATCCTCTGGCCTTCCTCTTTCCCTCTTCCTCTGACTCACCTCAGGCTTGTTGAACCTCATATGGTTTCCCATGATGTGAAACTCCACAGCTCTGGGCCCTCGGTAGCCTTTGACCCTGTGGGCGTTGAAGGGCAGCGGGTAGCCCAGCTGGTAACCAAGCGGCAGAGCAAAGCGGAGGTTCCTCTCCTCTCCGAAGCGGTACAGCATGTTGAGCACGGTGCTGCTGGCCGTCTTATGGGTCTTCAGGAACATGATGTGAGTGTGGGGGTGACAGGAGCCCAGAGATGGGCCCTGAGCGTCAGGGGAGGAGAAGATGGAGCGAGCAGCCGGCTGGACGCTGCTGCAGGACAGACAGAGAGAAGAAGAAGAGGTGAAGATGTTCTGAAGCTCTGATCTCCATGTTTCTATATTTCACTCCAAATAAAGAACTGGCTCAAAGAGATTCAGAGTTCATTCTTCAGCGGGACGACAGCGGGACAAGACTGAACCACAAACAGACACATCTTTAAAGACGCCACTTCATTTCAGAGTCTCCCCATCACCTCCATCAGTTAGTTCTCCTTGATGTGTGGCCCCTGTGTTTAATGTGGCTGCGTGAAATACTCCCACAAGGAGAAAACAAACTCAGAGATGAGAGATGTAGTCAAACAACAACTGGAGGTTGATGTAACAGCTGTCTGTGGTTAAGAATCCTCCTCCTCTGTTACTAAAAGCTCTCTCTTTCTCCAGGGATTTTTATCAGGATTACCACAAACTGTGTATGAGACACCCAAGAGGAAAGTGACTGCCTCAATGTGCAAAGCATGCTGGGATTCACAGGGGGACCCAAGCAGTGTTTCTCAAAACAGGTTTATTTCTGCTGCAAAGATCGACTTTTTGAACGGGGCTGTACGTGGTTTTTGCTGTTTCTGGGAATTACACTCCAGTAACTGCAGTTTTAAAACTTAATTTCTCATGAGCGTCACTGCAAAAACTGAAATCTGCTCAGGTGTTCATGTCTTTTTTTTCGGTAAAATTTGCCTTATGAGACTTAATCTGAGTCACATTCACCTGACGAGTCGAGAAGAATGTCTAATTTCAAGACAATAAAGACAGAAATGACGTCTTAATTGTTGTAAAGAGTAAAAATAAATTTGCAAATGAAGCAGGAAAAATGCATTTGTTTAGTTTCTTGAATTGAGAGATTCATCTTGCTTTAAGAGAGAGCTACACATCTGAGGAGATATTGCACATTGCAGCTGTGATTTATTTCTTGATTTTAGTAGTAATGGCTTTTACAGCCTCTTTCCCTGCTGTAAAATGAACACATGTATTGGATTCATTCAAAACCTTTTCCTGCCTTTGAGTTATTTAGACCTAAAACATGTCGGGTCCGGTTAAAAAGCAGGAGCTTTTTTATGAGTCTGTTGAGTTTTGAGGAACATTTTCTTCTTTGAAAGCTGTAAATACAGTTTCAGACATTGATTTGATAAAATGCATTTCCATTAAATTCTCTCCCTGCTGTCACAGTAATACTCTGAATCCAAACATCAGTCAGGCTTCAGTGCGCAGGTCAGTTGGAGTGCGGCCAGTTTTATGCCCTGACCACATCGCTGCAACCTGAACCTCCCTCTGGGCCCAGAGAGCCAGATGTTCAGAGGACATAGAGATGTTTGGAGGCCCTGAGCTGGGCTGTGAGGGAGGAGAGGTTAATGTTCAGTCAGTGAGAGCTAAAGAATAACAGATTAAGTGTTTGAGCGTGTGCAGGAAAGTCTGCAGAGTTGATGCAGATCCTCCTCAGGGTGAGGGCTTTATTATCGCTGGAGTACAACATGTTTGTTAGAGATGAACGATTTTGGAAAATAATCTAATAGTGATTTTTTTATACCAATATAGCGATTGCAAGTTAGCTTATGATTTTTTGGGGGGACGTTTATCTTCTGCATTATTCGCTTAACACAAGCAATAAATCGTTCTATAGTACAACCAACATGACAGAGGATACTGTCAACATATAAACAATTCTTTCCTGCATTTTTTAATCGAAAAAGAAAAAGAAAAAGAAACACGGGAGTTTCAGACTGACTGCAGGTTTGCGATACCTGAGCATAATTAACAGGTTTCGAGCATAGACTGTATATAGAGTGGACAGCGTGGCTCCGCCATTTACCATTGTACGGTTTTGAAGCCAAAATACCCCCGTCACAGGCTATTGGCAGCAATTGCAGCCAGAGTCTGTGCAGTAGAGACTGTGAGGGATTCTGGGAGAATCTGAGTGGAGCTGGGTGACAAAAATAAGAATTATTTTTTTCTTTCGAGAGTCTAATCACTTCTTGACTCTACCTCCTGACATATTTTACAGTCCCCGGAAAAAATACATAAGAACAGCAGCTGTCAATCATTGTTAAATGTTACGTAAAACCTCATTTTTAATCTGTATAACTAATGAAAATGAAACTTTTCAGGAAAAAGAGGACCTGAATACAAGACAGCCAAATGATGTCTTCAAATTAACACAACAATGGGATGTGAGAAACATTTCTACGAGGTGTATTAATTTTTTAAAGTTTGACCACAGCCCATCTGGAATGGCTGGAAAGCCGGATTTTTTAACCAATACTGCAACCAGTCACCAGAGGGAGCAGTTTTTGTGGAGACCTCACTTCGAGCCGAGCAAGCGGACGTCCATTTTTTTTACAGTCTATGGTTTTGAGGTGTGAAACGTGCTCTCCAGTCTGAAGGTGTCGGAGCTGTGATGGTTGAAAAAACTCATCCCGTTACGTGTTTCTGCAGCGCCATGACGCGATATGACATCATTCTGAGATCAATGTGAAAATAGGAAGATACTTTGTGTCTGCGCTCAAGCAGACTAACAGGATTTTTACCATGGCTTCACTAATAAGAACAAGAAGCTTCATCCTGTCCTCAGTCTGCAGCTGGAGCTCTGTGCTGTTTGTGTGTTTGTGATAAGTAGCGATCTCATGAGCAGAGCGGAGTGTGTGACTCACTGAGGAGGGGGTGTGTCTCTGCAGACAAAGCAGCCTCGAACACTGACATGTACTTTCCCTCCGACACAGAGAGAGAACACAGTGAACCAGTTAGTCCCAACATGCAGCAGAAACATACCTCTGCATTCTTTACGACTGCTGCACGGTCTGCCCCCAACACAGAAACACACACAGGCTGTCTGCACGACTCTGGACTGATTCCAATTTCAAACCAAACCAGCTAAAACACATCTAGACTGTGCAGGGTTTAAGGATACTAAGCATCAAAAGAAACTCGATAGACTTGTAAAATCCTTATGTTGGCGTGCTCTCATTCAGAGCTGACAGATCTGTTTCTCAGATCTGAACTGGATCTTGTTGGATTTCAGGGTGTTCCCCAAATTCAAAAAGCGTGACACAATCCAGCTCCACAGAGCAGGGTGTGAATGTTTCAATCTAAGGATTAATCCTAAATCTGGATCTGAGATCACTGTGTTTACTGTCAGATGTAGAGGTGTAACGTGTCTGTATGGAGAGCAGCAGCAGGAGGAACATACACCCCAGAGGGTTGCTATCTGTCTGCATATATCTGCATAAAGAGCAGCTAACAGACTGTGCTAGATCAAGCTGAGCTCAGGTTTCAGTTTCAAGAGTATTGTGTTCACTAAGCTCAGGAAAAACAGGCGTTTTTGCGTGCAACAATAACACAAAAATAACCTCCTTTGGGTTCCCTAAGACTCATAAAGTTGCATTGAGCCGAGGAAACGTTCCCTCTGAGAATCATATAAGAGCTAACTGAATTAGCCTAAAAAAAACAAGACATCTTCAAAGTCTGGAGGAGAAACCACTATTTTCAAGTGAACACTCACTTTTTTGCTTGTTGTTACTTCTTTTACACACGGTACCCTCCTAAAAAAAAAGCTGCATGCTTAGTTAGTGTGCTTTCACTGTCCAGATTCAGAAGCTACAGTAACTCCTGTTTGTAATTTCTCTGCAGGCAAACATAAAGCAAATTCAAAACCTGTTGTTGGTCAACCCTGAGGGGGAAATGAACAACTCAAAGCAAAGTGTTTCTCACCTTCAGGTCGAAGTGTGTAAATGAGGAAACAGTGGGAGGACTTCAGTCTGGAGACTGATAATCCTCCTACACCTTTCTACACTTCAGCTGCACACAAAGACGACATATCACTGCCTTAAAACAGTCCTCACTACCCCTTGAAAGATACAGCTCCTTGATACAAACCACATCTTTAATTTAACTACTTTAAAATGCAAAAAGAGTTAGTACACCGTGTTCAATATTTAAAACAACAGACATTAACCCTTTGAAACCCAAGGTTTCAAAGGGCGGACTATGAGGTAGCTCCACAACCAAAGGCATAAAAAAATACTTGACTTATTACCCTGAGCTTGGGACATAAAAAGTAATACCCACTCCTGTGAATAAATTTCACAAGTGTTCACATTATTATGACACCAGAATGATTTAAATAGACCTTTTAGAAGCAGAGATGCTCTTTTCAATTTGGGTATGTCTTATTCTTGCAGAGACTCAAAGAAGAGGCCAGGCCTTGGAGGGTTAAAGTCAATATTGCACTGGAAATAGTTCAAAGACAACATGTCAGATGTTTACAATGGCGTATTAGGGCCACTTTAAGAAATAAAAAAAATATATGTTTTCGAGATCAAAATTAGAAATTTTCAAGTTTGAAAAGTCACATGTGAACGACCTATTGAACTCAAAAACTTAATAGTAAATAAAGTCGCAATTTTACGACTTTATAGACCAGTAAAATCCGATTCCTCAAAGATTTATATGTGGCTTTGAATGTGTAGGTTGTTATGTGCTTCACTGCAAGATGGACTGAATTGGCAGCCTCATCAGATTGTACTTTGAGTTAGTCTCAGCAATAAGGAGATACTACTGGTTTTAGCCCAGAGTCATCGCATTCTTATAAGCAGTCTGACTCTGAAAAGACATTGTTGTGCCATGGGGCTGTTCAGAAGAAAGCAGCACACTGAACTTAAGGAGGTGTTTTCGTTTATCCAGCAAGAAGTTCAGCGCAGCAGGCAGATGCAGGGATATAGATGGTTACATCTCCGAGCTATACAGATGAGGTTTGTGGTTCAACAGGGCACGAACGAAAGAGCGAGTCGTAGAACTTTCCTCCTCGGGAGCATTTAATAGAAGGAATGAAAAAAAGTAAACAGGCGATATTGTGCTTCTGCTGCTGAGACCAGAGCAATCGATTACAGTTTACAGTCCACTCAGACTTCTTAGTAGATCACAGATGAACAAAAAAGTTGTAGAAAGACGCATGAAAACATCTGATATCTCCCATATCTATCACAAAACATCCTTCAATTTTACAGTTGTTTTCTTTTTCAGCTTAGCTTTTTTCAGCTTATCACATCTGCATCTCTCAAGCATGTCATCCCCTGAGCATCAACTAACATCCGGGACTTGTGACTTCATTAACTCGCAAATTTGCTAGTTTATTAAGTCGCAAACCTTCCACTTAAAGAAACTGGCAATTTTTGAGTTTCTTAAGTTGTACATTTGAAACTTTAGAAACTCTAAATTTTTGAGTGATTTTCTCGAAAAATTTATTTATTTATTTATTTAATTTCTTTAATGGCCCTAATACGAGATTGTAGTTGTTGCAGCTGAAAATTTTAATTTTTTAGGAAAAATACATACAAACATTTGTAAAAGACAGGAAGAGGTTCACTCCCTGTGAGAGGCTAAAGAAAACCCCTGGACAAAAGGGACAAGGACCAAAGCCAAGACTGGATGGACCAGAACTTCAGGCCTTCAGGCAGCACTGCATTAAAAACATGACATGACTCCAGAACCAGCAGAGACTTTTCTGGACCCGAGCCCGTTTCGCAAAAACTCTTAGGTGGTCTGATAAAACCTAATCTCAGCTCACACTTCAAACCTGCATTACTGATGGTATGTGGTTCAGAAGAGTCCATGGCATGAGGAGCTTACACATCTGTTATGGCTTCATTAATGAATGAAGATGAACAATATCTAAAGGTCCAACATACGCTGCCATCCAGATTTCAGAGACAACGCCAAACCACATTTTGCAGGATTACAACAGCACGACTCTGTAGGAGAAGAGTGGAGGTGCTGAATTGATCTGCTGCATTTTTGCAGAGAGGTGTTAAAGAAGACTTGATGCTTTCTTTGCAAAGCTTTCACTCAGATGTAGACTCTGAATTACCATCAAATGTTGTCCTAATCAAAAATTTACACGCTGACTTGATACTGTTTTAGAAACTGGAGTTAGAGAACATGGAGCTCTCAGTTCCCCTTCAACAGGATCTTTGATTTACGTCATCAATATCAACCATCTGTGACGGTAAAGTAGCCCACAGCAAAGTTTTAAACACAGTGAAGTATCTCTGTTCGAGAGGAGTCACATGATTTCAGAACCATATCTGCATTTATTTCTTGTGTCGCTGGTTTGGTGCATCTCAGAAAGTTTTCCCGATAATCTTTCTCTACAATCTGTTGATCTGTGAGCGCAGTCAGTTCCTCTTAGTGGTTCTTGTGGTCAACAAAGCCATGTAAAGAGCTGACCGCTGCAACAAGTCAACTCTCTGCTGCACGTCAGCAGGAGAGGGAGTTCTTGTTTTGCTTCACAGAAGACTTCAAGACGAGAAACGTGTCCATGGTACCAGCTCCTGACTCAGAAAGTTTCTGTGAGGACCATCAGCACAAACAAACCCTGAAAACTGAGGCATGAAGGGACCTAGGATCACTTACCTCTTGTTGAAGATGACCCCCAGCAGCTGGCCAGCGAAGGCGAGGGCCACAAAGAGCAGCAGAGCCTTCCACATCCAGACCGGACCCAGCCGACCACACACCAGCCACCGCAACATCCTGAGGAGGGAGAGGAGGGGGAGACAGGTAAGGAGGTGAAGAGCAGGAGCACGAGGATGAAGGAATGAGAGGAGTGAGGAGTGAAAAGAGAGGAAAAAGGAGGATGTGAGGAGGGGGAGATGATGTAATAACAACAGAGGAGAGGAATCAGACAAAGTGTGGGAGAGAGGGAGGGGGGGGGGGGTGAGATGAGTCATAAAACAAACATGGTTTAGAAACATCATCTTCATCTTCATCTTCATCCTCATTAGCATGAATAAAGGAGGAGAAACACTGGGGATGTTTCTTTAAAGCAGCTCACAGATTACCGAAGGATTTCAGGTCACCCATGGGTGTGAGTGTGGGCAGAGATTAACATTAAAATTAACAATCTACATTTTAATAAACAGAGACGGGTTATAAGGAGCTCTGACAGCTCAGAGAGGAAACCAGAACACAGGCTGCAGACGTCTCAGCTGATTTGTTCCCCCAGGAAACATGACTTTAATATCAGCTCTTCCTTCAACACAGCGTGAAGTTCATGTGGTACAGGTACATCTCTGAGTCTGGTTCAGTCTGGTTCACACTGTTGGCTGACAGTTGTTCAGAAAACAGTCATTGACCCCCTCCTCAAGCCGGGTCAGACACTAAAGGTCACTGCTTAAAGAAGCCATCAGTTCACAGAGAGCTGGAGCAAAGCAAAGGAATTTGGCTCCTGCCCACAGCGCCAAAAAGACCAAAAGCTGCTCAAGTGAACCTGATGTTCCTGTGCTTCAATCTGACCATGTTAAAGAGAATCTATGGAGTATTATCAAGCTGAAGGCTGCAGTCAAAGCAACCTGAGCTTCACAACTCCTGAGCTGACACACCACAACCACAGTGACGCAGGAATTCATGCAAAAGGAGCCACAACTGAACTTTGAGAGAATATGGATGATCACACTTTAGAGATAGACAACATTTCTGGATTAATATTCTAGTTTTATGAGATACTGAATTAGTTTTTGTTTTTTTCAGGGCCTTCAGCCTAGGAGTCACACACACTTGCACTTTGTTTTACTTACGCTTTTACTTATTTTTTTTTTTAGATTTTTTATTCCTTTAACTTTGATCTAAATGGAGGTTGCCTCTGCATGTACCCCCTCCTATGCTTTTTATGTCATTTATGCCCATGTCTGCTGTGATGATAAAACCTAGAGCACTTTAATAATACTGAGTGTTTTATGTTCTTTGTTTAATTTTTAAATTTGTTCTTATCTTGTCTCTGGCGTTTTATGTTTGTGTGGTGTTAATCTCACAGTCTGCAAAACAAATCTCCCTACATGTACAAATAAAGTAACCTGAACCTGAACCTGAACCTGAGGGCCTGAACTGGGGACTGCTGGGACTGACAGGTGACCTGACAGACAGAATGGGAAGTAGGTAAAGAGGGAAAACCTGCAGTAAACAGTCGAGGTTTGGAGTTGAATCTCTGCACTATAGTCTCTGGGTACGGGACGTGCACAAAAAATGCTAAAAGCACACGCAAAAAGCCAGTAAGCTAAAGTTAGCAAACAAAAAAATATCCCATAAATATTGTATCATAGGTATTGTAATACTCTGTGAATCCATTTTGAAATGTTTGATTTTAGCATTTAAACAAATTAAATGCTGTAACTTGTTCTCTTAGGCCTAATATAAAAGCAATGACGTTAACGAATACATGTAGCTAAAGCTGCTAAACCCTCAGACAACATCAGTGTTTCCCTCTTTTTTTCCCACTGTCCAGGTTTTTCTGTATTTTCTGCAGTATTTCTTCTTTTTTTACTCCTTGCTTGTCATTTTTGACACATGCAGTCACCAGTCCTGACTGTATCTGACTTTCTCTTTAAAAACCCATAAGAGCACTGGCACTCTCATTTTCCAAGTACTCTTTAAATTACCGTAACTCATCAACCGTTAGGGCAAGAGAAAAAATTCTAACAGTTACTGAAAAAAAGAGAAATTAAGCTTTCAGGGCATGATACAAATCTTTTAGAGACAACACAACAAAAAAGTCCAGGCAGCCTGTGTGATACTTAAAGGGCATAACCTCCACAGTTACTGAGCAAAACAGTGTGCAGCAGTTATGTTGTGTTCTCACAGAATGAAACCATTTGCACGGGTTGATTTCTGTAAAAGTGTAAGTAAAGATGAGTTCTTGTTAAGGGGTGTGACTTACGCAAATGAAAACACATTCTGCGTGTATCTGCTCTGAAAACAAATCATTCCCATCATCATCATCCAGAGCAAATTATTGAAATCTGAAGCACCAGTGTGTACAAGACACAACAGTAACTGTCCACATCAAAAGATTAATGTTGACATAACGGTGGTTGAAGGAGTGGATGGATCATAACGCAGCTCTTCAATGAAGCTGTGAGCTGCTGCAAAGAAAAAATAATAATTTCCTGATGAAATAAAACCCAGAAATAAAGATCGGACATCCTCATGATACTGTTAGATTTTCAGTGAAAGAATAAACTGTGATTAAGAGATTATAACATCTGATAACGACGAGCTGTGTTAGGATCTTAATGTCTGTTTAAATAACCACAACACGATTATTTCCCCTCACGGCTCAGCCTCAGACAGAATAAAACACAGAGCCTCTTTAAAACATGATCTAATGAGTGTAATCTAACACTGAGAGCCTCACACATCACCAAAACAATATCACACATCTGTTATTAATACACAGAGCAGACGCCTCGGAGACATGATGAAGTGCTGCCTCATGAAAAAGAGACATTGAGCTCTCCTGCCGTACGTGCTGGGAGAGAGTAGCCTGCACAAACCTCAAAATAGTTCTTCTTTGTGTTGATTATCAGCTTTAAGAGTAGGAATAACGAACTTTTAACCAACCCACAGATAGGGATGGGTGCTGAATTATGTACTTTTATAGGTACTGAGGAATTCTGTCTGTAGTATCCAGTGTTGATTCACGTAAAATCAAACGGGACCATGTTTCGATCCCTAACACATCCTTGTGGCTGTGAGGGAGTAAAAGAGTAGGTGATTTTCCGTGCTGGACATGAACACAGCATTGAAAGTTTGTATATTTTGTACAGTTTGGATAACGCTGAGTACTGGTACCGAATCCCAGGTACCAGTTATTGGTACTGTTTCGGATGTGAAAAGTGCAGAGATGATCCGTGTTCTGACTCTGACTATTCCTGCAGAGCCTGTCTCTTTAAAGGTGCTGTCAGGACCTCTGTAAGGTTGTCACAGTGGTGATGTCACATGTGTACAGTCACCACGCTCAGTCGTGCCTGCAGCACAGCCCACGGCCCGATCACTGCACCAACGCTGCACAATCACTGAATGTCAGGGAATAATGCCTCACTGCACAGCGCCTTTCTTTCCGAGCATCTTTAGACCCCAGCTGACATTTTATCTGCTCATTTCAGCGCCGACTGCTTCCTCAGCCAGACACAGAGCAACACAGAGACACTCATCAGCCCTCACAGTGTCCTGTTTCACCCAAAGCTGCAGAGAAGATCAGAGGCACGGCGTGAAGACCATAAAATCATCTTAAAAATCAAACATCCTGAGATTAAACCGAGTCAATGCAAAGGTGCACAGAAACAACGCCTGAGCATCTCTGCAGGTTGAACCATTTTAACTCTGAGATCCTCCAACAGCTGACACACTATCAGTGTTTACACCCTCCTGATTTCTTCAGGTTGCATCAGAAAATCAAACCTCATTTCAAAAACGAGCGCTTTAACGGCTTCTTCCTGTCCTGCTGCAGCCAGACTCGACAAACCCGGACTTCAGACTGTGATGGAGCCCTTTCAGGATCCATTTAGCTTGTTTAGATTCATTAAATGACAGGGAAGTCTGATGATGTAGTCAGACAGATTTTGGTTGTAAAATATGTCTTGAAGATACTCGAAGATGTCTCAGACTGATTTGTGATCTCACATATTTTTGTTTTCTTCTTGACTCAACATCCTGAGACTGAGGACACACAGAAACACTAGAAACCTTCAACCCAATCTTCAAAAAACACTGTGAAGAGCACCATTAACAGAAGCATGTCTAGAGCTCAACCGGCTCCTCATAACTCTCCAGGACAAGCCATCTGTCTCTGAGAGCAAACAGAAACAATGTCGAAAAAAGCCCTTTTCACCTCCATCAAAGCTCCCTTGGTCTGTTTACCTTTCACAATAAAATATCAAAGATATCAAAGATGAAAAAAGACAAAAGATGCCGACAGGAACCAGAGACAGCAACACAGATCTTAACATAATGAGGAAGATTTAGGGTTTCAAGATTTTCAAATCCAGGGGATGACTCAAATATAATCCCTGGTACTTCAGGTTTCTGGGTTGATTTGCTCACAACCGCAGCAGCAAGAGGATGAAAAATGGAGAGACACAGTGATCATCCAAAAGGTGGAGTTACGATCCTGACTTTAAGATGATGGTTATCACTGCAGCAGAGATGCTAAACAGCATGAATGCTCAATACAGGCAACACAGAAGCTTCATTTACACCTGATCACAGTTTAAATGTTAGACTGTTATTTTAAGGATACTGAAGCAGTCTTCAAAGCAGCAAACCTCAAACAGCTCATCGTGTTTCTAGTTTTATTCCTTTCAAATCATAACATGAGTTAGCTCCACCCCCTCATAAACATCAGTTATGGGATGAATAAAGACAAAGAAGCAGGAAAATATACAAGACACAGAGAGAGGTCCTGCACTTATCAAAATCTAACCTAAAGTTATTTTGAGGTGCCAAAACCAGCAACCTAAACTCCACCTGTTGGTCCACAGTGCGAAGAACACAACATGTCGTTAACCATAATAACTGACTGATAGCAGACTACACGCAAACTACAAGAGGACCCTTTCTGATCTCTGTAAAAATCCTAATTATTCACAGGTATCCATCAGCAAATAACACATGACAAGTGAATCTCAGAGACATCTAAATAAGTAGCTTTTATTTGTTTTTTATTTTTAACTAAGACATCCACACGTCCTCATTACTGAGCCCTTCATCACATCTGTTGGCTAATGTCTGCAGATTACATAAGTTAGGAGTTAATTTTCAACACAAACACGCACTATCGCTCTCAGCCATCTTTATTAAACAGCACTAACTCTGAGCCAGGTGCCACCTAACAACCTCACCAACCTTGACTCCTTCATTTAAAGGTGTCGATTGTTTGTATATTTTGGGGGGTTGGGTTTGTTTGTTTTTTGTTGGCATAGTTAAAAGTTACTGTTGGATAATCACCTAGATGTTCTTCAGCTGTTAAACTAGAGTCTGTATGGATCAGGTTCCATAAAAAATGGAAAGCTGGAAAATGACAGCAACTAAAAGATATCTTGCAACGGATTTTGAATATGAACTGGGTTTTTAGAAAATAAGATAAGATAATAAGATAATAAAACCAACATTTGGAGCTTCTTACTGATTTAAAACTGCCATGTTGATCATTTTGATTTTTTCCCCTCCTTGAAATACTGTGTCTACTGATACATCATGTCCTGAATACACTACAGGTTATGTACACTACAGGCAGTCAGGTGTCACAAAGCATTAAAGCTGCCAGAAAACCAGCAAGGAGAAGAAGTAGACACATGACAGTGTCCCACCCAGTCCACTACACACAACATGTCCACTATGAGCTTAGCACCAGATCAGACTGAGCATAACTCAGTCAGCACAGGTAGATGATGTGATTGCTATTGGACTGCGCTTGGACACGCTATGTCTCGGGGGGGAAAAAAACATGACAGAAGAAAACCCAAACACCATGCCGACAGCAGCATGTGAGCAGCTTGTTCCCAAAAGGAATTCTGTGTCAGTTGTTTGGACACACTTAGGCTATAACAAGGACAAAAGAGTAGTGAAAAACCTTTGTCATGATGTGAAAGTTACACCACAGAATTAAAGTTAACTACATTGCAAGAAAAACAAGTTGTATTTTTTTCTTCCTTTTTAATATTTTTTTTTACATTAAACATTTTCATTCTAGCTGATGTGTGTTTTCATTTCTACCATTAACTGTTCATCTGTGCATGTTCATTTCAGTTACTGTTTTCAAAATTATACAAATATTCACAGAATGAACTGAGTTGAGAGTGGGATAATCATGCATTAACTGACATTGAAGGTTTGTGTGACTGTGATTTTTGCCATGATCACCCAGCCCTACTCTGAGCTGGTGCCCCGTGTGTGTTTTCAGCTCCTGACCACTCAGTCTGAGTCCGGCCCTGCCATACATCAGAGATATGATCCACAAACCAACGTCTGCGGCTCCACTACAAGTCAGCACCACCTTCCCCACAGTCTGCACCTCCACCACCTCCTTCAGTCTGCAACACCAACTCCACCCTCAGTCTGCACCATCTTCACTACAGTCTGCACCTCCACCACCTCCCTCAGCCTGCCCCACTACCACCTCCCTCAGTATGCACCACCACCTTCCTTAGTCTGTACCTCCACCCCCTGCAGCAGCTGCAGACAAAGGGACCTTCAGAATAAAAGCAGAGGCAGAGTCTCATGATGTAACATGAATAGATGGAGCAGGCCTCCGTTTGAAGGAGCCCCTCCAGCCCTCCACCCACACCTCCTCCTCCTCCCTCTCTCTCCCTGCAGAATCACAGCCTTTTCCTCTCCTCTGAGCCTCCATGAACCCGCAGGTCTCTGCAGACCAGAGTCCGGTCTCTGTGTGGTCCAGCTAGCATGCTAGCGTTACCTGGCTCTCCGTCTGAACAGCATCGCTGAGTCCCCGGGCCGGTTTCGGTGTTTTTGTTCTGCTGCAGACAGCTTTGAGCATCTCGGACGCTTCAGCTGCAGAGGATCCGGATCGGATCAGGCCATGGACCCGGACCCGGAGCAGACCCGCGGACTCACACGGAGCCGGGATCAGAGTTCAGGACGCGGAGAGCTCCAGTCGTCCAGACCCGGGTCTTTAACGAATTCTGAGTCTGAGCACCGACAGCTCTAACGATCAGGGCTGAGTGTTGCTGAGTGGAGGGAGGGGGACAACTTCCGGTTGCTTTACGAAATAAAAGCATGGAGCAGCACTTCTCCCAGCATTTTATAAAACCAAACCAAAAAGGAAAGTCTTGAGAGACAAACCTAACACAAACAAGAATAAACGGACTGTTTGTTTTTCTTTTTTCTGTAAATTTTCATCCTTGAATAAAAAGTTTTTTTCAACTTACAGACACCCATTCCTATATGAAAAACTCATAGCATACTCAATGCTGCGCCAGGAAATAACAATGTATACTCATGTATACTTCCCTGCAATAGCTTCTTTCAGATGTTTAATTAATTTTTATTCACCTATTTTCACTATGACAATGAGAATATTGGCATAAACAAGGATCTGAATGATAAATGATTTTGTTTTTGTTTCTGTGGAATGACAATAAAGATTAAAAAACTTTAAAAAAAAATAAAAATGCAAAAATTACAATAAATTAAAAAATTAATAAACAGCTTTGCCACCAGAACGTGTCTGATTTAATGTTTTTTTTCCTCCTTTTTGTTTGTTTGTTTTCTTTCTTTCTTTTTTTTTTCTTTTTTTTATTTATTTATTAATTTTCACTTGCAGATCTTAAGTTTCCTCTTGTCTGGATCCTTGTTTGTGTTGTACTTTCTCTTAAGGGGTCTTAAACATCTGTCATTATCTGAGCCACAAATATAAAATTGAATTTTGGCTGAGGCATCTTTAACCAGAGGGCAACCTGCGCTCAGAAAGTATCATAGACATTAAAAAAAAAAAAGCTTACCTCCACTTTTTTTTTTTTTTTTTCCTGACATATTTTGTCTCTAATCACAGATCAAATTTGAGGTTAGTGACACACCTGCCTGCAAAGTTTATCAGGCCAAAAGCACTCTGTTGTTCAGCTCTCAGTTAGGCTGGAAGGAGAACAAATGACCATGCTTGCACCATAAAATCTTGTGTAGACTAAAACGCATTTCACAGCAGACCCTGATTCAAAAACACACAAATATGAAACCGTGACCACCAAGTTAAGACTGCACGCATCAACCACAGCTGCACATACAGCACATTACCAGCATCAGTGTCAGACTAGCCAACTCTTAGACTAAAATTGGGCCCTGCTACAGTGTGTGCATGAAGTGAAGAGAATGCTTCATCCAGCCCATTCAATATTTATGTGTCTGTTAGAACAAGGAGAAAGTGAGGAAATGATCCAAATTACAGTCAAATTTCTTCTCCTCATGATGGCTCTTCAATTCAGTGTTATGTTGATGTAACAGGCCATATGAGACCCCCCATCCAGACAATACTCAGCAATATTTTGGCCCAGGTCCAGTCACCTTGAGGTGTAAAGTGGCCTAGTCCAAAAAAGGGTTGTAAAATAGGCGAGGCCAGGCTTTACTCATCCAGGCCAGAAAATACCCCTCTTAGGCCATGAGTTTAGTGTTTACGAAGAGTTTTACTCAAGTGAATGCACACAGCAGATAAAACTGTTTTGTTGTTCCATTTCATTACAAGAATATAAGGTACATATTCCGTCCAGTATCTGAGTTTAACAAGTCGTTCATGCTTTTATTTTGAAGGCAAATAGTGAGAGTTTCCTGCAGGGTTTGTTTCACCTGTGTGAGCTTTACAGAGCAGGATTGGTGAGTCTGACGTCACCATGTGATGCTGACAGAAAGGCATCCAGAAAGAAAGCAGAGCATTCCTTCCTCCTCCTCCTCCTCCTCCTCTTTCTCCTCCCTCCTTTCCTCCTTTTCATCCTCTTCTGTAGAGTCTATATAAAATCTCCTTAACACACTTTTTAATTCCCCTCAGAGGCCGCCTCGCTGTCCCCAGGTATAATCAGATAAAGTGGAGCGTGCAGCCGAGGCAGCTGCGCAGGTCAGCTCAGGTCCACTAAACACAGCTCCATCAGACACGCTCCACCTGCTGATTAGCGGAGAACTTAAAGTCATTCAGAGGCTGCAGGCTCAGACGGCTGGAGCTGGTTACACACACATTCACTCCTGAACCTTCATTAACACACATCCCTGACAGCGTGGCACATGCTCCAGGGCCTCAGGATGTAGGGAGGACTCTGAGGTCCAGCAGGTCCAGGTTGAAAATGAAAATGAAAATGAAATGTTCTTTTTTAATTGTACAGATGTCTCATCATAAATCAGGTTGTTATTACCATAGAGGCATACATTCCTCTGCAGAATTAGAGCTCATCACTGAATATTCACCACCCCTCAGTCCTGCTCTCTGGTAACCAAAGGGTTATTTTAGGCTCTTGAGACAATGTGCTGAAACACAACGAGGCCTTCAGGGTGCAGCAGTAAAAAAAGGGAAATCAGAGTTTTCCTGTACATTAATGAGACACAGAGCTAACCTGAAGTGACAGCTCCACGCTCAGGGGAAACAGCCCTCAGAGGGGACTGTGACTCTGTGACTCTGCTCGGGGAGGAGAGACCGCCAAGCTGAATATAGAAAACGGATCACAGCACAGAGCTGATGGTAAAAAAAAAAAAATGTCATCATGTGTGAGAAATGTAACGCAGAGGGAACAGGGACAAAGACAGACGCTCCGAAACCTTCACAAAGTTAAAACAGAGTCACTGGAAATGCTTTAATAACATCAGTCTTTGAAGGTAGCCTGTGTTAGCATGTGTTAGCTGACCTTAGGTCAGCTATAACTTAAACATGTCTGTTACAGTAAAACTCAGGCGATTTCAACTGTAAAATCCTTCCACCAATAAATTAGACATGCTACTCTTTTGGCTAATGAATAAAAACTCCCACTGTTGCTGCAGCTAAAAACATGTATCATTGATTTCTAAAGAGGTGTTAAGAAAACTGAAGATGGAGTTTCTTACACTGGACATTCAAACTACAACAAATCTAGGAACAGGTAAAGAAATGAAGCTGGAGCAGGGCTTTAACCTCCTAGCCAACAGCTTCTCAGGAATATCTGCTCTAACTGGCCTTAACATCCATGGGCTCCAGTTTGCTTGAGCAGAAATGCAACCAAGCGAAGCTGGTAGAAGCTAAGATGTTGACTAGACCTGAAACCAATCAGCTTTAGTGCTTTGGAGCAGCAGAGACAGACAGGACACAGATCTGGTGGAAGTTAGCTGTAAGAGTGAAGCTGATTTCATCACTGATGTTTGCTCATGTGATGTGTAGCCAGGAGATAGTTAACAGGAGACCCCAAAAATGTGTTAATGTCAGTATTTGCACAGATATCTGTAACAGTCTAATTTAAAAAATGAAACTATGTTCAAAACCAGCTTCCACCTCCTCTCCACCATAGCACACATACCACAGACACCAGTGGCGGCTGCTGGTCAGTCAAGGAAGAGAAACTCATTTTTTTCCAGCCTACATCATAAATTTGTTTATTTATTTAAACCTAAATTCTACCCTTTGTTCCTTTTCAAGATAATGATCTGTGACCCTGTCTACCAACCAGGTGTTTTTTCCAGGGATTTTACCAGTGTTCTCTCAATGGCCAGCAGAGCTACACTGCTTAAACGGCCTCAACCCATTGTGTTACAGGTGAAGCTCCTCTCTACAGAAGATCCCCCATTGGAGGTTTATACTTCAAGATCTCTGACTGGCTCATGTCACTGTTGATCAAAAAGGGAAAGGCCTCAGACAGATCATCCAATCATCATGCAGAAGCTGAGCGTCCAGGCCAGTCCACTGCCTCATAGAACCCCAGAGACGCTGAGCGTCCAAGGGCGGGACAAAGCCCAGCGTTTATCCAATGACCGTCCAGTTTCCACAGTGGAACAACCCACTCTACGCTGCCCCGCTGAAGTCAGAAGATGCTCAGCGTTGACTGTGTTAAAGCACTGAGACGCTGCAGGGATCAATGAGAAGGAGTAGGAGCCAGTTACCTGTGATAGGTAGCTGATTCTGAACAAAGATGAAGGAATTCTAGTGCAGATTTTGTAAATGAAATGTACACACAGCAGAACATATCACCACTTTTTTTAGGGACATTTTAGGGGAAGCTGAGCTTCCCTTGCAGTCTTAGAGCAATCACCACTGATAGACAGTATAAAACATGGACATACCCGTCTGTTCCTGATAACATGAAATGAAGCCACAGTGGATATGACTCGTGTTTTGAGCTTCCTTTCTAACAGCTATATGGGGCCTGTAAGTCACATGAACTGAGCTGTGTCTCTGATCAGACAATCTAGCAATCCTAATATTTTCTGAATTGCAGAGTTAGAAAAAATTTCAACCAGAGTTGATTATCAGTCGATATCTAAATCAGCCTTTCAGACTCAAGCTTTTTTTTTTAACCAGACTGTAAATATGCTTGTAAATGCCTTTGAAGTCTGTTGTTTTTTGTTTTTATTTTGTTTGTTTTTTTTGGCTGGATGTGTGACTTCCCGTCTTTCTGTAGCCAGCTTCGAGTGGATCCTTAATGGACATCAACTTTTAGCACCTCTGCAGAGGCTACATTTTTCTAAACATGATGTTGCCCCTTGGCACATTGACACACACACACACTTATGCATACTTATAAAAATGCTACTTTATGAGCGCATTTGAAAGCTGTCATGGCTCATAAGCAGAGAATTTTATGAAGCACTGAGGGTATTTGACTGTTTGAAATTAAAAAAAAGAAATGGAAATGTTGATCCCTTGAAATTAAAGTGGCAACATGAGGAGTTTTGAAATGTAGCGCCCTCTATGGTCCTGGAGCTTTTTGTGATAACTGCACATCTCAGTCTGTGTCATTTATCATCAAAATGTTTGGTTTCTATGTATTTGTTTTGGACTTTTTACTTTAGTCTTGAAAGCCCAACCAGGGACAGGGATTGCAGGTTAGCTGTAGCTACAGCACACATCTGTATGAATGTATGGCATCTCGTTTGTTTGCCTTGTGGACAAGTAAAAAAGTGATAATTAACTGGTGACTGTTTACTTTTTGTGCATGTTTCTCTTCATGAAAATCTTCTGAAGCCCTTGTGTGTTTCCTTCATGAGAACCTTATGCTCCTTCAAAGCTCAGATACCTCACCCCTAACCCTTCCCCTTCCTGCTCCTTCTCTCCATGACTCCACCTCCAGGCTTTACAGGATCAGAGGAGTGCTGGAGTTTCAGCTTCATGCAAAGCTGCTGTTTGTTTTGGTCACAAAGAATCAGCAGAGATGAGAATAATCTGTGCAGCTTTGAGCTCTGCAGAGACTCTGCTGACGCTAAGGTGAGATGAGGAGGAGTTAACCTACTTTTGGCTGCAGGTGGGAACACACAGAGGAGTTCACCTGCTGCAACAAAGACATGGATTCAAACTCGTGAGAAGAGCTGTAAATATATTCCTACAACTAAACGCTTCTCTAAGTGTTCATGAGCCAAACTAATCTTGGTCTAAAGTCTGCTTTATGTGTCTGTGTGTGAATAATGTGCAGGCACTGATAAGCCATCACTGCAAGCTACTTAGCTGAACTGATTCAACATGGACACAAAGCTCCTGAAAACACTCTGAAAATGAACCAGGTGAGCTGCACATGTTAACACTTAAACCCCAGTTTTTTCCTTGAACTTTAACTAGAATATTTCCAACCAGCCCCCTCTGATTGTTTGAAGGTAAAGTGAGAGCGCAGCAGGAAGTCACACTGAAAAAACTGAAATGATGTCTGTATTCCTTTGAAAAATCTGCCATTGAGATAAGGGAAATGTACTCGTTTAGTATCTTGCACTGTGACATTATTCTTATTTCAAGAAATCAAACAAGAACATTTTACTTCACTCTTTGTAAACAATCAGGGGGTCATTTTTGTCTTTTAATATCTTGAAAGACATTTTCTGGACTTATCAAGTGAATGGGGCTCAAATTAAGTCTATAAGAAATTTTTACTAAAATCACCTTGTTTGATTTCAGTTTTTAAGGTGCATGTATCTGGTGCCAAGGTAAACATCTGATTTGGTGGACTGAAGAAAAGTGATTTAAGGGACTTTGAACTTGGCATGGTTGTTGGTGCCATAGTATTTCAGAAACTGCTGATCTACTGGGATTTTAACCCACAACCATCTCTAGGGTTTACAGAGAATGGTCCCAAAAAGAGAAAATATCCAGTGAGCGGCAGTTCTGTGGGACAAAATGTCTTGTTGATGCCAGAGGTCAGAGGAGAATGGACAGACTGGTTGGAGCTGATAGAAAGACAACAGTAACTCAAATAACCACTGGTTACAACCGAGGTCTGCAGAAGAGCATCTCTGAACACACAACACGTCCAACCTTGAGGCAGATGGGCTACAGCAGCAGAAGACCACACCGGGTGACCCTCCTGTCAGCTAAGAACAGGAAACTGAGGCTACAATTCACACAGCAACACCAAAACTGGACAATAGAAGATTGGAAAAATGCTGCCTGGTCTGATGAGTCTGGATTTCTGCTCCACATTCAGATGGTAGGGTCAGAATTTGGCGTCAACAACATGAAAGCATGGATCCATCCTGCCTTGTATCAACGGTTCAGGCTGCTGGTGGTGTAATGGTGTGGGGGATATTTTCTTGGCTCACTTTGGACCCCTTAGTACCAACTGAGCATGGTTTAAAGTCCACAGGAAAAAAAAAAGACACAAAAGAAAAAAAGACACAAAAAAAGAAAAAGAAAAAGAAAAACAAGGAAATAAGAAAAAAAGAATAAAGGGAATAAAGAAGAAAAAGAAAAAAAAGAAAAAAGATAAAAAAGATAAAAAAGGGGGAAAAGGGAAAAATTAAAAAAAAGAGAAAAAAGAAAAAAGGAAAAAAAGAAGAGAAAAAATAAAAAAAGGGAAAAAAGAAAAAAGAAAAAAGAAGAGAAAAAAGAAGAGAAAAAAGAAAAAGAGAAAAAAGAAAAAAAGAAAAAAAGACAAAAAAAGACAAAAAAGACAAAAAAGGGAAAAAAGAAAAAAATGAAAACGGGAAAAAAGAAAAAAAAGAGAAAAAAAGAAAAAAAAAGGGAAAAACTAAAAAAGAAGAGAAAACAGAAAAAAGGGGAAAGCAGAAAAAAAACGAAGAAGAAAAAAAGTCCACAGCCTACCTGAGTATTGTTGCTGACCATGTCCATCCCTTTATGAGCACAGTGTACCCATCTTCTGATGGCTACTTCCAGCAGGATAACGCTCCATGTCATAAAGCTGGAATCATCTCAGACTGGTTTCTTCAACATGACAATGAGTTCCCTGTACTCAAATGTCCTCCACAGTCCCCAGATCTCAATCCAATAGAGCACCTTTGGGATGTGGTGGAACGGGAGATTCTCATCATGGATGTTCAGACGAAAAATCTGCAGCAACTGTGTGATGCTATCATGTCAATATGGACCAAACTCTCTGAGGAATGTTTCCAGTACCTTGTTGAATCTATGCCACCAAGGGTTAAGGCAGTTCTGAAGGCAAAAGGGGGTCCAACCTGGTACTAGCAAGGCGTACCTAATAAAGTAGCCAGTGAGTGTATGACGTGACGTGATCAAAGAAAACTTAGTGCACAAAAAGAGTAAATACATGTTGAAGTAGTAGGAAAATGACTGAGAATCTGCTGTGTACGACGACAGCATTTAATGAATATGATGCACATGGGGCCAAGACCAAAACCCACAAGTTGAAGCATCTCAAAAATTGACACACCCAGAATGGCTGGAGAGGAAAGACCACAAGACTTCAGACTGTGTGAGGCCTTCTGGCGTTCCAACAACGATAGACAATGCTGCTTTTTGGAGAGCACAGAGACAGCCTCCACCCTCAGCTCCACCATCATTTCACAATTTTTGGATGATCAGCCACAACCGGTTTCAAGCGCTCCAACACCCCAGAGCCTGAAGCTGAAAACCTCCTAAATGAATCTTGTTCAAGTCATTGGGAGATTAATGTATGTTTTCTGTTGCTGAACTCACTCCTGTTGGTCTGTCTCTGTGCTGCTGAAAAGAAAACACAAACAGGAGCTGAAAGAGTCTGGTCCAACATGAGGCAGCTCTTCAGGGAGAGTTTTGAGAGCGTGAACGGATGAATCTCTGAGAGCAGAGGGAGTACGAGGGACGGGTGAGGAGGAGCAGCTCAGAGTTTGTTCTCAGAAGAACAGACGCAGGAGTTTGGATTTGATTTCTGTCATCAGATCAAAGATTTCTGAGGTATGTTGATGTTCAGCGCCTCTCAGGATCGGGTGTTTCCTCATGCTGACAGAAGAAAAAACACACTGATTGTGATGGAGAGTGTTACTGTTTGCAGTGTGTCATCAGAGGATTGTTCTGTGTAATCTTCAACACACACACTCAGTTTGCTAAAGACTTTAGAGTGCACACACACAAACACCCACACACACAGTGGGACTGTGTGTAAGACACACGTCAGCTTCTGAGCAGACTGAAGACTCTCAGTCACCTGTCAGTGTTTTTATGTAGATTCATGTTTAATGACAAAAAAAAGCTCAAGTTAAATGTATATTTTAAAAATCTGTTTTCTCTGAATCAGCATCAGCCTGCAGCGTCCCTGTGGCTAAACTTAGCTTTAAAGCCTCTAATCTGTTAACTTCTGCCTTTGTCAAGGAGGCCAGCACCAGCTGCTCCTGACCAGCCTCCTCCTCCTCCTCCTCTTCCCTCTCCTCCTCCTGATGTAGGTAGAATATTCTAGTAAACAGCTGTTGAGGATGAAGCAGGAATGTTTCCACAGAAGGACTCGTTTCATCTTCCTTTTTTATCTCTAAGAAGGAAAACTTGTGACCTTTGACCTCCTATTTAAAGCCCCTCACACAGGTTTGTATATTAGTCACACCTTTACTACACAGCTGGAGGAACACACCCTCTTATACACACCTTTCCCTCATTGTTGGAGAGCACATGAACCAGCAGGAGGCGCTAACTTTAAATGCTAAGCTATGTATGTCTTCAACCAGAGGACTGAGCATCACAAACTGTAGACACTTTAGACAGACTGGACACAGATCTTGTAGAAGTTAGCTGTTGGACTGAAGCTGATTTTGTTGCAGATGTTTGATCCTGTGGTGTGTATCCAGGGTGTAGCTGAAGGGAGACTCTGAAAATGAGCAAATGTCAGAACCAGCAAAGGAAGCTGACAGCCTAATTCAGATTTTCAAAATTATGATCTGCACCAGGTATTGTGCAATATGAAACAAGTTCATCACTACTAAAGTGGAAGGAATGAGAAATAGAAATGGAAAATGGGTCTCTGGAAAATGAGAAGCTATTGGTAAAAAAAAAACAAAAAACTGGCACAACAACGAGCTGAAGAGGGTTTCCCCCTCCGTCAGTCTTACTTCTGATCTTAATGTACCATTAAAGTTATTAACCATGGATCTCACTGGGAGCCAGACTCCAGATGCTACAGCTATTAACTATCATCTTTTGTTCAATGCCTAAATACAGATTGTCTGTCAGATTGCTGTTTAACATGAGTCTGGTTCTGCTCGAGGTTTCTGTCTATTAAAAGAAATGTCTTCTCCCTTCTGTAACCGACTTCATGCTGTAGATGCCTCTCCTCATGGAGGGTTAAGCTAAGATCAGGCTCCTTATCTGGTCTTGACGATGAATCTGTTAGTAATAAAACTTGACCTGCTTTTTTTGCAAAATCTACAGAAAGCATTTGTTTTGATTTGGTGCAAAATAACAAAGATTGATTGATTTAAAAAAAATCACTTTATTAGCTTCCAATCACAGAAGAAGACAAGACTGAGTGGCTTGAGTTCATTTATCAAGGAAAACTGTGCATGTGTGTGCTAGTCACTTCACGGCCGACTGCTTTTCCAACTGTGGACAGTACAACAGAGGGCTAGTGAATAGACTGGTCCTGAATCCAGGCCCATTACCAACCATCCGCCAACAAACCTTGGACCCTGGAAATCTGAGTATTTTAAATGCTGTGTGCTGTGGAGCAGGTGTAAGAGCTTTTCCTCAGTGTCCCCTCCTGTCTCTGTGTTAGCTTAAGGATGCTAACTTTAGCTGCAGTTAGCCTGTTGTTTTAGCCTGTAATGTCACGGTGAATGAGCTTTGCTGTTTTCTAAACATTGTGCACTCGGAGCTCATGGCGCCGCTCTCAGTGACGTGGAAGGGCCGGGCGGTATCAGCGGTGGCTCATTTACATATTGAGGTCACGCCCACTAAATCAGAGCGTTCTGAACAGAGGGGCTATGAGAGCCTGGAAACAATGCTGCTGTGCTTGATTTATTGGCTTTTTGGACCAAAACATGTTACTACCATTTCATGAAGACATCAATGATCCATATTAAACTGCAGAAAAGGAGCAGAATATGGGACCTTTAAAAGATTAACCTGGGGCTGTGTATGCAGCACACCTGCCATCTGGGTGCTTAGCTGTGCAAAATGAAAACATATGGGTTTGTCCTCATCTTCAAACAAAGGTGATTTAAAAAAAAACTAATATGGAAAAAAGTGTGCAGACGTCTCTATTTTTCCTGCTGATGCAGAGCTGATTATAATCTAAGAGTTCAAGTTAATTTTCAAGCACTTGATAAAAGATTCTTAGCACGATAAACTGCATTAAATTTTTGCCGTTTGTCTTTTTGCACCTGCACCTCACTGTTCCCTTCCAGGTTTCTATTCTTACCTTTGTTTTGCATCCTGAGTTTAACACTAAAATCTACCTGTTTAAGTTTTATTTGCTGTTAGATATCATAGATGGTCTCCCCTGAGAAAAACTGGACAGCATTTTTTAACCCCCCCCTGCTCAAACCTGGTTAAATAAAGGACATATATGAGAGGATACATAAATAACATATTATTCACAGACACCCTGAGGAGATTAAATGACTTTAATCTTCCTCTGAGATTTTTTTCTAACATATCTTGCAAAGTAAAAACAGAAACAGTCAGAACTTCATGCACTAGTGTTTCTTCAGCAGCTGCACTGCATGTCATGGTCTGGCTGATCAGAGACGATTTTTTTTGGACAATTATCCATCATAGAGCAAAATCAGACTCTGTTTAGATTAAAAACACAGCATCCTGAGAAGACAGCTGAAGTAAATCAGTTATCACAGGGAAACAGATTAAATGCCTCGATGCATACCTCCCTGTTTGAAACGTAAATCTGAGCTAAATATTCAGCACTTCTTCAGAGACATGAGCAGACGCCAGCTGAGCACCACATTCTGCAGCTGCAGCTCAGAGACAGAGAACTTATGCAACGACCAGGAGGAGTTTTTCACACTTCAACCCTGATCAAGACAGAAAAGGATGCTGTGTTTCTGATTCTCTGTGATCCACATGAACTGGGACACAAACACAAGCTCTGAGCTGTGATTAATTCATCACCACATTTTAAGATAAGACACTCTGTCAAAGTTGACGCATCCCGAAGTGGTTTTGAAGACAGAAGTGATTCTCTGTGAGCGGTGAGACCTCGGTCTGCATGGATCGAGGTGGGTCTGAACCAGCAGATGATTCTCATTACAGAGAGCCTCAGAAAAACTAAATCCCACGCATGAGCCCTCCGTCTTTAAGGTTTGGAGACAGATTTAAAGTTTAAAATACTTTCCCTGCAGCTGGGAGTTAGATGGAGCCCAGGCTCTTCCAAGACGACACATTTTCTGACAAAGATGTGGCGCGCTGAGAGAAAATAACATTAAGGGGCTGAAAGAAGTTGAATGATACCAGGCTATGGTAAAAAGTAAGAAATGTGTCAGACACAGTGAACACAGATCATCAGGGTTAGGCAGAGGAAGGGGAAGTAGATCCAATGACCCCCTCAACACCTGAGTTTGATGGTTAGTCATCTCTATTCACAAATTCATTAGAAAAGAAGTAGGTTGAAGTAAGGTTCTGTGAGCCATGTGCCAAAGAAAAGCTTCAGTGATTTTTGATTTACAGTTAAACTGACTCAGACTCACAACAGACTTACGTCGGGCTGATCCTCAAGGGGTATGACAAACTAACTTCCCATAAAGCCACATAATTTAACATAAGCCTAGAGGGCCGATTAAAAAACAACATGTTAGCTCTAACCTGGACTACATGTCAGTTTAACTCGGATAACTACTGCAGGTCAGTCAGACAGGATTAGCCTGCAAAAACCTGCTGCACAAAAAGCCTTGGCAGTAATCCCATGAGAGCAGTTTGGCTGAGAACACAGGAGGGGACACAAACAGGATAAAAATAACCCCCAACTATCTGATCAGCTAATTTAAAAAAATGTTTCATTTAACACACCCTTAATTTTCAATGACTTACAGGAGTCTTTTTTTTTGTTTGTTTGTTTGTTTGTTTGTTTGTTTGTTTTTAAATCGTGAGGGTAAGACTCTTGGAAGACCAACTTCATACAATAACTTAAAACTGGCCACTTCCGGTCTCAGCCCTAGAAATAAAATCTCCTCTAAATCAGGTGCCAGAAAATTAGTAGAGCTCTAAATTAAAGTTAACATTAGCAAACTTTATGTGGGGAAAATAACAAAATATTCAGTTTTCTGCGACCTAATTGCTCACACAATTCTCTTGAAATATAGACCTAATCTCAATTTTAAATTCATTTTTTGTGTGATTTCTTTATCCCTTTACTGTGTGAGATATGTATAAAAAATATTTATAACAAGAGTTTTTATTAAAGTTTCCTTTAGTGACAAATGCTGATGATTTTTTTCTTAACATTGTATTATATCTATTGGTAACTACAGTTATTATGTATCAGTGCAGCTCAAAATAACCATATTCTACAACAACTGTTTGCAACCAAACAATAAACACTCCAAATAAAGTTATTACAGATTATTTCGCTTCATTGGGAAATTAATTTGGGAGAGATCAGTAAATGTGATATTTTTTCAAATGTGTCTATTTTAAGATTTTGTGTATCATGTGTGTGAGTGTGCGAGCGCGCACGTGAACGTGTATTGAATTGGGATGTTTATTGAAGATGTAGTGGATATATGGGGGGTCGGCCTACATACAATATATCTTACGATATATCGACGATTTAATTTATCGCATTTAATTCAAGTCAAATATAAAAAGGCTGTTTTTCTACTTTGTTTATACTTGTGCTTTTATTTTTGAAGGTAAGAAGTCATCCGGTGTTTTAGCACCGACCATAGCATACTACTACTACTACTACCACTGCGCAGTCCTTCACTTTAACCGTGACTGTTCTATATTAGGAGATGAATTGGACTCACCTCATGCTGTCAAACGCCTTCTTCGTGCACAGTTTCGTCTAAGCAAATCTGGATTTGTAGTTTAACTCCCTCCGCTCCGTGTCCAGCTCCTCCGGTCAGACCTAGAGTTTCTCCCCGGACGTCCAGCAACAGGCGGCCAATAAAGTTGGAAAACTCCCCGCTCATGTGCTCCCGAAGAAACCATCCCACAGAGTCCGGTTCAATCAGAGACCGGTGACTCGGTGTGACGAGTCAGTGTGCAGTCCGGCATGCAGCCCGGTGCTTCACCTAGACTGTGGGGTCTTTCGGTGTCTGTTTCATTGATTCTTATCCCTCCTCCTCCTCCTCCTCCTGTTCGCCCCCTCCTCTCCTCCAGGCTGGCACTGACTCCAGATTAACATCTACCTCCCCCCTCCGCAGCCTCTACCTCTGACACACTTACAGAAGTCAGCACTTCTCCAACTAGTTTGTCCCTGCAGACCGTTCAGGTTTGGGGGTAGAAGACCCGAATCGAGCCCTGCTTTGAGTCAGGGATCAGTTTGAATCTCAAACAGTTAAACACTCAATATTTGGATGATTTTGACGAGACAGTGAATGGCAACGTTCAGTTTATGCTCCTTGTAGCGAGCCACTGACTGGTATAGATAAATGGTCAGGGTCTGGTTTCACCTGTTAAGGTTCCCCCACCACCTTTACGTTGTCCTTCTTATTACCTGTTCACCTGGCTCAGACACATTCAAACTGTCCAGTTCGGGTCAGCACGCTACAAAATATGGCGTACCACGGACTAATCCCGAGAAAGATCGCCAGTTACCGAGACCAGCACTTTTTGGGAACCTTCCATTAGTGTTTATCCTCTATGGTGTTCATCAGCTGGTGACGCTCTCAGTACAACAGTCTTCTTATGATCAGGTGACTGACAGGCTGAGTTTTAAAGCAAACATTTAAACTGCAGTTCCAGAAGTGTCCACAAGACGGTGTCTGCAGAACGACAGAAACTAGGCCTACATCAAAGCTGATATTTACAGCAGGAATTACACGCTTAGTCTGGTTCTAAATGTAATTAAATAGAGCCTGAAATGTTTGTTTTGGTCACGGTGACATACCTGTACACATCAACTGGTGTTAATGTATGTTGCAAAAGCACTCAAATGAGAAGCTAGTGGTAGGTTTATATCTGCTTAGTTCTGTTGGGTGAAATTACATGTAGAGAAGAAAAATTATATGATTTTAAATTAGGAATGTTATATATATATATATATATATATATATATATATATATATATATATATATATATATATATATATATATATATATATATATATATATATATATATATATTTATATTTATATATATATGTATTTATATATATAAGTGGTGGGACTTGATTAAAAAAAATCGAATTAATTGTGCCATTTGTAATTAATTAATCGTAATTAATCACATTTTAATCACATGAATATTCAACATCAGAAGCAACACTTTTCAACAGATTTTGGTAGAAGACTAAATCATTGAATATTCTCATACGCAAGTTTAAACAACAAAATCCTGTTTATGTTGTGCAGAAGATGTTTTTTTGAGGACACTACTTTAGTCCCACCACTAATATATATATATATATATATATATATATATATATATATATATATATATATATATATATATATATATATATATATATATATATATATATAGGTTGGTGCAAATATACCAAATATATATGCAGAATATGTACTTACAAGAAGCCAACATGCTTGATTATAAGTACGATAGGCCACTATCAAGGGAAAAAGTACAACTGCAATCCAAAATTTATTTTAACATTAGGTATGAATGCTTTAGTGCTTATTATTAATTATACTTTGCCTTTTATATTTGAGTATAACTTCAAGCAAAGTATGCTTAGACCTTCCTGTATACTTTTAAATATAAGGGAAGCAAACTTAGATATTTAAAGTATACTTTTCTGTTTACTTCAAGTATACTTTCGAACAAATTTTTAGATATATCTAGAGTAAACTGAAAGTTTACTACCTTAAAAGGAGCTAAAAGGCACATACTCATACATGTATATATATAAAGTGTGTAGGTGTGTGTTTCCTGTATGTTGCAATGACTGTCTTACTGACTGAAACCTTCAGACGAATGTTACATCAATAAATCAAGACCATCTTCTCGCCCCCTCACCGCACTGTGTGAGGTGTGAGCAGTGAATTAATATTACATCTTCACGACATGAAAACACTTCAAACTTCTTCATTCCACAGTTCTTTGGATTCATGATCCAGCCCATTCCATCACAGATTCAGTATTTGGTCTGGCCACAGGGGGGCACACTGTGCATGTGCATTAAAACCATGCCCAGATCAATTTATGGGAACAAACAAGTGTTTAAGTTCTTGTCGTCTGACAGTCTGACAGTCTCTGGGCAATGAGCTGCACACAGGAAACCACAGACTCTCATCATATCTACTTCTTTAAAGGAGATATGGGCAGAAGGTGTGACTGCTGCACGCATGCACACACACAAACTGAAGCTGCAAACTAACAAAAACATGAACTCTGAGATGTGAAACATTAACTCTTAAACTGTCTTTATTTCACTTATTTCACAGTAGATCAGGTTAATGTCCGATAAAGTTTGGAGGCTCACAGCGATGGTTTCCTTCAGCAACGCTGATCACACGTTTTGATAAAGTAACTGTCAGCTTCGGGGATGTGGCTATTTGAGCCATTGTTGCTGTTTAGATGTGTGAGATACTGCAGATGTTCTGGTAAAGAGAAACTGATGGTTTTCCTTTAAAGGACAGGATGTTTAATGTAATTTAAGAGCAAGCCTCACCCTCAGTGATGAAAAGCACTGTTCCAGCCCAGGACACACAATTACAGTTCCCTTGTGTCCACTAGAGTCTGCCTCCAGCAGATGGACACTCAGGGAACTGCAGCTTCATTTTTACCTCCACCAAGAAGGTTATGTTTTTGAAAGTGTTGATCTGTTTGTTTGTTTATTTGTTTGTTTGTCTGTGAGCAACATAACTCAAAAAGTAACAAACAGATCTGGATGAAATATCCAGGAAATGTTCAAAATGTGATAAGGAAGAACTGATTAAATTTTGGAGGTGATCTGGATCACCGTCTGGATCCAGGATTTTTTTAAAGGATTCTTTATCATTGTGAGATAGGGCTGTTTTCACCATATGTGTTTATTACTCCACAAGTGCAAAACACTACAAGACAAGGTCACCATAATTTCTGTCAGATGTAAAAGTACGATCCAGATCCTGGAAATATTCTGGATACTAAGATCTGGAATATGAAATATGTACTGGGTCATCATAATTTTCAACACTGTCAGGAAACAAATTATCGTACAAACCTGCAACTAACACCAAATTGTAGCAGGCAGTCTGCTGAAAGGGAGTATAACATTAAAGTAGGACTAAAGTGTGGCATGGCAATCACAAAATGTATGAGATCTGCGCTCTCTAAGTGCTTTTCTATTTATTCATTTTTTTCTAATATTAGAGTTTACATTTGTGTCTCTTTACCAAATCAAGCTTCCTGTAATCATGCTCGTAAAGACTCATGAGTTCATGTTTCAATGCTGAACTTCATCAGTCAGCACAAAGTTTGTAGGTTAAAGTGAAACATCAGAAACATCACGTATCTTGAAGTGATGAAGCATAAATGAGGGTCATGAGACCATCACAGCGCTCATCAGGGTGACTCCAGTCATCTGTTGAACAGTTATCTGTGTGGTTAAACAGGTTAGTAAAAACCAAACACAAACACTGTATGCTGCAAAGGAAAGAGGAACACAGTGCACTGATAGAAGGAACTCATAAAACAAATTCACACATTGAGAGAGTGTGAACTGTTGGTGACTAAATATCTATTACCTTTTATATACTTTTATTGCTCCGATAGTTTTTGCCTAAAGCTTTGCTCTGACCGTGCATATAAATGTTTCATTTATTTGTTTCCTAAACCATCAGTTCACTTTACATGATCCTGTACAAAAGAATAACAATCAACCTTAACTTGATTTGACTTTACTGAGTTACCACTGTGCGCAAAGGCTTCAAGTTTCACATCCAACAAACCGGAAGGATAAGTTTCCACTTCAGCATGAGATCATCAAAAAACAACTGGTGCACATCTTTCAAGATACAGAAATGGCTCGAAATTATTCCAAGAACATACATTTAACTATTTTTTCTTTGAGATGGTTGTTAGGGGGCGTTTTTGTCTTTATTGATTGGAAACCAGAAGAGAAACAGGAAATGCAGAGTAGCGAGAGCGGGGGATGAAAAGCAGCAAACGCACCACACGAATCTCATTCCTAAATCTGCAGACAGCATGAAACACACATCACGGATATCACACCTCACACACATCACTTGGGCTTTAATACTACCGCAAAGGGAATTTTTTAGCAAGTTTTGAGTTTGTTTTCACATGAATTCAGGAGGATGAGGCCTCTGAGGTGGTTTTAACCAACTTCGTTAACCCAGAGGATCCAGATGAGCGAGGAGCTCGCCACTTCTGCTTTGAGCTACAGTTCAACTGATATCAGTTTTTCATCAGTTGATGGCTTATATCTTCACCTGATGTTAAGTTGTTGTTGTAGTTTTGCTGCCAAAAAATTGATAATGACAAATAAGAAACAACTCATCTGTATCCAGCATACATCTTAGCCAGGAGCATGTTTAGACAGATCTTTAATTCATTTATAACGTAGAAAAACACACATTAGCTTATAGATTTGAGGACATGAGAAAGGTTTATAACAGAAGAGTAAACTGAATTACTTTTTTTACATTTAAACAGAGTTCATATCAAATACCAGACAGCAGCTTTTGTGGGTTTGATGTGTTTTCATTCAGGATAAATGATAAAACTGTTGTTAGTCAGGAAGAGGCTGACTGAGGCTGGCATTCAAAGCAGACCCATGAGAGTAAAGAAGCTCAAAACTTCATCAAATTGATTGAAACATGCTTTTATCTGTTTTTATCTGTTTGTGGATGGACTTGATTTTTAAGCCATATTAAAAACCCAGACTTCATTCTCTCTTGTGGAAATCCTGCGGTTGTTCACTCTGTCAATCAGCCGGTTATTTCAAAGGAACATCAATCAGATTGAGGAATCAACTCATTAATACATCTGTTAATCTTTATTTAACATCATACAGTATGTGCCACTGATTACAAAGAGTACAATGTAGCTCCATTTGTTGATTTGGAAAAGGGTTTTGATCTTGAGGGATGACTAACCAAGCTAATAGCTTGACTTTATGTCTGAGAGCCACCTGGCTTGGTTTAAGAGTTAATGTTCTGTTCTGCAGTCAGTGAAGGTGGATCTATTGGTGTCCCGCAAAGAGGCGTACTGGGTCCTTTACGTTTCAGTATCTGTTAATCACATGGCTCGTGCTGCAGGTGATTCTCATGTTTGTCTATATGCTGATGACACCTTTATTTATACATATGAAGCTAAGCGAAAGTTCAGTCAGGAAGACTATCTCTTCACGCATGATCTCTAAGCCTCAACCCATTTTACCGCTATCCTTCTCGCTCCAATCTCAGCGCTCATTTTCATCCAATCACGATCCACCACACTCCCCCTAACCAATCAGTATTAGCTGTCAAATTTAAAAGTGCTTTCTCTCTCCTCCCATCCAGCTGTCATCCAGCCCGTGGAGTTCGTCCAACCCACCTCCACCCCTCTCACCATCTCTTTAGGATCCTGGCCATCTTCTAATTAATCTTCAATTAAAGATCATCTCTAAGAAGAATTACTCTTCTCCACCACCACCAGATTTGAGACTCTGGGGAAGTCTTCTTTCATGGGATCATCTTATCCATCCTGCGGCTTCCCAAGATAATTTACTTTCTGTGGGGTCTAAGCGCCAAAGACATTTACTGTACACAATAAATCTCATTGCATTCATTCTGTCTTCTCTTCCTTTACCATTAGTCTGTCCTGATTGAACCAGTTCTGATACTTGTACTGTCCTTAATCTGTTTTGCACCACAGGCAACACTTGTTGCCGAAGTGTATCACTGTCATTTTATACTTACAATAAAAAATCTCAACATTACTAATGCAACTTTTTCCACCTATATGCTGGTAGGCAACTTAGACAAAGATTTTGGTTTATAGAGAATACTTTTCAGGTAGTTCCTGTCACATGACAATATCTGCTTCCTACTCCTTCCGGCAGAAGACATGGCGGATGCAAATCATCCTGGAAAGAGACAATTTTCATAAATTTCATATGTTTTTTTTCCCCCAAAACATATGTGTAATTATTTAATTATTGAAGTCTCTAGTGTAACCCCGTGGAAAACTTTTTTTTTTTTTCATGGGCCTATTTCTTTGAGTGGCAATAAAAGCTGCCGGTGGGCACATAATTAGTCTAAAACTAAAGGAAAACACTGCCTGCAGTATTGTTCATAATTTAATGCTGCCACGTACCACACCCCCAGCCCTCCCCCCACACACACACCACCTTTTTGGGACTCTATCATTATTCTGTTAAAACTTAATTGTTATTATAATAATAGCTATTTCTATTTAATTGTTGGGTGACCTTGTGACAAGCTGTGTGACTACCAGCAACAATTGTTTCCAGTCATAAAAATGATATTTTCGTCAAAACAAAGTACAAAATGGAAATAACGAACACAATAGGATTCAGAGGGACTCAACTGATAAAACTATATGCCTTACAACACTGAAAAAAAAATTGGGCATAAACCGGTTGATGCAGGCAGGTTTCAAAAGCATCCAACGCCCTTTCACATATCTCAGGTTTAAACACAAATAAAACTTAATGCATGGTTTGAAACAGGAAGTTACAAGTATCTCAGTATCTGGCTTTACAGTAAACCCAGGTAAGGATATTCAGCTTCAAATATTTGCTGCTAATGTTTAATAAAAGCTAAACTGTCATCAGATATCTGCAGAAGGGAGCCTGGATTACACCTTGCTATGTGCTTCAAGTTTGTTTGTGCATGGACTGCGTTCCTGCAGGAGGACGTCCTCTTCACAGCACAAACGGAAAGTAAAACACTTCTGACATCTGACATCTAACCACGCCAACATGTCTTTTCTTAGACCAGAGCATCAGACCACCAGTAGGATCCATGTGTGTTCAGAATAACTCTGTGAATTAAAGCTCCTCCCTCCTCTCTGCGAGGGTCCTCCCTGTCCTGAATACTGCCTGTATGTATGGAGTAAAAGTGAGTCTATGTTGTCCGATTGATGATCTACGTGAGGCTCCGTTCTTTAACTGTCCTCCTGCGCTCTCATCCTTCGGTTTAGATCTGAGCTGTGACTGTTCAGTGGTAACAGCTTCCAGCAAGCCCCCATGTCCATCTTCCTCCTGAAGGTGTCAGTGGTGAAGTAATACGCCACTGGGTCCAGCACGGTGTTAAAACACGCCACCAACAAGCTGTAACGGTAGGCAACCGTCATGGAGCAGGTGATGTGATGCCTGTTCAGGGACAGGACAAGCAGGGCGGCGTGGTATGGGAGAAAGCTGATGAGGAAGATGAAGAGGCTGGCAGCAATCATCTTGGAGATCTTTGAGCTGTCCACCAGGTCGGTCTGGGCAACGGTGCTCCGCTGGACAGCCCGGACCAGGCACCAGGAGCAGATCAACATGATGACTAACGGGATCCCGAAACCCACAAACAGCGTTGGAAAAACCACAAAGGGCTGAATGGCTATGAGCGGCTGGCTGTCGAAGCAGTTGGTCTGAATTTCCTCCTCCTTTTTGAGAAAATAGATCGGTACACTGGCGCCAAATGTCAGTAGCCAAATTCCCAAACAGATCCACCTGGCTTTCTTCCTAATCCCCTGGACCCGTGCCGACATCGGGTAGGTGATGGCCAGGCAGCGGTCGGAGCAGATGCTGGTGAGGAGGAAGATGCTGCTGTACATGTTGGCCTTCAAGACAAGACCCAGCATGTTACACATCTTCTGAGGGAGACCAGAAAAGCCCAAGTGGTAGTAGATCCTCATGGGCAGCGTGAGGATGAGCAGCAGGTCTGCACAAGCCAGGTTGGTCATGTAGGTGACGGTGTGGGATCTGGATTTGCCATTGTTGCGGAAAACCACCAATGCAATGAGGTTTAGAATTAAACCCACCACTGTGATGAAGGAGTATATGCTCACGAAGGGGATGTTGACATGGTCGTTTCCGTCATCGCTGCAGTTGTTCATGTTGGTGAATATCTGAAAGACAGGAGAGAGATTTTGAAGGCTAAAAGGATTTCATTTCTTCGTCTCTGTGGAAACACAACGAGCAAGTCATACAACGTAAAATCTGTATTGGAATAGTTTCCTGATTTCCAAACCCAGAAGATAACGTCTCATGATGTGTGGCTCTAGGGACAATGGTACATTTATTTTATTACAAAATCAGGAAATTATACCTTGATGTGATAAACAATGGTAAAACTGAGTGAGGAGGATAAAAATTATGTGCAGAAACATTTGGTCCATGAGCAGAAGCAGAGGAGCTTTTGTTTGTTTGCTTCCACAACAAAGCGAGGTCCCGTTGTGAATATAACTGACTAGTCAGTGGTGGTCTGTGGTCTGACCTTTTCTCCATCTTAACCCTGTTACAGAAACTCACTGAGTGCGTGACAGAGAGGCAGATCGCTGCAGAGGCCACAAGTTTTAGGTCACGCGGGTTTTGTTTATGATGGGTCTGTTTTTGGAGACACCAAACCACAAATATCAGTAACGAGCTGTTTCATTTCCGCTGACAAGTTGCATCCTTTGCTTCATCAACACCTTTAAAAACAACATTTTGAAATGAGTACATTTATACAGTTCATCACTCTTCTGAGAGTACAGGGGAGCACAGGGCCCACGCTGCTTTCACAACTAAAGGCCACATGAAACAGTACAAAGACGTGAACAACACAGAACGAAGCGTGAGAACTGTCTGAATGCAGGATCTGGATCTTCCTAAAATGCATCGCTTCAGTTTGCAGGTTGGTGCACATGTTGGAAATTTTAAAGAGGGTTTTACTCAGGGCCTCACTCACTGCAGGACTGAGATAGACATGATCTGGTTCACAAAGCACACACACACACATACTCACACCAAGGGCTCTAATTTCGTGGCGCAGTGCAGGGGGCTCAAGCCTGACGCACCCCGGGCAGTGTTAATTTTGTGCGGCCTTGTGCTGACAATTTGACAATTTGCGCAGAGATGGGTGTGACAGCACGCCAGGGGGAGGTGTCGGCAGATTCATGTTGGTGCAGTGACAATTTCTTGCCAAAAACAGCACAGAAAGTGTGCTGAAAGCTCGCCAGCTCCAACCTGGTCTATCCTCGGCGCAAAGTGGAGTGCACCCTCCGCAGCTGTAATTTGGTGACAGGCGCACATGTGCGCACATGTCATCAAAGCCTCAGAGGCAGGTTTCCAGAGTGTCAGGCACATTTTAATGCAATAAGCAATCACAGCAATCACTATTTGATGTAACCGTCTGAACCAGCATATACATTTATATCTGTATTAACTGTCCCGTCACATCTGATGTCAGATTAAAGCCGTTTGTCAGAATGGAAAGTTAACCTGACGGCAGCTGGAAGTTTGATGCACATCTTACAACTAAACAATAAACAGCCTTAACATCTGATACAGAGTATATCTGGTTCTCTCATTTCATTTAATTCAAAGAGGGAGAGAAAAGACGAAGAAAAAAGAGGCGAAATAAATGTATGTCACTCAGGATTTACCCGTAATTTCCCTTATTTCTCTGTTTTAGTCTTTATTTTTAACGTGATCTAAAAAGATGGAGTACATTGTTGTGAGGAGGATGAGGTGGAGACACCGGGAGAGTATACAGTATATCACCAAAGGTTCTGCTATTTGGCGATGACAAACCAGGAGTGCAGGTGGATCTAAAGTATTCTGAATGGATAAGCCAGCTGTGTAACTGTGTCTTAATTTTGTACTCCGAATAAAGACAAAGGAACAGATTACATCTGTCCCGGGAGCTGGCCCACAAGGTGACGCGCTTTGTGTCCTCCAATGTGCCCCGCTGTCCCTTCTCCTGCTGCAGGGACAGCAGCTCTGACCGTCTCCGCTACCGGGTCTTTCAAACACACTTCCATGGTGCTGGGGATCAGTCAGACATTTGCGTGGAGGGAGGTGTGGACGCGCTCCTCTGCGCCTTCAGTGCGCCTCTCTTGGCACTGCAGGAAACTTGCAAAGTGCGCCAGTCACACCATGTCCATGCGGCGAAGGCCGGTGCAGGGCAGGTGCGCCTTCGCTTGCACCTTGTCTATGAAATTAGAGCCCCAAGGGTTAAAAGCACTCTCTCTGGACATTTGCATTAGTCACTGTACTGAGAACCTTCATTGCAACAAGCTACTAATGCCAGACTTCCACCAGGTCCAGATCCGGTCCGCCTCCACCGACAGCGTTTTCAGAAAGGAGCATGAAGCTGGATCGCAGTACAGCTGAAGCCATGAAGTCAAAGACTTCCCACAGAAACCCAGGGGCAGAGTGGAGTCAAAGGAAGTTGAGAAGTACCAATTGAGGGAAGTTTGCACAGTGAGCAAAGAGGAGGTGGAAAACACTCTGCGGTATTTCTAAATATCTTGTCATGTCTTGGTGGTCATGTTTGGTTGGCACCTTTTACTTCAGTCTTCCTGTCTTTGATATTTGTCATGCCTGGTTTTGTTTTGTGGTAATGTCTCTCCTTTTGCTTGTTCACTTCCTGTCCAGGGCCTGTATTCACAAAGCATTTCATGAACCACTTGACTTACTATGCCAACATTGGTTGGCTGACAGGGAACGTATCTTCAACAAACAACCGTGCCCCCTCGTGTTAGGCGGCCTGTAAGCATGATCCTGATAGCTGCATCAGTTACATAACAGCGTGACGCCATAGCAACGCGACACAGTGTACCCCACTAAGAAGAAGAAAAATGCAACACAGACAAAGAGCAACTATGAGAGACATTCAGAAATTTGTCTTCTTTATGATTGGCTCTTTGTTACAAAGCACAATCAAGTTTTGTTTCAGAGAAGTCTGTGTGCCACCAGGAGAAATACAGCTGCTGTCGCACCATAAGCAACTATTCTTTTGACCAAACAACGGTCTGCAACGTTCCACCTTCTGGGATCGGATCGGTCAAGTCTGGCACCATAGACTGTTAAAAAAAAAAAAAAGGACATCCGCTTGCTGGGCTCCACACTTCGTAGAAATGTTTCTCTCGTCTGATTGTTGAGGTGATTTGAAGATATCATTTGGCTGTCTTGTATTCAAGTCTTCTTTTTTCTAAAAAGTTTCGCTTTCATTAGGTATATGAGGTTAAAAACAAGGTTTTACGCAACGTTTAGCGATGATTGACAGCTGCCGTTCTCGTGTATTTTTTCAGGGATTGTAAAATATGTCGGGAATTCCAGTTCCAGTTTGGTTGTTTTTTTCTGTTCCTTGAGTATAAGTCTGATCCTTAGCTCTGTGCTGATTCTCTCTCTGTCAGTGATGCAGCTGCACCTGAATGCTTTGCCAGCTGGTCTTAGCTCAGACTCAGGCACCTCACTGATACTTAAATCCTCCTGTTTGACACAAAGTGCAGATTAATTCTAACTTGAGCCGAAGTAAACTATGCCTTTCAAAAGTGCAGTGTCATTATTTTACATCCCTGCTGCAGCAGGAGGCAGGAAGACGCTGCAACAGTTTAACCACAGCGTGCAGAAAACCTAGTGTGTGAATTTCTGACCTTTATCTAACACAATGTAAAGTTACCCTACAGATCGGCCTGTAGCTCGACCTTTAGCCCTCTTTCCCACATGAGTAACATCTGGAGTCACTTGTCACATCGTCTTTTCACTGTTTGAACTCGTGGGAATCTTTTCAGTGCAGTCATCCTGAATCGTTCTGGCTCATTTTTAGAAACTAAACTTCTTCTAAACTAAAAGTGAATTCATCACAAGAGTTCGCTGACACATCTGAACTCTGCTGTACAACCACAAACCTGAGTCACCCAAAACATTCAATTTACATTTATTCTTTTTTAAGTGTGGGTGTCACAGGTTTCATTATGATTAAGACTGCTATAAATTTACATGCATGTAAAAATAGATCAATAAATGAAAAAAACACATAAAGGTTAGAAAACAGAGTTTTCTGCCTCCAGAACCATCTGGTCTAGCAGCTGATAGTCATTTAAATTCTCACCTTGATGCTAAAGCGATAAATACACTGCTTTATGATTTTAAAACAGTTTGTGACTGGTCAATAATGACGATTCAAATTAAGAAGAGTGGTTAAAAGCTAAGATGTGGACAATTTCAGGTTTGGTCAGTGGACCATAAAAAGAGATTTTTGCACCAATTTGTAGATTATTGCGTTTACTCTTGTTAAAACTGTAAACTGTGAAGTCTGTGTGTTGTCTATCATGAATCTCCTTTCAACTCAAACGGTAAGGACTTCCTCTTTCCATCCAGCTCATGGTGTCTGTGAATAAAGTTTATCTCGGTCAGAATAAGAGCTAGTGGAGATAGAGTGGAGATACTAACAGCTCATCTCAGACACAGTCAGGTGGAGCAGACCGCACAGAGCTGCAGGGCTCTGCGGGCCTGTTTGGTCTTCAGTTCTGCGCTCTCAGAATCAGACCTTGAGTGTGCTGTTCATGAGTGCTCTACGGTCTGTCTCGCGTGAGGCTGACCACACCCAGACCTTTTCCTTTAAGAGCCACTGAAGTTCAGCTCGAGATGCAAAGATCATTACTTTTAATCTTTGTCTATCGCTGATGTTTTTCTGACTCTTTGAGTGTTTAACGTGTATATACATATACAAACACGATGTATATTTGTCACAAATACACTTTCTTTAAAACAGAAAGAACAGATTAATCATAATTTTCTCATACTGACTCATTTTTCACTTAATAATGCGTTTTTTGTTCTCCCTGTGTGCTAAATTGTTAAATCTGAGATAGCTGTAGTATATTTCACTTTTTTTTGTGCTTCATGATGTATTTTAATCAGAATGAGCATATTCTTCTCTTTTTAAGACTTTAAATACTTCTCAAGAAATTTCTTGCTGAGTACAGTTAAGTTTCACTAGTTTTACACATTTTCTCATCAGATTTGATGTTTTTATCTTATTTCTCAGATGCCCTTTTCACCATGCAGAGCTGTCTGTTCATCGCTCTAAATGACATTCAGCAGCTGGAGGGAAATAAACCCTAACCCTAAGGAACAACAGAGATCACATCAGACATGAAGAGACAGAAAAATACATCTATGAGTTTATAAGATGCAAAAAAAAACCTACCTTGCTGCTGCAAAAAAAAAAAGGTCTTATCAACGACTTAATCTGAACTACATTCACCTGACAAGTTTAGAAAACTGTCTGGTTTCAGGATAAAGAGGCAACAAAAGAAAAAATTGTATTATTATTATTATTATTATTATTATTATTATTATTATTATTATTATTATTATTATTATTATTATAAGAGACTTGTTTGGATGGCCTAAAAAAGTTTGCTTCTCTGTCATCAGATTTTTGCAGTTTTATTATCCTAAAATCAGCTACTGCAGGAAAACAGGTCTGCACCTCTCCACTTCAATAATGTTAGAAAGATTAAGAGCATTATCGATGTACTATGTCAACAACATGAAGTCTAAAAAATGAGCCTTAGCAATGAAAATAAACTTTAAGGCTGATGATGGAGGAAAAAGTTTCTAATTTTTTATGGTGAGAATATACTACAAAGATGAAGTTTAATTTAAAAAATAAAGTGAAATTTTAAAGATTCAAGTCTAAATGATAAGCAAAGAGTCTAAACACAGAGCACAGGGATGAAAAAACTCCTAAACTTCTTTTTAGAGGTTAAAAAAAGGAAATGGTTTAAGAAAGATATGCTTGCAGAGCTTCTTAAAATAAAAATAAAAGGCAATAAACAAGAAATGTTTCAAATTTTCCTTTTCTTTTTGGGGGGCTCAGATTAAGTCTAATAAGACAGTTTCTACTAAAATAAGACACAAATACTTGCTTAGATTTAGTTTTTGCTGTGTGTTCTGTGATTATCCTCCTCTATGACTTCATCATTAATCTGATCAGACTTAAGACCTAGTGCTGACTCTCTGAACATTGTATATTTCACATCTTGCCGTGAAGTTGACAAAGTGCTAATCTGAACTTTGCTGACCAAGTTTTAAGAGGAACAAGTTGGCGTTTTCTCTCTTCTGTCTGCAGTTCCTGTTGAAACACAGCTTCCTCCGCACAGCCACTCACACTTCTTCACCAAACATTTTCCCGTACTGAAATAAAACGCTTCATTTTCAGATATCTAACCTGTAAAATAATGAATCTGTGGCTCAGAAAACCTCAGACGGCGGAGTAGAAGAGAAAGAGGATGTTTCTCTGCTCACACTTGAAGCTCTTTGTGTGGATTTATTTCTGACTAGTGATGTTTGAGCTCTGATTCCTGACAGTTTAACCTTTAACAACTTTATAATCCTTCACAACAAACTCATACAGTACACACACACACACACACACCCACACACATACACATACACATACACATACCCACACACACGTTTCCTCCTGAGTCATCTCCCACCATTGGTATTTTTCTGTTAATCTGATTATGATCTTTCTCTCTCTCTCTCTCTCTCACACACACACACACACACACACACACACACACACACACACACACACACACACACACACACATAGAAAACAGGGACGGTACAGGTCTACATATAGTCAGCATAGGTTAGCATATGTGTTCAGAGGTGAGCTGCTCTTTATTTACCTGCTGGTCGTGCAGAGGAGGATGCAGAGGAGGGAAGGGATGTGTGTGTCTCTGACACTCTGACACTGACAGATCTGAAGGTGTGTGTTTGTGTGTGTTAGAGAGAGAGAGAAAGAGAGGGAGACTACTGCAGGAAGTTGACCAATCTTGAGAGCTGCCTGTCACACGCCCTTTCTGCCGCCATGTATGTTTTAATTCTCTGTGAGTGAGTGTGTCTGTGTGTGTGTGTTTCTGAAACCTGCTGATGTGGAGATAAAGCTCACTCAGCTGCTGATATTTCCCCCTGTACCCTCATGTTGGTGTGTTTATTTCCTCTTCAACGTTTACAGACTTTTGTTTAGGGGATAAAAGACATTCATGTGGAGAAAAGTTCTGGAAATTCAGCAACATTTGTGAATTTGAAGTGCAGGTGAATGCTGCTGTTAATGCAGCTGTTTAGCTTTTTGCAGCATGTTGATGACATGATTTCACTTGTTTTATTCATGAGTTTGTAGCACAGTTCTCCTCACTGACACTGGTCAAACACTTCTACCAGCTTACCTAAAAATAAAGAAAAGAGAGAAAGGAACAGGTAACAACACACACACACAATGAGTGTGAAAGCTGCACCTCCCTAAACCAAATTCTTCAGTTATTCAGATAACTCCTGTTTATCCAGGCCTGATGAGATGATTTCATTATGTTAGATGATTTAATGTACACAGAGCTGTGTATTCCATCTTTTTAGGTGGTCACTGATTTAAACCTGATGGTATCTTCATGCTTTGTGCTTCAGTTCCTATGCCTTTTTGCTTATTTTTGTTTCGTTTTGTTGAGCTTTTTAAATCTGTGTTATACTTAAAAGAGCTATGAGGAGTTTCTAAATGATCTTGAAAAGGTGTCTCTTCTGAATATATACTCATACATAATCCACACTTTGAAATGAGATTATCAGCGCCAATATAGGTTATTTCGAAATGCTACTTCTTAGCTGTTTGATTGGGTCTGGATTGATTGACGGCACGTCTGGGTCTCCATGACAACACCTAGCCGGCTGACGGAGTTAACAAGTGAGAGGTCTGTGTTTTTCTTTGCTGAAAACGGTTTATGTGATTAAATTAGAAGTGATGTTGGACACAGGAGCTTAACTGTCAGACAGAAAAAGAACAGAAGAGAAGAAGAAAGCTAAACAGGAGAGTGATACAACTCAAGCTAAAGGCTAATTAGCCGTTTGCTCGGGCTGTATCAAGGCTAAGCTGTTTGTGACAGTGTTTATCCCAACCCACAGTCAGCAGTTATCCTGCAGTGGTCTGTTTAAACTTGGGAGTCTATCAATAAAATAAAGCAGAGCCAACTTTGACCCAGACTGTGAAGAAGGAGGCTCAAAGCGTTCAGATGATGAGGAAATAAAGATACAGAGAGCAGCATGTAGCTTCAGTTAGCTCGCTCATTAGAAACATTGGTTTGGCCTGTGGTGACTCGGTTTGAGTGGGATCATGTTCAGGACCACATGACAAATCTCTTATACCTTCGCCTCCAAATCTTCACATTGACTGATACAAGCCCAGCATATGACTGAAAACAGGTCTGAGGTCTAAACTGTCTCACCTGGTAAAAGTTATTTCCTGTAGAGAGGGAGTGTGGTGGCTCTGTTTCTGTTTCTGTAAAATATGATCATGAAGTGTTCATGAGAAGAATTGAATGTGACATGTTATTCTTTGTTTCATGTGAAACCAGAAAGCTTCTAGCCGTGAAGAAGATATGGGCAAGAGTGAAAATAGGAAAATACATAAATCAAATTTGGGTTCCTGTCACACTAGATGATCACAAGAAACTTTTTTGTGATCCTGAGATATTACTGCTTGCACATGAGAAACTTTTGTGTGTTCACAGGAAAGTTTCTCATGAGCAGGTAATATCTTATTGTGAGCACAGGAATGACTTCTGTGTGAATACTGGAGAATATCTTTCCTTTCATGCAATCCAATATCCTTGCACTGCTTATTGCTTGGGAGCCGATTGTCTTGAAAAAAAAAAATCTCTAAAGTATGAGAATTTTTCCAAACACGATACACTTTCTCCCAAGCAGGTAAAACTTTAAGGTGCACAGAAAATTTCTTTTAAGCACAAAAAATCTCTTGAGCATGTGAAACTGAATCAGTAGAATGGAAAACACCAGTATTGACTTTGTTTCAGCCCATCCATTCATTCTGACACAGACAGACTGGAACCCAGGGGCAGACAAAGAGTCAATAATACCAGATGCAGTTGAATGGTTTATTGACCGGTGACGAAGTTGGAGGCTGGGCAGAGCACAGCCTTTTTTCAGCTGTATTTAGAATTTATACTTAAATTAGATGCTCTGCATTTTCATATCTTTGTGTTATTTTATATACTACCAGGCCGAGGCTTAGAAATCATGAAAAAAATACATATATCAATAAAAATCTGATCTAGAAACACTGATAAGAAAGACTAAACGAATGAGACAAAGAAAACCTGATCGGCTTGCAGGTGGTCAGACAGTCGTAGTGTGAGAGGGGGGCCTCTGGCGGTGAAAGGGGTAATGACATGACTTACCATGATGACAGAAATACAAACCCTATGGAATAAATTCCAGTTGATGAACAAAGTAGTTTCATAAATATCAGAGAGGAAATTGATATTTTATTATCGAAATGTAAAGATTATTTAAGATAACGTAAATAATACTATATAAACCCATGTGTTCTATAAACGGAAGCCAGGACCTCGTGGCGCAACGGTAGCGCGTCTGACTCCAGATCAGAAGGTTGCGTGTTCAAATCACGTCGGGGTCATAACTTGTTTTCTCCCTTCCTAATCCCTCTGATAATTCATTTCTATGAGCAGACTTACATTTTGTTTTTGTGTGAAAAAATAATGAGTAAAATTTGCACTTTTACTCTTTCTTTGCACTTAAAAGCACAAAATAAGATAGCATTTCCCTTTACTTTCCTCTATTTTTACACAAAGCTGTGAGAATGTTTGTGTAAATTTTCTACAGTTCACTTGCACTGCCACAGTCACAGCATTGTTATACAGAAAGTGAGATCAGCACAATCAAAATGAAGCCCTGATGTCAGGAGTAAAGAAGGGACAGTGTGAAAAGTAAAAAGAAATATATAAATACAAAACAATTTGAGTTTAAATGAATTAAAGGAATGAAATCAAGAGGTAAGAAATGTTCAACTCTGTCTGTAACTGCTTCTAGCTGTTTACATCCTTCCCAGTACCAACAACAACAGGAGTGAGGCACTAAATCAGGGGTCTGCAACCTGCGGCTCTAGAGCCTCATGCGGCTCTTTGACTCCTTTGTAGTGGCTCATTGTAGCTTTAAAAAATATTAAAATAACGGGAATTTTAAAATTTTTCTTACAGATGGTATTAATGATAACTACACAGCAACTAAGTAAAATCATAATACAACATTTTTTAATAAAAAAAATACATTGCCTCTTGAAATAAAGCGTTTAATTTTTTTGGATTTTTTTGGATTTTTTTAATTTCAATTTTCTGACATTTTTAGAAATTAAGAAAAAAAAAATCCATATTTTTTGAAGGTAAAGCAAATTCTAAATTCTTTATAAAAATCTCCCTTTTTATTTGCAAATTTTACAAGGTTTTTCAATTTTTTGGAAGTAAAGCAAAATTTCAAAATCACATTACTTAGTGGTTGGTTTTTTTTTTTTGCAAATTTACAACATTTCAGCAAGTGTTTTGAAATATAAAAATTTTGCACATTTTCTAATTCCTTTTTTCTTTTGTAAATTTTTGAAATTTTTATTTTTTTTAAATTTTCAACTTATTGAAACTTCATAAATTTTACAAATTTGTAAAATCTATGACATTACAACTTTTTGTTTTTTTCTTAAATTTGCAAATTTATTAAAAATGAAAAATTTGGAAATCACAAAACACACACACAAAAACTTCTCATTTAGATAATTATTCACGAGATTATACACTTTTTTGTCTTGATTTGAAGATAAAGTAGATTTTGTGGCTCCCGAGTGACTTTCATCCAGGTGAGCTAAGGCAAAACGGCTCTTTTGAAAGTAAAGGTTGCAGACCCCTGCGCTAAATGAACGGTACCAGCCAAGGGGCAACACCTGGTTTGTTAAAATGAAGCCTATGAGGAAGTGCTATACAGTGGTGTTCATCAACAATCCGCTTGGAGCACGCTGAAGAAAGACCAGAAGTCAGGTTCACACCAAGCCAAAAAAAGAAAAGGAAAAAAAAACACTTACGGCATTAAAAAGCATATTTTTAGCCTGGTTCAGTGCTTAGTTTAAATCATGTTCCACCTGTTTGGTGTGCCATCAACAAAGAGCCAAGTCGGGGCCACGTTATTGCATCACTGTAAAACGTCAGTATGTCACTGCATACTTAGCTGCTCCAAGAGGAGAGGGTCTAGGCTGCGGAAGGGTTGTCAAGTGTACGATGATTATCGTATTTGAATGGGTATTTGGCCCTCTGTAGCATGTACAATCAATAATCCCCAAAAAGGCAATGTGCACAATAATTAGACCATTTTGCAAGATGAAGTCGGCCTGCCTCAGTCTGTGAGACAATTTTTTGTGAACAGGTCAAGGGAGGATGCCATCTCCACGACCCTTTTCATCAGGTTTGACCTGCAACACCTCATCACCAACCAAGAAAGCTCACCAGCGTCTCCACTTCCTCCACAACCTAAGAAGAGCCACAGCCCCAACCCCCATCATGTGCGGTCTGGTTCTACAGTTGAACCACAGAGAGCATCCCGACCAGCTGCATTACTGTGTGGTACAGCTGAGAAGATCATAGGAAACTCCCTCCCCTCGCCACAGGACATTAACAGCAGGACATTTATTTATTTATTTATTTATTTTTAAGCCTGATCTTAAGGGCCACTGTACTCTCCATGTTAGTGACGACAGTGAGAAATGTTAGTTTAAGTTAAAGTTTATTACAAAATATTTCAAACAGACAAACACAAATACAGAACAGACCGACAGCAAATGATCAAAGCTATGTAAGATAAATTAAATAACTCTGACTTTTTACTGATTTATTTATTTTCCTCCTAAAATAAATTCATAATGAAGATGATTTGAGGTTTACAAAAAAAATAAAATAGAGCACTGGGGAACTGTAGAAGTTTTAATGGAGGAGAATTGTAATGCTGCTGCTGCTGCTGATGATGATGATGATGATGATGATGATGATGATGATGATGATGATGATGATGATGATGATGATGATGTGGTAAGTTTTAGTTCATCTTACTGTTGAGAGAAAACACAGAGTTTGTTCAAACACCTTGACCTCAAATTACCACAGAAATAATAATCTTTGGGATGTTTGAGAGTTTAACAGGAAAAAGAAACGTGAAGTTTAACTTGTTAATATGGAGATAATATAAATTTGTTCAGAAGAATTCAGAGTTTAGGTTAGTTATGTCCACAAAGGGGCCGCCCCTCTGGCTGATTATATGGAGGTCTGTGAGACTTCCTCTCTGAATGTTTTCTGTAGTTTTTACAGCAAGTGAGCAGGCATTAATGTGACACAGCACAAGCAGGAAATACAGCCATTTGCATCAGCCGTAAAATTTTACAGCTTAACAACACCAATGTTTATGTTTTCAGATAGAGCAGAACGGTATTTAAAACTTTATAGGTGTTACATAACTCTTAAAACAATCCCTGAGTTCTTTAGACATCAAAACTGTTGATCCAAAACTACAAGTGTAAAACAAAAAAACAAAGGCACTCAGAGATTTCTGTATCTGTTTGTAATTTATGAGGTTACAGCTGCCTGTTGGATATAAACTGGCAAATGGACGAAGTCATCAGTCCAGTGGGAGTTGTGCTGTCGAAGTTTATCATTTTCTAATATGTTCCCTGTTGATGATGGGCTTCAAAACTCCAGCTAGCATCACAGAGAATAGTCCATGTATTTAACGGTCTATGTGTTGAACCCTTTGGCCGGCTGTGGTCTCACCTCTTTGCCGGAGCAGGTGCCGCAGAGACATCCGAACAGCCCGTTGACCATCTGGATGAGGCAGAGGATGAGCTCCAGGCTGGCAGCCACCAGCAGAGTGGAGAACAGACCCACATTGAAGCTCACCACATCCTTTGGCTCCTGACACAAGGTCCACATTGTTTTATCACTCAGGTAGCTCCCCTCACTGTAGACAGTAAAACACAGAGAGATATAAACACACAGAGATCTGTAACAGACTCACACTTCTCTATGCTGGACACACGTACGTGCCAGCGAAAGGTGCCTCCCACTCAGCAACCATAGTTGTGGAGTTGAGCCACAAACAAAAGGGTCCATTAGAAAGGCCCAGAGCTGCCACACTCAGACTGTAGATGGCGCCAACGACACCAGCTGCAGCAAAACCAATGGACAGGAACATCTGCAGAAAAACACATCAGTCACCTTGAGTCAGGGATAACTGACACAAAGACTTCCAGAGGAGTACTGATGTTTTCCAACCCCTAAAGACTGGATCTCTCACAGGATCACTGTGTGAGTACAGATACTGAGAAAAAATGAATAAACAAAACAAAAACATGAGAAACATACCCCACAGCGGTTAGCACAGCACTTCTCAGCACTGGTCAGATGGATGTGGATGGCAGGGATGAGGATCTAAGACAGAGATAAAATAAACAGTAGAATGAGAGTTCATGAAGAGGCTCCACTCCTCTCCTCTGTTTGTCTGTTAGAAGACTTCAGACCTCATATCTGAATAAACCTGGTGCACTCTTAAACCAGGTTATTTTCTTAACATTTTGGATGTTTCAGGAACATTTATTAAAAAATTTCAACTGACATAATATTCAAAACACTGTGATTGAGAGGCAACCAGTCCAGGGTGTATCCCGCCTCTCGCCCAATGACAGCTTGTGTTGGCTCAGCCACCTGTGACCCTGAACAGGATAAGCAGTTTTAAAATCAAATTAATGAGTGATATTTAAAATATTTCTCAAATTTTAGGCAACTTTGCTTTAATTTTTTTATTATTATCATTATTTTGAAAATTTCAACATGTCTAAAATGATTAACAATATAGCATCCTGAACATTTCCATGTTTTTTCAGCATCTAAAGTGTAATGTTTTTCTATTTCAAATATGTTTAGCATTCTAACATTTTAGACATTTTAGAAATTAAAAGTTAAACCCTTTATAAAATGTTTACCCATTCATTATCTTTAATATTTTAACATTTATCAAACTTTTGAAGTTTTAATTTGTATTGTTTCTAACATTTCTCAACATTTAGAAACTTTTACATTTATAGAATGATTAAAACATTTCAGAAAATTAAACTTTGAGTTTTTTTTAAGTCATATTTTTGGCTTTTAGAGGTTTACTGGGGAGGACAGGACAGTGGGTGGAGTGGGTGGAGTGGGGGAATGACTTACAGAAAGGGGTTTCAAAGGCTGACCTAGTAGCAACTTCACCAGCGGGCCAAACCCATGCTAACTTTTTTTTTTTTTTCTTTTTTTTTTTACATTTTTTTTAATTTTCAACTTTTTCAACACATCTAAAAAATTTAACTCTTTTATCATTTTTAATATTTATTGAATAAAATCTGTTGGTTTTAACAATTTTAAACATTAACCAACCCCTCAGAGCTGACTTTTCTTTAAACCAGCATAAGAAGTCTGAATCCTCTAAACTTGATAAATCTTTGAGCTGGAGTGTGAGAGTTCAGAAACACTCCTATCAGATCACTTCAGTTAGAGCTATCGGAGTATTTCCCCAGGCAAACAAAGAGTTATATCATCTAGGTGAAGCAGATGCTGTACAGATGTTTGTACAGGTCAATATTGACACACCTGAGGAGCTGGGTGGAAAACGACTAAGAAAGGATGTGATGTTTATACGTAAGAGAAAATAACGAGTTGATGTGTCAGAGCTGAATAAAATAACTGATAACATCTTATTTATGTGATTTTTACAGTGTATTTGTGCACCTTAACTGTATTAATGCTTCTCTTGTTTCTCCTGATTTGGTCTTTTTTAAAGTCATGTGAAGATGACCACTCAGGCCAGTCTCAGGCTAAGTATCAATGTTTGATCCTTCAGAGACCAAACAGTTCATTGATTTACCCAGAAAAAACATGCTCCTCACCATGATTCCTCCTCCAACCAGGCCTCCCATGTATGTCACCTCCTCAGTCAGCTTTCTTGTCCCATCCTCGCCCTCGGCGGCGTACTTTGTATCAAAGTCAGGGAAAAAGAGTATGACGTTACAGATCACTGACACCAGGGCCAGGACGTAGAGGGGGATGGCGATAAACTTTGAGCACGATCCAGTACACATGATGTCTGCCGATGGAAGGAGACTCTAAAAAGATTGAAAAAGACTAAAATCCCAGGTTCTCCTCTGGTTAAACCTTCAGACCCTCCAGTCGGCGTCTCAGAAAGGATCCAAAAAGGATGATGTGCTGCAGTTAAAGCTGGTGCTGTGCTTCAGGGGTTAGAGAAAGACAAGAACAGTCTGTTTAAATATGTCTCAGGGGCTCACCAGGGTGGAAGGTGGAGCTCCAGGTGATGTGGATATGAAGCCTGCTTATCGCCCCCTTTATGACCTTTTAGGACCTTATGTCATTAGTGATGGGTGTGTGTGTGTGTGCATCTGTTTCCATGAAGTCATAAAGACGTTTGTGTGCAGACTGCGGTGGATTCTTTTGACTTTAACCTCTTGAGTTGAGAATAAAAGAAAAATAAGCTGCGTTTTGAGAGAGGTCTTTGGGGTATGACTGGTGAAATAGCTCATGTGATCTTATTTTTTTTTCAAAGCACATATTTAGTTTCTCTGGAACCAGATCTGACCATATTTGGAGTAGAGGGTGGAGCAGGAAAAACAAGGTTATTGCTTATTAGCTTGGCAGCAAGCTAAGCTAGCTAACAAGCAAGGTTTAGCATCTCTGACATAGATAGCTAACAGGGCTAGCATGCTAATAATGTTAGTCTGTGAGTATGTTTATAAATCGAGGGTAAGAAATTTCACCTGACTCACTGCTGGATACAGACTCTAGTGGACACTCAGGGAACTGCAGTTTGTTGTTGTCATAATACAAGGTTGTGTCCTTTGGTTCAAGCCCTCAGAGATCACAGACCTCCGCCAAGCATAGTCCTACTTTAATGTTATACTCTCATTCTCGTGATATGAAATATATTAATGTGGAACACTGACGTTTGAATTCTTATTAAAATATGATGAAATTGTGTGATGTTTTGAGTCGGAGTGTATTGATTTTGTGTCAAAAAAGACAAAGATAAGTCCCAAGATTTATCGATTTAGGTGTTTTATTTTTGAGACTTTTTCCAGCATATGTGGGACAAGAATTGATCCTTCTCCATTGATTTCATTGTTTGGTGTGATGCCAGTTAACAGTTCTGTTAACAGAAGTCAAGAAAATATGATTGCATTTTGCTCCCTTTTAGCCAAAAGACTCATCTTGTCAAAATGGAAGGACTCTGTACCCCCCATCATATGGTCAGTGGATAAGGAAGGTAATGTATCTTGTACATTTAGGGAAAATAAAATATGGAATCAGAGGATGCACTAAAACATTTCAGATAACTTGGACACCATCTGTAACATTTGTCTGAAACATGCCACCTGGCAATTTATGCATGTAATGTACATCTGTTTATGTGTCTGGGTTTTTTTTTTTTTTTTGGTTTTTTTTAATTACATATGTAATTTTTGTTGATGTATCTACCTGATTTATTGTATTTATTTTATTATTATTATTATTATTATTATTATTTTTTAATTTGAAGGTTTTTTTTATTTAATTTATATTTTATTTTAATATATATATATATATATATATATATATATATATATATATATATATATATATATATATATATATATATATATATATATATATATATATATATATATATATTTATATCTGCAACACTATCTGGCTGTTAATTCAAAGTTGGGGATTTTTTTGTTCTGTGTTATGTAAAAAAAACAATAAAAAATATCTTGTTCAAAAAAAAAGACAAAGAATAAAATATTGTTATTTATCATTATTTTTTTCTTTATATAATTATAATCTTTATATTACAACAATGAACAACACAAACATGCATGTCTGTACATTATGCACGTAAGACGAAAGCAGCCCTATCTCACAGTGATAAAGAATCCTTTAAAAAAAAATCCTGGATCCAGACGGTGATCCAGATCACCTCCAAACTTTAATCACTTCTTCCTCTTCCCATTTTTAACATTTCCTGGAAATTTCATCAAGATCCGTTTGTTACTTTTTGAGTTATGTTGTTTACAGACAAACTCTCCCAAAACATAACCTCCTTGGCGGAGGTAAAAATGGTGGTATTTCTTGGCCCCTGAATCTGACCAAAACAGTTTGGAGAGGGGCGAAAAAACAATCTTGTCACTGTAACAGAGATTCACTAATCAGTGATGTCAAAGCAAATCTTGTGACCCTCACATGATTTTTTGATTGCCTTCATTTGAACTTCCTGTTTGGTTTTTTAAACCACGAAACACAATGACATCCCTTTTTTAAGGGTTCCATTCAAAATTTGAAGAACTTTCAACACTGATATACTGCATCATCATTACCCACAATCAGATCATTCTCCGATTATCATTCAACTTTACCCCCACAGTGATCAAAGCGGAAAAAATGAGCAACACGGGTGTATCTCTCCAACACTATGACTTTCTGCGTGTGTGTGTGTGTGTAGGGAGGGGCTGTTCAGATCCAGGTAACAGTTAGAGTCCATCTCCACTCCCTCATAGACCTGAATGGGGTCATAATTCACTGATAAGCTAATCAGATCATGAACACACCTGCTGTCTCATCTGTACGTAGTGACGGCTCTCTGTATCAGTGCTCTGATAAATAGTCTCCAGGTTCAGGTTCAGGGTAAATAATTTGATCCTCCCCAGGTTGTTAAGAGGAACATGGAATATCTGTAGGTGTGACTCTGATGATAGAGGATCTGACTCAGCTGGACCAGGATCTGCAGTCTCAGCAGAAACTTGGATTAAAAAACTTTATTAGTTTATAAAGTTAAACCCATCAGTGCGACAGAGCTGAATATAGAACAACAGAATACCAAAAGATAGAGCGCAGTACGACAAAATACAACACACTATAGTTACCAGATACAGTATGCTACAATAAATATGATGTGGTACAAAACTGTACCAAAACTGTGCAATAAAACACAATAGGGCAAAAATAAAGTATGAAATAGGATACAAAATCATTCTATACCACACAAAATGATAAGATGAGGATTGATATAATACGATACAACAGAATAAGAGACGATTTGATGTGATTAGCTCTGACATAACTCCATTTTATACAGTACCTTGATATTTTGAGTCTTTTAAAGGCCTCACATCAAACTGTATCTCAGAGATCTTTTTTCTTAACGAACCAGGGGGCCCTTTGATCCTTAAAGTGGTCTTCAGAGCAGATCAGGGGATTCAGGGATACTGGGACTGAGGATCTGAGAAGAGTATGAAACACTCAGAGTTTTCCAAGTAAACTAAATATGCTTCAACTTTCATGTAGTGCTTATGTAATGTCATATAACTTTATTTTTCTATGTCATTTTATTGTTTAATTATCTTTAAATGTTCATTTTATGATGTAATGACTCACCTTTGGTTCTATTGTTAGTGTTTTTTTTATCTTAAACTTTTAACTTGCCTGTTGTTTAATTTTCTTTTACTTATTTTTTTGTGCTTTATCTTTACTTTCTATTATGTATTTATTTTCCTCTGCTGTTGAATTCTATAAATTGTATTGTGAACAGTGTGAATTACTTTCTACTACTAAATCCATTTTAATTTTATGGTCAGACATAATTTCCTATTTTTATCCCTTTTCCTTTTTTCTTTTTTTTTTTCTTTTTTTTTCTATAAAAACCATAAATACCTCATCACCTCATAAGGGTTCATTTAAATTTTCAATCACTGTAAAGCACTCTTTTATATACTTTATTTTCATATTTTACTTTAAACAAATGTAGAGACTACCCAGAGATAAAAAAGAGAATTCACATATAAACAAAACAGAGGATAATATTTGGAAAAATCATTTAAAGTGACAATTTGCTTTTTCTTAACTCCCTTCTTTTCTTGAGATAATTTTTTAAAAATTAGATTTTTAAATACATACATTTTGTGAGGAAAACATAACTAATTAAAATGGAGTGTATAAAGACTTAGCAATATCAAATCACAACAAATAATCAGTTGGTAGCTGTTTAGAAGGGAAATAATGTTACTCATAAACAGAGGTAACGCTTTGAACTACATATTTTTATAGAAGGTGCAATAACAATAAAGATGAATTGATTTATATAATTCTATACGAAATATGCTGATACACAGTATATATAATGATACAATATATATATATATATATATATAGATAGAGAGAGAGAGTGAGACATGATGAGGTAGAAAACATACCAAACACTAACAGATGACAAACCCTGTTATTATTAAAAACTCTGGGATGAAAAATGATTCTATATCCTGATATTATACAACGCAATTTAATGATTCAGTTCAATACAATATGCTATGACACAAAACGATAAGATATGAGATTTATCAGATGTATTATGATTCCATATGATCTGTGTCTTTAAATGTTAAAACCTAAATGATAAACTATCTCTCAGTGGTTTATGGTTTTGGCTAGAGTTGGTTCTTATAATAAAGAGGAACACACACACACACACACACACACACACACACACACACACACACACACACACACACACACACACACACACACACACACACACACACACACTCACACACACACAGCTCCTTCCTCTAATATTCAAAGCCTATAGAAGAATACACTGTGTGTTTCCCTTCAGTGGATTATATAACAGCCTGACAGTTGATGTTTATGAGCTTTTATTAGAGAACAGAAACTTTTACAGTCGTTCAGATCATTAATGCCTCACACTGTTATATAAACACCTGGGCGTACCTGGTACTGCCACTCTGATCACATTCACACACGTGAGATAAAGTTTCACACATACTCAGAGGATAAAAGAGTGTGTTATCATGATGAACACTCACACGACAGCCCTCAGAAAGTTAAGGAGAAATCTCTCTCTGCAGGCTGTTTTTAAAGACAGACAGAGATATTTAATACAGGTCACAAAGGTGAAAAACTTGTTTCTTATTTCATTTATACAAGATGAAAGACCACATTTTATACCATTTTCATTAAAATTATGAGAATATTTAAGTATTTATTTGAGCTTAAGTTTGTACAGATTCGAGGTGCAAGAGGTGATGTGAGCAGGTTTAATTTTATGGGCGAGCATCAAGATTGTAAATGTTTTCTTCAGTACCAGGACACGTCAGAAGGAGGGCAGTAATCCCTGATTTTATGATGAAATCTTAAATCAGCTGATTTCAGCCATCTGTTTGATCTCAGGTTTTGTTTTTATTAGTTAGTCTCCATGAAGTCAGCTAACAGATAAAGTGACTGACAAGATGAACTTTGTGTCAACGTGAAGGCAAGGTGCAGATTTACAGACGTCACTCTGACAGGTCAGGGGGGAAACAACCTGGGTGTGTGTGTGCGCCTGTGTGTGTGTGTGTGCCTGTGTGTGTGTGTGTGTGTGTGTGTGTGTGTCAATCTTTTGTACATCCCCATAACTCACTGATAAGGTAAAAAAAATCATAAACACTCCTCCCTCGACTCATTCAGAGGACAGAATGTAACCGACGCCAGCTCTGACTGTGACCATTCAGGTTTTCATTAAACAAAAACAAATTCTTCACCACTTCACTGTTAAACTACAACTTATCTGTAAAAAGAGCTCACGCTGTCTAGACAGTGACGCAAGAAAAGAAATAACTTTGAAAATACCATTTGATTAAATAAAAATCAAATAAAGACGAAAATCTTCTTAAAGCATTAAAGAAGCATGAAGAGCTCAGTGATTAGAGACGATTTTTGTTGAATTTCTGAGATTCACACAGAGAGAATTAGAGACCCTGAAAATGTACTTTTGGAGGTTAGGAAGCTAAAAAAATAAAAAGTTCGCATCCAATTTCTCTTTGTCTTCTCTCTTCTTTTTAGCCAACTTTTAATTTGTAGGTTTATGTTTTCTTCTTCTTTTCTTGCTCCCCACAGTTTCATGACAACAATGATAAGGCTGTATGAATTTATACTGGATGATGTCCTCCTGTAAAGTCTGTCAAAAATAAATGAAAAGTTGGGCCTTAATACTCCTCTGGAGACTCAAGAGCTTTGAGTCGAAGAGTTTTCTCAGTAATCCCCGTCTCTTATCTGGTCGTCTGTTATCATTGCTGAGAACACCCACACAAACCTTACAGCAGGTATTTTTCTCCACAGGTCGTAAAATCTGTCGGTGTGTAAATGTTCTTCCACCTCAGCTGATTCTTTCTGTCAGTAAACATTTTCTGAGTATGAGAGTAAAGCTTCAGATTTACCTTTGCGAATGAATGTGCGAGACCTAGATCGCAGAAACAAGCGGCTGAGATGATTTTCCTCCACAGGCTTTCTTCTGGACGCCTTCCTCAGGAGGTTTTCAGAGTGCATCAAACTGGAGAAACTTTGAAGTTCACGAATGAAAACTATTGAGCTGCAAACAGATACAAACTCAAAAACATTCTCTTTATTTGAAAGTTTATTATTTATGGGCATTAATTGTAGTGGAACAGAAACTGGTTCCTCCAATAAAAGTTGAAATAAATAATTAGTTTATTATAAACAATCTTTACTTCTTTATTTCACAGTTTGTACCTGTGGAGTTTCCTGAACTCTGTCTCCTCTCTTGCAATCTCACAGGTTTCTCTCAGCTCCTCACAACTTTGAATGGGAGTCCATGTCCTGGGATGATCACATCAGCAGTGCGTAGCGCCTCCTGGCGGTTGACTTCCTGTACTGTAGAATTCATACTCAAATCCCTCCAGCTGTCCTCATCTGCGCAGCACTCAAATAAGTCCCCAGCAATGAGCACAGTGCCTGCAAATGTCCCCTTCACCTCCACGCTGACGTCCTGTCCCGTGTGTCCTGGAGTGGGAACCACACACACCTGAGAGGAGGAGAGAGAAAAGAGAGAAGAGACACAGTCAGCACCTGCCTGATGACACAAAACATCCTGACTCCTCTTCTTTAACTATACTCTGCAAGGTTCACAAAGTTCACAAAGACCTCCATTAAAACCATTTTAACTATTTCAATCAAACTCTCAAAAAAAAATTCCAACTCTAGAAAAATTGCGACCTGACCTTCAGGGTCAACGTTAAATGTTAAATCAAGCAGAAAGATAAAGGAAAAAAGGGTCATTGAACTCAAATTTTTGCTCACTCACAGATCTTAGCTGATTAAGGTTATTTATTTACTTTAAAAGTTTATTGTTACAATGTTTTGTTGGCTGCTGACTGAGTTATGTAACTCAGTTAAATACCATACACAGACTGTCAGAAATCATGATAGGAAGTTTATTTTCACAGTTAAAAGTCTAGTAAAGGTTCACATAATGAAAGCCTTAACACTCTGATCATCTCAAACATCATACATTATTTGCCATAGTGTCTACACTCAGACTTAATTCAAGTGAGAACAGTGACAAACTGAACAAAGAGAGTAGCCTGACTGAAAATAAACACTGTCACATTCTTATTCTGTTATTTCCTGACTCGTCTCATTCTCAACAAGGGTTTTACAAAAAAAAGGTGTGATTAAACCCATGTTTCTGAAGTGGAGTAATTCATATTTAATAGGTGCATATTTTGTGTACATCAGAGTCTGATTTTTAATGTGCTTTTGTATCATAAAGAGTTAAAATAATAATTTAGGAATGATAAATGTATGGTGTTAATTAAGCATTCTGTCGGTAAATAATTTGATTCAAAATGATCACGGGATTTAAAACTTTAAAACACTCACGTGCTCGTCCACGCGGAACCTCTCTCCCTCCGACAGTTTGTTCGGACGGTACCTGTCCCCCTCGCTGACGTCATATCCGACTATCATCATCGCTGCTGGAAACAGATTCAGGTTGCCCACGTGGTCTGAATGTCCGTGGGTCCCAACAACCAGGTTCACATCCCCAGGGTCCAGTCCCCTCTCCTTCAGCGTCTGCAGGAGAAAGTCTCTGTCCCAGGGCCCCCCGGTGTCCACCAGGATGGTCCGGGGTCCGGTTACCAAGGAGATGGTCCCGTCCGCTCTGAAGGTCCCGCCCGACTCAGAGCGGCAGTATCCGGGTTTGAGGACCATCACGGAGTACGGCACACCTGGAAAGTCCGTCTGGGAGTCCGGGAGAGGGACTCTTTGGATCCCGGAGGGGACCTGACCAGTGTCAGTCCGGTTCATGTCAGAAAACTATAAGAACTACAACTCCTCCTCTTCTTCTCACAGATGTTTCATGGCGAGTTGAACACATCGTTCTGGCTCATTACCGCCACACACTGGTTAAATATTAACTCAACTACATTGTGTTACAGCTTACAGTATAAAGAGGTTTTCAATTTGTTTTTAGTCCAGATGATGGCAGTATCAGACTTTCTTTAGACCAGATATCAGCGGGCTTCTGGGTTTAAGCTGTTTAAGTTTTTACAGCTCGTTAATCTACAGAATGATAATAAATATCTCTAACAGTCAGACCTATATCAGCTCATGAGCTCAAACGCCACTCTGTAAATATTCTGGATTTTATTTAAATTTTATCAGACTCTTTAATTATTGTACTTAATGCTCTTTAAAGCCCTCTGAAACAGTTAGACAGAAAAAAAGCATCTTTCAGAATAAACTCAGTTCTTCCGCTTATGAGGACCCCCTCTTCAGGAATCAACGAGGAAATGTAGTTAAAGCAGTAACAAGTCTCTAAGCATGTCAAAAACAGGTTTTATCTGAAAATGAGTCAATAATGAAATAAAAGAGTCAAACTTTTGTGACACATCTCAAAAAAAGATTTTTTAAAAAGTAGTGCTTTGAGCTTGTTTTAGAGCTCAATAATATAAATTGTTAACTTTTATTACACGGACAGCTGAAACCTGAACTTGACATCGTCCTTGCTGCACATTTATGTGTAGTTCAGGTATTTCTACTTGCTGGAGCTTCCTTTTTAACCCTCTGTGTTAACCAGGATTCATTCAAACTCATCTGATTTTCAGACTAAAGCTCCGGAGAGAGTCAGTCGTGGCTAAAACCTCAGCTCACCGAACTCCAGGTGAGTTGTCACAGACTCACAGGTTCATTTAACACAATTCATTTTCCACCATACTAGAGCATTTCATCCCCTAACTCAGGTTTCTCTGACTCTGCTCACACAGGTGAAGAGCACTGAGGGATTATCTAGCACCTGTCCCATCCAGAGCTCCTCATGTGCAGGTTAGGTGATAGAGGTCGATATTAGAGCCAGGTTCATGAACAGATGGAGCGAAAGATCAATATCTGAACAAGTCCTGAAGTCGGCGCAGAGCCTCTCAGAGTGTGTGCTGCTGCTGCTGCTGCACAGACTGTCAGAGGAGGTGAGCAACATCAGCCAGGTAAACGGAAGAAGAGTTCATATCCTGTTTGGGCTTTAATACCTAATGTTTACAGAATGATCTCATCAGGATATCGACTGCTCAGAAAATCAAATGTAATACAAAAAGAACAAAACATTCAATAATATTGTCAAAGGAACACAGAGTGAATGAGCTAAAGCAGCTTGGAAAGAAGCGTTTTGAGGCGTTGAATAAGTGTGAAACCTTCTTTTCTTCTTCTCTCCGCCTGTGTTTGTAATCATCCTGCACTTGCAGCAGGTATTGTGCATTTTCACATCCTCCTGCAGCTCACAAAGCCCTGAAATACAGGGTCAATGTAAGACAAAGTAATGTTATTGAACGTGTCCCCAGCATCATGTGTGTTTGGTCTGCATGTAGAGTCAGGTCAACAGTGTGTTGAAGACATTTATCCATCCTTAGGTGAAGCACAGTAAGAAGAGAGCAGCTCCAGCAGGGAGCAGCAGAGAGCCAGACGGCCTGGAGATCAGCAGGGGTCTGATCCTGAAGTGGGCCGCAGAGCTGGAACAAAACATGGTGACGAACTTTTACTGTTTTTACGACCTTGGTGTGCAGAGTGAGAGGGAGAAACACCAACCTAACTGAAGCTGTCATTTTCAGTTTCACAGGTGGTTAAAAAGCTTAAGTTGTGTTTTTTAAAGTGTGCTGTAACTCTCTGCTCCTGTATGTTTTATTTCCAGCTAAAAAAGAAAATCAGACCAACAAACGAGGAGACAAAAAGGAGAGAAACTCACGGACAAAGAGAGAAAACAGACGAGGATAAACTGAATGAGAGACTGTAACAGTGGGCCTTAGAGCTGAGGTGTGTGTTCATATGTGTGTGTGCGAGTATTAACAAGCCATGTGGTGGGGGGCTGATTAGCATCTTGGGAAAAAATGGAAGTCCTTGTATTATAAAATCTTGTGTGTGTGTCTCCAGGCTAACTGTGTGTCTGATGGCGAGCTGAAGAAGCTTTTGTTTCCCAGAGGATCAGTCAAGTCTAACTTGGGGACCATCTTTCCTCTGCTGGAGTTTGTCACCTGGTCCTTGTTGGCTGGGGATACTGAGGTGCGTGTGCACTCTCACTTTGTCCTAGTCTGCTCCAAAGAATAAAGAGTCCACAGTGTCCCCCAAAGGAGGGTTCTGGACTCTGTGGAGGACGTCCAGTTTCTGGGCCTGCACGGACTCACCCACTAACCTGATGAGGGCATCTGTGCCTGGATGGGTGGGGGTGTATGTGGACGTGGGGAAGGTCAGGTGTCTTTTTATGGCTCGGATCAGAGGGTTCACATTTACACCTTTTCAGACACCTTCAAACAGGGTTTGATCCCTGTGTTCAGGTGGCTGGACGGAGACACCATGCTGAAAATCAGACCTGCAGACCTGTCAGTCAGTACCCAGTGAAAACAGACATAGATACAGACAAATATCAAACATCACATAAACATGAACTATCATTGGTGAAAAGGATCTTTTTATGTCAGTCATTGAATTTCTGAGAATCATTGTTTTATTCTACAAATAATGGCACTTTCTATGTCTGAACTGTGTTACAGTTAATTTAAAAAAACATTGTCATGTTTATTAACAGGAGGAACCTGCTTCATGGATTCAAAGTAGAAATTGTAAAAACACTTGTTTTCTGGATATATTTTTCCTGTTGTTTCTGATCTTTTAAAGCCATTCCAATGCCCTGTTTTGGGTCTAAGTCATGATGAAACAACAGTGGGAAGACTTTTTTTTTTCAAGGCATAACGATAAACAAAATGTCAGAAAAACACAAAAGTGTGCATAAAATTTTGTTTCAGCAAATTATTAGATACACTTACATGAACAACTTTTCTGTAAATAAGTACTTCGTTAAAATAAAAAAAAACACATCATTATCTATGTTTGTGTGTATTTCAATCTCTCTTCATATTTAAACATATTTCCTATGAGTAATATTTCACAACAGGATCATGTTATTTCAATCATCTTAATGACTATTTCCATCAATATTGGAAAAAAAATGCTTCTTTCTTATTCTCCTCATTAACACAGAGTTGTTTTGCTATTGTCAGATTTTTTTTATTTTTTTTAATTCTTAAATGTATTTTTCAGAGTTTCTGAGTTTTAAGGAGTTTGTAAAGAAGCTAAAACAATACAGGAGAGTAAAGATCAATATACACACAAACACTGATTAAGTTGTTAATAAAGATGCATGAGTAGCCTATAACGTAGTGTGTATGACGTGTAAGCCGAATGCTTGAGTTGTAGTGTTAGTAAAAAATAAAAAACAGTAAAATAATAATAATAATAATAATAATAATAATAATAATAATAATAATTATTATTATTATTGTTATTATTATTATTATTTTTATTATTATTATTATTATTATCGTGATGTCTATGCGATTATTTTGCATTCATTGACAGCGTTTAAGTAGGCGGAACCATTGCGTTGTGTCAGGTCGGACTGTTTATGTGTAGCACATTGAGCAGCTGAGTCAGTCTAGTCTCCAGAATGGCGGCTCACACAGAGACAGGCCATAATAACCTGTTTAATAACAGAGAATCCTCATTCATGGATCCGTTTAAAGGATTTTTATTAACCTACTTCATGCCTGAATCATGCTACGATGAATTCTTTCTGAACTTCAACTTCCTGGACGGTAAGAGGATCTTTAACGGTTAGCTTCATGCTGCTCTGCTCTCTGTGTGAAAGGTTCACCTCCTCCTCATTCCAAGAAATAAACCGGTTCAGTTTAATTTGTTCAGGTTTGCGTTTTCATTTTCAAACCTGTTTCTAGGTTGGCTTCCTATATGTTTGTATGTCAGTCATAAAAAATGTTTTTTTTTACAATCTTTAAGTAATCATATTCAATGAAACCTACGTACATAGTCGTCTGAATGTCGAGGTCCATTCATTCATTTCCATATTTTTATTTTTATTTTAAATATAAGCAAGTATTAAGTTTTATTTAAATAATACCCACATGCTGTTTTTGACGGTGTTGGAGGTGGAAAAAAAGTGATCAGTCAATTTATATTTAATGTCATGTCTTCTATATATGCCAGTGCACTTTTTTCTGTTTTATTATTTATTATTGTTTAGTTGTCGTTGTTGTTGTTTTGTTTTTTTGCTTTTTTTTTCAACTAAAGTCAAATATGTAAACCGAACAATGTGGTCATCACCTAAACATTAATGTCAACCAAAGCCTGACAGATTTTCTCACAAGTACAGTGAGAACACTGAGTTCTTTATGATGGTGTTATCAGTCTAAATTCAAAATGAATGGGTCTTCAGATCTGAAACAGTTTGATCAATGTTGGTATATCATGTGTCCTGAAATGTGTATAATGCTAGTGCCAAAATTTGATATCTAAATTTAAAGATGATGAACCTCTTTAAACTGATTTTCCTCCAAATTCAACTCCAGAAATATTCCAGCACAGTGTCCTCTGATATAACAGAGGTGGGCCAAGATCAGCTGATCCTCCTCTTATTTATTTCTGTCTCAGTCCTCTGCCCATGGGTCGAATTATTTTCAGGTTACAGTGGGGACAATGTCTCAGATTACAGACCAGTTGATGGTTAAAGTCAGGAGACATTTTTATATTATAAAAGTTAACACACCTGTGTGTATGTACTGATCAAATCCATCTAATCTGCATTTTTCAATCTGTTTTATTTCAGTTCCATGTCTGAAGATCATTCTGAGCAAAGGTCTGGGGATCGGCATCATCCTGGGATCAGTGATGGGTAAAACTCCTCATGTCATCTTTATTGCGTCTTCGTCTGGAGCTCTGAGACAGTTTGGATCTGAGGTTAACATTCATGCTAATGCTGTGCTAGTTAATGAAACATGTCTGTGTGTTCCAGTGAAGCTGCCTCAGATCCTGAAGCTGATTGGAGCAAAGAGCGCTGAAGGTCTGAGCTTTAACTCCGTGCTGCTGGAGCTGTTTGCCATTACAGGAACCATGGCGTACAGCATCGCCAACAAGTTCCCCTTCAGGTCCCACACACACACACACATACACACTGTGGTAATATCAGTGTATCAGTTGGGTCAAGGGTTAAGTAACAGGTTGTGTAATGTGTCTGTACCCTCAGTGCGTGGGGCGAGGCGCTCTTCCTCATGCTGCAGACCGTCGCTATCGGCTTCCTCATTCTGCACTATGGAGGGCGAACAAAAGGAGGTGAGACAGTGCTCAAGACACCTCAGAGATGAAACCAATGAATGTTCTCATCATCTAATGTTTATTAATTCTTTTTTCTTTCCTTTAATAAAAAATAAAATCAATTATATCTCAAAATGTCCCAAAATGAAAACAAACCTGTCCAGAATGCTGTTTTAGCACAGTGGTTAGATTATGCACAAAGGTACAAACAGCTCAAAAGTTCTTTTAAAATAATTCCTTAAAGCACTTTTAACCCCCCCCCCCCAAAAAAAAAAAAAAAAATTTTTTCCAGACTCCTTCATTTATCCAACTCACATGTAACACCCTAACCCTCAACTTTTAGCAGTTTCAGATCTTTCTGCAGGTGTTATGTTTTATTTTGTGTCCTGCAGCAGAGTAACAACCAGGATGCCTTCAGGTGCAGTGGGATGTTTGATGAACCATTACGTGTTGTTTGTTTTTGCAGAAAGGGGTCCTCAAAGAAGAAGAAGTTTGAACTGTTTTTACTGAATGTGTCTTTACAATGATGCAGTCTAAAAAAAACAGGAGGAAAACTTCTCAAAGTCAAACAGACGTTAAAAGGAGGATGAGGTTGTGAGCAGTGTGTGTGTTTGGTCTGCAGGTCTGCTGTTCCTTGTGGTGTATTGTGCTCTGCTGCTCCTCATCCTCTCTCCGGTCACTCCGATATCCGTGGTCACCTTCATGCAGGCATCCAACATGCCCGCCATCATCATCGGGAGGGTAAAGAACAGAAACACTCACTCAAACTGTTCAGTCACCAGCTGCTGTTATTCTCCATGATGTCTGATGGCAGAGAGGAGTCAGTAAACACTGTTTTTAAGACTGTTTGTGTGTTTCTGTGTCTCAGCTGATCCAGGCGGCATCTAACTTCAGAAACGGACACACGGGTCAGCTTTCAGCCATCTCTGTCTTCCTGCTGTTTGCTGGATCCCTCGCTCGCATCTTCACCTCACTACAGGTCAGAAACCATGCTTTCTAAAACTGTCTATTCTACAACAAGAAGCTGAATATTTATCTCACCACACTGGGAGATTCCTTTTTACTCTTTATGAGCAATTCAGGCATCAATTATGTCTTGAATATCTTGAAAGAAGACTTTTTTCTGGACTTGTAGTGGTGTAGAAACGAACAGAAAGCAATTTTCACATGTGATCTGTGAAACATGCGTACCTGGGCCAATCACAGCCGTCAACAGCCTGGTCAAGTATTGATAAATGTGGCAGCTGAAAACACTTGTAATTTAGATGAAAGATGATGCCCCCAAATACTCACAGTTCATCCAGCCTAACCTGCAGAGTTCACGACATAGTGGAAATATTATGGGAAAAAAGAGACTTTTCTGTGCTGGGGATGGACAATGCCATAGCAACTGAGGTATAGAGACATGAAGCTGTGTTGTTGGCAGCCAGAAGTGGTGTTAGATAAAGTCAGATATCTGCAAGGAAATCATTGCAATTGGTAGATGTAACAAACCAAACTACAGCAGAGTTTTAAACATTTAGTTTGCACATTCTTTGTTTGTAGAAAAATAAATGCCAATCTGTGTGTTGGCCTACACCCATTTTTGGTCATACACACCTTTGATAACAGAGGGCCATTATGTCTAAGACATTGTTATTTTACCAAAAATAAGACTCAAACACTAAATAAAATTTTAGTTTTTACAGTGTTGCATTCGCATAAAAATTGAAGAACATCAGCACAGCCTGAAAGGAAGCAGACATGCTTTGGTTATTTACTTCAATCTAGTTTAAATTTGCTTTTTGTTGAAGCAACTTTCGCAGGGAGGGTTTTGTTATCATTTTGTCACCTTTGCACAGACACACTTCAGGACTTTGCAGTTGTACAGACATGAAGTTTGTTCAGGTCTCTTGGGTGTTGCAACATTTCTCCAGCATCAGCTGATCAGATACGCCAGGGTATGCTTCACTTCCCCTCTGGGACACGCCCATTTCAGTCAAACTGAGCGGCAAAACAAACCCCACTTAGCATTACGGTGAGCGGCAGCAAAGACGGCGAGACCGGGAGCAATGTGGAATATGACATGAAATTAAGGGTAGTTGGACTCGACATTGATTTGTTCAAGCTACCAAAGAACCAGGGGTCCACAGAAATCATAATCTGACATTTATATGTAAAGCCTGAAAGCTACAAAAGCCTCTACATGATTCAGTTTACCGTACAAAGTGTATTTACCCAAATGATTACACATATTATCTGTTTGTACTTTTGGTATTCAACATAGACTGTATTATTAATGAACGTTTAGTCTCCGCAACGGTATATAAGTAAAGTTAATATCAAATACTTAATACAACACAGCTACAGCTGCTTGTGCTGTTGTTCTCCCCATTTAGAAAACTGGGTTAGCCTCAGTTTGAGTTAGTTTACAAATCAAGTCAAGCAAAACGTTCATAATCAAGACAAAAGTACTCCAGTTATTAAAAAAAATGATGACTGAAAAATGCTAAAATTTAGAGATTTCTTAATTTAAGGAATTATTTAACCAAAAATTCAGCATAAATTAACTGACAAAATGGGAACGGCAAATCCAGCTATTGTTGCCTGGATTGTTTCTGAAAGTTGCAGGGATCCATCAGTTTCTCTTTCTCTTTGTCTTTCAGTAGCCTGTCTAAATATAGCTCTGAATACTTTTCAAACATGTTGGTTCAGTCAATCGAGCAACAGCTCTTCCCCATTTTGATTTTGTTTTAGAGTTTAGACGGTTTTTAAGGCAACGCTGCCTCTCATCTCCCTATTTCTGCCACTCAGTGGGCATGTGACTTCACGTGCATATCCTCTATAAGTAAATGTGATAAAAGAGAAGTATTACAGCTGGTGGTTCAAGAGCCAGACTAATGCTGAAAATACTGACTTGTAGCAATTAAAAAAACAGGTTTTACTTCTGACATGAATGCAACATTTGTTTTGGATAAAGAAATTATGCAGTCTAAAGCAGACCTAAGCCTACTTCTCTGAAAAACCTCACTTCTCTGCTGCAGAAACTTATTTCTACCAATGAGTCAATTAAAAACCTGAATTATGTAGAAGCATCCCCTCAGCCAGTGTTCATGTGTATAAAGTGCATTTTTTGTGTTGCATCCTCTTCTCACAGGAAACTGGAGACTCCTTGATGGCCCTCACATACGTCATATCCTCGGCCTGTAACAGCATCATCGCTCTGCAGGTCCTGTACTACTGGAACAGCTCTCCAGAGCGCAAGAAAAAGAAGAAGAAGAAGAAGGAGTAAAGGAAAGGACTGCTGTGAAACTTTGATGATAGAACAACACTTTTTCTGTCCGAATCAAACTCCAGACTCTTTCTCTTCTTAGAGAGGCGTCTGTGAGAGATGAAACACATGTAGAGAGACTGAACCAGCTGGACAAATACAATGTGAACAACAACAGCACTTATACCAAGATTTTATTTTTTCTTTCTGGGTCCAGTTTTTGTTATTACATTCCTCTTCATCCAGGTTTTCCCATTCCAGTCAGAGTTTAAATACCTGAGGCATTTTTTTGTGCACTGACCTGTAGTGTTTTCTCATCCAGGATCCCAGATTGTCATTTTGATGGTTATTTTCTACATTACTTTAAGCTGTTTGACCGCTGAGAGACACATGAAAAAATGACCTGTTGTTTCATTTCACATAAAAACATGATTCCACTCTGAAACTTCCAGCTGTAAGGGTTTTTTTCTTGGCTCTGTGCCTGCAGGTGCTGAGGGTCAGGGGACACTATTTACGGTAACACAAAGGCTTTGAACAATTTTTAAAGGATAAATTAAAATTAAATAAATTAAATTTTCTGGAAATTTCTCCAGATTCAGTTTACTGAATGTGAAAACGGAGAGGTTAGTATGAGGATGTTTTCTGAGATGTTTATGTTAAATTTAAACTAAAAACAAAAAAGCTAATTTCACCTTAATGAAGACTCCCCTCACTTTTGTAGAGGCCTATTGTTTGGCCTATTTGGCTGACTCCATGATGCTTTTTACACCCTGAAACTCAGGTGTTTGAATAAGAGAAAGAAGTATCAGCCAATGTCAGCATGGTGAATTAGATTAACTGCTAATTTGGTTACTCCAATACAAGTTTTTTTTTTGTTTGTTTTTTTGTTTAACAATTTTGGTGGAAAAAAATATATAGAAAATAAGACAGCTGATTCCTCAGTGGGACTTTCAACATAACCATAACATTTTCCTTGTCAGCTAGGACCACTACTGACTAAATGAACACCATGCTTCGTTGAAGAAGAGTGAAACTAGAGACCGAGACAATAAACTTAAGAGGAAATTATTAACCGAGGGAACAAATCAGCAGAAGAGAAGGAGGAATGTTTTCCACTGCAGACGGAGTTGTGCACAGTTAGTGTTCACAAACGTGCTTCAATTTCTGATATTTTTTCAGCTGTGTGTTAAAAAAAACTCCAGTTCTGTTGGTATTTTTGTTTTAAATGGTTCATCACTCATACTTTTATCCCTCACACTCAGAACAATGGCTGACTGGATGTTGTTCCAGATAGTTTCCACCTCTGGCTCCTTTATTTCTGTTCTCTCTGCTTCTTTAATTCACCATCTGATGGAGTTTCTTATCTAACATATTAGTTAATTTTGAGATGGAAAATTAACAACACTTGGTGAATTATATTACTGTGATGCCATTTACCAGATTACTGATCCATTATTTTCAGTTCCGTTTCATTTAAAAACATTAATGAGGGAGTGATTGTTGCAGATGAAGACAAGTAGTAAAATGTAGTCTGCAATAACTACTGAGCTACCTTAAGAGGTGAAATATGTAGCTATTCTTGTTAAATTATCAGAGCAATGTTATAATTCTAAACACTGAGTGCATTTTCTTTTATAATCGCTGAGTGCAGGGGTTTGTGTGTGACGCTGGCGCCCTCTCCTGGAGCCCCTGCAGACCTGTATGGTGAGCCCCGTTGTTCTATCGTGGTCCTCTGTTAAGTGTTCACTTCTAAGAAGCTACGTGAAACCGTTACGCCTAAAACGGTTAAAATACTTCGTAACGCTAACACATAACGCGATGAAAGTGAAATTATTTCATTCTAAGATAATTAAGGGGACTTGTAAATCTAATATCTAATATGTTTTTAATGATTTTGATTTGTTCTGGAGTGATTTGGATATCTGTACGGAAGCCCTAGAGGGTCATGATTCTATATGCTTGTTTTTCTCATTATCTTGAGAAAAAAACATTTTTTAACCGTTTTCAACTCCTTATTTATCTTCTTAAGTTAACATGATATTTTTCTGTTGTTCTGAAACTAAGATCCAGAGGTTGATCGCTTCCATGAACGTAAAGACAGCGTGCTGAGCTGGCTCTCTGCTGCCGTCATGACTGAGGTAAGTGAAGAATATTTGAGACTTTATTTAAGCTTTTTCAAGTGAAATCAGTGATCCTCTTAACTTAGCTAGGGATGACAGGGAAGAGTGATTTTTCAATTGAATGGACTACAAAAACATTAAGTACAAACATCAGTTCTACAGCTGGATTTATTCTTCTGTATTTTCCCTCAAAGTCAGATTATTTCTCTCATTGAAACAGGCGCCATCTAGTGACCATTTTAACAATTGATCTTACATTTAAACTGAATGCAGACATAAAGCTTTCTTCTTCTTTTCAAAACACTTGAAAAGTAAAGAAATAAAAATAATTTTAACACAATAATAGAAATAAATAGTTTTAGTCTTTTTAAAAGCTATATAACCTTTTTCTAAGCCTTTTTCAATTCTCGACTTTTTGACTTTACAGTCCATAGATGCTGATGGATTGAATCAATATTTTCTTACCCCTTATTCAAATAAACATTTTATCAAACATTTTCAATTCAGTTGACAATACAATGTAACTTTTCTTAATAAAATAAAATGTATTTATGTCAATGACCACGGCTTCTCCAGCTGAAATCAGTTTGTGGCATAAACTCTGTCAGTGTGTTTTTATTTTCCATGGAGCTTTTTACAGCTTTAGGGATCAGAAATGCTTCCTTTGTGGTATTAATCATAAAAAAAACAGAATGTTGGAGCCAAACCTGGGTGTTATGTCCGGTTACTCACAGAAAATGAGATAAGTACACTACTCACACTATACACAAACAAGCGTGTATATGTATACGTGCAGTTTCCTGTCCAGGGATCCTGGCAGGATAAAAGGCAGGGAAATATGTAATATTTAGCTGTACCTTCTTTTACAAACAGAAACATAGGAGTTGATAGAGAACAAGCACTGAAAGTTTGGATACATGCCTGTGTCTTTATTTTGTCACAGATTTTTAAACTGAAAACAAGTAAAAGTATTTTGATCCGAACTTTTTTTAAGTTGAATGTTTGTCACCAATCTGTGCTGGTGGAGGGTGAAATGGAACATGTAGAATCTCTTTTGTTGTTGAGCCTGTGCACACACCTAGTCACTCCTCCCACATTTCCACCTTTTCACCCTCAGAGAGCCTCTCCCTTACCTGTGCACACACATGCATCCCACCTCTCTCACCTCATTACACTCACCTGTCAGCCAGCTTTCAGGGCCGAGCAAACACTCCCTTCTGGGGCTGCTGACAGACCTGAGGGCCGTCATGGTGGTCTGAGCGAGGACTGCTTCAGGTTCAGGTCTTTAGGGGTTGTTATTTATCAGACAGAGTACCTGAAACACTTAGGGTGATTCAGAGATGGTTTAAAGTTCACCTGGAGCGAGGCTGAGCTCGGATCAAAGGTTGTTTTCTGCACATTTTCTCTCCTTCAGTCTCTGTCTCTCTGCAGGATGTGTTTTGTTCTCCTTTCAGACTAAACATGGATCCTTATCACACCTTTAGAACCAGTCTACCTGGCTATGTGCGTGTGTGTGGCCTCTCGGTCCCACCCTGGCTTTGCATGCCAGCAGCTGCATGGCATAACACTGACTCACACACACACACACACACACACACACACACACACACACACACGCGCGCGCGCGTGCGCGCGCGCATCGCATGACGATTATTACAACTGAAGAGGAAAACAGCCAGAACAGCAGCCACCCACATGTTCACCTGCATGCCAGCAAACAGACGCTGGGACCCACGCACACCTGTAGAGAGGGAGTGTTTGTTGTTTCTGTGAGGGACACACATGTACACACAGACTCAGTGGGTCACACCTGAGAGGGTTTGGACTGGAGTCACTTCAATAATAACTTTTAATTTATGAGCGCATGATTCACACTCTCTATGTCCAAAGTGTGTGACACTGCTGTCAGGTTTCCACAGTAAGGAGGGAACATTAGGGGTAGTTTAGTTATAGATAGATCATTGATAATTTATTGATCAGAGTGGGTCTAGGCTGTGAGAAACGAGGCTGATGCTGGAGTCCATGCAGTTTCTCATGTGTCCACTACAGTCTGTCTCCAGCAGCAGCGTTCAGCTCCATTCATTCAGACGAGTTATCATTCTTTAAACTCTGAAATCAAAATGTTAGCTGGATAAAATAGATAAAATAAATAAAAATGTCCAGTTGTTCCGTGGTCGGTTGTTAGGATAAGTGCTGGACCTGGGACCAAATTTCTACTGAGTTATGACTGGATCATGTTCGTGATCCTGTTGGAACAACCAGTGTCTTGGAGAGCAAAAAGTGTTTTTAGAGTAAAGAGTGACTGTGCTAACTGAAGACCTGCAGATGATCGACCTGTTTCCCATCAAAGGAACCAGGTGCTTGTCTGGTGCTAGTGCTTTGGTTCAAATTAAGTTTTTTTCTAAGAACTGGTTTGGTTTTCCATCATCAAAGAGCCAAGTTGGAGCCACATCATTAAATCACTGTTAAATGTCAGTATGTCACTACATACTTAACTGGCCCAGCAATGAGTTGGTGTTTGCTAAGCACCAGTTTTGGAGCCAGTGCTTTGTCATTAAAAACACAAAAGACCAGTGCTAAGTCAGGCACTGGCCTAGAGCTAGCACTGGCACCATCTCAGTCAAAAAGGGGGAATCAGTGATTCTGGACTGACACTCAAGAGTTAACATGGTCACACTGTACACTGACACACCAGCACTGTCTGAGGCTGAGAGTTATTAAATGAGTTCTGAATCAACTTCAGTTAAACCCGTTTGACTGTAAACCAGTGAAATTAGCTGATGGATTTCACTTTGAGCAGTTGATGAAATCGTTGGATTGGAGTCAAGATTATGACCAAAATAGATCCCCGGGACTCAATATGGAGAGTATATAATCAGAGGTAGTTAAAATTATAATTAACAGAAACAGATTTCATGTTCAGAATAAAACTACAGTATATAATCAATCTATCAGTTATGATAAAGATCAATCTTCATGTAAGAAATCATTATTATTCAAATAGATTTGGAGCAGTTTTTGTCTGCACATAGTTTTATGTCCCTTTTATTATGACCCAGGTGTCTTTCATCCTCTCACTGTTCTCACAGAGTCCTGTGCAAAATATTTAACTTTACAGCAGAAATAGGACTCTAATCCTTAGCTTTAAACCACTATAATAATGATAAAAGTTAATTTTACATCTGAGGATTGAGGTTACATAATTTGATTGACAGGTGGGTGTGGTGCCGTCAGCCTGAGCTCCACCTCCTCACCTGTCCATACCTGCAGGTTGATCCAAAGTGAGGTTGACTCAGAGTTTCAGATGTTCAAAGGTGTTCCCTACCTTTGAGCCTTATGACACCTCTTCAGAGACCAATCTGTGACATCACAAAGAGCATACCTACATTTGATTCAAGTCTTTTTCTTGTGAAACTCACCTTTTTAAATTAATATAACTGTTAACTCAGCAATAAGGTAAAGAAATGCTAGCTCTGGCACAAGGAGTCTGGGCCTCTGCCAGAATTAGTCTTTATTTCTGTCCTCCTCATCATCACTTTAGGGAGGGTAATGCTCATCTTTCAGCTCCTCTCTGAACACTCATTGATTTTATTGATTTAAAATCTTAGGAAGAAAAGAAAGAAAGAAGAGGTGTGTGTTTATATGGAGGTTTTCTGTGTGTGTGTGTTCACAGATTAGAGTGTGGTCCATGTCTCAAAGTTTGAAATGTGCAGGGTTTCTCTGAATGTGTTTGAGGATCTGCTGAACTCATTTCTGTCTTTGTGCTGATTTCATTCCTGATTCCTCCTCTTCCTTGTAGGAATGTTCATTGAAGAAAAGAAACAACAGCAGCGTCTGAATGAGAGTCTGACCCACAGAGAGAGAAACTCTGAGGCTGCTCTGATTTTTACTGAGTGTCACCAAATTAATATTCACTCTGAAATACAAGCAGCACCTGACACACACACACACACACACACACACACACACACACACACACACACACACACACACACACACACACACACACACACACACACACACACACACACACACACACTCGGCTCTTTGTGCAGACTCTAAGTCACTCCTCTCCTCCATGGAAACCACTTGTTGAAGCCTCACTGCTCGTTGCTAAGTGACAGGATGTATTGGACCAGAAAATCCTTTCATTGACACCCCCTCCCCTCCTCCTCCTCCTTTCCTTCTCCTCCCCCTTTACCCCCCACCCCCCACCCCTCCTCCCCCGTCCTCGGACCGCAGCCAAAACAACCCACACATACATGCTCCAACTTCTGCTGCCATCCAGAGATGCTTCGTTTGGTTCTCTGCCAGAAACTCAGACAGAAGTTAAACTTATCCTACTTTTCCAGCATCAGACAGGTTCATCTTTTTACTTTTGTCCCTTTTTACAACTTTATTCTTATCTGTTTTAGAAAAACTTTATCTAGAAAACACTTGACAGACACTCAAGAGGCTAAAACAGAACTGCGCAGCTCACAAAATAATCTCAACACTACTAAAAGATGTAAAATGTCACCTCTCTGTAGTAAATCTGATGGACAACAGGAAAAAAGTAAAACACATTCAGACCATTTAAAAATGAAAACTACATCAACAAGTCCAAAGAAAGAATAAAACATCACATTTGCAAATTATTTCAAACAAAGTATTCAAAGTAATACATCTTAAATAATAATGTTTCAACATTATTTGTGATCTGAAATAAAACATTTATCATGACTTACTGATACATTTTTTAGCTTTTTAAGAATCTGCCAAATTTTCCACCCAATTCCCATGACTTTAACGAAATGTAGTCTTGTCTAAGAGTCTCTCAGAGTTTTTAAATCCTCAAAAGAGTTTTAAAAATGTGAAAAATAAATCTCCAGGATCTTTGAAAGTTCCCTCTGGAGGTTTGATCGCTCGGAGAAATGACTGATAATAAAAACAGCATTAGCAGAAATCTTAATATTTATGTCACAAATCACAGTTGGATTGAATTCTTTTGTTTTTAAATTAATCTAAGAGCTTAAAGAAAATGCATGATTTGTCATGTTTAATTCACGCATTCACTCATGCAGACTTGAGTTGAACTTTAATGTGAAACTTCGAGATGCTCAGCCCTTCTGCTTCTGCTGAATGTCGCCTGTTTCACTGATCTCTTTGTCATGTGGAAATCGGTGAGCAGAAACTTTCTCCACACCACCAGAGACTCTCCAGGACATCCTTGAGAAGGAGGAGGAGGAGGAGGAGGAGGAGACCTTCGTCCAAAGGTTTAATTGATAAACTTAATAATGTTGCAAAACTGTGAGCAACAATACCCTCTCACGACCCCCTGTCCACATAAGTGGGCTTTACATTTCTGCCTCCCAGACCCATGATTCATTTTTTAAAACTTTGACCTATTTTAGTGAAAGATAAAAAAAAACGTATATGGGTTAAATAACACTAACAATAAAACACTAATAGAGAACTCATTACACAAATAATCAAACTTCCTGTACAACGACAAAGTTTAGTTGTTATACTTAATGGGTCCTTCTTAATACTTAATTGTAAGGTGAATTAAAAAGTGCAAACCAAAAGCTTGGGTCTTCAGAGGACACAAGGACAAAAAACACAGAGTAGATAGAAATGAGAGTCTCATCAAACTTTCAGAGGAGCAGATTAGCAATCCTGCAGATTTTAACATGCAAACTTCAATTTTCTGTAAAGATTTAAAAATCTTTATAATAAAATAATTAATATTTTTGCAGAGTGTGTGTCACATGCATGAGCATTTGAACCTAAAGACAAAACTGTTGGCACGTTTAATTGATGCTTTGACTCCTGTAGTGAAACTTTTCAACTTCTGTTTGTACTCCTGGTTTACATTTCTCTGTTTTTGTTTCAGGTTGTACTGAGTCTCTGTGTTATCAGAAAACTTGTTCCAGTCTTTGGAGGTTTCTGAATTATCCCTGAAGCATCCCGGAGGTTGAATTCACCTGAGGAAGAGGAAGACAGAGGGGTTGCCTGGTGCATAGGTTTGATAAACTGGATGAAACTTTGTGATGTGTGAGCAAAGTGGTCAGGAGAGCAGCATTAATTTATCATGTTTTATTCATGCATTCATTCACTTTCTCTCTTTTTGTTATTTCCTGCCCACCTCTCATTTCCATTCTCTGCTTTGTGATGTGAAAATCTGAGCAGGAACTTTCTTCAGGCTGCAGGTAGTCCTGGATGAGGAGAAGGTCCTGAGGAGGGTAGTCAATGGGCTCTGGCTTTAGTCTCAGTAAACCTCTGCTCACACAGACTCTAATGAAGTAAATGAAATGAAATTAAAGTTATCCTGACGAGCTCCTGTTTCCCTCTCCATGCATCTGTCCTCTTCCCTCCCTGTCTCCCCCCTGTCTCCCCCTCCTCTCAGTGACCGATTAGCCGGTGCGGGCTTCTCTCACATTTCCATGAGAAAGCCTGCGGTCGGTGAAAGGGTTAAGCCCGGGGACGAAGCCCCCAGAAAGCAGCCCTAATTTTCTGCCCGGCAGGGGGGAGGGGGAAGTGGGGAGAGGGAACAAAGCGGCCCGGGGGAGGAGCGGAGACTCCGGCTTTACTATATGCACCTGCGGCCTGAAAAGAAGCGCACAATGCGCCTCCGACACGGCCAATTACAAGCGGCCATCCACCCGCTTTCTGTGCGGGGAGACGAGGGGGGAGGCGGGGGAGTGAAAGGGAGGGGGAAGGGGGGAGAGGAGAAAGTGAATTTTTAAAGAGGGGAGAGATAAGAAAGTAAATAATCGAGCTTTAAATCATTCCAGACTCTAAAGACTCCCCCAGCCTCCCCTGGTGATGACGCGCTATGCTCCGTGTGAGCAGGCCGTGCTCAGGGTCGCGAGGACGGCGTGAAGGTGACGAGAGGTCGGCGTGATGACGGCACGTCAGACTGGCTCTATGCTGGATGATGTCATCAGCTGATTATAGGAGGTTAATTTTAATCAGCTGAGGACAGGAGGAGGAATAGATTTATTTAACGAGCACTAAATTATTAAAGCTCTGAGAATAATTCTGATAAAATGACCCAAAACTGTCAGAGATAAGTGCAGATCATTAAAGGAACATTCCAACATTTTCTCATGTTGCATTAGTTAAAGTGAATGTCTGTGACACTCAGCCTGTCAGGTCTTCCCATGTTTGCATGTCTTTTTCCAGGTTATTAATGATTCCCTGCATTTTTTGTGAATTATGACACTTGTGGAAGTATCAAAATGATATTTTTTCAGTCCAACTGTGAAGGTAAGCTGTACACTGACACAGCATGTCTGCAGAATCCCTGTAGGATTTCATGAACTCAGTAGCGAAAACATGGACCTGTCTCCTGGTTCAAAGTGAAACATTTTAAATTTGTTTTCCTTCTATGCACAGATCTCTCCATATACCTCTTCAGTACTTCCTGTTTCTTTATTGTGTTATGAATGAAACTTGAAGAGTGTGACTCCATCCTGACTGTCACTTGTTGCAGCCTGTTATCAGGAAATTTTCTTTTCTTTTTTTTATTTTTGCAGCATTTGATCTGATGATATAAAACTCTAGCATGTAGCATGAGTTTTTTGTGGTATACGAATATGAATGTCTTTACACTTTAGTCCAAAAACCTGAACTGCCTAGCATTAAACCAGGATCAGGCTAAAGTCAACCAAAGCTCTAGATTAGTCCATATAAGCACTTACACAGAGTGCCAACTCAATTTCACAGGCCTGCAAAAAAACTCATCTAATTGAGGGCTGAAAGTTATATTTTTCGATTTTACCTCCATAAATTGATCCTTTTTTTAAAAAAAAACTAGAGAAATGTCTGAAATTTTGACTCTTGTGTCATCCAAAATCCAAAGGTATTCAGCTCATGGTCTCAGAAGAGGAAAAATTCCCACTTAACCATCTGAAGGAAGAGAGTCTGGACTTTGTTTTGCCCAAAAAACTTTAGAAGTCTTTAAACATGAGGGTACTTCAGTTGTGAACTAAGGAATAAAAAAGCTCTGATAGTTACCCTAAATATTACATAAATATGTGTGTAAATAACCATGCAGAAACCCATCTTAAGTGGAATAAACCTTTGAATCATGCTCCATCACATCTCCAGTACTGAAAAAGGATTTGTACTTTTTATTAATGTTGTCATGAACTCCATAACAAAGACTTTTTTAATCAAAAAAGGGACTCAGAGACTCTTAGTATAAGAGCCTAAAATGTGTACATTATTTACACTGAAGCCTCAGACAGTCACTCTAGTACATGGCAGCATTTACAGACAAGAATTCATCCTAAAAATAGAGATACAAAAGTCTTAGTATAAAAGTTTAGTCCTCAAATGTAAACATTCACACATTACTTTGATAAAAAAAAAAAAATCCCTTTCAAAAATAAGACCGCATCCAGTGCATGTTTGGTTAGTAAAATGCTTCAAAGTTAGAGGAAGGTCAGGTGTTTTCAAACCCAGGACAGATTTCATACATTTCACAGACAGAATAAGGAAAGTACAAAAAACAGGTTGATCCTGCAGCAGTAAACAGGCTGTGAAGTCTCAAACATCACTGTCACAACATAAAGTCATGGTTTTAATCATGGGGGATTGGTGGCTCTGAAAAGAGCGCTGAAACATTTCTGTCTGCAGTAACAAAAAGCTCTCTTTCTGCAGGATCCTCTCTGTTACGTTGTCAAACACATCCACTAAATCTGCATCTGTTAGGGACAGAACCAGAACTTAAGTGGATGTTTGTTACAGACGTTACAGCCCGTGACCTGCTGCAGGATGAAGAGAGACTCCATCACCAAACTGAGCCGTTCAGGAGCAGAAACGTCTGAAATGAGACCCAGGTTTGAAATCGGCAGCCCTGCCCCTCAGAGTCTGTCTGATGTTGTACATTATTCAGTTCTTGTAGGTCCATAGCAGCACTAATAAGCAGACTAACAGCAGATGTGTCGGTCTGAGAAAAACAGGATGAACTCTACAGAATGACGTTATTTCCCTCCTCCAGTAGAGTTAACGAGAAAAGTCTAAAACAAGATGGAGGTTTAGAGACATTCATCACCAACAGACGTGTTCACCGTGTGGAAGACTTTCTGGATCTGCTGTTTGGAGTTTAACAACTCATCTGAAATGTAGCATTTCATATTAAAATCCTAAAAACATTTACAACAAAAGGTTTAAATCTAGACTAAAGAAGAGATAAAAAGGGCCATGTGCTCGCTCCCCCGCTCAGCGTCCTGTGGATGTGGCTGATTGTCCAACAGGTGTTCCATCCAGCAGGTGAGCACGACGCCAAGGCCAAGGCACGTGACGCTCAATTCAATGTGTGCCGTCCCTCCCCGGTCTCAGAGACTGATCCATCATCCAGACTGCCGGGTCAGGCCGGCTCTGCTTGGCTCAGAGCGGGTCAGGAGTGTGTTTGAGGAGGAGTGAGCCCGTCTGACAGAAGCTCTAACAGTAAAACAAAGAAACAGAGACTAATATGTACAGAATAAACAGACGTGTCTTCACTGCCGTCCTCCGTGGAGAGAAGTCTGCAGGAGGCCGGAGGGGGCGGAGCCTCAGCTCTGTAAGTGAGGGTGTTTGGGGGGGCATGTGGCGCCATAAACAGCTTTTAAAAACATTTAGTCGTCTCTTCAGAGAAACATCTGGACCTATGAGACTCTTGCACGTCTTGTCTCTTCCCCCTCAAATTAAGCTCCGCCTTCCATCCGTCCAGCTGTGCGTTTGAGCTCCTCAGGCTCCGCCCCCCTCCTGTTAGAGTCTTAGATGTGTGTGAGGGGAACGGTCCCGGTGAGGTAATGCTGCTGCACACTGGTGTAGCCTCTCTGAGCAGCAGAGGGATCCCCAGCCTCCCCCCCTGCTCCAGGGATGTACATGCTGATCATGTCCCTCAGGTCTCCCTGCAGGGGCCCCCGATGGTGGTTGGGGGCCCCGGTTGGAGGCGAGTGGGAGACTGGTTCTGCCTTCACCATGGGCATGACGGGGCTGGGCTGCTGGGGGCTGCTGCTGTACGACATCGGGCTGAGGGGAGAGAAGAAGAGTCACAGTCAGTAAGAAGTTAAAAACATTGATAAAAACAGAACAGATTGATCAGGAAGCTGACGACGACCTGAGCTCTGATCAGACTGAGACTTTAACATATGGTTGAAGAGCTGTGGGTAGTTTCAGATGTCTGTCCTGCACTCTCTATTGCAGACATGCAGCTCTCTCCGTTTCTTTGAATAGTTTGCTCAAATATTCAACAAATTAACTTATTCAACACATTCATATGTGATGTTTTTGTCCAGCACTGCTTGCTCTTTGGGCACTCAGAGATCATCTTCACGCCTTATCTCTGAATGCATCAGAATGCAAACTTATGGAAAGCCTGAAAAAATAGTAAACTTTTTTATTTTTTTCTGTGACTTGATCGCCTACTTTGACACCCAATCATCAATTTTCTGCAGTTTTAAAAAAGATTGATACACAAAGATCACATGCTGAGTTGCACCCTCTCTAAGCTGTAAGGATTTTAACATTAAGAATGTTTAAAACGACTTGGATCTTGAACCTTCTCTTTGCTCACAGCCAGACACAGAAGATATTTATTAATGTCAAAGTTACTCCAACACCAACCTCTCAGAGTTTTAAACCTTCAAAACTCTACATGAAAATTAAAAGTAGTGTGATCCATTTACCAACAGTAAACAGAACATGAATGCACCATCACTGCCTCTGTTATCATTTTATCTGTTAGCTAAGGTGTGATGCGTGGACAGCAGGTGATCCACAGGTTAAGCTTCAGTTAAGCTCTGAATGTAATTTCAGTGTAACTTCTGTGTAAACCAGACGTCCAGCTTTAATCAAGCTTTAAAATAACAATGAGCCGCCGCGTGTTGAGACAGATGCAGGATCTGGAGTTAAGATAAGATAACAACTTCATTGATCCCTAATACTTTACACTTTTATACTTGTTAAAACTTTTTAGAGTTGGTGCTGCGTGCTGACACAGATCACCAAGAATCAGGTTTACAAATCTGTGGTCCTTCAAACAAACTCGTGGTAATCTAAAGAGATTAACTCCAGCTAAACATTCAACTCTTCATCTCTGTCATCCTCACTCTGTTAGGTTTGATTTTCTCTGAAGATCCTGAAGGTTAAACTTTTAGATTTGCAGTCAATCTCACACAGGAAACTATTCTTACTTCATCATATGAGAAGATGATTGTTAGACTAAGGTGTCAGTATTATTTTAGTATTTACATAAACTGTTCCTAATGTTAAAAAAAGTTAGTTTTTAATAATTAATTTTCTGTTTTCTCTCCAGATTTCTGACTTTAATGTTTGTATATCTTTAAAATAAACTGAAGTAGTTCTATTTTCTCATTTTAACTCTTCTTCAATCCCCTCAGAGCTGCTGGTTCAGGTCTTAAAAATGACATTTTAAGGATATTTAAAATTCAGAAAGACAAAAAAAACCTCATGTCTTGAAAGTGTCTTCACTGCTGTCCTCCACGGACAAAATGATTAAAAGCTTGGAGACCGGGCAAATATCTTGACTTCTTTATCAGAATTTAAAATTAAGATTGAGTCTTTCATCCACGTTTATTTCTCTGTACAAAACTGGATCAGAGGACGGAGACAAACTCTAATCAGACAGATAAATAATAGTGCCTTGTTTTCTGTTTCACTGATTTGGTTTCATTAGCAGTGCTCGCTCTCACCACTTTATTTCTATGTGACTCAACTACTAATCCCTTCATTCCCCTCACAGCAGTTTGGGGTTGAACAAATGACTTTAGATCTGTGAAACCATTTCAGCTACTTTGATGGTGATCAAATATTCCAGTGCCTTTTTTTTTACACCAAAAAGTTTTTTTTAAGAGTGTGCTTCTCTTTTTCTGATTATGATAGAAAAGTTCAGGTATTTCTTTGCTGAAAATGGAAAATAAAAGCTCCTTGAAGACATTACTTCTACACACATTTTGGACTGGGCTCAATTAGTCAGTCACATATTTAAGAGTTGGTTTCCTCCTTTATTCTAAACTTGTAGGATTGTTGTGTGAGCGCGGTCAGTGTGGGAGAGGACAGGCTTCAACAGGTTTGTCCAACATGACTCAGAGACGAGTAACTGACACATGAGAGAGAAACTGAGTGAAACTAAAGAAAACCAAAGACTACTGAAATAATACCACTGAAGAGAGAGAAACCACCTCACCATCATTTGTGAGCACTCAAACATCTATCACAGTGAGGAAGAGGATGAAGAGGAGGAAGGGGAGGGGGGGCAAAGACCCACAAGTGTTGGTGGGGACAATGGTTTAGCAGGAGCTAGGGATTGTGGGTAACAGGACCACACACAGAGCCGTCCTGCTGCCGTCGAGTCACACTGATCAACATTCCTGACTGGACCCGAGCAGAGCGGAGCGCCGCACGCATAACAAGCAGGAAGCAGAGTGAGGAGAGCTGACCAATCAGAGAGCACCAGGAGGCTGAGAGAGGAGCTTCTCAGGAGCAGTTCACACACTTTGACCAACGTAAACCACAAAAACTATCACTAACCAAATTCAAACAGGATACATATCATCAGGTTTACATCTTTGTTTACTCCAGGTTGACTTTAGTTTACGACTGTATGAGTCTAAAGAGGATTTAAGACAAACTGAAAAAAAGTGAGTGAAGGAGAAACGGTCATCAGAAACTCAGAGAAAAAAACCACAAATTAAACTCAACAGGAGCTCTGAGTTGGATCAATAAATTATGGTTTTCCTGTAGCTTTCTTTAATATGATTTAAAATAATCTTTAAATACAAAAAACAGACTAAAAATACAGAAAATCTGAAATTAAAATCTCACTTCCTGAAGCAAACTGAGCTGCAGGATGCCAGTCGTAGCTTTTCACAGCTCCTCTGTGTGAACATAAAGTTTCTACATCCATTTTAAGGGGAAATAAATCATATTATCTTCACTAATTTAATAACTTGGTGTTCTACTTCAATGCAGCTGTGATGTGTGTTTTTCCTTGGAGCATGTTGTGTTTTTCAGCCAAGTGTTGGTTTAAAATGTGTCACCTTGTGTTTTTATCGGCAGACATTTAAAGCACGAAAGTCATGAACAAAGTTCTTTCGTTACCACGCATAAAGTAGACAGTGGTTCTTTTTTTGATTATTTTTTCATAGAAAGTCTAATTATTCTACTCAACCTTAGAAACGTGTCACTGATTTAAGTCACTGTGTGAATATGAGGACCATTCACTTAATCTTCATCTAAATTAACATTTTTGTATTTAATGTTTTATTTCTGTCAGCTTTCACTCTGTCACTTAAGGATAAATCCATTTAAATCAGATTTTCTTTATTCAGAAGTTATGCTATTCGTAAAAGGTCTTTAGGCGAAGAGAAGGAGGTGATGTTGTGCATTCAGATGAATCGTTGAGTTACTGAATGAGAAATAAAAAAAGAGCATTAGGGCCTGCAGAGGCCTGAGGAGAGGCTTTCTGTGAGGCCTGAAAAAATTAGAGGATAAGACGCAAGAATCAAACAGATTTAGACACATAGCTAACGCTCACTGTGATGGTTTGAATTGAGGTTTTAGGGTTTTGATATAAACAGAGAGACTGAACTATAAATCGTGTTTTATCTTTATTATAAACAGTAATTTCTAGGCTTCATAATATTAGTTCTTACTTTTTTAGAACATTTTAAGAACAGTTTTTCAGATGGTTATTTCAACTTGTTTCAGGTTAAACTTTGTCTTATCTTGCTTAACACTTAAAAAGTTTCTCTAAGACATTGTGGACTCCCTTATGTTGGCTTTTCAACAAGGCGGAACTTTTTATTTTACAGGTTTAAAATAAGTTCACCCCCCTGTTCTCTATTCAACACCAGAAACCCTCTTCAAAAACATCACACTTGTCCTGTAACTTTGGCACTACTTTATGTCCGCTCACCTGTAGGAGTTGGCTCCGTTCATGTAGGTCTGTGCTGCGGTCATGGCGGGGGGATACTGCAGGGCGGACAGGTCGTACCGGTGCAGCTGCTGCGTGTAGCCCAGCGCCTCCCCCTGCATGCCAGCGTACCCTCCGGTGGGACCCCAGCCGTAGCTCTCCATCCTGGGGCTGCCTCCCTGTCCCTGCGCCGCGGCCGCCAGCAGGTTGCCGGCGGACAGCGGGTACTTCCCCACCTGTGCGTCCTTCTTCAAGAGCGGCTTGGTCTTACGGCGCGGCTTGTACTTGTAGTCTGGGTACTCTTTCATGTGCACGGCGCGCAGCCGCTTAGCCTCATCGATGAACGGCCTCTTCTCCGCGTCCGTGAGCAGCTTCCACTCCGCTCCGAGCCTCTTACTGATCTCGGAGTTGTGCATTTTGGGGTTTTCTTGCGCCATCTTGCGCCTCTGGCCCCGGGACCAAACCATGAAGGCGTTCATGGGCCGCTTCACCTTGTCCATGGGGTCTCCCCCGGGCGGGCACGCCGTCTTGGAGCCAGGGTGAGAGTTGCCGTTGCTGCCCATGCCGCCGGTGATATTGCCGGTGACAGGGGACAGGCCCTGGGAGGTCTGGTGTGTGGGGGGCTGGCCGGTGGGCTTCAGCTCGTGCTCCATCATGCTGTACATGGTGTCAGAGGACTTCCAGAAGAGTTGAAGCTCCTTTTTGTCGCCGTCCACCTGGCGACGAGTGGCCAGGTTCCCCTACAGGTTCAACCGGGTGATCCAAATCAGCTAATTACGCACGCGACACGCCCGCTGAGAGCAGACTGGGGATCGTCGTGTGTGTGTGAGAGAGAGTGTGTGAAAGAGAGAAAGAGGAAAAGTTATCGTGTGGGAGCAGCAGTCATCACTGAGAGTCTCTGTCCCGGGTCTCCGCTCAGACACTTGTTGTCAGACTTCAGTCTCTGTCTGAGCTCAGAGCTTCCCTCTCACAAACTTCTGCTGCTCGCGTGCACGCTGCCGCGTCCAATCACAGGATGCGGAGCGACGGGCCGTGCGCGTGCATTAGCAAGAGAAAAGACCCCGGCGGTGCGCGAGACACTTGTTGATGGAGGAGAGGGAGAGAAGGGGAACACTTCACCAAAATCTGAAATATTGGTTTGAATTAGAGTTAAAGGTTAAAGGTTAGGGGCACTTCTCCCAAAGCATTAAAGATAGTGTAAATTAAATAAAACTTTAATATATTAGATTCCACTGAAACACAGGGGGGGATAAAAACTTTTTTTCTCAGTTTTACCCTGTGTTGTCATTTTTCAGGGAGCCTATGTGTTAAAGAATTTAATCTTTCTGAGGATTTTTGAAACTCAATTACAAAACTTCAATTTCAGTTTATATTTGATCGCTAGATTGTGTACCTTCATGAATTATGACTTTATTGTGTGTTTTATGTATGTCTTTATTTGTAACAAGGGTACACTTTAAGGTGGTACTTCAGTGCCTTATCAGAGAACAAGTGGTGAATGCAGACAGTAGCTGAGTGGAGAGAGGCACAGGAATGTACATTAGGGGGGAAGAAGATCACACATAAGGAAACATTTCTCATAATCTGATAATGTTAGACGATAAACAAAGCTGACTTGCACCTTTTTTCCTGCAAAACTTTACCGTAGACTCGAAGAGCTGTGCATGGTAATGAATTAACTTCTTCTTGAGTTGCTCTCGTGCTCTATTTTTAATGCTTTTAACATAAATTTAGCTAGTTTGAAGCAAACACAGGCTGCAATCTGTCATTTTTTAAATCTTATGACCAACTCAAGCTGCAGTTCCTGGAGTGGCCACTAGATGCTGTCTGCATAAACCACATACAAATCCATTAAATAAAGCCAGTCTTCACAGCAGAAATAAAATTTTTTACAGCCTGGTACAGAAACAGTAGAACAACTGTATGCTTAAAATATATATATATATATAAATCATCTGCTTTCAGTATTAAAGTGTTGAGTTATGCTAAATTTGCATTAGGGGTGACAGCATGGTCTGTGAAGTTTCATATTTTACTGACAATATTTTAGAAGAACAAGTTTCCTGAATATCCCTAAATCAAAAAACATTAATCCAGCCTCTCAATTAAGAGGAAACCTTGGTGGTGTTTGTAGTACAATCTCTTGAGCTCATCAAAAACATCCTCCCTGCAGAGTTTTGTGATGATGATTAATCTGAAGTGAAACTTTTATCTTTAGTTCATTTATACCAGATTAAACTTCTCCAGACTTCAAACTGGAGTTAATTTTTTAAATGTCAACAATCGTTCTCTTAAACAGAGTAAAGAAGAAAAACAGATTTATTTGTCTCTTCAACGGCAATGAGATGCTTATTGTGTCTCTTTATAAAGCCAATCTTTAGAGGCGTCCGGCCCTCTTTTCACATGATTGTGCTGCAGACACGTTTCTAAACACACACACCGATTCAACCACAGAATGACTTTAGAGCCCAGAGAGAATGAGGAGGATCTCTGCTGCTTTGGACAAATAAAACTCTTTATCTGGTGCTTTTGTCAACAGCTAAAGTTCCCCAAACAAGACACACACAACCAAAGTTCTGTTGTGCTGATAAATTCATCCTTTACGTTCAAAACCAAACTCAGACTGATACATTCAGCCAAACAGGAGCAGAGTCATTCACAGCTAAGGTACAGAAGTCATCCAAACATCAATCATTGAATAAAAGTCTCTCATCATTCTCACAGTCTTCCTTCTGTGTCATTATAATCACATATGATTTAATTTTCACCATCAACAGTTCAACCTTTTTCTTGGTATGAGGTTTACATACCTGTGCTTCTATATTCTGAAGTGGAGCAGGTAAATCAGCCACTTCAAAGTCAAGATTACACAACATGTTTAGAAGTTTCTCACTGTGGCGACTTCACATCTTTCTTCTTATAAAACACAGCTACAGAAAATTATTCAGGCTCCATAGTTAAATTAGAGAAGCAATACAGAAATTTACTGTAAAACAAAAAAGAGAAAATGAAATTAAAATTGAAATTTGACTGAAAAATGCTCCCAAGCTTTTACTTGTGGTTAGTTTTGTTCTTCACACCTTGTTTTGTCACTTTAAAGAAGAAGAGAATAGTTTAAAAGAGCAACAGGGCTATAAGCCAACATATTAAGTTCAGGTAAAGCAGTCATATGTAATTCCTAAGTGATTCATCTAAGGATTACATAGGACGCAATGCATATGAACACTTGTCCTTTGAAGTCTATACCATCAGTAATGTTTTAGTTTGAGCTGCCATTACGAGAGTCTTGCTGCAAGTGTAAAAAACAATGCACCTTTAAAATCATCCAAAAAAGTTAAAAACAACAACTGCACTGAGACCACAAGCTGCTCTAAATACACACATGCTGCAATGCCTGAAACACACAAAACCATAAAACATCCGAGAGGGACAAAGTGCTTCAGGTTGAGCAAAAGAAAAAATTGAGTTCACTCAATCAGACAAGCAGCTCAGGGGATAGAGGCCTGCTTCTTTTCCAATGTGGCACCTGTCGACAATTGGCTTCAAAACTCAGTCTCAGAAACAGACAGGTGATGTCACAGGGACTACATCCATTTATTTTAAGGTCTATGGCTAAAACTTACTTACATTAAAGTTAAACCTGCACAAACTGTGTTGGTGTTGGGAGCTTAAAGCTGCAGCATTAATTTAGTTATATGTACTCTATTGTACTGCCTACTTCATGGGGAAGGAAAGTAGTCGAAGAATATTTACTTCCGTTTTGTTACCAAAAAAATACACTACAGTACAATAATTTTTTTAACAATACAATAAATACTAACAAAACAAATTATCCAAAACTATAACATAAGGATAAGGAACCAATGCTATGATGTAGCACAACACCAAACAGTGTGTGTTCCTCATTTTTAAAAATTAGAATGCAGGTGTTTGACTCAGCAGTAAAAACTGTTGGATTATTTCACCACGTAGCTCCAGCCTTTTGTCCAGATACGACCACTTCTCGCTCCAGGGTTACAGGGCAGCTGATGACCAACCAGCTTCTCTACACACACAGACCTTTATCTAAACATTTAACTGTTACAGACACAGGTGACCCAGCACAGAGTGTTTCACGTGCAACAGGTGAGTCAAGTCCTCTGAGGAAGTCAGGTGAGTCTGGAGAACATGTCACTAACCTGCTGGATCGGGGACTTTAAAGATGACTGTAAGCAACCAGTTCAGATCAGCCTCCAACATCACAAAAACTAGCCTCTGATAAAACTTTGACTCTAGATGCATTATGGGTAATAAGGCCAGGATGTAAACAGGAAGAAGACAAACTGAAGATGATTATGACCCTGGTCCAGTGTGTGTGTGTGTGTGTGTGTATGTGTGTGAGAGAGAGAGACTCTGTGTGTGATGCAGGTGTGTGTTTGACACCATGTGTTTGTGACTAATTGTGAATTGTGCAGCTCCACTCTCCCGTTTCCATCTCCATGACTACTCAGAGTGGAATCCCCCCACCCCACCCCTCCTCCTCCCAGCTTTCCTCCTTCAAAACATCTCCCTAACTCGCTCCCTCTTTCTTTCTTTTCTGCATCTGTCCATCATCCTGTGCCTACAGCCTCTCTCTCTCTCTCCACACACACTCAGACGTTTAGTTTGTGTCACTTCAGACTCAGGAAAGCCAACGTGGCCGTCAGGTCCCTGTGTATCTCTGTCAGCACCATGAAACGTTTTCTTTTTCCGCTTGTTTGAGAAAGTTAGGAGACTTACAGTGAAGGAAGTCCTTCCCCTCTCTTCCTTTCTCTCTGCTTTAATGAAAGGAAATATCAGATCTTCACCCTCCTCTCCTCTCTGTCCATCAGGGTTTAAAGAAAGTCCTGAAGCTGTTCAGAGCATTCTCTCTGTCTTTGCTCATAGTCCCAGAAAAACAAACACCAGAATGTTTCAGCTCTGATATCAGGATTTCATGTTACACCAAACCAAAAACAGGTAATAAGTTTATCAAAGCACAGAGAAGAAAATGTTTGAGATGGGGAGCGCTGCACTTGGAGTACTGAGCTGGAAAAATGCAGCAGAGAGAAGCCAGAGCTGCACTGCATCCTGGGAGGTGTAGGCACTTGTTGTATTGTTGCTGTACTTTGATTTTGTTCATTCCTTTTTTCTTCAAGAGTTGCAATCTACATACTACTTTTTTGGAAGACGTTAAGCTTTCTTTTACTGTGAGTCACAGTAATTTCTGCATAGTTTGACTTTGTTTTTTTGGTTACCTCCGCCAAGGAGGTTACGTTTTTGGGAGAGTGTGTCTGTACACAACATAACTCAAATTCAACGAAAGGATCTTGATGAAATTTTCAGGAAATGTTCAAAATGGGATAAGGAAGAAGTGATTAAATTTTGGAGGTGATCCGGATCACCGTCTGGATCCAGGATTCTTTTAAGGATTCTTCATCATTGTGAGATAGGGTCATTTTCACCATATGTTTATATAACTCCACTATAAATGGTTGGATTAATTTGCAAAACAATAGAAGACAAGGTCACCATAATTTCTGACAGATGCAATAGTACGATCCAAATCCTGGCGATATTCTGGATACTAAGATCTGGAATATGAAATATGTACTGGGTCGTCATCATCATTTTTAACACTGTCAGGTAACGAATTATCGTACAAACCTACAACTAACACCAAACTGTAGCAGACAGTCTGCTGAAAGGGAGTATAACATTAAAGTAGGACTTAAGTGTGACAAACGCGATATGCTTGGCAGAGGTCTGTGCTCTCTGAGTGCTTTTCTGGTTACTAACTGTTTTTGGAGATAGTTGACAAAAGCTATAGCTCATTGGAAAATCTACACCCCAATAGACAGAACCTGATGGTAAAAGGTAAAGTCAATATGTCGAGGAACCTTGTATTTTGCAGGTTTAAATGTCTGCCAGTTTTTCCTTATTTCCTGCTACAGATCAGCAGAAAGCTGTGTCTCTGAAGTGAAACTGTCTCGTAGCACCTCAGAGGTCCTGGTCCTGAATTGTAGTTAGAATTAATGTACTTTTTCTCCATACAGAATAAGAAGTTCCAGTGTGTTCTGATCAAAAAAGAAGAGTTTCAACACTCAGGATGTGACCCTTAAGGAGCGCTCATTTCCTAGTTTGTGTTGAGTCTGAGCTGTAAACAGAACTGGAAACAGTACGTCACACAGAGGCTTCACCCTGTCTTCCTGCAGCGCTATGAAGCTGAAATACAAACTGACTTTCATCTTGTGTTTAATGTTTCTTCATCTTGCTAAAATAAAGCAGATAAGTCAAGAGTCCAGCATCCTCAGGTCTGTCCTCCAGATGAGAAGAAAACTACTTTAAAGATGTTTGTTTTGTGATTGAGGGTGAATCATGTCTGATGCATTCAGGAAATTTAAATGCTGTGACTTAGCATCAAGCAGAGAAGACATCTGTAGCATCTTCAGAGCATCTTCACCTGCAGCTCTGAGTCCCATCACACACAGCTTCAGAGCAGCCCTGAGAGGAACGACCTGACACTGCAGAGAGAGGTTGGGTAAGCCATAAAAGAGGTTTACAGCAGGAGGTTCAGGACAAGGAGAGGGTAATAAAGAGCTTCATCACCCCAGAGACAGACTCTGACTCTGCTGTGGTCAGGGAAAGGTTAATGTTCAGTAAAGGTCCAGACTGTGAGGATGAAGAGGAGGGTCTGAATCTGGGATTTCAACCCAATGTGTCACTAATCATCCATCCACCTGACGTAAACTGTTATTTGATGAAAACAAAGAAATAAGAGGATGATAAATTGCTGAGAAGGATTAATCAGGTCTGTCAGCAAAAAGACAAGAAAATACTTCAAAATATGCTTTTCTTTTTTCTTTTTCTTTTTTTAAATGTATTGTGAGTACAATTTTATGGATGCTGGTTTTTAAAAAGTTTAAATTCAGGATTTGTCAGGTTTGACAAGATACAACTTTAATGTATGTTTTCAAAGAATATTACTGAAGCATTTCTGATAAATCCATTTTAACTGTTAACTTTTTTTGCAGACAAAACATTTCGTAAAAGACATGAAAAACAATTTTAAAACATGCATTTAATCCTTAAATGGAATTAGGTTTAAGAATTTTTCAACCTAAACCTGTTATCTGTTTACATCTTAACCAATATTTTGTTGAGAAAAATAAGACAGACTCTGTTTTTGTAAAAAGGCTTTCAGTATACAAGAATTCAGGATTTTCAGGTTTGTCTGACTTAGACAAGAAATCGTCTTTGAAATATTTTTAAGGAATATGATTGAATTGTTTGTGGTACAAAACTTAAACAAAATGTAACAGATGCTTTTTGTAAAAAAACGAAAATTTAGGATTTGTCAGGTCTGTCTGCGAATGATAGGAAAAATGTATTGAAAGATATGTTTCTTAATATTGATTTGGTTACAGAATTTCTGAAAATAAAATCTTTAATTTTTTTTTTCAACAAATATTTTGTAAAAAAAAAATAAAAAAAAGATGGACACCAATTTTGTTAAAACTTTAGAAAATTATAGAATTCAGGATTTTTCAGGTCTGTCTACAAAATAACAGTTGAATTTGGTTTGAACATTTCTGATAAGAGGGAAGAAAATCATGAGAAACATCCAGAGGCTTTAGAGATTCAATGTCACAAACTTCAGCATCTTTGCACTGACACAGGCTCTTCAAAGAGGTCTGAGTTCATCAGCGCTCATAAAACATCTTCCAAACAGCCAGAATGATCGATCCTCTTTACGACCTGTCTGCCATTTAAGAGCCTGTGCTGTATTGAAGAGGAGGTGGAGACCAGAACTGAGGTATTTCAACTTAAGGCTCAACAGGTGGACATGAGCATGGGTGAGGTGGGATGCTCTGAGATGTCTGAGAGTATGACAGAGGCAGATCATGGTAGCAGCCTCACAGATCATCGTGGATGTAAATATCTGTTGCTGAGGAAAATGTTTGATGCAGCTTTAAGCTTTAATTATGCCGTGATATCTCCTGCTGACTCAAATGTGGACTCAGTCAGCATGTCAGAGCATCAAGTCACATGACTTCTTTTAGTGTCAAAGAGGCCTGACAATGACATTTCCATTATGGTTGCCCGCTCACAATAAGCACAAAGTAATGAGAGGATCCGAATGTTATGGAACTCAGTGAGGTAAAAACAGCGTGATGGAAAGGAGGGAAAATGTGAATGAACAGAAATTAAGTGGGATGAAATCAAGGAGTAAGAAGGGCAGCAGGGTGGGGGGGTTGGAGAATGGGGGTAGATTATAGGGTGAGAAAGAAGCAGAGAAGACCAACGAATGAAAGCCACAAAATGAAGGAAGAAAGGGAGAGCGAGATGGAGAAGCAGAACAAGGGAGGAGGAGGGACGAGAGGATGAAGGGATGGATGATGAAGGGTGGGCTGTTGGGCAGAGGGGGGGGTGGTTTTAGGTGACAGGCCTCATTCAATAGCCCTCTTTTCTCCCCTCTGCTGGCTTCTCTTCTCATGCAAAGCAGCCCGTTCAGCCTCCCAGCCATCCGTCACACAACAGAAAGAGCATGGCAGGCCCTTTACGAGCCCCACACTCGCATAATCCCCCCTCCCCAGCCCCGCCATCTCTCAATCCCACAATCCAGCACCCATCAGGGGGTGCAAGGGGGGCAGGAGTGTGTGTGAGTGTGGGACAGAGGGGGGATGGGCACAGGGGCATCTTGGCCTCAGAGAAAGTGCCTTTAGAAGAAGACGGGCCACCTAGGCTGAGGGGGGACAAAAAGCTGAGACGTCACATGTTTTCAGGCTGCAGGGACGTCACACAGGGACAGTTAACCTGTGTGTGTGTGTGTGTGTGTGTGTGTGTGTGTGTGTGTGTGTGTGTGTGTGTGTGTGTGTGTGTGTGTGTGTGTGTGTGTGTGTGTGTGATGGGGGCTATTAAAAGTGTAGTTTCAAGCAGTAACTGGTTGATGATAGCTGGTTGAAGCTCTCATTTCCCATGTCAGTGCAGTGGCCTTTAAACGTGAAAACTAAGAATAAGAAGTGTTCACAGCCTCTGCTCAATACTTTGTTGATGCACCTTTGGCAGCAATCACAGCCTCAGGTCTTTTTAAATAAGACACCACAAGCTTGGCACACCTATCTTTGGGCAGTTTGGCCCATTACTCTTCACAGCACCTCTGAACTCCATCAGGTTAGATGGGGAGCAGCAGTGCATGGCCATTTTCAGATCTTTCCAGGGATGATGATTGGATTCAAGTCTAGGCCTCTCAAGAACATCCAAAAAGTTGTCCTGAAGCCACTCCTTTAATATCTAGGCTATGTGCTTAAGGTCATCTTCCTGCTGAAAGATGTATCGTGGCCCCAGTCTGAGGTCAAAAGTGCTCCGTAGCAGGTTTTCATCCAGGATGTCACTGTACATTGCTTAAATCATTTTTCCCTCAGTCCTGACTTGTCTCCCAGTCCCTGCCGCTGAAGAACAACCCTGAGTTTGGCCACAATTTCACTCAAGGAATTGTTCATCACTCAGATATTATGGTGGTCACTGTGTGATGAATCAAAAATGCCTATTGTGTTCTCTGTGCTTTTGGAGCTCCAGTTCATCTGTGAATCCCTACACGAAAAATTAGAAAATTATGGAGGAGTGCAGCGCACAAATAACCTGACACGCCAGACGGACAGTTTCATATATCCGACGCAGAATTATTTCACTAGTCCATCTAGGTAGCAGCTTCTCAGATTTGTTTTCAGAGGCGGGACCTTAAAAAAAATCTGCAACTGGTGATTGGACGACCGTTCTGATTAACACACTCACCACGGATCAATCAACATCAAACCACGGCATGACGTAGCTTATGTGAGCCGATGCTTCTAAGAAACAATAGATGAACAACTACTGAATCATGAGAAACAGCTGTGAAAAAGGCGTTAGACGACAGCTTCCGGTTTTATAAATTTAATTTAAGAATCAAAGGAACGCTGACAAGTATGAAAGTCTGCTGACGTCACGTCTGCTCCCACAGCTCTCGCCTCTCTTCCCTGATTGGGCTGGTTAGAATTTAGCCAAGTGAATTCATTGGTCAATGGAGCCTGGCAAGATGGACCTACAGGAGTTCGGAAACTGAATCAGGCAGGTCCGTCTGCTCTGCAAGGTTAGCGCACAAATTTCCCCCTTAAAAAGAACCATGCAAGGGATCAAGACTGCTAAGATGACATCATTCCTCCACGCAAAGCCGCGCAGACCTCATGAACGCATCAAGCAGAAACCAAGCTTAAGGAATGGCTTCCAAATGGCCACTCTACTGAACAGGCCAGGTCCTTCTAGAAGGTTCTGCTCCACAGAACCCTTAAGAATGAAAAATATATTGCAGCATATTGGAAAATATCATGTCATATATCAGGTAATATATTCCCATATATGAGATTTAGTATTTATATTTTGCAATATATTGCAATATATGGAAAGCAGCAATCATTTGTATATTTTGCAATATATTGCAATATATTTCATGAATATATAATATATTGTATATGTGCCCTCAATATATTATTCCATGTATATCATAATATATCAATAATATATTACAATACATTTCAAAAAATATATTGGTACATATATTTTTCTTTCGTAAGGGAAGACTGCTGGAGCTCTGACAGTGACCACTGGGTTCTTGGTTACCTTCCGACTAAGATCCATCTCCCCTGATGGCTGAGTTTAGACAGGTGGCCAGCTCTAGGAAGAGTCCTGGTGGGTCTGAACTTCCATTTACAGATGATGAAGGCCACTGTGCTCAGAGGGACCTTCAAAGCCACAGAAAAATGGTTTAAGCTAAGAGAGGAGGATCTAGCGTCAGTAAATGCCAAATCATCAACTGAGGTTTAAAATAAAGCAACATCTATATTTTCTCTTACTAACGGTATCCCAGGTCCCTGAATGCCCACGAGAGTCTGTCTCCAGCAGGATGTGTGAGTGCTGTCCTTGGTACCACACAAGGAGCGACACGGATCAGAAAAATGAAACCTGTGAGGAAGTGTTAAAAGTTGATGTTCATTACAATACAATTCAAACCTGAGCAGTGGGGCTAGATAAGGGGTGCTAGGTCATCACCCCACCACTTGTATGACAAAACTGTCTTCAGAAAAACAGAATGAACATGAACACAAAAAAAGAGTTCACATTGAGAATATTCTGTAAATTCAGAGCACCAAAGACAGATGTATGCCTTCAATATTATTTTATTGACTGCACTGGTGCAACATCTGTTGTGACACCTTTTATGTAATTTTCAAGCCTTACTTTGGGTTAGGTAATAGCACCCCCTTGAGAAAAAAATCATCAGCCTCAATTAATTACATCTTCTAATTTATACATTTGCATTTACTAACTGCTTTGGTTGTTATACCTGGCATAATACAGTATGTTTGTTAAATATCCAAGCTACTAAACTTAAATAGAATTAAACATTATTGTCCAAAAAGGTGGAAATTCGTGTCAGGCTCTGTAACAAAACAGCAGAACAACTTTTAACAGTAGGACAGTGTTATGGGGTATGTTTTGATGAATCTCCAAAATGATTTCCTGACCTTTACACTGAAATGAAAAAGATCAGGAAAACATGACTTGTTAAATTTTTTTCATAAAGCTACCCTGGCCCCTGAAGTCTTTGTAAATTAATTTCCCAACAGACTCAACTAAAACTGCTTATTAAGAGTTTATATTACCGCGAAAGTATCATCAATGCATTCAAAACACTCCACTGATGCTACGCAGAAGTAGAATCACCAATAATTAAAAATATATATACCGCTCTTATAGGTTATCTTGTTCAGTTTTCTGATTAACTGAGATCTTACCTGTTACTTTAACCATCTCTGAGAGCCAACAAGCCTTAACTGAAGTGAAAAGAACGAAGTCTCCCTCTAGCGGACAGGCGGTGTTACTAAACCTAACCATGGGTCTGTGAACCCATGTTTGGAGGAAGGCTGATAAAGGAGGAGCCACAAACCTACCTATTGGTCAGCTCTGGGTAATGAAGCCTCACCTGACCTTCAGCAAAGCTCCTGTTTGAGGTGCTGTCGTTCATATGAAGCTTGTTTATACTGAATTTAGTTTAATCCACTGTCATGAACAGTTGACAAGCAAGTTCATATTCGCTTTCCATATTTGGCTGTTTACTATTTTACATTCAAAGGTTGTGACGAGCATTGATAACGGTTCTTCGCGCGCTCGCATCAAAGAGCCAATCAGAACCACGATACCTGGAGGACAACCAGCCAATCATAATCGCTATTATTTCTATTTTTATTACTTGTGATATTAGTGTTACTATTGTCTTAAATTGAATTACTTAAATTGTTAATTTAATTACCTTTATTTCTACAAGTGTTATCATTGAGGTCGTTTTTGTTGTTCTTGTAGTTCAGATAAACATCCCCATTTCCTTATCCTTAAATTTGATCTGTCATTTTACTTATTCAATTCCATAAATTTTACTTCTTTAGTAAAGTTTTTTAATTTTCATCATCTACTTAATATATATATATATATATATATATATATATATATATATATATATATATATATATATATATATATACCGTTTGGGCTTTCAGTTCATTATTATTTATTGTTTTAATTATTTGCCTTACTTATCCCAGCCCCTGTTGTTAATGTTGTGCTTAGTCTTTCTGTAGCAGTTTTCTTACCTTTTAATATGTGAAGAAGAAAACTGCAAAACATTGTGTCTTGATGATAAAAAATGATAGTGGAATTAATAGTAATGTCAAAGTAGCCAATTACAAAAGGAGGGCGGGACTCAGAGCAAACTGCCATTGGGATTGGTGGTGTAACTAGGGTAAAGTTTTATTGAAAGACAGAAATATGAGATCTGTGACACAAAAAGTGAAAATCCATTAAACTGAATGATTATGAGCGCTAAAAGAACATTTAAAAAATAAAAAAATTAAAAACAGACATATATTGAGTGTATTGTGAATAGGAACTGTTTTGTGCCAGAAAGTTCTGCATTTATTTGTGCTGCTTTTATTGATGGAGACGCAGCATGTAAGTTAATTTCCTGTTTGTGAATCACCATCATTCCACCCATTCTTCAAATGATTGAGAAATAAAAAGGGACACCAGAGGTTGGACCAAACTGTATCTAGCAGCACCACTGAAGTCAGTGCTGAGTTTGATTTTAGCCTTTCCACACAGGATTTGGCCACAAGTTGTCATACTATTCAACAATTCAGAGGCCAGTTTACACTGTTAAAAGGAGAAACCTTTATTTTTTTTAAAGACCATTAAAATAAATACTATACAGAATCCAATGTAGAAAACTTGATACACTGTTTCTGTCTCAAAAAGGTTAACAAGTCCGTAAATTCATTTAAAAAATAGCACTGACTATACACCCCAAAACATGACAAATCTCCTACACCAGACACCCCATGATGACAGGCATTTAATACGAGCGCTTAAAGGAGGAGGGAGGGAGGGAGGGGCGGTAGGGTCTTTATAATTAATCTATAGTTTGGTCCATTCATGTAGCTAGCCACCCCCCCTCCCTTGACATTTTTAGGGAGGTAGGTTACAAAAGGTCACCACCACCTTGTCAGAAAAAAACTGTGATATTGTTGAAAAATAAAATCTGAAATGAACAAAAAAAAAAAAAAAAAAAAGAGTTAGAGGTGAAAATCCAACCAGGTCGTCAGGGTCCGGAGGCAAAGTGTCCCCCAACTCACCGTCAATTTGCCCCCAAACATCCTCAGCCACCGGCCGCTCTCCAACCGAATGCTACTGCACAAGGCAAGCACTATGTACAATAGCCATAAAAAATATATATATAATATGAAACAGCAGTAAAAGGATCAAAATGGTAAACAACTCATTCATGATGGGTTTTTACTATACAGGTCTTTTTATTGAGTATGCCCTGTGTACTCTAGCCCCAAAACCGCTCTTCAACAAGATCATGGATGTTCAAGGCTGTTTGTAAAGTACACTGGAGGTTGTTTGAATACTGATCTGGTCAAGTGCAGCACGTCGTGTTTGATTATTCTGAGTCCAAACCGAGCTGCAGTCTAAACCTATCCATCAGTCATGGTGGCGGCGGCGCAGCACCCAGTGAATGCGATGCAGCTACAAATCACAGCCACATTTCACAAAAGTTTCTCTGATAACATGCACAACGCTAACACAACTGAGCTGAGTTTTAATTTTAAGTGAAGCTTACAGCCAGAGCTAGAATCCTTCAAATCGCCATGAACCCCTGGGGGAGGATGACCGTATGTGCTTTTGGAAATGCGGGTCTGTTTTGCACTGAATGGCTGTCGAACTCTGTTAAAAGTTCTGAGAGGAAAAGTACAAATTAAAGTAGGAGAGCTGCAGGGGGAACTTAGGTGCTGATGTGGGGTTGAAAGCACATGGAGCAGGTCAGTAATTCATCCTTCAAAATGGCTGAAACTATGTCAAAGAACAGGAAGAGTGGTGGCTTTGTTCATCCTTTCCTTTCTGGTGGAGGGGGAAAGTCGAGGCTGAATTTAGCAAAAGAAGTTCTTAGAATCAGATCGTATAAGAAACAAAGTTTGACTTCTAAAATAAGCGGGGTGGGGAGGACAGAGGGCGTAATGTGAGGGCTCTTCTAGATCAGATCGGCCACGTTCATGGGCATCTCCTCAACGGTGGTGTTGTAGAAAGTCTCGATGTCCCTCAGGGTTCGCTTGTCGTCCTCAGTCACCATGTTGATGGCTACTCCCTTTCTGCCAAAACGACCGCCCCGACCAATCCTGACAAGAGACACAAACCGTTAACTCCTGAAACTCAGCTGATTGGGAGGAATCCAGACAGTGAGGTGTGACAGATTGATAGTTGCTATTTCTTACAGCAGGGTTTGGGTTGGAGGACTCCAAAGCTTGAAATGAATGAAATGGAGCTCTTCAAGAGACCAGACTCAAATGACAAATAAACCAATAATGCCTGGCCAATCTAAAAGCTCCCTTTAGCTCCCTATCAAATTAAGTGTAACTCAGGAGCACCCACAATTTTCTCATGACTTTCAGAATCTATTACTGACTCATAACTTTTATTTGCGCTCCTTACTTCCTTTACTTTTCTACACAAATTTGAAAAATTGACCATAGATTTTTTTTTATAGTGTAAGCATTTGTAAAAGATTATCTGAAGTAAAAATAACCAACAATATAATTTTCATGTGTTAAAACTTGACAACCTCAGTTGAGTTAATTGCCACAGTCAAAAATTAAGTATTCAGAGCTGCAGCTCTTGGTGAAGCAAACTCCTTTTTAAGGAATAGTCAATTCTTTCACACAAATCCTGATCTGTGTAGTCATCTTTTAATGCTTACCTGTGGATGTAGTTTTCCCTGTTGGTTGGGAGGTCATAGTTGATGACTAGGGACACCTGTTGGACATCGATACCTCTGGCCTGAGGAGGGAAAGAATCATCTTTTACACACATCCTAATTCATGTGGAGCCAACAGTCTTCTAGAAAACTTAAAGTCGTCAATTCTTTGACAAAAAAAGAAAAAAAATTAACCACTGATGAAACTCATCTTGAGATTTCCTCAAAAATGTGAACAAATGAAACAATAGATGAGGATCTCTTAAAGGTAGGGTCTGCAGGATTTTCCTTAAGAAACAGAATGTCTGCCTCAAACTACTACACCTTGCCTGTACGTTGAGTTTTAGTTGTGTTGGGATGTTTCTTTGCGGAGAGTGGATGTGGCTACCTCAGCCAATCACAGCGAGGAAGTGACATTGTGTGTTGATTAGCCAGTGGAAGAAGCTGTCCTAAGCAGCCATGACAGTTAACAGGAAAAGAAAAACACAACCAAAGTGAAACGAACATCAAACAGATAAAGCTTTGGAGAGGAGCACTGGACGAAGAGCGAAGAGTTTGCTTTCTGCTGACCTGTAATCAGCTTGTGCAAACATGCCAAGTCAGGTGCTCTGCTCTTGATACTCTTCCGCGTAGAAACGCGATGCTACAGGTGACTGCTGGGCTAGAGAGTGTGTTAACGTAGCTTCAGTTGGGGGCTGTGTGTGTGCTGCAGCTGAGCCAAGGAGTAGTCCAGTTTGATTGGTGTGTTTACTAACAAGTAATGAAAACTCCTGCAGACCCTACCTTTAAAGTGTAATCTGCCATTTAGTTGTGATTCCAGGACCTGGCCTGGGCACAGTGGAGGACAGACAGCTTCTCTACCAAGGAACATTCAGTCCTTCACCAACACTGCAGCTGGGAGGAGAGGGAACCCTGGACCTCATGAAGAGATCTTCAACAAAAACCAAGACATTTCTATAAACCATCCACACTGTGTCTAAGAGGTTAAAGTAGGAGTGAACGTACAAGCAGGTCAGTGGTGATCAGGACTCGACTGGAGCCAGAACGGAACTCCCTCATGATCAGGTCTCTCTCTTTCTGGTCCATGTCTCCATGCTGAAACAAGAATACATCTTTAGTCAGAACACCTCTAGTACTGCACACTTCTATATGGTTGTTTAAGTCAAGGTGTGAAGGATTAAATATCCCACTGGACAGTTAGTGAACTCCACAAACTGAGTTGAGATTCATCAATACGATGCTTCCTGAACTTTGGTTTCCCCTCATTAAAAGACTAACTTAATAAAACTAAAAATGTGAGCAATTAAACTTTGAAATAAAATAAGATGAAATGTAATCTGCCAATTAGTTGTAATTCCAGGATGTTAGACCTGGGCACAGTGGAGGGCAGACAGCTTCTCTACCAGGGAACATTCAGTCCGTCACCAACACTGCAGCTGGGAGGAGAGGGAACCCTGGACCTCATCAAAAACAAATCTCTAACACTGAATGCTCACTGCTTAATGTCAATAAAGACCCAAACTGGGTTCACCTAAGACATTAAGTCAAATGGGCGAGAGAAGTTAAGCGGAGTTCAGGTTTGAGTCTCTTACCAGAGCAGACACAGTGAAGTCTCTGGCGTGCATCTTCTCTGTTAGCCAGTCGACTTTCCTCCTTGTGTTGATGAAGATGACAGCCTGTGTGATGGTCAGCGTCTCGTACAGATCACACAGAGTGTCCAGCTTCCATTCCTAGGGCAAACAGGTCAGACTTTGAACTTCAGGACTTCACAATAAACCCCACTCAAAGACAGATAACCTGACTAAGACAAAGCTATAAATCTATGAAATGTGTGCGCACCTCTTTCTCCACGTTGATGTAGAACTGACGAATACCCTCCAGGGTCAGCTCTTCCTTCTTCACCAGGATCCTCACAGGCTCACGCATGAACTTCTTAGTGACCTCCAACACATCAGCAGGCATGGTGGCTGACAGAAGGACAACCTGTAGATGCACAGACAACAAGAGAGACCGTTAAAACTGGACTATGACTGAGGTGTTTTGTCTCTATGTGTGACTCAGAAAGGTGTGCAGCCTCACCTGTGCATTGGAGTTCAGTTTCCTAAAGATGTCGTAGATTTGGTCCTTGAACCCTCTGCTGAGCATCTCGTCGGCCTCATCAAGCACAAAGATCTTAATGTGCTTAGAAGCTGCAAGGAAGAAGTAGAAAGAGATCACACATGATGTCAGCCTTCGAAGATTTAACCTGTAAACTCTCCCTACATGTCAGCCTGAACTGGTTTTATCAGTTGCTACCAGCCTCAGTCTCTGTTTGCTGTATTCAGAAGTGATGTATGATCACGTCTCTGGACCCCGCTGTGCCGACAACTCAAGCCAACAAAACGCTGACCTGAGCACCAGCACAGCCAGAGTTTACAGAGTCAGTTGACACGCATGGGTTTCATCATCACACAGCATGTTCTTCAGCAAGAGGCCTAAACTCTGAGGCGTATGAAAAACGGATCAGAAGTCATGTTTCCATTACACCTAGAAATGAGAAAAAACTTAATATTTGAATTCAAAAAAAGGTCAAAATTTTGAAAAACCTCTCAATTTGGATGAAACATTTTTATGCTCCAGAAGTTTTGATATTGAAATTTAATGTAGAAGTGCAATGGAAACACTTTTTTTTTTTTTTTTTTTGCAAAAACACATCACAGGACATGGGGAGGGTAGGAGAAGGAGCGTGTGTGAGTGAGTGTGAAAGAGAGTAGGCGAGCTGGACACGATGAGTTTCTTTTTATGTTTTGTTTCGTGCCTGTTTGGAGTTGGTGTGGTCACGGCCAACAGTGACCAGCGAGTAAATCGGCACCATCATCATTCATAATACCATTACGCGCTCTGCCTTCACCTGTTATCAGCCACAGCAGTGCCATCCATCAAAATAACAGTTCCAGCTAGGGCTGGGGGCTACATCCAATATACATGATGTATCGCAGGTTTTTGCACGAGATTTATAAAATGACTGTATCACAATTATCAAATACAAACAGTCATGCTAATGTTTCAGACGTAAGAAAGTCGATCTCTTCTGTGATTCCCTCATTTCACTCTCTGCTGCTCAGCCGGTGCTCCTCTCCCAGCGAGCCCCACGCTTCCTCGCCCACCCAGAAAAACTCTCCTGCACATGCGTGTTTTGGTATTTGGAAAGAAAGAAAAAAAGTCGCCGGCACGTCTCATCAGTCGAGGGTTGTGGGTTCCCAGGGCATGTTTTCTAGAGTGTAGTTGCGTATTTGGGTTTGCTTTGCTGCCCAACTTTCCCCAACGAGAAACGAAAGCCACACGTTTCACTTTCACTTTGCAACGCACTCACCATGACCAACATTATCCAGGTAGCTGATTTATGGAAATGAAATAAATATTATCTCCAACTTTAGTTCATGATATTTTGAAAGTTTATTATAATATAATATAATATAATATAAAATAACATAATATAATATAATATAATATAATCAGCTGGTTTAATATATCTGAATGAATTATTTTACTGGACGTAAAAATGTGTAACTACATAAAGTTTGGTTTAAAATAAAAGCTTTGCTCAACTTGACCTGATCAGTATTTTCCCCCTTTTTGCATCAAAATTTTAAAAAGTCCAACTAAAAGGTCTGCTTGAATCATTATATTGATGTCATTTTATGCACCAAAGGACTGGATTCAACATTAATATAGTGATTTTGAGGAGAAATCAGGATATCAAGATCGTCGTGTGTCGAGATAAAGCCTTGAGATATTGGTCATATAACTATACTGTGTTTAACTTAAGAAAAAAACTCTTATTTTAAAAGTGTAATGGTAACACAGCAAGTGTTTGTTGAGAGACAGTTTTGTGACTTACACAGGATTCCACGACTCAACATGTCGTACACGCGGCCAGGGGTTCCCACTACGATGTGAGGGGCTTCAGCCTGCAGCTTCTGCATCTCCTGGCGGATGTTGGTCCCTCCGATGCAGGCGTAGCAGTTGGCCCCCATGTAGTCACCCAGAGCCAGCACCACCTTCTGGATCTACAGACACAAGAGAAAAAGTACAAACATCTAAGCCAGAGGGACTTTTAGTCAGCATGGTACAGCAGAGGCTGTATGATTGATGGAACTTCAGTGAAAGTTTGGAAAATGATTGACTTCTAGGGTATGAAAAATATTAAATGCTGAAGAAAAAGGACGCTGTTAACTGTGCTGAGATGTTCTTGTTCACTAACTGCCCAATCATAGCTGCTAACAGTCTCTTCACTCTGGGTTTTATCCTCAGGCTGAATGAGCTATCATTTGAATCCATTTACATAATTGACCTGCTGAGTCACTACTTTGTGACTCAGCGCCAGAATTCATCATGAATTATGATAATGTTGTAATGCATAATCAGGAAATGATCCAAAACCCCTGGAGTAAATAACATTAGCGCAAGATATTCAGCTGGGATAGTTTAATTCTATCCTCATCAGTCTGGTTTTATTGGCTGCTGCAGAAACAAGGAGTTCACTTTCTTTCATCTACATGTACAGGAGCTTCACACAGATGTCTCTGCAGTGTGTGTCAGACCATGTGTGTATAATCCTGAGTGCAGCATACAGTGGAGTAATTGAACTTCCTCCTCTGGGGTTAAAAAGTGCATCCTCTTCTTCTTCCAAAATTAAAAATTTAGCACAAATATCTTGTGTCTTATCCATTTAATCTTTTGATAAACATTCATTGCCTTGTCTTTTTTGTCTAAGTCTCAATAATTCTTAATTTTGTGCAGGGCAGGGTCAAGGGTTTTCTGATGTTGTCTGAGTACACAGAGCTGATGTGTTTGCTGTATTCAGAAGTGATGTATGATCACGTCTCTGGACCCCGCTGCGCCGACAACTCAAGCCAACAAAACGCCAACCTGAGCGCCAGCACAGCCAGAGTTTACAGAGTCAGTTGACACGCATGAGTTTCATCATCACACAGCAACAAAATGTTAGAGATATTTCTGGACAGAGCACCCAAGAGCTAATTTGGTCCTGCAAGTAAAAAACAAAACTCCTCAGGACTTGTTCTCACTACCAGGAGCAAAGGCTGAGTGGATCTTAGAATTAACTACATTGTTTTTAATTGACTCAGAGGAAACGGTTTAAACTGTCTTAACTCAGGATGGAGTAGATGTTTGAAATTTATGTGGAATGACAAAAACTAAAAGGTATTAAAACTGACCGGACTATGACTTGGCTACTCAGAGTATGATCCTTTGGTTTTAACACTGGAAACGTGCTGTCTATGAAGGTCTCGCCTCACTGTGCTGTTTTTTTTAAGCTTCTGAAAAGACTTTTACCTGCTGAGCCAGCTCCCTGGTAGGAGCCAGGACCAGAGCCTGGGTTTCTTTTACATCCACATCTATCTGCTGAAGGATGGAGATGGCAAAGGTGGCAGTCTTCCCAGTACCAGACTGGGCCTGAGCGATCACATCATAACCTAGAAGAGAATGATACAGGCAAGTTTTGAGTACACCTCTAACCACATCTTTTACATCTCTTGAAAGAATTAAGTCACTATCTTGGCAGGAAAACATGTTGCTTGATGGTTAATACACAAAATGCTATAACAAGAAACTTTTCTGAAAGTTGAAGAAAGTCTACAGACATCAACCTCTCTAGATTACCCCTTATTTCAGGTCTTCTTAGTTTCACTATCCAGTAAGTGGGGATAAAAACTGTAACTGTGTTCCATCCTTGGTGATAAATGCCTCTTGGTTTCCAAATATCTTTAAGAACACCTTACCCAATCCAAGCTTTATTTTTTTAATATGTTTAATTATATAAACAGCCAAAAAGTGGATTTTTTTTCCTCCTCCAACTTGATCAACTTGATTCTTTGACTTTCGTTTCTCTAAAAACTTGGGTCTGTTGGAGAAGGAGCAAACGAGCAATAACCTGATGACCAGACATGATATCTTATCAGTAAAGTGGGTTATGTATCAGGTATCCTGAGTTACCCTGTGCACTCCCCTTCATTTGTAGGTGGAACCTGAGATAACAGCAAACACAAGTTGTTGCTTTTTTAACGTTTTAAGTGTCACTGTGCTTTAACAACAGAGGAAATAAATTACATCACATGGAGATTGCAGGAAAACTCAGTAAAGTAATAGACTTACAAATAAACATAAGGGAACTTATTCTAGTTTAAACTACGCTTCATTAGTGATTGTATGAAGACTCCTTGCGTAAGAAGATAAACTGAACTCACCCTTGATACAAGGGATAATGGCTCTCTGCTGGATGGCAGAGGGCTTCTCAAAACCATAGGCATAAATTCCCCTGAGAAGGGTCTCGCGCAGGTTCATCTCATCGAAGCTGTCCACGATCTGATTCCAGTTGCTCTGCAGAATAGGAGAGAGAACACACAAACTGATGAGATTATACTTTCATACTGAAAAAAGCTTATCCTTCATCCTCCTACATCTTAGCTTTCAGCAAACCTTTCTGAGGTTGAAAAACTGCATCCCATGACACATTTAAACTATTAACATTAAAGAGTTTTTACTTGTGATTTCAGCTGACTTTCTTTATTCTTATGAAAAATCATTTGTAGGAGCTGACTTTAAACAATTACAAGTAGCACATTTTAGTTACACAAGTAAATGTGATCTTGTGATTCCCACCTCCTGGTTTTACAATCCTTGGGACCATCATTAAAGGGACTCACCTCAATGATGCCATCTGGCTCCATGCCCTCGGGGCCATTGTCTCTGTGTGACAAAAGACAATAAGTCAGTGCTTTCCCAACAACTGATTAATCAAATACAGCCTACAAAAGATCAGACTTCCCCTTTGATATTGAGATTATATGTATCCATCCATTAAAAGCTTATGACTGGAATATGCATGAGATCCAATTGATTAAGATGCAAAATTTGGCATCTTTACATTTTGGCACAAAATGTCACGTGTGGTCTTATTGACATCTTTACACATTTCAATGAGGGAATTTAATTATGAATTAATGTTTATGCATGTTCAAAATCCATAACCTCCTGATCACCACATTTTAAAGGCTCTGCTATTAATAGAAGGTTCGTTTTAGTCTTTTTAGCTTGTTGACTGAGAGCAAACGCTTTTTCTGGAGTCCGCCATTTCTACCACATTTATCCAAGATGGTCGTTTCTCCATCAGGGCTCAAACCAGACGAGTCAAAGCGCATAGCGGCTGCCGCTAGAAATACCGATTAAATGCTACTAAGACTATATTTAACTTCTCACAACTAAAAGCACACTCCATGTGTCGCATATGTCAAACATAAACATTATCCTCTTGAGGTATTGGAATGATATCGACAGAAAAAAACGTTCGTCTGACAGTGAGTTAGCACCGGCCCGCTATGGTGTTAGCCCACCGCGGCTAGCACGGCCTGCTTCTCTTTCTGTGACCTTTATTGCAGTGCGCCAAGTCAGCGAAACCTTTTAACGTTCAGATTGCAGACAGGAGTTGGGCATTTGTCTTTGAAAGTAAACAGTGAGCAGAAACAGAGGGAAAGCTTACGGTGTTGAGGCCACAGTGACCATCTCGCCTGGACCTCCGTCCGCGAAGCAGCCGTGGTCTCTCCTGCATTGATACATTTTCAGCAGTGCATTAGTACAAACACACAAGTCATCATGAACACGTTAACATTTTTATTCGGTTAAAAAGTCTGACAAAGAGGGGGGAGGGAGTAGCCGTAGACGCCTGATCGTTTGTCTTCGGCCACTATACACGCAGGCGCCGAGCGGCGAACCAGCCGCTTGCAATACACAATGAACATGAGCGACTCAACATGCGCGTCAGTTCGCTCGCACTGGGTTCGCACTAGCGCCAAGCGCTTAGCGGCCTACTCTACCGGCATTGTCCGAGCCTCTTACCACGACCATGTGCGTTACTCTTTTACTACGGCAAAAAACAGATATACACCCGATAACATCAACACAGCCGACAATATCTTTTCATCAAGCGACATCAACTGATTTAACATCCATAAAACGGCTTCACTTGAGATTTCAGGGTTTAAAACGTAACAAATGATTTAGATCAGAATAAGGAAGGCCCCCGACCCACGCGCGTTCACGTGCTACTGGTGGTGCCGGTTGGATATTTTGCGATATGTACTTGAAAGATCTTTACATACGTGATTCTAAAAAGATAAACATGCCTGAAAAACGTGTGCGCTTTTTGCGTACAAGTTGCCAAAAACCGCTTTATCGGTTTAATGGCAAATTAAACATCATCCGGCTAGTGGTAGCCCGGAGCTAACGGTCGGTGCGCCCGGTGCTCACACAAGTACAGAAACGCTGGGTTAGCATGCTACCCTCTTCATCTTCATCTCTGACCGGCATTTATAACTTTATATGGAAGCAAATGATTACACAAAATACTTAATAAACACTATCTAAGCATAAAAACCACAAAAAAGATTTCCTCACCTATTATCATATTCAGCCGACATTATTCCAAAGAAAGAAACTGCGGCAGAAATGTCTTATATACGTTGACAACACACAAAGAGGCTTTCTCATTGCAACACATCGCCGTCATTTAGCTTTGGGCCCGCCCACGGAGGTTTCTGATTCGCTGCTTTGGACGTCACGCAAAAAAAGGCGGGTCGACGCAAGCAGAGTGATGTACGATTGTTCCATGGTTCTCGTGCCAAGAGGGCGGAGTTTACGCTCTGGAAGCAGAATGTATGAAGCTCTGTTCACTCGGGATAAGCTGGTGTATATTTCTCCGGATTCACATTCTCAGGTCGGCCATTCGTTAAGGCGGACAAGAGACCAAAGAAATGTTCCTTTTTTCCTTCACACCGTGATGTTCGTTACCTTCATTTCTCAGTAAACCATAAAATTACAGCATTGACACATCCAAGAGCCAGTGATGTAAGCACACAATGACACTGTGCATGAGTCACTCTGTAGTCATCATGACAGGAACATGTAAGATATACGTGTTCAGTCAACCAGACATTGAAACCTGATTGAACCCTGAATCCAGACAAATATGGATCATGGGTTGTAAAGTGATCGTTTCCAGCGGTTCCTCGGTGTTTGTGTCCTCCATCAACCAGTGAAACAGCGACAAAACACAAGACTGATTTTTTTTTATGATATATTTCACAGTCTTTAATGCAACAAAAAATCTTTAAAAGTTGGGTTCTGTCTTGTTGCGGAGAATTGAGTTTCTGTTCTCTAATTTTTAGAGCAACAATCAGAAACACTGACGTCAAAGAGTCCCAAGACAGTATTGAAAATGATGTGCCAAGAATAAACTCAACGTGCTAAGGAAAATAAAGTTAATATTGAAACGGATGTGAAAAAGGAGCTCGAAATGCAGAGAATTAAGATCCAAATATCAGCTGTTTTAAATATATATATAAAAAAAGATATATAGTTAATGGAAATTGTTAGTTATTTACTTTCCCTACTTAGCACTGGCTCCTAAACTTAAATCTAATTCTTTAATGTCCAAAATTTGTCTTGCAAACATCATATAAAATCTTCCTTTCAATTAAGTTTTTCTTTCCTTGCACTGACAGTCATCTTTAAATTCATTCTTATTCATTATGATGCAAATTCAGAGGTTTTGTTTTTTAGTAATTTGCTTTCTGCAGAGCCAGGCCCAGAGAATAAATGATACAATTTGCAGTATTTTGCTAAGTGGAGGCAAAAAAACACAGAGATATCACTATTGGATTTACTTTAACCTTCAATTTGTCTCATTTACAGGGCTAATTTTAACTGTTTACGTTCTTAGGGATGTTTGATAGTCAAAAATGATTCATCCCTCTTAAAGTAAGTTGATAAAAAAAACAGCTGTGAGAAGCATGTAACAAGTAAAAAGTACAATATTCGAGTCCAGAGAGAATGGAAACATACCAGCTGATGCCGGGCAGCATCTCTGATAAAATGCAGAGTCAATCTTTTGCTGCGTATTTTTATTTTTAGCAACTATAATGCATTGTAGAAGATATATAAAACTGTCAACTCTGTTGCATCAACTCCTGTTTGGAAAATAAAAGAAAAACAAAAACACACAGCTATCAACAAGTTCTGTCTTGTGTTATAAAAAAAGGAGGAGGGAACTGTTGCTGAATCCGTCTATCTGTCATGGTCCTCACCTGAAATGACTCTCAAAGAAACTAACTAGAGGATCTTTCTGTTCTTCCTCCAAAACACAAAGCAGTAGTCCTCCATTTTAACACCTTTTGTTTAAAGCAAGAAGCATATCAACACGTTTACTGACAGAGATAAACACAGAAAAAGATAAATGCAATGTAAGAGACCCTTTCTCTGGGCCAATGACTCATTCTGGGTTTGTTTGGGCGTTGATGCAGATCCAGTCTCCCACGTGGAGGTGTTCAGTTTGTATGGTGTGGAAGAGCGATGAAGGCAGGGGGGCTGTACGTTGCACGTTCCACAAATCCTTCTGAAAAATGCACTTAAACATGGTCGTCCCCTCCAAATTCCACTTTCACATCCAAACACTGTGACGGAAACTGATAAAAGACTATTATACACTGGAACTGTCACGTCCCTGATACAGCAGCAAACATTGTGTGCTCACTAAACAGACAGCATCCTCAATGTAATGATGGCTGTAGCATGGGGGAGTGTGATTATCCTCGTTTTCAAAGAAACAAAGTGTGTTCAGACCAAAAGTCAGCAAAGCTTTGAATTTATCTCAAAAAAATGTTTTCATTGAGACCAAGAGGAGGATGAAAAAATAGAATCAAGAGGCAGATTAGTCCAAAGTTAAATTTATGCTTCAATCTGTGTGCTCAAGAAAACAAATTTTAAGCTAATTCTTTTTTGAATGGAGTTTGGTTAGGTCATTGCAAAGTCAAGATCCCAACAAGAGGTAAAAAAAGCAAATATTACACGCTACTTACACATGCACAAACCCCTGCACAATGTTGGGGACAGGCTGCATTTCACTCAGACCTTACTTTGATATTTTTCTGCCAGCCCTGTGGTAAAACTTTTAAAAGAAGCCAGGGGAGCTAGCGCGAGAACGCAGCAGGTAAAGTCAGGAAAACTTAGATGAGCACAAACTTTCACTGGGTGATGCTTTTGGTCTCAAGGGCGTTGAGCAGATATTTTCCAGAACAAATGTGAGAGAAGCTTTATATTCTGAAGTTTATCAAGTGGACTGGAGCATTACTCTACGACAGTACGGGTCCTTTAGCAGTTTAAACAGAATGTTTTGGACTGGGACAATAAAATATAAAACACAGCTGTGACGTTATCACGCTGATGGCTGTACGTAAAACAAGAGCTGATAACTTTTTTGACGAGAATCTGAACGCTAGCTGACTTTAATAACCTAGCATCTGTCTGGTTTCATTGCATCAGTTTTGGTCTGAGCACACTTTGACATTCTCTCTCTGTTGACATGTCAAATGGAGCACAGCGAGATGTACGGGCTGGAGGGATGAAAGGCATCATAGTCCACTGGTACTATCAACCACAAGCTTACACAGACCAGTTCAAATCACCACCAACAGCTCAGGCTTCAGGCATCTCATGTGAAAGACTAACTTTGGTCCAACCTTTCATCTGGACTCTTCAGATGATCTTCATTCAGACTGAAAAACACGGCTGGACTTGAAAGGATGGAAGGTAAGTACATCCCATAAGAACGGAAGCTAGTCTTGGCCTCTGTCAACCACAAAGGAATAACCGTGACATGGAAATCAAAGAGTTTTCAAAGGGTGGAGAGAGCGAGGGAGGCAAAGAGAGACAAAACAAAGTCACCTACAAGAGAAGAAGAAGAAGAAGGATCTCTGGATGTTGGCAGAGAAAAATAAAGTTTCTGAAAAGTTCTCCAGTCACTCTGTTGCTCTCCTGTCCTCTCTTTTTAAATCATTGTCTCTTGGTGTTGTCAGGATCAGGTGGGCACAGGGGGAGAGGGGGTAAGGTAGTGTCGAAGGGGGTCACAGGGTGAGCTTGCAGTGACACAGTTCTTTGTACATGTTCCTCCTCAGGCGAGGCATATCCTGCTGCCCGAAGCCGAACGGCTGCCCGAGCGCCAGACACTTACAGTACTGAGGAGACAGAAAGAGAGGAGTTAGTGACCTACAGGAGCAACAAACACGACGGACAGACGTCAAAAACACTGACACAGGGACAGAGCAGGTAGCAGCAGGTGTGTGTGTGTTCCTACACCACCATGTGATCAGAGATCAGAGGTGTGTTAAGGTTCATGTTTTGGCTGCTGTGTGAGCTATTTTACTTAGGTTGTATTTAGTGTTTGTTTTTGGTTACACACACAATCCCCACAGGAGGCACTTTAGGTAAAGTGGCAGGTGAATACTACAAGAAGAGCACAGGTGAAGTTGTGATTTGAGCAACGGTTTACCGTTACTCATCACGTTAGAACATACCAACTAAGTAATTGTCTTTATATATCAGTTTCCTGCAGATAAATAAATGGAAGAAACAAAGCTACCGTAACTTTGGATTGGACATTGGTCTCTTTAAGACCCAGACAGTACCCAGACAGTGACTAAAATCCAGCCAGAATCGTCACTACAGCTGCTTTATTGGTTTTATGAGCCAGAATTGACCATGTTTTCATGAGGGAGGAAGGCGTTTCTTCTCCAGGTTATCAGGCAACACTTCAGCTGGATTGGTTAGCAACATGGATCTGAGGTCTTGCACATACATTGTCATTTTATTTTAGGAAACAAATATTCCCCCTCATTTTTAAAGAATGGACTCCTGTCATTCAGCTGTGACGTTTGAATCAAAAACTCTGTTTCCAGGCGTATACACGAAACCACAAAACCAGAGTTTTCCAAAATCCTCGCTTTTGCAGGAGTTTTCAGAAAACGCTCCTTTTTAGAGACGTAAAACTGCGGCTTCGTGTGGACAACAGGCTTAAACGTATAAGAATATAAAAAGAGACAGCAGCTGAGACAAAGCGTTTGCAAAGTAGGGATGGGTACCAAATTAGGCACTTTTATAGGTACTGACCCAATTCAGTCAATTCAGGTACCTAAATGCATCTTTGTGACTGAGAGGGACTGGAAGAGTAGGCAATTTTCCAAGCTGGACATGAACACAGCATTGCAAGGATATATACTGAAGGATAAATATGTTAAATTAAAAAAAAAACTTTATTATTAAACAAATTATTATTTTTTACCTAATAAACACAAAAGTACCAAGAATTGGTACCGTTGTGCACAGATACCGATTGCCAGGCACCGGGCATCAGTACCATATCGTTTCAAATGTATAAAGAACCCATCCCAATCGCCAGGACCCAAAAGCTTCGGTGTACTGGACAGACGTGGAGCCAGATAGGAGATTGAAACTCTGCCGTTTGGAGCCAAAACAATTTTAGAAAGAATGTAAAATACTAAAGGGGCACCAGAGGGACAAAATAAAGACTAAAAAAAGACCAGAACAGGCTAAAAGAGCTCAAAGATCTCTGAACAAATCATGTGTAGTCTTAAAAAACTTTAACAAAGAGAGATTTGTGTGTTTGGACGATGGAAAGTTAATTAGACAAAGGTCTTATTTATGACACAATTATGTAACTAATCATGCAGAGGTCACAAACGATGCACATCTTGAATAATAAAAAACAGTTTCACATTTATCGACTAAAACACAGGAACTTACCTGTAGCACAAACGCCCCACAGTCACTGTCATTGTTCTGACGACCGACGTTCTGAAACACACAATCAGACTTGAGGAAAACACACAAAAGCACACGGTGGAGTGTGTACAACTTACAGCAGGAACTACACACCACCTGAATCTGACTCCAACAAATAAAAACATCTCACCATTTTGAAAAATCCTTTCCATCCCGTCAGAAACTCTCGTTGGTCTTTTTTGATGGCTTCTGCTTGCAGATATTTGAAAATGTGCTGAAACAAAGAGAAAGAGATTGTGAGGATGGTAGAAGTAGAGTTATCATTTAAATGTTAACAAATCTCCTGCATTAAGAGGATCAGAGCTTTAATGTCTCCAGATGGTGTATGATATATGCTGCACGCAGCACAATTATTGTCAAAGTGTATAAAAATGCATCTAAACGACATGTTTGACGTCCATTAATGCATTGCCCCAGAGTATGCTGAGGTTTCCAACACACCTGTCTTCCTCTTATTAATCCTACCTGATCATGAGGATCAGAATTCATGAACGAACACATCTAAAGATTCAACACTAGCTTGGTTAAGGATTCTTTTAATCCACAATTATCCAATTTAAGTCTGAGTTTAACAAAGAGATGTTTTCCTTGTCTTGAACCTTTAATACGAGCAAAATCGACCTCATGATCTCAGTATTTAAAGCATCTGACGCTTGGAGGGCTCATATCTGAGGTCGTACCTTTGGGCAGCGTCTGTTAAGAGTCCGCTGAGAGTCAAAGTACGTGATGGCTCGGCGAGGGATGTCCACGCTGACCAGAGACCAGTGGACCTCCAGGTGGATCGGGATCAACAACAGATCCTTCTGGAAGATGTCCACCTGATGGAGGAAGAGGAAGGAAGTGAGGAGAGGATGAAGGAGTGGATCACAAACCAGAAACTGAGTCTAGGTATCAAATTGTTCTTTGAGGTAGGAAACAATAGTTAAATGTTTAATTATCATAAATATAAAATCTTGTCAAACAGAGTCAGAAAAAACACCTTCAAAGTCTGAACAGTGCTTACGTTTTTCGTCCACCTTTTCACTCCATCGTATCCTTTTGTCCTTAGCTTATCATAAAAGAAGCTGTTGAAAAAGTGAACCTGAGGAGAGAAGTTGGAAAATGTAAGAAATCTTTTAGGTTTCTACTTAAAGCACACATGCTGCACAACTGTAGTGGAGTCACTCACAAAAAGAAAACAAAACACTGAGTGTACATCCTTAAAAAAAAGACCAAGCATGTGTAAAAGGGATTTTATTCAGAGTTAAAGTTTTTTTCATAAATGTGCAAAACTCCTTGAAAAATCTAGCTGCAGATGTGTGTGGAGTGAGGGTGAACTGATGTGAGGAAACAGCAGGAAATATTTCTAAAAAGTCACCATGACTGTGAGTTTCTGAAGTGATGATTTTTCATGTCATGTGCCTGAATGAGCGACACATAAAAAGATGAATATAAACATCTGAGGCTGCAGATGTGTCAGGTAAGATGTCTGTATGATGTACTGATAATGTAAAAACTGTCATGGTAGTGTTTGTTTCTGTTGCTTCATCGTCCATCAGGCTCTGAACATTAAACTCAGATATTAAAATTAAAAGTGAATATAAACATTTTACTGAAGAAGTATTCTGAATACCTTCTCTGGCACCGAGTCCATCACCAGGTCACCGTACATGTTCATGATCTGAGGAAAAAAGAGAGGAGACATCATATAGAGAGAAAAGATGTGCAGAGTGGGGAACTCAGGTGCAATATCTGAGGGTGAGATGGGTCACTTGAGATCAGAGTTTTCAGTGTCCCAAAGCTGGTTCCCTTTTCTCTTTTTTCTAATGACGAGGGCCAGAAAATATGGGGATTAGAGAATGTGGGGAATTGTAGCAGCTTGAAAAAATTCTATTAAAAAAGATGAATCACTTTCGTCACGCTGTTTAAAATTCTGATTCTTGCGGCCATGGTAATAATTTGCTGAATATCACTGGTCATTCTGGTTCCTGAGTCCTGGTGCTGTTTGTGACTCACTGAGCACTATATCAGTTGTGTTTCAGATGCTTTGCCTCCAAAACTGAGTCATTATACTGTGGGAATATCTGGTGAGGTTTTTCCTGTACCTGGTCGTTGAGCCAGTTCTGTCCATACAGCGTTCCCAGGTCGTCCATGGTCAGAACGTGACGTTTGTAGTTCACTCTGAACGATTTGGCGAGAGCTGAACCCGACGAGCGCTGGAAGGACTGTATTAGATGCTGCACCACAGCTTTCCTGTAAAACAAGCACATCAGTCAGATATCCAGTCTGTTCAATTATCTTCTTCCCAAACTACAGCAAACTACTCAACGTCTCCTCTTGGATCTCCTATTGGCCCTTAACATGTCAGAGCCAGACAGCACAGACGTGTGCTTAATATGCAAAGGATTTTTGGGTCCGACCCAAGGCAACCTCCGGTCTGGGAATATGAGACAATGTGGAAGTGCTAAAATTTGCTGTTTCTCGAGTGTTCGCTTGAGGCTGGCTCTGGAAGTAGCGGAAGTCACATACACACCAAGCCAAAAAAAAACATTTTCAAAACAGAAATTAACCTATTTACAGCCTGGTTCAAAAAAACGTCTCCTGTCTGAGAGACTAATTTTACTACCGGCACTCACTGTACGGGGGTGAATTTTTTTCTAACTCTGTTGTTCAGAGGATATTAAGATCACGAGCTCCACCAATAAGAGGGACAGCTGAGGGTGAGACTATGTCCATGTTTTATACAGACTATGGTCTGACCTGTGCGGCTGTGAGAAGCTCTCGTTGAAGATTTCCTGAAGTTTCTCCACAATGTCGTCCACATGGATGGGGATCAAACTGCCGTACTGCTGTAGAGACTCTTCAAGAATACCTGAGGACGGCAGAGAGACAGGCACAGGAGGATTTAAATATCACCTGAGGTTTTTATAAGAAAAATTTCAATCAATTGAAATAAGCCACATGAAAACAAATGATTTATCAGATTCATGTAGGAAATAAAGGTCTGTGTCGGTTGTACCTGTCACACGGCTCATGTGCTCCTCGGTGAGGGCTAGCTCCAAAGGTTTCACCTCCACTTCCCGTCTCCCCCGGTCCTCCTGCTTGTCTGCAGAGCAGCTGTTTAACCCTTTTTCTGACACATAAGAGACTCCAGTCACAAAGAGAATCTGATTTTCAGGATGTCAGCCCACATTTCTCACAATTCAAACAGTGATGGTGAAAAGAGACTGAACTCCACATGAACTAATTTCAAGAAAAGTGAGTACCTCTGTCAGACTCTGTGAACCTCTCGCTGTCACTGTCCTCCTCTCCATCCATGTACTGTGATTGTCTGTATCTTTTTGTCCTCCTCTGCCTGCCGTACAGACCGTACCTCTGCATCCTGCGGCCCACCCTGTTCCCCTGGGAGTTGACCCACTGGGCCCGCTGACGCCAGCTCTTCCAGTGCTGGATGAGCCGGATTCCCAGCCCCCTGCGGGTCCGCAGACGCTGCCATTGTTTAAGCCTCCTCAGGGTCCGGTTCCTGCTCAGGCTGAACCGGAACAAATCCCTCGCCTCAGCCCGGGAGACCGCGTCCTCCACCTGGATGTCCCTGCCCTCCTCCACCTGTTGCTGTGGTCCATAATGTGGGTGTGAAGGAGGGTCGGACTGAGAAGGGAACTCAGGGACATCCCACTCCAGTCCCTCAGGCTCTCCTTCATCATCCACATCCTCGTCCTCCTCCTCTTCTTCATCTTCATTGTTATCCCAACCCTTCTCCTCATAATCCTCCTCCCCGTCCAGATTGTTCTCGTCATCCTCGTCTCCTATCGCCTCAATGCGCCCCACTCCATCCTCCTCTTCCTCCTCCTCATCTACGTACTCTCCGGTCCACACCTTCTCCTTCTGCCCCAGCCTCAGGTGCATTGGGGTGGGAACGCTGTGACCCGACACCGGCACGATGAGGTCTCCAGGAATTCCACCTGAGCTCAGGGACGAAGGAGGAGTTAAACAGACTGTTTGGTTTCAACATCACAGAACAGTGGGTTCAGAAATGATACAGAATACACTGAAGTCAACTTAGATAGTTTAGCAACTTTAGCTACTTGATAAAACCTGGAGACAAAAAGACAGTTTAAACCAAACTCTTTGCTCATCTTGTCCTGTACACAAAGAAGTGCACTCTCTGAGAGTCTTTGCGGCAGAAACTTCAGACAAAAAGGGGTTTGAGCATGCCGTTTTTTCCCTGTTATCAGCAATATTTCGTTTTTCTTTTAATTGATATGAGTCATATTTCAGAAAAGCAATCGTTAAATTCCCTGCTTTAAGTTTTCAGGAGATTTTAGAGCTTTTTTTCCAGGAGACAAAACAAGGCCACAGGAAAACACTGACCCTGTTTTCCGACATTTACAGGCTTTAAATAGACTTAACAATAAACTGATCAATGAACTGATCATTAGCTCCAGCCTCTTTGATTCATGGTCACTCATAGATGGAGGAAGAGCTGCTACACAGGGTACAGGCTCTGAATGTAGGCCTAGAGGAAAACATCTTTGATGTGCTGCTGATAACAAAAAAAGGTCAAATACACAAGGACTTGTGAATGAAAATGTGTGGACCTGCAACAAAACTTCCTCTGAATAAGGAGAAATGTTTAAGAGAAAGTGTGTGACGGTGTGTTTGTCTGCAGAGTGTTACAATCTGTGTGCAGTGGTTTTGAACTAATAACCATAAACAGACATAAATGTCCCACGTGCATCATTGTAAAACATCAGAAATGTCAGCATTTGCTGTTCTGTGAATTAAAAAAAATTTAGCACTACAGTGGCTTTGAGACATCTGACTGGAAAAAGAAGCTCTACCTCAGCAGCAAGCTAAAAAGGCCTGAACAAGAATGTGTTTATGAATTCTTAAGAGAGTAACCACTATCAAACAATTAATTTCGGCAAAAATGCTCATGCGTCTTTCCACAGTTTTGGGGTAAAAATATGACCCTTTTTGGATTTTTTTTTTTTGCTGTGGGGCTTTTAGAAATGAAAAACCAAAAAATAATAATTCTAAAGCATACTGAATTTAAAAGTATTGATAATTTTGACAACCTGGTGGTCAGGGAAGTAAGAAGAAATTTAATAACATTTTTAATCACTAACAGACAGGACTACCTCTTTCTTCAACAAAGGAAATAACATCACAAAAATAATTTTATTAAACATTTTTTCAGATTTTTTTTTCAAAACATTTATCATCTCACCCCGTTACACCTCTGTAACTATCCCTGATGCCAGCTCAGTCAGGGAGCGTAAATATCACACTTTAAGTCATAATATAAAAGCTGCTTTTCACAACTAAAAACCACTGTGCGTTTGGTGTTTCAAAGATAAAGAGACAGATGAATATAAAATACTATAAACCCAAAATACTCTATCCTTCAAAAGTTGACTCAGAGGTAAGGAGTCTTACCTCCTCCGGTGTCGTCCTGCCCCACAGCGGTCAGACCCAGGTCTCCCTGCCAGCGGTTCTGGGTCAGGCTACCGCCACTGTCTCGCATTATCCACGAACAACCCACTACCTGCGCCAGCTCGTCACCTGCAGACAGCAAACACACTCAACAGTGAGCACGAGTGTCACACCTGCACCACTGAACTATAAAATTAATGTCAATATTGTTATCTGACCACATATTAGTACCTTACAGCGTCCTAAACATCAGTAGGCCACATGATCACACACCCAATCAATCACTGGATTTTAAAGCACAGGGTCGGATAACAAACACTCACATTTAAATGTATATAAGGATCTAAATTACTCTGAATGTAATAAATGTTTACTAGGTTTCATTCTCAGTATAACAATTTCCCTCTTTAACAGAAAGCTCTGTCACTGTAGAGGTCCTCTCCACAATGTTGTCAGTCCCTGGAAAAATTTGTGCTGATCCCTTTGAGGATCCAGGATTTCACAGTATTGATTTCACACTTTTTTTAACACAGGATTAGACAATTTTTGAAGCATTAACAGCAGCTCGAGATCTGTAAATGTTAAGACCTCAAACAAAGAGTACAAATGAAGCCTCCAATTAATGGCTGTTCGTATTACCTGATACATTTCTGTCAAGAAATGTTAACCTAGAAACAGAATCTGAATATCAGATTGATATCTAGTGCATTTAACTCAGTATCACATTGGTGTTTTGATAACAATAAGACAACTTAAAAAATTAATTCGTTTTCTTTTTATAAAACTTTGACGTGATGAATTATAAACTATAGGGTTGCTCCTCCGATATGAAGCTGTTTTTAATCTGACATACGAGTCACTGAAGATATAATGTAATAGATCAACACACCAGACGCTTCTTTTACTTAATTAGATGTTTTTATGTGTTCAGAAAACTATAAATATGTTCTCTTATCACCGGGTGCTCTGATACCATGTGCACCTGGCTGCACAGCGTTCAAGTTGCATTAGCTCGCTAGCTGCCTTTAGCAACATACTGCTACCTCAAAGATACAACAATACCTGTACACATGGCCGAGTTAGCGATAAAAACGAAAAAGACTCAGTTTCACTGATTGGTGTAGGATTTATATTCAATAAAATAACTGCTTTGGTGCAACAACATCTCATTCCCGGTGCAGGAATTAGACTACACGGAGGCTAGCGTTAGCGCATTTAGCATTAGCATCATCGCCGTCACTGGTTTATCATTTTAAAAAGATATGAAGCAAAATAAGTTCAAACCTGTATTTGCAATTTAAAGTACAGTGTAAAGGCTGGTGTTCTGTTGTTGACAAACCGATACGGGGGCAAAGCGTTTCAATAACCCGCGATGTCCGTGTTAGCCGCGGCTAACTGTGTTGTCGTTAGCCTGCTAAGCGTTAGAAACACAGTTAGCATGTTAGCAGCATCAAAATAAACCAGCTCACAGCTTTTACGCCGTAGCTAGGTGTTCTATCTGTGTCCTTACCGTTAGCCTGTAGCCTTATGTGAGAAGGTCCAGATGAATTAGAGTGGAGGCCTGGAAGCTTCGATATGTGTGGATATAAAACCAAAACAATGCTAATCTCAGCTCATTCAATGGAGACAGGTGAGGAGCAGCCAGGTGTCACCTCCCAGCTAACACTGCTCTCTGTAAGGTGTTCCAGTTCACAAAGTACCGGTTCACTAAGCAACAGGAGCTGGTTTGGGTCAAAGATAAGAGGAAAATCTTCAGGTTGGGTCCGTTTTGCTGTTATGAGTTTTAAGCTGCAGAGCCGGGTCGTCGCGGATTCTTGGATCTCATGTAAAACTACAACAGTCCGTCGCGCCGCGATGACGTCACGTGAATCGTATTATGGGGATAGCCCTTTCATGGTTGACCCCACACCTGCAGGACACCTGGACAACATATGCTATACATAAAACCTCTGACTGTGATTGGATGGGGAGAGGCGACTAGTCCATTTACATGTGGGGGTTGATGATGAAATTCTCATTATGGAGTGTAGACTTTTGACCAGGGGGGCACAGAGGAGTGGCATGGTTCACAAACACACACACACACACACACACACACACACACACACACACACACACACACACACACACACACACACACACACACACACACACACACACACAGTGAAATGTCAGAAATAATGTCAGATTTGGATTCTTCAGATCACAGGACAGTTTTCCACTTACACCCAGTCCACCTTAACTGGACAGAGAAGTTTCCGCTGGTCTTGGATCAGGTTTGTATCTGGTTTCCTCTTTGCATGCTGTCTGAACACTGATTTTTTGGATGCAGTGATGAGCTGGGTTCACAGACATGCAGTGATGTTCACTACAGAGTTATATCTGGTTTAAATGTAATGGACTCCACTACAGAGATATCTCTGTTTTAAAACAGTTCTGCCAAGGGGGGCCTGAAGAACTTGTCATTCACTGTTGGTTTTGGTCCTCATTCCTTTTGTCCAGATGAGTCTCCAGTTTAACTGAATCCTTTAATGATATCCTATAGATAATGAAATCTTTATTGAAAGGAACTTTATTATCAAATTGTTGAACCATTTGCTCATGTAGTCTACCAAAGAGTGCTCAACCTCTTCTCATATTTCCCTCCTCTCTGGACTAAAAATGAAGCAGATATTTTTTAATAGAAAATTTAAAATGTTGGCTTGCAACACTCTTTATTAGTTATTGATTTTTAATGATTTGCTAAATTAGAAATTTGTAAATTTGTAAAAAATTCTAAAGTTACACTGTCCTGACTTTTAGGAATTGGGGTTGTATAACATCAACTATATCACAGCAATTTTCTACAATCATTCCAAATTAAGACTGGTTTCTCTGTGCAATGGGACAGAAAATGATGCTTTGAGTAGCATTTTTTTTTACCTTCTAATTTTTCAGCAGAGGGCGCTCTAACTCTAATCTACTGTATCTCAACATGCTAAGGAGCAGTGCTTGGAGCCGAGCAGTCACTGAGTGGTACTTTAAATTTCAGCCCTCTTTAAGGTCTCACCTTTAATGTAAATGTCAGAGAGGAGTGGTCCGTGTCCTGTCACAGCTGTGCTGATATCAGAGACAGTAACAGAGACAGGAACAGAGTCACAGCAGGGTCACTGTAAAATGTTGTAGCAGCAGCTGCGCGAGTTTGCATGTCTAAGTGTGTGTGTGTCAGTGAAACTCTGGGTGTGTGTTTACACATTGAACCTCTTGTGCTTTCATAATGAAATAACTGTTTGTTGAAGCTTTGTGTCGCTGCCTTTCTCACCCAGGTTATGTTTAAATATAATATGTCATTTAACAACAGTGGAATATAACAAAAACAAACACAATCTATATTCTATAAAACACCAGTGAATGAAACTGCACAGTCAGAGGGAATTCAAATCTTTACTCAAACTTTAAAAATAAAGTAACAATATGAATGTGACATAAAAACCAGGGATAAAGCTCTCCCGTGAACACACTGTACCTCAGTCACAGTCTGCTTTTTATGGCAACACGAGAACTGCAAATGGTCACACAGAAACTAAAACCTCACAGACTGTTACAGGTCAACTGTGCTGAAGACAAAGACTGTCAGTGCAAAAACAAGAAGGAAGTATCAGGTAATGTTCATTTAAGGCTAAGATATGAGTTTTATCATGCAGAAACATTCCCACCTTCACATTTTGTCTCAGAGGAAAATACAGGTGCATGTTTTTATTGTTTCAGAATATGTTTATAACTTGTTTCTCTGTCGTGCATCAATAAAGTAGACATCTGTATCTGTGTGGCTGTTTTTTTTCAATAAATAATAAAAATGTTAGTCAAACTTTAAATAAAAGCTATAAGTTAGTAAACGACTCACTGCATGGCTTCTTTCCTTGGCTTTGTATCCCATTTATATCTTCATGTTACGTAAACATTTCCACATCTCAAACACAGAAATCTGACCTCATTGCTCTCCTCTCTGAGTGCTCAAACTGTCAGCTCCTCTTGCAAAAAGGAAATTCAAACCTAAATACGTCTAACTAAAGGATCAGGAACCATAATGAAAGTGGAGTTTATGACTGACGCTGCAGGGGATGTGAATCTCTGCAGGATGTGAGCAGACTTTGCTCATCCCACATTCATAAGGCAACTCTGGTGAAAAACTGCATGTTCAAAAGTTGCGTTTGTTTCTCTTTAAAAAAAACTGCAAACTCGCCAAAACACAAATCATAACCTCGCAGTTTAGGTTCGAGGACTTGAAGAATAGTTCCTATAGTTTTTAAGCAGAAGCGCTGAAGAGGAATAAACTATTAGATTAGGTTAAGATGTAAACATCATCATCATGATATGTGTGTAGCTAAAGAGGCACCGTCCGGCCTTATATGACATATTTCTGGACTTTTTTTTGATTGAAATGATTATTTGACACAAAAAGTTTTGGAGTTCATCTCAGGTCATAAAACATGAGTTATAACAGAGCAGCCGTCCTCAAAGTTCTTGTTGTTGTTGTCCCTGATAGGCTCAGATTGTTACTCTAACATTACAGAATGGATGCTACAGACAGGGAGGTTGTAACAGAGGAGGAGGCTTCTTAACCACACACACGTTACATCGTTCTTTACAAACACAACACACTACACTGACACACACTGGAGGTTAACCTGTCAAGAGTTGCTGCTCTAGCCCTTCCTTAGCAAGCTTGTCTACTTTTAGTTATTACTTATCACAGGAATATTTATTTTGCTCCCAAATGACCCTTTAAAACACCAAAGTCACAGAAAAACATCATAAAAAAAAGATGGAGGAAGATCTAACCAGCAACTCCTGTGTGAAGGTGAAAACCCTGTTTTACTTGATTAAGTCGCATCTAGAAGATGACACATCCAGAAAAGTAAATAAAGGTATCCCTTTATGTGTCCTTAAAGGGCCAAGTGTTTTTAAAAAATTACAGAAATTACTTAGTGAAATGACAAGGTCATCACATTTGTATATCTTAACTGGTTCATGACATGTTGAAGGGACAGGCCCCAAACTGCAAGGTCTGCCCATAGCTCCGCCCCCCAACAGGACTTCTAAGAGCTGGCCAATCAGAGGTGAGGGGGAGTAGGGAGCCTTAAAGAGACAGCAGCAATTGTTTGGTTGGAATAAGGTTTTTTTTTAAAGCATCAGTGAGAGAAAAATAGAGCGTTTTTTGAGCTTTACATCATGGAAAGATACTACACAGACACCATACTTCTCATCTCATGCTGTGACTTGTTCTATGGTCCGATTCTAAGAGCAACAATCTGAACCCGTCAGGGACAAAAAGAAGAGCTTTTTTTCACATCTATGAGTCCAAAAAGTTTTTGCAGCTTTTAATCATTTAGACACCAAAACATGTAAAAGAAATCACAGCCTGGTTAACACGGTCAAGATTTCTGTCTAACCAAATTACCCATATCTTTGAACAATATTTGATCATTATTGGCAGAAAACTCCCTGTAACTTGGTTTTCACACGTCTTTTAGGAATCGTGTCAGTAAAACGGGATATTTGTCCATGTGAATGTTCTGGCACCAGTTTTTGGTTATCAGCTGGTCTGGTCTGAGCCCCCTGACCTCACTCTTTCTTCAGTCTGACACACTCCTTCTTGTAACATTCACACTCAGTAAGAAAAGTCTCTGAAAAACACACAAACTGCAAAGCAAACAGTCCCAAACACACAGCGCACTCTAAGTGGAAATCCTCCTGAAGCCTCTCAGTCTTAGTCAGAAAATCACCTCCACCTCAGGCTGCTGCTGAGTTTCTGCTCCTCCTCTTCAGGGTGACGATGGTCCGAACACATTTACCTCACAGCAGGGGAAAGAAGACGATCGTCCCTTTCTGTACTTTCCCGTCCCTCCTCCTTAAGAGGATATTTATTTTGTGGCTTTGTGAGCATCACTGCATCACACATTTCTCTTTCTGCTGTTTGGCGTATTTCCTCCTCCGCTGCTCCAGACCTCGCTCCAGACGCTCGTCTTCCTCCAGAGCTCTGAGGACGAAGAGAGAGGGGAGACACATGATGTCTGGGAAGATAACATGAACCTTCATGGTTTTATTCCTATAAGTAGACGTCACAGCGTTAACTGACTGACTTCAGCTGCTGTTTGATAAATGTGTCTGCAGGAGACCCTTCATTATTATCCTGATGTATTATTTGACTGTAGATTTATCTGCATGTTAGATTTGGAAATGTTTTGGGGCTGATAAGATGTTCAGGCAAAGGGATGATGCATTCATTGAGTGTTGGAATAATGAGAATAAGCCTGCATGGGAGAAAATACATCTGAAGGCTCAGCAGGTAACGACAAAAACTGAGAAAAACAGAAATTACAAAAACACCTAAATGGTTACAAAAAGTCCAAAATGTACTTTTCTGTCTGAAATGAATCCATAACATATTAAAGATTAGTCTAATTGTTTTGTTGAAAGCGTGACAGAGAATCTTAAAGACAGGAAAATGTTTCATTATTCGGAAAGAGGCCTTAAAATTAGATTATCAGTAAACTTTTATGAACATCTATAAGAGAGACACATGGATCATATTTTTTGTTTGACTTTTTTTTTTTAACCCTGAAAGGGATAAATTCTCATATTACAGGAAACACATGAAGCCTCCTCCTGCAGAAAACTGAAGAGGTTATGCTGCCCCCTAGTGGAGAATCTAGCTGGACATACAGTCATTATAGTTCCTCATAAATACCAGTATTAAAAAAAATGTTTGTTACTTAAAGAAAAATACCCAAAGAGTTTTCTCTTACCCTCTCTCCTTGGCGTCGATATTGTGCACCAGTTCATCTCTCTGGTTCACAAGTGAAACCAGCTCCTGCAGCAGCAGCTGCTCTCTGACTTTATGAGCTTGAGTCTTCTGCCACTCTGCCCACGGATGAAGACAACACACATGTGAGGTGAGGAGGTGTCAGAAAATAATTCATTTACTCATTTATTTCATGCACTTCAACAGAAACATCATTAGCAGCAGATTTAATCTGTCATATTCAACTGACAAGCTCTCCTGTTTGTTTTTTGGCTTATTTGGGGACCTGACAGCTTTTGTTTTTGTTTACTTAAATTGGCAACAGAATTAACTGTAACAGAAAATAAGGGCGGTGGGTAGAAACACAGTGATCCAGCAAACATGGATTTTAATGATGATTAATCCTAGAGACTGAAGAGATGGCGTGTTTATGTTTTATTTGTAAGGAAACATTTTAGGCTGATAGTTGTGTAAAGACCTGTTATAAGTAGAACATGAGGTGACAAACTTTAAGGTGGAATAAAAGAAAATGAAAGGATGTGCAATAAAGAGGGCATGCATGATTAACAAATTCAGTAAGAAGTGTGCAAATTCTGGAGTGTAATGAGAAAAATGTTTTAATGTGCAAAAGTAGTTTTGCAAAATAATAAAGTGTGCAACTTTGGCAACAGTAAATGAAAAAAATTGTATGATTTAAGTTTGAAATTTTTGATGTACACTTAAAGACTTTTCTTACATGCAATACCAATTTTTTGTGCAAAAAACAATGTGCACGCTTTTTCATGTGCAGTAAAAAAAATGCAAAATTTTTCATATGCACTGAGTGCAAAATTTTGTGACCAATTAAAAAATTTACAAAACTTTGATGTCTAGCAAAATATGTACAAAAACTTCTTGTATAATAATTTTGGACTGTTACATGCAGAAAAGGAGGTAAGTTTTTCCATGTGCTTTCACAGATTTGTAACAACTTTTAGGACGAGATCATAAATGGGATTATTTTTAAGCTCAGAGAGGATTAGCGTGTAGTGTAAGTGAAAAGTTGAAAGTTACTCATGTGAAAGTGGAAATGCTGCAGCTGCTAAATCAAGTGTCAAATTTTAGACAAACCTCCTTGCCTGATTTAGAGCTCAGGTATACTCTGACCTCAGTTTTGATCTGCTGATTCTTCGCAGCTTATACACTGTTTGTGTGCAGAATAAAGACTTTTTATAGAGCATGGTGTTAAATTTGAGTGTTGTGACAGGAAGCCTTGCTGTGGTAATTTGCATTTCTGAACCGCATCTGTTAATGTCAGTGTTAGAGTGAGGCTCTGAGTCTGTCCCGCTGCAGGCTGACACTCAGGTTTAATTTTTCTGCAGGTTCACATGAAGGATTTTAATCCCAGACTCAGACAAGAGGTAAACACAGGGCAGACTCAGAGCTTGAGAGAGTGTCAGTCAGACTGTGTCAGAGAGAGGTTTATATTTAGAAATAAAGTCTTACCATCGATCGCCATCATGTCCCTCAGCTCTTTGTTTAACAGCTCAAACTTTGTCTCCAGGTCCTGCTCCTCCAGCCTGTCAGTCACAGCGGAAAGAAGCATTACACCTCACCTGACGACAGGAGGTCAACAGCCTGCAGACTCTCCAGTAACTGCTGATTCCCACCTGACTTTGAGGCTAACGTTTGTGAAATGCAGTAAACAGCTGAACAGTGTGTGTGTGTGTGTGTGTGTGTGTGTGTGTGTGTGTGTGTGTGTGTGTGTGTGTGTGTGTGTGTGTGTGTGTGTGTGTGTGTGTGTGAGACTTGGACTCACAGCAGCTGCAGATGGTCCTGTCTCCTGATTAAAGCGTTCTTCTTGTTGACCAGCATGAACCACTCCTGGATCAGACGCTCCTCCTCCACTTTATCACTTCCTGCAACATTACAACACATCAGTGTGATCCCAACGTTGGCGCAAATCCTTCTCATTCACAGGGGAGCATACCAAGCATTTGTTTGCCTGAAATTAAGACCAGTGTTTCCAGCGTGCTTTTAGTAGTAATTTGCTGACAGAAGAGGAAAAGACTGGCACATGATCATTGGTAGGTTTACCAAAAATATCTCTGAGCAGGGAATGGTGAGCATTTACACCTGAGATGAGAGGGATGGCTTTGAAACCAGTAGCCTGTTAATTACGTGTATGACCATGACACGTCAGGTTGCTCTTTATGGAGAACCCGCTCCTTCCTGCATCTGATCCCTGACCTGTTTCCAGCAGCTGTCTGAGCTTCCTCTCCACCACTCCGGCTCTGTTATCCACGTGATTCTGTTCGGCCTCCAGAGCTTCCATCTGATTCAGGACGTACTGGCTGGCATCCTGAGAATAAAACATTCATTCACTCACTCAGTCATAACTTCATATCATCAGACAGGACATGAAATAAAGGTGGAAAACTGACCTGTCCTTCTGGTCGTCCCTCCTCCAACAAGGCCCCAGTCCCCTCTGTCAGAGCAGAGAAATGGTACTTTCACAAAAAAAGGATTCAAACAGTGGAAAACTTTTTATTCTGCACAAACTGGTTCATGTCTGAATCAAAAAGTGAAAAATTTGAACTTAAATCAAGTTGTGTCTTGTTTCGGTCAAAGTTGTCTTATTAGACTCAACATGAGCTCCATTCATCTGACTAGTCCAGAGAAATGTCTAAATTCAAGATCTCAAAAAACAAAAACGAGTTTAGAGACTTGAAAATGTACGTAGTGACAGAGTGCAGTCAGTGTTTGGGAAAGGACTCACCAGTTTCTGACTTCCTCCGCGTACTCTCACCCTCCTCTGTCCCGGCTACAACCTGCAGAGAAAAGAGTCCTCAGATGTCAGGAGCAGGTCAAGGACTTAGGGTCGAGGAAACCATCTGATAAAGAAAGTGAATAAAGAATCCTACCACAGATATCTCTCCTTCCTCCAGAGATCCACTCCTCCGCTGTGACCTCCTCTTCTTCACCAGATCAGCATCTTTGATATGAGAGAAACCAGACTTGGACAGGAAGTGAGTCCTGGGTGGTGCCACTGGTAACTGAGCCCCTCCTGCCCCGGCACCCTGCTGGCGTTTGGTTCTGGGTGGAGGAACGACGTCAGGGCTGGTTTTACTCTCCTCTTCGGTCGCCCCATTGGTCTCCAGACTGATGCCCTCCTCCTGCAGCCTCTGGGTGCAGTACCGGACAGTGGCCTCTGGGTCCTCAGGGGCCTCCCGGTCCCCTGCAACTGCGTAGCTGGACTCGCTGCTGTCCTTGTCTATGTGCAGCACACTGAGCTGCTGGCCGGTGAAATGTGTGCGGATCTGGTTGAGGTAGGTCATGACGATGAGGCGGTCAGGCACGGGGAGCATGACCATGTCTGACGGCTCGATCAGACGGGAAATACCGAGCTCGGCAAACGCATCGAAAGCCTGAAAGGGACAAGATGAAGGTTCATCAACAACACATTGAATACCTTGACACTACAGTCATTCAGCTACAACAAAACATATCCAATCCAATCCAATCCATTTTTATTTGTATAGCACATTTTACCAACACAAGGTCCCCAAAGTGCTGCACAGAGTAATAGCACTGATAAAAACAGACAACCAACATCAATACAAAAGAATTGAATGATAAATACTAATATATATTAAAAAAAACAAAAAAAAAACAAAAAAAAAAACAAAACATGACAAAAAAAGAATTAAAAACATAATTAAAACAAATAAATGAAAATTAAAAACAGTCAGAGGACCACACAATTTAATGCCGGGTTAAACGCAAGTGAATAAAAATGTGTTTTTTAAATGAGACTTAAAAGCGTCAACAGAGGGCGCCATTCTGATGTGTGGTGGAAGATTATTCCACAGCTTGGGTCAGACAACAGAAAATGCCCGGTCGCCCCGACTTTTAAGCCTTGTCTTAGGAGCAACAAGCTGGAGCTGGCTCTCAGACCTCAGCGAGCGCACAGGGTTGTAAAGTGCAATGAGGTCTGAGATGTACGCGGGTGCCAGTCCATGCAGGGCCTTAAAAACAAACAATAAAATCTTAAAATCAACTCTTAAATGAACAGGGAGCCAGTGCAGTGAAGATAAAATCGGCGTGATGTGTTCTCTACGTCGTGTGCCGGTTAAAAGACGAGCAGCAGAGTTTTGGACTAGCTGTAAGCGTGCCAGGTTCGCTTGGCTAATACCCGTGTACAATGCATTACAGTAGTCATATGTCAAAACACTTTAACTTAAAGAGATTTACTGACCTTTTTGTTGTTTGCCTTGATGTCATACGGATCGAGCATTTCAAAGTTGCTACACAAAGAAAAGAAAGACAGATAAGCATGGAGGAGGATATGCATGAAAAAGAGCAAAGGAATTATTATCTGGGTGAAAGCGACTCTTACATCACGTCAGGGTGGAAATGATGTAAGATGGCACAGAAAGCGTAGCCGTTCCTCCAGGAGGTGCTGAAGTTGGTGATCTTCACCCCTTTGTGACCTTGTGTGACCTCCTGACACCACTGCAGCAGAGAGTGACTCGACGTCACCAGGCTGGGACTCGCCGAGACACCCTGTGGACACGTGGAGAATAAATACTCAGTGCTGCTAAGGATCCTCTGTTTTTCTGTCTCTGAGCGCTGGGTTTAACTGACGTACCTCAGCTCCCTCTGCAGCTCTTTTCTCAGGCGTTGCCGCCTCCGTTCTTTGGACTCCTGCAGGTTTACCTGATGGCTTGTCCGCGCTCTCTCCTCCCCTGAAAATGTAAATATGAGCTGAGTGAGAAGCAAATCCCAAACTTCCTGAACCAGCTTCATCATAAACACCGAGGAGCAAAACCACGCACAGGTGATCAAGTCAGAACAGGATGAGATGAGGCTTTTATTTTGAAGAGATGTAAACACGCACTATCACAGTTATGAATACACCTGACAGACCTTACCTGTGTGGTTCCTCTAAACAAGCAGCAGCTACATCTACCGACACAAAGCCAAAGTCCAGCTCCTCCTCCCTCGCCTCCCTCTTTGCCTCTGTCTGCTCCCCGTCCTTCTCCTCCTCCAGGTGCAGCCAGCTGTCTGGAGAGGACGCCACAGTCGAAGCTAAAGACAGGTCCACCTCAGCCTCCAGGACCTTCTCCATGTCCGGCTGCTCAGACACCACCTCCACCTTCTCCAGCTCTGCTGCAGCTCCGGGTTGATCTGTAAAGGTCCAGCCCTCCATGATCTCATCCAGAGTCTTGGTTGTGTCCTCCACAGAGTCCACATGTGGGGAATCTTCCCTCATTGCTGCGAGGACTTCCCGCTCTAACTCTGACGCAGCGTCATCCTCTCCCACAGAGATCACGCTGGAGTCCAAAGACGTGGATCCGTCCTTTGTCTCCTTGCTTGTGTCAGGTGTGTCTTCTCTGGCTCTCTGAGATGATTCCATCTCTGAGGGGAAGAAAGAGTCCACAGGCGGCGTGCTGTCAGAGTAAGTTGCACTCAGACGTTTCTTTGTCCGAGGTAACGGCACAAGCAGCCCTGACGGCTCGTTCTGTTGGATGGACTCATGAAAAGTGGTTGTTGTGTCTGTAAAGGAGGAGGGTGGCGAGCCAGAAGCTGAAGCATCATCTGGGAACGATCCACTCAAACGTTTCTTTACTCGTGGTTTAGGGACAGGGAGACCCGAAGCTTCTGAGACATCGATGGTTCTTTTGTTTCTCATCTTCACTGGCGGTGCCTCCTCAGGAGAAGGAGGGGGAACATCAGCTGAGCTCTCTGTGGCCGTGAAGTCATCTGGGAAAGATCCGCTCAGACGCTTCCTAACCGGCGGTTTCGGGACTTGAAGAGTTATTTCTTTATTTTCTGTCTCGGCTCTCTCTGTTGCATCCTCTGCTTTCTGAGATGTGGTGTTAACTGAATCTACAGTCATATCACCATTTGTAATTGACTCTGTCACATCTCCTTTATGACCCAGATCAGCGTCATCAACCTGTGATGGTGTTACAGTGTCCTCACACGTTTGTTGAATACTTTTCTTCTTAGCTTTCTGAGTTCGTCGTGAAGGTAATCTCTTTCCACGCTGAGGGAGTTGAATCTTCTTGATGATGGAGAGATAGGTAGTTTGTTCAACAGGAAAAGTCTCTGACTCTGGCGTCACGGTAGGATCCTCCATTCCTTTAAATTCCTCAGGAGGGTGGAGGTCAGAAGAGTCCTGAATAGAGGAACTTTCCAGAGGTTGTTCTGTGTCTGCTTCTTGAGATGCACTCTCAACCAAACTGGAAGTTTGATCTTCGGTCTCAGCATGTTCTGAAGGAGCGATCTCAGCAGTGTTTTGATCTAGTTTGACCGTGTCGTGCAAAGTTTCAGGAGCTTGTGAGAGCTCCGGGGTTTGCTCACATGTTGGAGACACAGAATCAGCCTTATTTAAAGCAGAACTCATCTGTGTGTTTGCATCCTGCCAGTCTGCAGCTCTGGGAACAGACGAGTCTCTGCTGGCTCGGTCCTTCCTCCTCAGAGGTTTGCACGGCGGCAAACTGCTGTCTCTTTTTCTCACTGGAGGAAGAGGAGGAGGGGGGATGTCACTGACAGATTCAGCTCTTGGTTTTTGGACACTCTCTTGGTTTGAGTCAGTCTGCAGAGAGGTGGTGCTGTCTTCTGTAGAAGTGTCTGGTTGTGTAGGAACTGTGGCTTCAGAGAGTTTCCTCGCCTTGCGGTCAGGAGTCAGACTATCCTTCCTCCTGAGAGGACGAACTGGAACACTTTTTCTCTCTTCATCTCCAGCTTTCGACGGAGGTTCAGGAACTTTCCTCTTTGCTCTTCTGCCTCGCTTTGGGACCACAACCTCAGCCTGAGGTACAACTGGATTAATGTCCTTGAGGTCCACAGGTTTCTCCTCGAGTATCTCTGTTTGTGCACACTCCACTGACTCGTTTGTCTTGGGCTGCAGGGATGCAGAAATAATGTTGTCCATGCTTGTTTGTTGGGGGCTTGAGGAACAGAGAAGACAAGCTTCAGAGTTTAGCTTTGCCAGAGTTATTCCATGCAGCAAATCTCCAACCAGCGTCACCCAGCTCAACCACAGAGACCAATGCTTCTTGCACATCAAAAACAAACCATCCTGACTTGTGCACATGCTCGATGTCACAAAACCAACACAGTGACTTCAGGTCAAACATCCTTGTAACCACTCCACATCCAGAACCTCACAGCCATCAAAAGGACCAGCACGCCTTCCAGAGTAGCAACACTCAGAAGCAAAACACAGGGCAGTGTTACCACCAAACACACTGCATCAGCATGCAACCACAAACTTGGTCAGTGTCCAACACTCACCCTTCATCCAGCTGCGGAGACACTGTGACCGTTTGAACCTCACCCTGCTCTGCCTCAGTCTGATGCTCCGCTAACACACGCTCAGTGATCTCTGATTCCTGCACGCTTTCCTGCCCAGTGGGTGAAACCTCCTTCATCTCAACATCAGCCTCTTGTTCCTCGACTTGTTCTCCATCATCCTTTGATATTTCACTTATATCTGCCTCCGTCAGCGGCGGCCACTTCTTCATGCTTGCACACACCAAAATCCCCTCTTCCTTGTCGGAAGTTGGTGACGGAGATGCTGATCGATCGTCGACCAAGTCCAACATGTACGGTTCGGCACTCGCAGGATATTCAGTGACGTGAGTGTCTTCAAACTGTGTTTCTGGTTCCTCTGTGGGGGAAGATTCATCTGTGCAGGGTGGGAGGAACTCATCTGAAGGGGTTGGTGTCTCATCCTTCAGATCGACAGAGGGAACAGTCGGGGGTTGAGCGTCCACTTTAGTAGAAGGCCCCAAAATAGATGCTACGGTTTCATAACTGTGAGACATGAGCCATGCAGAAACAATGGTTTGAATGAGTACTGAGGAAACCATGAAATATGAGAATACAGATGCAGATTCTGACACTTCAAAACCTTTATTGAAAATGGAATGAGGTGAAAATGACAAAGCGATAAGTTGATGTAGACTGCTGCATGCTGCACTCATTAGATCACACACTTACCCTTTGTGGAAAACACCAACAATAGCCTTTACTAATCCTGAGGAGTCCTCCTCTTTAGTCAGCAAGGAGGATGCCTGTTTTTCTGAAACTGATCCCTCTGCTTCCAAAACCTCCCAACCTAAGACTCCTCCCGGCTCTGAGGGGTGCAGCAGTTTCCTTGGTGTCTGGACTTCCTCTACTTTGGGTTTGCTGGGAACCCAAATATAAAGGACTTTAATTTTAACATGCAGCAGCTGAATAAAAGTGGAATGAGCAGCCTTTACAAAGATAAAGAAATGTGCGATGTGATGTATTTTCATGCAAAGTGTCGAAACAGTCTACGTTAGGCAAGCACTACTCTTTCCACTCTCACTGCAAACAACACGAGAGCACGGAGCTCTTCCACTTACCCCTCATCTACACAAATATCTACATTTGGCTCTGCTTCATCCCTGACTTCAACGTCTGTCATAAAAGCAAAAACATGAGACACAGAAACAGGAAACAGAAAGATGAAGCAACCTTGATCTTAGCTCAGTCTCACCGTATGGGAGTGTTTTAACATCCTCCAAATCTGATTGAGTTTTCTCTGCATGATCCAGTTCTTGAGATGAAAGCTCTTCTGCAGAACAAGGAAGTGGTTGGGTCTTTGTTTCTTTTTTGTTGGGGTCTAGTTGGGAAATGCTAGGGAATCCAGGACTTCCAGCCCACTGAGGACATGACGGAGCCATCGCTGCCATATTCTTCTCATCTTTCTCAGCGTGATCGTGTTTTGCAATAAGGTAAGTCCTCTCCCTCTGCTGAGACTCTAACAAAGTCTCTCTATGTGTTATCTTAGATTGTACATCAGGACGTTCATAGCTTAGCATCCGGGCTGATGGTAAACCATGAATGCATGAAACACACGGTGCAGTTGTGTATAAGCTGAGCATGTCTTGAGGTCTGTTGAACACCTGTGCTGAGGGGAAGCCAGGTGCCCTGGCTTCTTTTGGACAGGATGTCACTAACTGCCCCATGCTACCATAAAGCTGATCCCGTCCAACATGAGGTGCAAACATTTCTGCCTTCTTCTCTTGATGCTGCATCAGTATTGTTCTGGTTTCAGTGAGTGTCCATGTGCTTGGGTTTGCTGTCATGGATGCAAACCCTTTGAGAGTTGAAGCTTTGGGGCAGCAAGCTGCAAAACTTAGCATGTCAGGTTCTCTTCTGGGTTTAGTTTGAGGAGCAGATGGGAATCCAGGGATCCTAGAAGCTTCAGGACACAATGGAGCAAAGGCGAACATTGTTTTTATGTTCGCTAAGTCTTGATTCAGAGAATGCATCATGAAAACTCTTTCTTTCAGCGGCCTATCGCCGTAAATTTGGGAACTGGACAGCCATGGGGATTCTGAGGCTCCTTCAAAGGATGTACATCCAGGAAAGCTGGAAACTTTGGGGCAAACAGGTACAAGAGTCAGTGCACTGTATCTGGGGACAGATGGGAAGCCTGATATGTGTGATGCTCTTGGACAAGAAGGGACCAGAGCATGCATGTTGTCTGGTTTGTCTTCACCAAAAGGCCAGCTGTGAAGTCTAAACTGAACAGTCTGTAGAGGTCTGTGCACCAGTGACCCGGGCTCAGCAGACCATCCTTCATCATTTCTCCCTTCAATGGAGGAAAACCCGGGTATGTTTGAGACTGAAGGGCACAGTGGAAGGAGGTTCACAACATTAGAGCCATAAAACACTGATCTGGGATTGGGAATAGATGGTAATCCAGGAACACTTGAATGTTTAGGACAGGATGGCACACAGAAAACCATGTTCTTCATCGTCTTTTTGTTGTAGTTTGTCGAGTCAAACATGAGCTCAGTCTTTGGTGTCTTCTTCAACAGAGAATCTTTGTTTGCAATCCACTCCAGACTCACACCGCCATCGACTGATGGGAGTCCGGATATTCTGGAAACTTGGGAGCATGTTGTGAGAAGGCTAGTCATGTTTGGAGCAGAATGAAGACTTGTGAGATTTGGACAGGAAGGAAATCCTGTTGTTTGTGCTGCTTTTGGACAGGATGGTACTAGGGAGACCATGGCCTTTCTTACACTCTCATCTCTAGGACATCCTTCAGCCAGTGATGCCGGTCTACCTGGTACTCTTGGTTTGAACACTGACTCCCTGTTATCTGTCCACTCTTTTAAGTCACCAGAAGATAGAAATCCAGGTATTTGAGACAATTTGGCGCACAGATTTGATAAGCTGACCATGTCTGTTGTCATTTTGGGTTCAGGTGCAGAGATTTTGAGCAACAAAAGGCTTGTGGTTTCTGGTTCAGCATGTGGCGGTATTGAGGGGATTCCTGATATAGAAGAATGTTTTGGGCAAGTCCCAACCAAAGCCTTCATCTGTTCACTGTCACCCTCCTCCTGAAGTGACGCCATCATGGCGGCGGGTTTGTTTTGGATTCCCTTCTCCAGAAGTGGTTCTTGTCCTAACACCCAAGATCTAGAATTGACTCCATGAATGGACGGTGATCCAGGTATGGTTGATGAATTTGGACAACAAGGACTCAAATCCAACATATGTAGTCCGTAAACTTGACTGTTTTGTGATACTGATGGGAATCCAGGGTTTCTGGACTCACTTGGGCAAGATGGAACCAGTGCAACCATTTCCTTCTTGTTCTGTACATCCTCTTCTGATGCATCCTGTTGGATCTCCTCCATCTGTCTCGACTGTCTTTCCCAGATTGGCTTTTGATCTATAAGTAATTGAGTTTCACCTTTTGTTGGTAATACGGACGGCATGCCAGGAATATTAGTCACAGTGGGACAGTTATCCATTAATGAGGACTGTTTGAACTCTGGCTGAGCGTCCTGTTCACTGAAAAGGGGTGACTTCAGTTCATCTACATCTGCATGTCCTTGCAAACAAGCAGAAACCTCAACTTCCTTTTCCTCTAACAGCTTTCTCCAGGTAGACTCATCATCCACTAAAGTTGAGACTTCATTGGTTTTTGTACTTGAAGATCTTAAACCTAGATCTGTCACCCCAGCTTCAATCTCCATCTTTGCTTCATTGTCGTTTTCTGACGCTTCAGAGAGCAAACCCGTGAAGATGGGAGTACCATGTAGCACGGTCATCTCCTCCTTGGAAGAGTTTCCCTCTCTTGTTGCTTTGGGAAGCTCCTCCCACTGAATGGTCTGGTCTGTTGGACATTTTACTGGCGTGGCCTTTGGTAGCTCCTCCCACTGTATAGTCCTGTCAGTGAGATATTTCTCTAAGTGCTGTTCAGTATAAGACGGGAGTTCTGCTGCCTCAGGAACAACTGGACTTGATGGCTGAAGTGAAACCATGTTTTCATCTCTACAAAGGAGGTAAATACAAAGTTATACTCAATAACTACTTATTGGGATGCATATGTTTCCACCACTGCAATCCAATTAGTATTGTGGTGAGGTACAAAGCATGATGGTGATGTATCTCCGTCAGTCATTTAGATGATAAATAAGAGCTTCACAACACGTTCACCTCATGCAATTTCAAGAATTTTCACAGCAGATGTGCTTCAGTCAGTATCCTCCAATGTTAATAAGTGCAACACTGCAAATAAACAATATGCTGTAGTATTTTTGAAGCTGACTCTTGAGCTTTTGCATGACAATTTCCATCCACCTTTATTTGATTTCTCAAAGAATAAGTTACTCCCTGAATGTCAGTGCACAATATAGTCTGTGTATTCTGCCTACCCATGTTTTAATAATGATTAAGTATCAATGCTGCAAATGTGTGCTGCTTTTCAAACCTCTTCATATTCATTAGGCTTTACACAATCACAATTTTTGGGCCGATCACCGATCACTGATCAGTGAGTTTAAATAAACCAATAAATGATCACCAATCTGATCACGTGAGGAGCAATATTTAAACTACTTGTTTATGTACATATATACTTATGTGCTGTTTCCTGAGTATCAGTCTTGCCATGCCCCAATCTGACTGAGATACATGGGTTAAACATCAACGACCTCTGGAGGGCATTAAAGGACTGACAAGTTCAGTTAAGTTCAGTCTGGACAATCAGAAATATAACCCAAGACAAAAATAATTAGCCCAACTTATAGTAATTAAATTACTTTATTGTAATTAATTACTTTCCTGTAATAAGTAAATACTGCAAATTAAGGACAGTAATGCTGCCTCAAACATACTGCAGCATATCAATTAAATTAACCGTCACAGACTGTAACTCTAGTGCAAATAGAACGAAGCTGCCTCAAAACATTCATATATATCAACAAAATTAACAGTTTTTTTTAATCATGAGTCATTGCTCTCGGATACAAACAAATTAACATGTCGATGCTGTGAAACTAGTTTGGAGTAAATGAGACAGATTAAACACGACCATGACGTCATTGATTGATCGGTGATTTATGACATGACGACCGATCCTGATCATTACAAAAAATGGCAAATATCGGCCGATCCGATACAGCCGATATGATGGGTGTAAAGCCTAATATTCATATGTCGTAGAAATCTCAAAATCTGTCTGTAAAACTGGTCAAAACGCCCTGTTCTGAAAACAGCACCGGACCTGCTGAACTAACGAGGTCATTCATGACACGTTAGAAGAGGTGACAGACCTCACACACCAAAGTCTGCCCATAGTTCTGACCCTGACAGGCCTCCAGAGGGCTGGCCAGTCAGAGTCTCAAAGAGACAGCAGTTAAATCAAAGTTTTTCAGACAGAGGCCGAAACAAGGTATTCTTAAAAAAACAAATGGAAGAGAAAATGGGATTCAAAGTCAAAACTTTGAATTCCATCTGATGTAAGGTTTTACTCTCTTGTTGTTTTACTCTCGAACATCTCGAACAAGAAACTATACCAGCTTGTCAAGACAAGACAAAAATAATAAAACAATGCAACATTTGCCACAACCTGCAGCTCAGACTGACAAACACAGAAGCCAGGTGTTACAATAAGTCACATTCACCCACTGTCGGAGTTTCTGACTAAAGAACTAAAGATATCCCATGACTCATTGTGGGTTTGGTACCATAATCAGTCACAGTGACGGCAGCCCGGTCCCATTTTTCATCTATGACTTTGAAGAATTACCCTAAGGACAGAAGCAGCAACCAGGCACACAAGGCAATATCCTGTATAAGTTCAGCCAACCATAAGTGTCTTGAAGCAACGTCAATTACGACATACATGACAAAAGCAAATGGTGCAATTAATTAGTCAGTCAGTGCTGCTGAGACAGAGCGAATGCATTAATTCAGAAATGCATCCATGTGCAAACCAAGACAACCCACCTCTTCCTAACACTTAGGATCAGTGGCATGTCAGGGGCGGAGTGCCACAATCTGCACGGCATGTTTCTAAAAAAACAGAGTTGAAAAGCAAACGTTTGAAAACCATCCACCTGACACAGCAGAGAGATCTAAAACTCAGACTCTACTGCTCACTCACCCTTTATCTACAGTCGTTGCCTCAGCCTTATCTGGTTTCCACAAGACTTGTTCATCTTTAGGGACCACCAGAGGTACATCAGAGATTTCTTTCTGTAAATCTAAGCTGGCTGCTTCATCTATGATCATTTCAGTCCGACCAACTCTTGAAGATGTCTGGTCCAGCTGGTTTTCAGGATTTAATGACAGTAGATCACTGGCAAAGGCCTCAGTGAGACAGCTTTCTTTGACATCTCCTTGACTCAGGACTGATTCCTCTCCAATAGCATCAGTACTAAAGGCCGTCAAAGACAACTGTGGATCAACCAGATTCTCTCTTTCCTTCTCAACTCTTTTTGCTTCAGACGTCAGAGAAAGATGCGACTTGTCTGGCCAGACCTCTCCAGATTGGTGTAAAGATGGAGCCCCGTGGACAAACGCTCTGTTTGGACACGATGGTACGATGTTTATCATTTCATCCATCCCTTCTACGTTGGTCGGTGCAACAGATGTGAAGACAACTGCCTTTATGAAATCCTTCTGAGGAGAAACACGCTTTGCCATCTCTGACCAGCTCCCCTCTTCAGAATCAGGATGAACAGACTCTCTTGAAGGAAAACCAATAACACATGACCGTCGTGGGCAACACGGTATTAACCTAGTCATGTCTGGACTTCTGTTTTTCAGGGCATCAACATCTTGGGGTCGTGCAGCTGAGGGAAACCCAGGGTTCAGGGCTCGTCTTGGACATGATGGACACATATTCAACATGATTTCTCTCTCTCTATGAGACATTTCCTGGACGGAAAACTCTCGAATAATAACTCTATACCTCGGGGAGAATGGCTTTTCCCAAACTGCACTTGTATCCCAATCCCATCTGTGATTTTTTCCTTCCCTTTTCTTTGCAGGTAGACCTGCAATTTTACTGTGTTTGGGGAAAGTGGTCAATGATTTCAGCATACTAGGTGCTTCTTTCAATAAAACCTTCACTGGTTTCTGTATCTTTGACGGGATTCCAGGAACAGAGGACTGTTTGGGACACGGTGGCAGCATTGATATCATGATTCTAACCACGGCCTTTTCTTTTAAATACATTTGCATCCTGTCCTGTATCACTGGCACTTTTCCTGACTTTCTGATCCACCTTTTCCCTACTTTCAAATCATCCTTGATCCACTCTGCTTCATCAGACTCTTTAAGTAACACGGAGGGGATGCCACAAACGCTGGAACGCCCTGGACAAGTAGGCAGCAGATTTATTACACATGGTACTGATGGAGAGCCTCTTAAACATGCTGTGTGAGGGCAGTGGGGCAGTATGCTTTTGTGTCTAAATGGACTTCCAAGAAGTCTTGAATCTTTGGTGCAACTTGGCAACTCATGCATCTTTGACAGGTCTGTGAGGTTGGACCCGGTCAACAATGAGGGGAACCCTGATACACGAGCTCTATCAGGACATGACAGTGATGATGCATTCATCTTCTCTGCAGAGCTCTTGTCAAAAGATGGCATTACATCAAGAGCCTGCACGCTCTTTTTCACAAATGGACTATGCAGACTTTCAGAAACAAACCATTCAATGCAAACTTTTTGTGCAGTCTTTGAAGGTAAACCAGGAACTGTGCTATGTGTAGGGCAGGAGGGGACTATGTTGACTACACTGGGCTCTGGGCGTGGAGCAGAGGGTATCCCAAAAACTTCAGTTTTGAGTGGGCAGCTTCTCAACATACTGACGTTGCCAAGAAGGATTTCTGTGTCATTCATGAGCCACGGGGCAATGTTGGCTTGTATTTTCTTTGCTGCGTTCTTGCTGATGAATCTCTGCAAGGTGCACCAATCTTTGTGCACCTCCTTGTTTTGATCACGAGATGGCATACCAGGTGTTCTGGTCTGTTGAGGACACATTGGCAGGAGGCTCACGGCACTTGGTAACAGCTTCTTGGGTTTTGTGGGGACCCCCCAAAGGCAGGTTTTTACAGGACATGAGGGCACCAGGTCTACTGAACTCAACACATCTCCTTCAGAGGAAGTTGGTGCCCTCCAGAGATGAGGTGGTGTCATATCTTTCATATGTTTTACACGTATTTCATCTTTATGCAACCTCTCAGCTTCTCTATCAATGATTGACTCCCTCCTAAGATGCCAGCTTTTATTCTTTGCTTTGACTCTTTGTTTGACAGGCATTCCTACAATCCTTGTCTGATTGGGGCATGTCGGGAAAAGACTCACTATGCTCGGAGCTTCCTGAAGTGGCACAGACGGAAACCCTTGCACCCTGACTCTCCTTGAACATGTCGGCAACATAGCCACCATTGCTTTGATCATATCAGGATCACTAACCACCTGATCCAAAACACAAGATGTGCCCAAAACAAACTCTTTCCTCTGCAGTGGTTTCTCCCACAGAGAGCATCCACCCCAAGCTCTCACGTCATGTCCGGTCACTGATTCAGAAGACGCTAATCCAGGGATGGTACAGACTCTGGGACATGTGGGTAAAAGGTTAGCCATGCTCAGCTCTCGTTTTAAAGCAGATGGGAACCCAGGAATACTGGCAGACCTGGGGCAGGATGGGGTTAAGTCTGCCATTTTTGCAACTCCTGCACTGCTGTCACGAAGACAGGTGAGATAACCTGAACTTAGGAGTAAAGGACATCTGCTGCTGGGTAACTTTAGAAACGATAGACTCCATTTAGAGGGCCAGGCTAACAGCTGGGACTGATCCAAACATGGAACACCAAGAATCTGTGAGTACTGAGGGAGACTTGGCAGAAACTTGCTCATACTCGGAGCTCGGACTCTCTTTTCAGTTGAAACTTCTGGCTTCACAGAGGAGGGGACATGAGGAGTAGATCGACCTCTTGGAGACAACTGACCGACTTCCATCTTAGATACAAACACACACTTCTCTTCTTTCTTGGCTGCAGAGCTCCGTCTCTCGTCAGGTTCAGGAAACTGGCTCTTATCAGTAGGCTGACTCACATCTGTAGCTCCCTCTTTCTGCAAACATTGTTCTGCATCAGAGTTTTGCTGTACAAAGATTTCTGCTGCATCTTCTATTTCAGACTCTTCACTTTCTTTTGATAACTTATTGGATACGATCGGCTCTGCTGAGGGAAACCTGGATTGAGAGTCCAGCTGTAGAGGTGCTACGTCAGAGGCAGGTGTACTGTGAATGACATCGAGTATTGGAGCAGTGGAGCAAATTTCTTGTGGTTGAAAATCTTCTGAAATGCAGAGTTGACTACTTTGAGCTTCTGATGTGTCGATCACCACATCTCTGGGAGGAGACAACTCTGAGGTACCCAGGCTCTCATTTCTGAAGGTGTAGACCAAAGACTAATGTTAGAACAAAAGGTTGTTAAAAGTACTTGAGCCACTTGAATCATCATGATTAACTTTCCTAATACAACCCCAAACCTAAAAAAGTTGGGACGCTGTGTACATAGTCAAGAAAACAAAAACTGATGATAGAAACATTATTGGGCGGAAAAAGGAGACTCCAGAAAGACTGAGTCTCTCTAAAAGGGTAATTCCCGGTGAGGACTTGGCTGCACTAAGACTACAAGTTTAGGGTTTTGACCTCACTGAACTCACCCTTCATCCAGAGTCACAGCCTCTTTGTTTTGGACCTCTCCCCTCCGTGTTATCAGTTTTGTTTCCGAGACTGCAGATATTTTAGGAGAGTGTAACACAGGTTCCTGGAGTGATGCAGGTTGGAGTTTGATGGGGGAAACTGGAGTGTGCTGAACAGGTTCTTGTTTGGTAAATGGATTCCCAAGCTGAATGGACATCTGGGAAAGATGACTCCTCGGTTTGAGCTCCTCGGCTGTGGCAGACACGTGAGCTTGAAGTTCAGGGTTCTGGTTCGGTGGAGAAGTGCTCTGCTGGACGTTTGGGAATGTCCTCGACAGCTCTGGTTCTGTTTGATCCTTTGGTGCTTTTGGAATCTCAACATATTGGGGGGCTAAAGGGGCTCTGGGGTTTTGGGGCAAAAGTGAGGCCATGCTCTCAGGTCTGAGGGACAAACAAATGAAGAGCAGTTACGACCCAAGGTGAGTCTCTGGTGCAGTTAGGCTGTGTGTCCACCAAAGCTTTCCATCCGTACAAAGTGTGGGCCTTAAATTTAAAAACTACAAACCTGTTGACTCCTGGCCTGGCTCCACTCATCCTGTCACTTTGTTGTTGTACTAAAACTTAACGTGATCCTGAGTCGGGGGGTTGTTTTAACACTGTTTCCATGCACGACTTCCTGTCCCATTTGATCTGCTCTGGGCAAATTGATGGCATCTTTGCCCCGGAGACAGAACCTATGTAATTTACCATAAGCCTCCTTCTGAGATACAAGTGCTAAACATCAACAGCCTGGCTGTTCCTGTATTTGCTTTAGCCTCCTCTTCACTCAGAACAAGAAAAGAGAACAAGTTCTTTGAGCCATCAGTTACATTTTCACATCTGCAGGTATTCTGTGTTTTAGCAAACAGATGCAACAGAAGCCTCTCTGCACCCTTGACTGATACTAGGGTGGAAAATGTCGATGATGATGATGTTTTGGTGGACACAGGTCCTAAAGCAGCCCATATCATGGCTGCATTCATTAATGTATTCAACCAAAACTTTACAGCACACAAGCCAATAAGCAACAAGAAGACTGATCTAGACAAATGGAGACGGAGAGCTCCAGAGCATCACCCAAACAAGCATTACATGATAAACAACAGCAGTGAGAACCAGCAGCAGCCTTTAGTTGTAATAATCTAAACCACACAGTCAGATCAGATCGGGCACAACAGAACAACTTGGACAAGTTGATCCAAAGGTAAATAAAAACACAACTTTCAGGTCATAAAATCTTATATTTCATTAACAGCCCAACAAGCAAAGTGGTGACACGTTTCTGCACCAACACAACATGTACACACGCAAGATATCACTTTACATGTGAGGGTTTTTTCACATCTGAAACCATCTCAGACATGCAAACCTACATACCACCTATACACATCAGCACCACCCTAAACTCTTTTCTTCTTCATGAGTCACTGAGTGCACTGCATCACAAATCAACAGCCAGCTCATGAAAGTGTTAGCATGGATTATTCCTTTACAGCTGTGCCACAACAGTCTCAAAACCATCAAACACACAGACAGACTTCTCCGTCAACTCACCCTACTGATGCTCTTACAACCTCGAATCCAAAGTGTGTCTCTTTTTTCTGCTCCGAGGCCTTAAACGGCTCTGTCCTCCAGCCTGCAGGTGGTCTGGCATCAGGGTCTGGATGACAGTAAGAAACATAAAGTCAGCTCTGTGTGAGGACACATCCTCTGCTGCCCTGAGTGTTTTATTCATGCTCACATGTTGGCGTCGTACTCTGGTTGTCCTCTTCACTCAGCGTGCTCAGCTGTCTCTTGAACTCTAAAACAAAAACAGAGAAAATAACAGATTAACTGAGTTATATCATGGTTTTTATCCTCTCTGATTATTGCTCCGGCTGGATCCTGTACCTGAGTCTGTGTCACAGGGGAAGGCTGTGGCAGGTTGGGGAATATGAGGCTGAGAGGGAGGAAGAGGAGGAGCTGAAGGCCCACAGGGAGCAGAGGAAGAACTAAGAGGAGGAAGAGAGGAGGTCTGGACTGTAGGGGGGACCTGAGGTCTCCAAGAGGGAACAAACTGAGAGCGTCCTTCTAATTTCTGCTCTGCAGGCTGAGCGACAGACAGAGGGAGGGAGGCTGTCGGAGAGGAGATGAAATAAGAGAGAGAGAGGGGAAAGTGGAATATAAAAATCCTAAACAAAGTCGAACAGATGTTGGGTGTTAATGTGTGCAGCATTTAGCTCGATGGGTATTAAACTGGAAGAGCAGAGGGAGAGCAGGAGGCACGATACGTGTGAACAGATCAGAAAGAAGCAGCAGATGTTTGAGGAAGACTGATGAACGCTGCAAAAACTGAAATCTAGTCAAGTATTTGTGTCCTGTTCTTTGTTTAAACTGTTTAAATTAGACTCAACCTGAGCTACAATCACCTGACAAGTCCAGAAAAATGCTGATTTCAAGATCTTAAAGGAAACAAAGGATGCCTAAATTGCTTGTAAAGAGTAAATATATCCCAATGAGGGTCAGAATTTGAATGTCAGGTTTCTTGAATTGAAACGAGTAATGTTTTTTTACCCCTTTCCTTGGAATAAGACGCTTTTCTGGACTTTCAAGTGAATGTGGCTCACATTAAAGGTCCCATATTATACAAAAATCACTTTATTAAGTCTTTTAGTGAAATTTGTGTGTCTTTGGTTTTCCTCCCAGCCCACAAAATGTGATATTTAATGACAAAACCTGTACTTAGTAGTGCTTGTAAATGTTAAATCCTGACCTAAAACGAGCTGTTTGGATTTTGGGGATTCGCCGACGTCAGCGATTCCCTTTTTTGACCAATCAGCAGCAAGTCTGACATGATTGGTCCACCAGAGCAGATACCCCCAAACCTCCTCCCCGCCCACTCCTCTCCCCGCTGCTGGAGAGATTTCTCTCCAGCAGCGGGGAGGAGAATGCCAAAGTTGAAGAGCCACCACTGCTCTGTTTTTGGCTGTAAACAGCCACATAGTTCCATGCACAAGCTTCCCATCTTGGAAGAAGACAAGACTGAGAGTCTAGACTTCATTTATCAAGGAAATGTGCCAGCTACACTCAGTAAAACTGTGCATGTCTGTGCTAGTCACTTCACGGCCGACTGCTTTTCCAACTTTGGACAGTACAACAGAGGGCTAGTGAATAGACTGGTCCTGAATCCAGACGCATTACCAACCATCCACCAACAAACCTGGGACCCTGGAAATGTGAGTATTGTAAATGCTGTGTGCTGTGGAGCAGATGTAAGAGCTTTTCCTCAGTGTCTCCCCTGTCTCCGTGTTAGCTTCAGGATGCTAACTTTAGCTGTGGTTAGCCAGTTGTTTTAGCCTGTAATGTTACGGTAAACAAGCTTCACTGTTTTCTAAACATTGTGCACTTGGAGCTTGTGGCGCCGCTCTCAGTGACGTGGAAGAGCAGGGCGGTATCAGCAATGGCTCATTTACATATGAAGGCCACGCCCACTAAATCAGAGCGTTCTGAACAGAGGGGCTATGAGAGCCTGGAAACAATGCTGCTGTGCTTGATTTATTGGCTTTTTGGACCAAAACATGTTTCTACCAATTTTATGAAGACACCAATGATCTATATTAAACTGCAGAAAAGGAGCAGAATATGGGACCTTTAAGTCTAATAGGAATATTTTAAATATAGATGTCCTGATCTAATCACATGATCGGAAATTTTATCAGATCTATAATATTTCAAAACAAATGGGGAAACTAACAGCTTAGTATTACTAATTATAATCCTAAGAGGAAGTCTGTGTTACATAAGGACATATTGCAAATCTAGCTTTCTGATGGCAAAATGCAAAGAAGAATCTCAGCTGAGCGTACAGGGACTGATAATCTGGTGTTTCAGGAGGCAAAATTTTGTCTGGTGTCTTCACAATAAAAACAGCCCTCTTATTTCTGGTTCCCAAAAATTGAAGCTCAGGTTTGACCAAGCTTTTTCTGTTGAAGCCCAAAAGCTCTGCCTCCCACCACACAGACAGTTTTTACTCACAGGATAGGAGAGAAAATTGTCTTTATCCCTGTAAACAATTTTTACTTCTTAATTGGCTTAAAGTTTTTAGTTTAGTTTCAAGAAAAGCTCTGTTCACTTCAAATACATGCTGAAAGCTGAGTCAGTGAGGATAACCCAAGATGCATGTTGAAAAATCAGATGTTAGTGCAGGAGGAGAAGCAGGGGGTTAGATGTGAGGAGTGCAGGAAGGAGGAGGTGGTTAAATAAGAGGAGAGGACGTCAGGTTGAAGTTACAGGTGAAAGGAGGAGGAGCTTCACACGACGTCTCTAATCTCTGCTTTTTCTGCAGCACCGCAGGCTGAACGGGATCGCTGGCAGACAGGTGCAGAAACTTTGGAGAGAGGGCGGGCTGGGCTAACGGGGCCTGAGACTTAGGAGGCCTCCATTCACTCTGCCAGGAGGCTGAGGAAGAGGAGGAGGAGAAGGAGACACAGTGAGGGAGCAGGAAGAGGAGTATGAAGCAGGATGAAACTCCTCCTCACGCCCTCGTACCTGTCTCAGGAGCAGACGGTAGGCTGGTGGGACGGGTGAGGGCTGAGCCTGACTCCCCCACAGAGAGGGGACGAGATTTAGGTTGTCTGAGAGCAGGAGGAGGCGGGGGTAAGAGAGGGAAGGAGCTGAGAGGAGCTGAGGAGGAGGTGGAGACAGAGGAAGAGGAGGGAACGCTGTGTGGACTCCAGGCTGAAGAAGGAGAGGAAAGAATAATAAAAACAAGAAGAAACAAACTGGCAAACATTTAGACGAGGTTTTCTGAGCAGCAAAAAAAAAAAGAATAATTCCAATAAACTAATCCAGGAAATTTTGGTCACTGCTTTTACGTAACCCTTTGTCCAGAACTATCAATAGATACTTCACTCTTTGGCCTATAAAATGTAGAAAAATGATTAATTTCTGGGCCTTTCTAGTGAATGTAGTTTATTTTGAGTGCAAAAATCTTTTTGGTTTCTGAAATCAGACAGACACACCTGGTAGTGTCTCTTTGTCTAACGCGAGCCTGTGAGCTGGTCCTACCTGTCTGTGAGGACTCAAACACAGAGGATGGATGGAGAGATGGATCAGAAGGAGCAGAGGACAGAGAGGAGGTGGAGAAGGCTTTAGAGGAAGAAGTGAAGGAGGAGAAAGCTGTGGCCTCCAAAGCTTCAGCTGGAGAGGAGTCACAGTGGAAGCTGTGAGGCCTCCGAGGAGCTACAGAGAGGACACAGGATAACGTGATGTGGAGAAAACAGGAGAGAGAAGGTGAGCAGGAGGAAAATGGGACCATAGTTTATTAAAAGACCATTTATGAACCGTTCATTAAAAAGTAGAAACCAAAAGCAGGATTTTAAAGACAGAAATGGAGCTGGTCCAACAGGTTTCTGTGTTCCTGAAATGAACATCTCTGCACCCTGAGACCAGAGCTCCTGCTGATACCTGATCCAGCACCCGGCTGGAAGATTTTGGGCAGAGCAGGCGGATGAGCCCGAGTGAAGGCGGGCTGCGAGTAGGCGTAGAGAGACGGACGAGTCTGCTGGGTTGAGAGGAAAGATGGAGGGACGGAGTGAGCGGGAGGTTCAGGCAGAGGAGGACGAGATGGGACTGAGATGGAGGAGGGAAAACCAGAGGATGTTTTCCAGTCCATCTCTGAGGTTACTGATGACAGAATGGATGGAGAAGAAAACAGAGAAGGAGAGACAGTGGAGTCAAGTGGAGGTGATAAATGAAGAGTGAGGAAGAAACTGGAGATGAGTTTGCAGATTGTATAAGGAGAGTTGAGTAGTGTTGGAGTCATGTCTCACTGTGAAATTGATAGAAATGATGACATCCTTTTTACTGTGGACGTCTTTATGAGTTTAGAAACTCATAGAACTTCTGAGCAGCAGAGATCACAGGTTGAGTTTACTTGTTTTAATCATCAGTACTAAAAACGCAGCCTGAAGTCCGACAGCTTGAATTCATGTGATCAGCTAAGTTAAACGTTTTGATTATTTTCACAGTCAGAATATTTTAGCTACTGTCACGTTACTGAAGGTGAATTTACAGGTAAAGTCAAAGCTAAGACGAGAACAGACACATCGACACAATCGATTTAAAAGACAGGAAGTGCACGCTGTAGGCTGTGCAAATGGACCACGGTAAACACAGGATTGAGTTCAGAGCATTGACTGTAAAAAAAATGGACGTCATCTTGCTCAGCTGGAAGTGAGGTCGCCCCATAAACTGCTCCCCCTGGTGGCTGGCTGCAGTATAGGTCAAAAAATCTGGCTTTCCAGTCATTCCAGATGGGCTGTGGTCAAACTTTAAAAAACTAAAACACCTCATAGAAATGTTTCTCTTGTTGTTGTGATGATTTGAAGAAATCATTTGGTTGTCTTGTATTCAAGTCCTCTTTTATCGGAAAAGTTTTGTTTTCATTAGTTATAAAAGGTTAAACACGAGGCTTTACGTCACGTTAATGATGACTGACAGCTGACGTTCACATGTATTTTTTTTCGGGGACTATGTTGGGAGGTAGAGCCAAGAAGTGATTAGACTCTCAAAAGAAAAAAAAAATTATTATTTTTGTCACCCAGCTCCACCCAGATTCTCCCCGAATCCCTCACAGTCTCTACTGCGCTGACTCTGGCTACAAACTGCTACCAATGGTGGCGTCTGTGATGGGAGAATTTTGGCCTCAAAACCGTACAATGGTAAATGACGGAGCCACGCTGTCCACTCTCTATATAGTCTATGGTTCAGCGTGAGTTGAAAGTGCGGCTCCCTTCTTTTCTTATTTTTTGAAGGATGACATAATTCATGCAACAGCCAACGTGGAATGTGCAAAGACTCAAGCAGCATGAAAAACATGAAGAATAAAGGAAAATTGATAACATCTGTGTGCATCTACTGCCAGCTGTACCTCCTGCTTTCATTTCCTACAGAAACACAGATAACAAGGAGCTCGCTTTGAGGAAAGTCGGATTATCTGATAAGTTTTAAAACCTGTGTCACTTTATTCAAACTATTGGTTGAGTATGTCCCACAATACACCACTGTTGTTTGCAGTTTGTAGTTTCTGTTCCTTACAGTTAAACATGGACAGCGTTAACGAAAAACTTAATACAACAACATTTTAGGGCAAACGACATCACCGTGAGCAACCTTAAAGAGACAGTACAATAAACAAAAAAGACATCTTTTAAACTGTATATAAAAAAGTCAGGGATAAAAACATTAAAATAAACATAGATATAAACTATTTGGTTACATTTAAGATAAGTAACTTAGAAATAAATTTCATCTGACTATGTGAGTTCACACATGTAAAGCTAGGAATTGATTCTATTTGTAACACAGGAGCTTGGATTAGCATCACCGGTACACCTGCTTATTTTCAAGTAAGAGTTAGAGCTTTCTAGAAGGATGTTTCACTACAAGCCATGTCTTTTTCTTGCCAATATATTTATCCTGAATGGATACCGCCTCCTTAATTCAAACTTCCAGGATGAAGAGTTTGAGAATCAGTGTTTTTTTTGTGTGTGGACGTATGATGACAGAGGCCTGAGCATCACTGACCACTGCCTCCATCATCATCAGCATACTGATTATAAAGAAAAACAAGATTCAGATCATATCTTAGTCATGTGTCAGCTCCTCTCTTTGTCAAAGTCTCGTCATGTTTGGAGCTCATTGATGAAGACGTGTAAATCAGAGTAATCACTCATATAAAGATACAGTTATAAAATAAATAACATATCACAGTGCGACATGAACTTTCCCAACACTGCATGAAGAAAGAGGAGAAGTGAGGAAAGAGTGGATTATCCTAAACAGAGGGTGAAAGTGATCTGATCTGTGTTTGAGATAATGAAACTAAACACTGAGCGTGAGAACGACTTCAGGTCAATGATCAGACGAGCTGGAGGAGTTGTTATTATAATGTTTGTGTGTTAAACTACACCTCAGGGGGAGGTTCAGGAGTGTCCATGGAGGAACAGAGTTACCTGAGAGACCCAAATCAACTGCAGGCCTCCAGGCCAGGTCATGCACTCTGGATGAAGAAGAAACTGACAGAGAGAGAAAGAGGAAGAGCAGATATGAAGATTAGATGAAAAGGGAAGTGAGGTTATGAAAAATGACAGAGAGGAAGAACCAGGGTGAGAGAAACAGGTCAAAGAGGAATCAAACAGGGAGCGGGTTTCTCCCACGGGACAGAGCGAAAGCAGAGTCGTTGCAGTCGTGGATGTGTCACTAAAGCTTGTTGGATCTGTCCTTTAACTTCCTGAACACCCTGACTACAGCTCTTACCAGTGACATGAGGAGTCTGTCCACTCCCGAAGCTCGGCCTCTTCTCCTCCCCTCCCTCCTCATCACTGTCGTTAAAGTCATCCAGGTTTCCAATGTCGCTCATTTTCATACTCATGAGACTGGCCAGACTCTGCATGTCCTCGTCCCTGTGGGAAGGGGAAACATTTCACACCTTCAGTCATCTCAGAGTCGTCCCTGAATCACAGGAACCTGCCGCTGTAACAAGGACTCACGTGGCTTTCCCCTCTTTGAGGAACACACAGGACAGGTTGAGCTTCAGCGTGGCCTCCACCACTTTGACAGAGAGCGGTTTGAGCTTCAGGGTGATGTCGTACTGAGCCGGCGTCGCACTCGCAAACTTCTTCATGTTCAAGTCAGCGGACGCCAGAACCTTTCTGCGACCTTTAGTCTCCTGATAGAGGAAAAAACAGACAACAAAAACTAAATTAATACACCAGAGTCTTTTCATTTGAAGCAAAGTAAAACAAAGAATTACAGATTAATGTTTGGTGTTTTCAGATTAGAGACCCAGACAAATGATTTGAATACTTTACATCAGTGGCGATTGCTCTAGGACTGCAAGGGAAGCTCAGCTTCCCCTAAAATGTCCCCAAAAAAAGTGGTGATATGTTCTGCTGTGTGTACATTTCATTGATAAAATATGAACTAGAATTCCTTCATCTTTTGTTCAGAATCGGCTCCTATCACAGGTAACTGGCTCCACCTCCTTCTTATTCATCCCCTCAGCGTCTCAGTGCTTTGTTGGACGCTGAGCGTCTTCTGACTTCAGCGGGGAAGCGTAGAGTGGGTTGTTCCACTGTGGAAACTGGACGGTCATTGGATAAACACTGGGCTTTGTCCCGCCCTCGGACGCTCAGCGTCTCTGGGGGTCTATGAGGCAGTGGGCTGGCCTGGACGCTGGGCTTCTGCATGATGGTTGGATGATCTGTCTGAGGCCGAATCCCTTTTTGATTGACAGTGAAATGAGCCAGCCACCACTGCTTTACATGAAATGTGTAAGGATGCAGATCTGAATTTTTCTCAGTAACGTTTATCTTCAAAAAGTAATGAGAAAACTATTCTAACATATTTTTGTTTTTGACATGGATTCAAAATTGTACATCACTCAGATTTAGCATTTTGCAGGAAAAAGAAACCTTGCTTCTTCAACTTATCTGTGTCTTTTATTTAGATTTTTATGTCCTTAAATGGCTACTGTTGCGTTACTGAGACTACGTCCATGTTTAATAGAGACATTGTTTCCAGCAGATGTCTTATCACAGTCACTCTGGTTGCACAAATAGACAAAAACTTGCATGAAAGCATGAATTTCTCCTCCACATTTGTTGCTTTGTTGCTGTTACCTGCTGCGTTGTCATCAATCATCACTACCAGAAATGCTGCGGCATAAAAAAATGCTTCCAGCTCACTGTAAATAGTTTGCAAGTCTGAACACATTAAATTAGACGCAGCTTCCAGTTTAACTAATGAAGTGATCTGATGTTCAAAGACAAAGAGACAAATTTATTTTTTCACTCAGTTTGTGTTTCGGGTCAAATACTTCAAAAAGAGCAAATAATTTTCTCTGAATTATGAGCTTTATTTTATTCCTGTCGTGTCACTTGCATGCATGGACCAGCACAGACTGAGCAGACTCACGTTCTCGATGACAAAGGTCCAGTCCTTGTCCTCAAACTCCTCAGCTGTCGGCTCCTGTAGAAGGATGAAGAAGCGTCTAGTGTTTATAAAGGCATGTCAGTGTTTTTCTATCATTGACCTAAAAACTGTTAAGAGGCTTTATTTCAGACCTTGAACAGCGTGACGGTGATGTCTAAACTCTCTGGAACCTGCCAGACCACCAGACCTCTGTACGGGTTCTTAATCCCGGGCTGCCAGCCGTGGAGCTGGAACACAAACAGAGGATTCATGATGTTTGGACACAAGACTCTGACGGGGTTATTCATCCATCAGTCGGTGGATTCAGGAGCATCTGACTGGTTTTAACTGGTTCTCCTGAATGAATCTGCTCTCATGCTTCGTCTCTTTACCTTCGTGCTGTGACGTCTGTTCCTCCTGATCCACACCACGCGCAGTTTGTCCGGCTGCCTGAAATCAGAGCAGGGATAACGTCTGATTATTCACATCAAGTCTGCATCTGAGATATGCTCAGTTTCCCCTGCATGAAACAGGAAAGACAAAAATCAGTTTTAGTCAGATGATGAAAAAGAGTCAAAGCATTATCAGAGGCCTGAACACCTGAGATATACAGAGAGCTGATCCAGGCTGCAAAACCAGAGGTCCTTTCATCAAGTTTGAGACCGGATCAGTCTAACACTTCTAAAAACCACTTTAACCTTTTCTTTAAAAGTCAGTTTCTCATTAAGTCTCCAGAGAACATTTTTATACAGCCACAAAACTCACACGTGACATGGGAAGAGTCTGCTGGGTAAAGAAAAAATGCAATCTTATGTGCAACACAACAACAAGAGGAAAAAATATCTGTAAAATACACTTTTACAAAAACATAATGTTTACACTTCTTGCATATTCTAAAGCCTTTGAGAATTAAATTAAAGCCTAGATAGTTGGCAGCTTGATGAGGTCTGTGTTATTAATTATAGGGTTGTTTAATTAATCAAATGTGTATTTTTCTGTTGCCCTGTCTAATTTTTGTTTTCCTATTGTAACGTTCAATTTTGTCTACTAAATGATCAGTATTATTAGAGTTATCACTGTTTTCTATCGTCCAAAGGTTTGAATAAAGCTGTGATGGGTAAAACATATGAAGGCACTAAACAAAAGATAAATACAAATACAAATTATGGAATTAGATTTAGTGGTCTGACAATTTCTTTTAGAATTTGGGCTTTCATCCCAAAATTTGGGAGAAAAATCTTAATTCCATGTTAACGGACTGGAAACATGTAAAGAGTTATAAAGTTTGCCCTAATTTTAAAGGTCCCACATTATGCAAACGTCACTTTATTAAGTCTTTTAGTGAAATTTGTGGGTCTTTGGCTTTCCTCCCAGCCCACAAAATGTGATATTTAATGACAAAACCTACACTTAATAGTGCTTGTAAATGTAAAATCCTGACCTAAATTTGGGGGTTTGCCGATGTCAGCAATTCCCCTTTTTGAATAATCAGGAGCAAGTCTGACCTGACTGGTCCACCCAAGCAGATAACCCCAAACCCCTCCCCGCCCACTCCTCTCCCCGCTGCTGGAGAGTGTGGCTGTTTTTGGTTGCAAACAGCCACATAGTTCCATGCACAAGCTTCCCATCTCGGAAGAAGACAAGACTAAGTGTCTAGAGTTCATTTATCAAGGAAATGTGCCAGCTACACTCAGTAAAACTGTGCATGTGTGTGTTAGTCACTTCACGGCCGACTGCTTTTCCAACTTTGGACAGTACAACAGAGGGCTAACGAATAGACTGGTCCTGAATCCAGGCGCATTACCAACCATCCACCAACAAACCTCTGACCCTGGAAATGTGAGTATTTTAAATGTTGTGTGCTGTGGAGCAGATGTAAGAGCTTTTCCTCAGTGTCCCCCCTGTCTCTGTTTTAGCTTCAGGATGCTAACTCTATCTGCGGTTAGCCTGTTGTTTTAGCCTGTAATGTTGCGGTAAATGAGCTTCACTGTTTTCTAAACATTGTGCACTCGGAGCTCGTGGCGCCGCTCTCAGTGATGCTGAAGAGCGGGGTGGTATCAGCGGTGGCTCATTTACATATGAAGGCCACGCCCACTAAATCAGAGCGTTCTGAACAGAGGGGCTATGAGAGCCTGGAAACAAAGCTGCTGTGCTTGATTTACTGGCTTTTTGGACCAAAACATGTTACTACCATTTCATGAAGACATCAATGATCCATATTAAACTGCAGAAAAGGAGCAGAATATGGGACCTTTAAAATCAAGCGTGTTTGAGGGGTGGACTAAGGGACACTGACCTTCTCGGATACTTCACTGTCTCCAGAAGAATTAACTTCCTTCCATGAAGCACCAGTGATGAATTTTATGACAAAACATCATTTTTGCATGTTATGACAACCTCTAAACTCAAATTTTGTTTCTTCTTCCTGTGTCCTCTCACAGCTGTTTGTGTGATTTGTTTTATCAAGTTGGTGTACTTTGCTGCTGAAACTGAGGTCGGACGAGCAGCTGGCTGTTTTTCTGACAGTGAACACAAACTGATCTGTGTGAGGTGAGGAGCTGAGCCGGCAGAAAATCAGAATCCTGTGACTCTGTGAAAGAGAAAGCTAGTGATCCAGTCAGTCTGATGAGGGTAAACAACTCTGAGTCCATGAGTGAGTGTGTGTGTGTGTGTGTGTGTGTGTGTGTGTGTGTGTGTGTGTGTGTGTGTGTGTGTGTGTGTGTATTACGTACTACATGAATGGTGGGAAACTGACCCCACGCTCAGTTTCATATTATCCTGTGAGGCTTTAGAGCTGCAGCTTGTTGTGTGAACACTACATCTCCCAGCATTCACAGGGACATTAAGTGTAGTTTCTGTTGCAGGTCATAACAAACTCTGATCCAGTGATGCTTGTTCAGGACTTTGCATTTGTTTATGAATTTGCATTTCTTGTGTTTCTGCAACACACTTCTCCTAAAAGATTGTTTGACCCTGTGGGCCACCGTACTCGACTCTTAAACCCAAGCTGCAGAGCTTCAGATCAGAGGTGTCTGAATGTGTATCGTTGCATTTCTCTCACAGCTTTCTTGCAGGACTCTTACGACATCATCATGAACGGTGAGACGTGTTCAGAGAGAGAGGACATAAATAGACAACGTGTGTCTCTCTGAACTTCACACAGGATTAATAGAAATCCAACACCTGCTGCAGCTCCATTTGTCACAGTCATGCTCCTGAGCTGTTGAAACAGGGTGACCTACTAACGGATAAAGAGTTTGCCGCTGAGAACAACTTCTACCACAGAACATGCTGCACATATCATCCATGGGAAGAGTGTTTAGACGCCTGATGAAGCTTTCTGTCTCTGAGTGAAGGCTGCGCGCTGTGGGGAAAGTTTCTTTGACTGTCTAAACCAGACGGAGTGAACTCCCCGAGTTTTCACTCTCACTGTTTTCTTCTAATCTGATCAAGGAGACGACCGGTCGAGCTGATCCACATTTTACACATTCTTTTCACAGACAGGAAACACAGCTGAGATGTCACCCACACTATGCACCAATAAAGAGCTTTATTTACATGTGAAAAGACAATTTTTAAAGCTGAAGCAACCAAAGAGAAACATTCAGCATCAAAATTAAGGTAAAACATTTGGTTTTAAATCACAAAACATAAACAAAGACCAGAAACTAGAAAAATTTAGCTACTCCTTGTGGATTTCAAACCAGGATGTAGCCCTCGAGTGATGAGAGTGTGTCACTAACAGTGTCTCTTTTTGTCCCTGACAGACTCAGATTGTTACTCTCAGTGTCTGATATCATAGCATAAAGGATCCCCTCAGAGAGAGAGATTTTAGTAACAGAGGAGGAGGATTCTTAACCACAAACACATTACATCACTTTCTACAAACACAGGAGGTTAAAGAGGGGTTGTTGTGCTTTCTTTGGTCTTAAATCTGACTCTCTGGTGCCCCTGAAGTATCTTTACATGAATTATGGCTCAATAAAACCTCTGTTTTTTCTCTCACTGTGGTTTTAGAAAACCCTTATTTTAGCCTCTGTCTGGAATGGTTCATTTTAGCTGCTGTCTCTTTAAGGTTTCCAGTTAAACAAACCTACTTCACTCTGATTGCTTTCTGGAGGCCTATTGGGGCAGACCTTGGTGTTTGAGGCCCGTCCCTCTAATGAGAACATTTCATGAAAAAAAACTCTAGAAGATCTGGTGCTATTTTTAGAATGGAGCATTTTGATTGGTTTAAAGCCAGATTCAGGTGTTTGTACAACATATAACTGTTATAGGTTTGAAAATCTGCCCACATTTAGTCTGAATGTACCTGTTACGTTTTTTAATAGTTCTTCTGTGACTTTTGTTCCTGTCTATTTACATGGTCAATGACTCTGTACAACAGCAGGTGGTAGACAGACCAAAAAGCGTAGAATTGCCCTTTAACTCAGGACGATGAGCTGATATATGTCTCAGGGGAGTATATTTGAAACAACTAGACTCCATTCACAAAAATTAGACACCTGATTAAAGTGGAAGTGGATGAAAGTTGTGTTAAATCTAAGCTCATTATCTTCTAATTTCTTGACTTAATTGATCAAATTTTGACTTTATCTTTCCCCCTGATATTTCTGATTATATGGCTGAACATTAAAGTTTTTTGTTGTTAATCATGACAAACTAAATCATGTACAAGCCTAAATTTCTTTTATCACCTTTAGAAATCAAAGGGTCGCTGAGTCCAAACATCCTAAACCTCGTTCAGGAATTAAACAATTTAAAGTCAAAAACAGCTCACATTGTTGTATGTATCTGACATTCACAGGCTGCTCTTGCTTCCCTTTACATTGTGTGTTATATCCCACACATACACACACACACACACACACACACTCGAACACACAATGCTTGAGGAGCCTGAGGGGGGATCTTAACCAGAAGAGAACACGCTGAGTCTCATGTATCACACCATGTTGCTAAACAGCGTCTACGTCAGATCGACTTGAGACGTGTTGATACTGGTCTGAATGAAAGTTTCTGAAAAGTGAAGAACTGAGTGAGGCTGGAGGACGTCAGACACACAGACAGCTCAGTGACTAATGGTAATGGAATTGAAGGAAGTTCTGCAGAGCCAGGACTGCAGCAGCTCACACAGGAACACAGTACGGCCGTTAATTGATTAAGATCTGAGCTGAGAGCTGGGGTGGGGACAGTTTAGACCTAACTCTGGAGTTTCCCTAAACAGCTGCAGATTCTGACCCTGCACACCAGATCCCAGACTGTATAAAAAACATGACAGCTCCACCCAAGAGAGGCCGAAACATTTGAGTGTCTGTAGGAGTCTGTTCTACTGTGAACTGGACATACCTGAGGGACACACCTGAGAAGTGTCAGTACTGCTGCTCCACGTGATCTTCTGATCAAATTCACTTTACAAATCCCTGAAGGGGAAATTCAGGGTCACAGTAGCAATACAAGAAAGTATGTAGTGAGAAAATTCCAAGAATTTGTAAACAGAATAATGTAAATAGTGTGAACTAGAAAAAAAGTCCATCTGAGATGACAGATTGGGAATAATCCCCCAGCCTTCGCCTCCCCAGGGTCCAGGACTGATCTGGTCTTCTTCACCAGTCTTTTCAATCTAGCTCACCTGTGACCTGTCCATTTACAGCAGGTGAAATCCTTCCAATTTGGCATGTCCGGTGTCTGCTCTGTTAGCCATGTCTGTGGTCTAGCATGATGCTACTCTGCCCTCTGGTATTCTCTCTGGTGTTGGGTTAGCACCGTTAGCTCATTCATCTTATTGGAGATAGATCTTACATTCCCCATAATGATGAACGGAAGGACAAGTCAATGTCATCTCTTCTTACCACACATAGCAGCACCAGCATGTTGTCTTCACCTCCTTCTCTTCAGCCTGCAGGCAACATTGGGCCTAGCACTGGTTAGCATCAACATGCTACAGGCTGCTAACAGCTGATCTTGTGTGTAAACAATGCAACCATGGTAGCACATAGGATCTCCGGATACAAACCGGATCAAAAAAGTAAAAACACCACTGCAAACGCAACCAGTGTGTTGCCAATGGGCAACAAATGAGACATAAAAAGTAATGATTGGCTCAAAATACAAGGAGAACCAAAAAGACATGACAAAAATGGGAGGTAAAGCACAACTAAAGGAGAGCTGCTTCAACAAGCTGCCACTTAAACGGCACTCAGCTAGGTATGATATTTTACTTCTATACAACTGGGGACATCTTCTATACAGTCAGTGGATGAGACCACTTAATAACCTGTTATCATCTCTACTGTCTGAATGCCTCACACACAGCACACTGCACTGTTAGAAAATAAAATATACCAAACTCACTTTGTGTACAGAATCTTTGCATTCATGGCTAAGGACCTGGATAACACAGTGGAATGGTTGCAGGTTTGTCATGTGTTAGCCCAAAAACTATTCTTAAAGTCAAGTAAAATATTACAGTCTAAGTACTGGCAAGACTAAAATTATAGAAAAGACAGTGACAACATGCTACAAACTTCAATTGGCTGCTGTCAAAGCTGAGGAACTGAAGTCTGAGAAGCAGAGAGCATCCAGAGGTCTGAGTTGTGCTTTCATGCAGTATGTTCAACACTTAGACCTCATGATGAAGTATAATAGGTGCAATTTCAACACTGAATTCACACTGATCTGTTGGGTGTTGCAGGTGAATTATATGTGATCACAGGCTCTGTGCTGCAGGATGAGGACAAAAAAAACCCCATCATGCTGCATGAGACACTTTCCTAAAATGCCGAGTTAACAAATTTTGCACCTATAATAGTTTGTTTATATCAGTCTGTGCATTTTAAGACATACTGTTAAAGATGCACTATTGAATGGGCGTCCCCTTGTAGTAAATGCCCAAAGTTACTTTATTTGTACACATGGGTGGATTTGGTATTCAGGAGATGAGTCTCAGTACTAGAAAGGAGACCCTCAGTTAAAAAAAGAAGGGAGCAATCAACAAAAGCAAGAAAGCAAAGAAATAACACTGACTGTTGGCTGATAAAAACAAGACAGAAAATAAAAGTAACTATCAGCCAATAACTATGTACTCTTTGAAAAATCTGAAGTCTAGTACAAGTTATTATATCTTACTTTTGGTAGGAAAAAAACCCTTCTTTGTAGACTTAATATGATACACATTCAAAAAATGTGTTATTTGAAGATATTAGGCAACAAAACCAATGCATGAATTGCTTAAAAAATGCCAAAAGGTTTGCATTGTATGTGTTTGTTTGGTTACATTAATTGAAACATTCTTATTTTAAGAAACCAAACAGGCACATTTTATGGCATTTTTGAAGCAATACAGGCAAAGTAAGACAATTATTATTAAAAACAAGATTTCTTAGATTTCAGTTTTTGCAGTGCTAGTGTCCCAGTGATGGATGGATTGTTGGTCTTTTTTCCCATCTGCAGTGCAGAGCTACCTAAATGTATGTTATATAAATGCATAAAGAGAGTTACAAACACGTATACACAGGCTTGATTCAACATATTTTAGGGTCAGACTGGGTGTGGAGGGGAATAATCAGTTTGCTGGCGGAGCCTGTGTTGGCAGGACGGTGGGAGAGTCTCTCTGCAGCCCTGGTGATGATGCTGATGTTGTGGATGTAGGAAGTTTCTGTTCTTAAGGATTAAAGCTGTTATCTCAAACCTCCAGTCTTAAACAGTAAACAGGATGCTACTCTTATGTATTAAATACACACTAGTTTCAGCTGCTGACACGGAAGTAGGTTATTGGGGCGTGCTCTCTGACGCAGCGTCATCATATCTTGATTATTGATATCAGCATTAATTACCTGCAAGAAAAATGTAATCTATCTCTAAACACAGAGATTAACTCTTTAATTTTTTATTTAAAAACATGCCAGCCTGAGCATAAAGTCTACTTCATTGAACTTCAATGAGGAACAGAAAACGCGCAGAGGTTTTCCTCAAACATCCCTCTTAACAAGGTCTCATCTGCTTTTAGTGTCATTTCCCTCTTCGACGTAGGCCTTCATTATGCTGTAATAACGATGGTATTAAAACTGATTAATTACTTTGTTATATTCTAATAACACATAAGTTGTTATCCGTATAAGATGTGTATTAAACAGTGTCTTTACAGTCCCTGTAAGGAGGTTTCTGTGTGAAGTGAACGGAGTGTTAAGTGTTGGTTTTTCTGAATGGGGTTTGGTGCTTCTGTCTCCTCCGTACGTGATGTATCAGTCAGTGAGTTCAACCCGTACAGGGACACATTTAACAGGTTAAACCAAACACAACATAACACCCCCTCCTGTATCACCTCAATAAAAGTGTAATAAACGTGTCACTCACCATTTCTTGGTGCACTCTATCACCAGCTCCTGAAACGAAGCAGCGAACTGGAACTTGGCAGCTTTCTTTCCAACCCGCTGGAGTCTCTTCCAAACCGAAGTCATGGTTCAGATTATAATCTCACATCAGCGTCCTGTAATCCCGCTACCGTGTCCCTGCGCTGGGACTGAACAAGTGAAGGGTCCACCTGCCTCAGTGACAGCTCCTCACCGGCTCCACACACACATGCTGCCCACAGCACACTCTACACACACTCTACACTACACACCCAGCGCACAACAAACACACGCCTCAAACCAGAGCGAGAGGGTGTGTGTGTGTGTGTGTGAGAGAGAGAGAGAGAGAGAGAGGAGGGAACAGTCAAGCTGCGCGACGTCAACCGGAAGCTACAGGCAGACTTTCAAAATATAACAAAAGTCAGTAAGGCACATAGCATTTTGTTTGGTGACTCTTTTTAGCCTTATCGTTTTTGTTTAGAAAAATTAAGATAAATTAAAAAAAAAAAAAAAAAAAAAGTAATGAGAAACATTAATAAAAATCTCAGTGGATCTTTCTTTTTTTTTTTGCTAACCAAAAACTAACCTTGGTGTTATCTTTTTAAGTGAGTTTGTTCATATTTTATGTCAAGTAATAATATTTAACCTTTTTAAAAAAAAAAAAAAAATCTTTTTTTTCCTCAGGTTTTCAAGGCAGTGCAGTGATAAGAACAGGAAACAGGCTGCAGGTTGAACCAAACAAGGGCATGTCCTAAACTACTAGGCCATACTGGCAGCTGTTTTAACATTTAATGAGGTGTTGAATCTGTTTTTCCTCAACATTTGACACGCTTTACATGTTATTTTTGTGAAATTGTGCAAAAAAAGATAGCATCGCAGTTGAATCCTACTTCCAACTACGCTAAATGTTGGTTCAGACTGTACAAGGTCAGAATTTCTAAAAGATCACATTCTGATTGTGCTTAGAGAAAAAAAAACAAGAATATTGCGGCTGTAAAGCATCCCGCAACACGATGAGTTTTGTCACTTGTGGGATCCAAACTCAAAAATTTATATGGCTGAAGTCAGCACATAAGTTGCTTTAATATAAGATTCACCTTATCTAAACTGTGAAAAAGTTTTTCCAGCACTTAAAACAAAAAGTTTTTGGTATGTCTGTGACAACTCATTGGAGGTTATGACAGCTTGATGCTCTGGTGTTTATTGTTAGCATCAGAGTTAAAATTCTATGCACTTGTATTAATGCAGACTAGAAAATAAGATTATTTTCCTCCACAGGGCCTTCTGCCACGACTCTTTCAACAAGCTCATGGTTACAAAAAAAACACGTCATAAATATGTGTCATACTTCTGTTGAATACAAACTTATTTTGAAATAAAACTACCTGCACAAGAGGTCTTAATTTATTATCTGAAGGTAAAATCTGTGACTTCTTTCTGTTTTTGAACTTTGAACATTGTGTCCCACTTAAAGAGAAGCCTTTCCTGTTTCCTGCAGTTAGCCGTGGCTGACTTGATGCAGCTTTGGGTGATTATTGGAAAACATGCTCTTGTTGAACAGTCACACCTAAAATGACTTCATATTCTGCAGGATGATTCAGGAAGAAGAAGAAGAATCAGATGTTTCAGCTCAAGTTTCCAAACCTTTAAAATGAAGGCTGTTATTCTTAAAGAGTGGTAAAAGAATACAGAGATAACAGCGTGATGGTGTTTAACTGGCTGTTTCATCTCCCTGCTCATGAATATTACAGTGATTTCTGTACTGAGGCTTGGTTACATAAAGACTGCTCTTATACGTTCATGAATAATAGAGCTTCTTCCTGCAGGATTCTGACATCAGTGGGCAGGCCTGAAACTACTATCCCCAAACTAAGCAGTGATTAGTCTGTTCCCATAAATCTGTGTTTACCCACATCATCAGGGAGAAACCATAAAACAGAAATTACCTGAGAGTCTTTCAGGGAGAGTTTGACCCTGTCATGAGATGTAAGGGACTTCTCCAGTTGAGCCCAGAGTCTATTTTTAATCTGACACATTGAGCAGCTGGGAATATACTGGGCCTGTGAGAGAGCATACACAGATAAACACCCAGAATAATAACAGGGGATTAAAGTTCTCAGCTCAAGAAAGGGTATAACATACTTAATCTATAAAAACAGGAGTATGAGGGACACTCAACATCCAGAGTTTAATTTATGTACTGTGTATTGGACACTTCCATCAGCAGGGTTTCATGCTAAACACAAAAAATTAAATGCTATAAAAGTAAAGCTATGAGGCTTATGTCAACAAATACAATCATACCAAGAACTAAGCCCTGAGGGATCCCTCACTCCTAACAAAACGCCAGAATGTTAGCTTATTATCAAAGCAGGTTGACACATAATCGTCTTTCTATGACTAACTGAGCTTCTTATCAATCCTGCAATTCATTACAGAGGACCCACTGAGACAAGGGTCACTTTTTCAGAGGAGCTGCACAGGGGTGTATCCAGGCTTTTTTCACTAGGGTGGCCCAGCTTGGGCCCTGTTCTGTAACCAGTCACAGTTCTCATTTTCAGGGTTGTGGGAAGGATGATCAACCAAGTTTCATGGGTCCTGTGGCACCCCTGTCCACCCCCTACTCCTGGATTGATTAGTAGAGCAGCATTATTGATATATGTTATTAGATTCAAGTATCCTTTCAAAATTTTGCAAATTTTGCAAATTTTAACAAAAGCTGTGAAATTTTTGAAATTTCTGCAATTTTAGCAAATGTTTGAAATTTCTGCAATTTTTTTGAAGTTTTGATTTTTTTTAAGTTCTTTTTTTAACTTTGCAAATGTATAAAGTTTTAGAAAACTTAGCGAATTTATAATTTTCATTTTTTTGTAATTTTTGCACATTTTTTTAAAGTTTGATTTAAAAAAAAAAAGAAATTGAAAATTTGATTAGAAAATAAAGACATCACTTATTACAAATTCAAAAACTTCTCATTCGGATAATTATTTTCTAGATTTTAACTTTGTTTAGAATTTTAGAGTCTTTATTGTGAAGATAAAATAGATTTTGTTGCTCTGGTATGACTTTAATTCAGGTGAGCTTAGGCAAAATGGCTCCTTTGAAAGTAAAGGTTGTTGACCCCTAATTTAGATAATCAAAATGTAAGGTTTTAAAAATATTTTGACCCATAAACAAAAAAAGTAGAGCCATGGAAAGACAAACTGTTTGTGTTGCACCATGGAGCTCTATGGGGACTGATTGCTGGAGAAACATTCAGTTCATTCAGGGAAATGCTGTTTATTGCACTCTTAGCATTGGCTTTGTATTTTTAGCTAGAGTTTTGCAGAGAAGTGAGGCTGCATGAATAAAATCTTGGATGTGTATTAGATTACAAACAGGATTCTTGAACTAAGTGTCTCTGACATCCTGTCAGCGTGTGTCCCTGTAGCCACTCATCATATCAGAGGTTTCAGTCACTGTTGATGTGTCATGAATCAGGCTGTATCATGAGTGGACCAGCTGTCCTGCAGATTCAAAGCATCACACACTCTCAATCTCTTGTGCTCTGGTCCCAGAACATTCAGCAGCAGATAGAGACTCATTGCTGTGTGTTTCATCAGATGCTGTCCCTGGTGCCTCTGCAGAGGAACACTCCCTGTTGTCCTCCTCCTCTCCATCCTCCCTGCTGGACTCTCTGCTGGCCCACGGGGGAACAGCTGCATTCAGAGCGAGGAAGAAGAGCAGAGGGGGGCTCCACATGTGGGAACAGCAGTGTTTTAAAAGTTTGTGTTTTGCCAGAGCTTTTCCTGCTGAGGTCATGTTTATCTGAGGAACTATTCAGGGGGTTTTGCATTTCCCTCTTCCTGTGGTCAGTGACAGCTCTTAATTTGGAGATGGATGGAGTGCTGCTTTAAATTCCTGCTTATAAAACTCTAATGGTTCAGAAACATGACCATCAATTACAGACATATTAGAGATGTCCTCTCTCAGGGACAACAGAGCAGCTATGTTTCAGCTTAATCTTCTTTTAAATTGGTTATGTGTGGGTTTTATTTGGAGGGGGAGCCGAAGTCATGGTGGCAACTATGAGGTGAGGTCATTCATAAACAATCCACTTCCTGTCTGAGGGCAGTCAGTGTGCATCCTGTCCAGAGTTCAGAGCATTTAAACTAATAAAGAATGTTTTAAACTACGTCAAAGACCAGCAAGGGAAGCAGAGTACACTATACAACAAGTGTTGTAAGTAAGGGTTAATTTTATCCACATGAGCCCAATTACCCTGCTTTTAATTTGGTTTTGATTATTTTAGTTTTTTTCTTTTATACAGATATTTACAAGAAACAAAAGTACAGAAGTTCAGGGATGGAAAACTTGAGACAACAGATGTTACTTGGCATCTCTTCATTGAGTCCCAAAGCCCCAGAAATGGAAAATGCTAAACAACAGAGCAACTTTCCCTCTTGGAGAGCTGCAAACCATCAACAAAAAGACTCAGTCAGTAAAAAAAAAAAAAAACTTCACAACATCATCAGGGCCTTTTTATTAATAATATGTAGAGAGATAAACTCCAAAGACCTGAGACAGTGTTAATGAAATGTTAAATTAACACGTTAATCAAAACTTAGTCCTCAAACTTAATGAGAAGTAAAAAAAAATCATTGATCCCCTTTAAAAAAAAAAAAAAGAAAAAAAAAATTTAAACCTCTAATTTCTTTTTCATCCTCTGAATCTCCCTCTGAGAATAAGATACAAAGTGAACCTGAGACAATCACCACCTTCCCTTCACGTACAGCTCAGACTCACTGCCCGTGGAGTAATCAGACTCCTGTCGGTGTCTCTCGCTCCACTTCTATCTCTGACCTTTGTAAAAATAACCAGGCTGAGCCACACACCTGTGAGCTGTCTGTCATTCACAGAGAGAAGGCGACAGGCAGCTGCAGCATTCACCATGTTAGTAATAAGGTCAGTGCGCATCGTGGAGTCCCTGCAGCGTGATGCAGCAGAGTCACAGTCACATGGACGACCTTTGAGCAGAGTGACACACCATGAAGCAGCGGGCATCACACGGCACAGAGAGGAATAATCAGACATGTTTAATGACTTATCAACACTTAAAGAGATATTTTAGCTACACTTATTTACAGATTCAGGAATGACCCTCCTAGGCTTCCATCTGAAGGTATTTGATAAGGAAGTATTTAATTTATATCTGCACACGTATCAGATGTTGGTGCTGAAAATCTCATTTTCTGTTGTGGATAACAATCAGACACATATCTGGAAGTGAGGCTTTTTCAAGACCATTCAGAAAGTCCTCACAGTCCCTTTGACTCCTCCTTATTTATCTTTGTTTATTTGACTGTAGTTCTGTTTCATTCTTTGTGTCTTTCAGTTTGTTATATTCACAATCCAGCTCTGTGTGTGCTTATCCATTTGTTACTTTGTGCTTATGAGGGGAAAAAAAAACTCAACACTTGTATTTAAAAAAATAGTGGAGAGTAGTGAATATTAAGGTCAGGTCTCAGTGCATCAATCAACAAAAACTAGTTTTGTGCTCAAATTCAGAATTGTCACTGATGGATCTGTCCTTGTGGAAGGCAAGAAAGGCTGATTTTCTGCTGCATATTATGAGGAAACTACTGAACTCTGCTGCAAACTATTTGTTTAAAAACATAAAAACATGTCCAACTTTAGTTTTCAGTGCATGCTCCAGCTGATGAAGATACCAACTTTGATATATTCTTCTTTAATTATATGTTTCTCTTTTTCACTGTGTTTCTAGGTTATCACCTAATATGAATACACTGAACTCTAAAGAAACCCAATAACATGCATGTGCTGCAACTCCAGACATCAGTTCTGCTCACCTGACTGAAAACTACAAAAAATACTAGTTTGAATACTCAGATAAATAGATATATTCAAAGATAGAGAGCAGGCTTGAGAAGCTGACGCCATCTTTTCTTCTACCTAAAAACTGCACTTACATGTTAACATGTGTAATCACTACTAGGTGAACATGTTTAAGGACATTCTCCTCTCTGAGCTGCTTTTGTTCTTGATGTGTCCTGTGTCTGTCAGTCACAGAGGTAGCTCGGGGACAGCAGTTGTGTGTTGGTATTTAACACACTCACTGAGTGGAGTCATGTGACCGCTGACCGACCATCACAAGGCCGCCATGACCGTCAGACAGCTCGGTCTGTGTCAGAGGGATCAGACGTAAACTGAGTTAAACAGACTCAAGGAGGGGGAGGAGGAGGAGGAGGACAATGAGCGACTGTTAGTCCATCATTTCTGCTTTCTAAGAATCAAGACAAATGAAAATGTTTAATTCTGATTCAGTAGTTATTACATCCATTGAGAGGAAGATGCTGATATCATTATTGTTCATTTTTTAATGAAACAAACTGCATTCTGGGTCATAATAATTCAAACTTCAAATTCTAAAGACGTTCACTGAAGAATCAGAGAAATAAAAGTTACACAATAAAACTTTGTCTCCTCACTGAGAGCAGTGCAAACACTTAACACGGAGCTGGCCTTAGATTGATAACCTCACTCATAGACAAAGGACAGAATCTGTGTGTGTGTGTGTGTGTGTGTGTGTGTGTGTGTGTGTGTGTGTGTGTGTGTGTGTGTGTGTGTGTGTGTGTGTGTGTAGGGTGGGGTGAGTGTTTGTCAGTACTAGGCACACAATCAGATTGATGGTCTCTCTTTCTCTGTCTCATAGTACAGGCACACAGCAGACCTCTGTTAGGGCTAAAGCAGAGTGACAGCTCATTAAAGGAGCAGTCCGTCACTTCAGACTTGCAGATGGAAGAATTATTTAAAACTAACTGAAACTAGTTTGATTTTAAAAGGAAATGTATCTGCTTTAGAAACCAAATATAAATGTGGAGAGGATTTGAGAGAGCCATGTGTCATCTGAAGTCTCCTCAATATCTGTTTCACAGCTGTGACTGAGCCAGCTGCGCCCTCTAGAGGTCAGTTCTGTATCTGTTTGAGAAATATATTCTATTTATACTTTATATATATATATTTATTGCTTTTATTCTCATTCACTTTGCCTTGTTCTCTCTCCTCTCATGTGTACTTCTCATTGTTTTACTTCCTGTTGTATTTCTGTCTGGTTGTGTTGTTTGTATTCTTGCATCGCCTCCTGACTTTTGTTTGTCAAACCATTCTGTAACTGTGTTTTAAAGCTGACAGTGTTATAAAGAAAGGCTGAAATAAAATGTTTGACTTAGTTAGTTTGGAGGTTGAAAAAGATGTTTGTTTCAGCTGGCTTAAGTTACGATGAGATGGTCAGGATTAGATCAACAGTTAGGCATCTTTTTTTAAAATCCAGAAAGGAGGGTATCTTGTTAAACAGTTGTTAAACTCAAAATGATCTCTGTGTGTGTAAATTTACACTCTTAGGCCAAGCTTTAATCAGCAGATCAAAAACAAAAACTGTAAATACTTTTTATATCATAGGAGTTGAAGATTTCTTGATAAATAACTCAAAGATTCATTGTTTCCAGGGTTTGCTCACCTGGATGACTGCTCAGCTGCTCATATCTTCAGGTTTCAGTCACTGAGGTCCAGTTTTCAGCAGAATTCTCTGCAGTTCATAGACATCAACAGAGAATCTAACCCTGAATTTCGTCTGTTGTGTTTCTGGTTCTGTGCAGGTCTACGTCAGTAGTCTGGTCTTCTGCACTGGGGCCCTGCAGGTGGAGCGGGGCGGAGGAGATGGTACAGATGGACTGAGAGTACTGGTTCTCCTCCTCACAGTCACTGTGGGTCAGTTCATTCAAATTAAAACCTTCCAGCTCAGCGTACTGTGGTCCAGAGAGGAGCCGGAGCACCGCACACACCTGAGGAACCTGCAGAAGAGAGTCCTTCAGGGTGAGGAGGACCACCAGACCCAGGACCAGGTAACCTAAGGACACAGGAGGAAGGGCAGGGGACTTTAAATCATTGGTAGGTAGATGTTTCTCACTCGTAGTCACTCTGTTTACTGCTCTATACATTTTATATACATAGATCTTAAAGTCCTGCTTTATCAGCTTTGTTCCAGTCTCCACCTTCTCCCAGTCACCCAGCAGCCTGGATCATTTACCTGTGGTTAGGAGCTCCAGCCTCTCTCTGGCCTCTGGACTCCAGCTTCTCCCCAGAGCATCTCCTCCCTCCCCCACGGTGCTCAGGGTGAGGAAGCAAAAGAAGAGCGCGTCCAGGAAGCTCCAGCTGGGCTCCAGCAGGAAGACCAGGAGAGCAGGGAGGAGGAGGAAGACAACGAGGACGAGCACAGAGAAGAGCAGGGTGTGGAGGAGGGCAGCCTGCGTGTACGGTACACCCCACAGACGCTGCAGGAGGTGAATGGGAGCGTGGATGAGGAGAGGGAGGAGGAGATGAGAGAGAAGAGTGAGGAGGAAGAGGGTGAGGGGGATCCCCAGGGTGCAGTAGAAGATGCAGAAGAGTTTAGCTTCGTCTGATTTAGGGGTGTAAAAGTCCGAACCTGAGGAAAAGGAGAGAGGATAACTGTGACAAAGTTTTCTAAGAATAAATCAAGTGTTTGGATTTTGTCCCTTTGAAGCTTCCATAACTCACCAAGCAACCTAAAATCAAATACCAGGTTCAGACTCTGGTGCTTCATACCATCTCAGATCAAGAATCAAAAATATAGAAATACAAATGTGCATGAAACAAAACTAAAAAGACTTTGAAAATACACAAACATAAACTCATGTTAAACCTGATCTAACACCGTGTAAACAGTAATGTTTGATCTGTTTTTCACATTTCGTCTGCAGAACATGTGACTACATGTCTAACTTTGTTTATGTCAGATGAAAAAAAGGATTCAAGGATTCTTTTTGTCTGTTTTTGATTTGGCTAATCAGAATATTTCCACAGCAGAAGGTCACAGGTCTTCAGAGCGGATATTTTTGGAGTTGCAGGCTGAGAAGTTTGTGAACTCATGCTGTAAAGTATTAAAATGTCTCGATAGAGTGAACAGTCATACTAACATCAGTGTTTGTGATCTAAATCATCTAAAGCCGTGTTTCCACCAAGCAGTCCGGGTCGGTTCAGTACGGTTTGGGATGGTTTGGTACAGTTAAGCCTGACGCCGTTTGTGTTTCCACAGCAAACTGTGCCCTCTTGTAGTAGGCGGAGTGTAAGCGGATGCAGAAAGCTGCAGCTGTTAAACAATAGCGTGACACCATGGGAGCTTATCCCACTAAATCCAACAAAGAAGAAAAACGCGACACAGTAAATAAAGAGCATAGATGGACGACATGCAGTATTTCGTCTTCTTTGTGATTGGTTTGAAGCTCTTTTATACAAAGTGCAATCAAGCTTTGTTTCAGAGAAGTCTGTGTGCCGCCAGGAGAAATGAAGCCACTGTCGGAGTAGGCGACGATTCTTTTGACCAATCAACGGTCTGCAGTGTGTTGCTCCACCTTTCGAGAGCGAATCGGTTCAGTCTGGCACCCCTACGAAGGGGTCCCAAAAAAGTAGGCCGGCTCATCTCGCTTTTTAGGGATCTGTCCCAGGATAAGTCAGTGGAAACGCTGCAAAATCTGTGCCGTACTGAGACAAACCGAACCGGTCTGCTTGGTGGAACCGCGGCTTAAATGAGTTGGTAGAGCTGACCTCATTTGCGGAGGATGGTAGCCTAGCTTAGTTCCTGTTCTAGTTCTTGAGACCATTTTTCCACTGAGTGCCCAAGCTAATTGGCCCCCCCAGTGGGCAAAGGGTGACACCTCATACAACACACATACAAAACTCTGAACTATCCCTTTAAGAGAAGCAGGTTTGCACATGATCCACAGAGCTGAAACTTCACGGGCTGTTTAAATCTACAGACACAAGTCTGATGTTAACCCTTAAAAGCCCGACACATCAAAGACTTATCTCTTCCCATTAACCTCCTCGGGGTGAAAACATTGATGTCCTGACAAATTTGGCATTATTACAAGAATTGACCTTGGCACTGATAGATTGTAGAAGAAACAGAAAATCTCCCCTATTTTGTCCCATAACCATCAGGATCTTTGAAAAAATTTAGATGACCACCGTCCTCAGCAGTAATGGCGTGTTGTGTGTGCAGTTCAACAGTCCTGCCACGCTCAGAGACTGAAAGTCTTTGTTATCAGGAGGTTATGACATCAGGTCATGGGTGAATCACTAAATGACAATAGCATAAAGACAGACTTATGGGCAGGTTTAAACTTTTTAAGGCGTGGTGTTTAACTTCTGATCAGCTGGTGAACAGCTTGTTTGAGTTTGAATACATTTTTTTAATAAATAAACTTGTCTCTATTTTTTATCTCTTGCTCCTGTTTCTTGGAAGCTCTACTTCCAATCTGCTCATGATCAGCCAAAGACAAATGCAAATTCATGTCATTCTTCTCCAGTTCTTTAGATTTTGTTCAGCGGTGTATTAATCATCATCTTTTTACCCTCTGCAGCACTTCTGATCAAAATTGTCTGTTTTTTAACGTGCTGTTGAAATAAAACTGACCTCAGTGGTAAACACATCACCAGAACACCTTAACTCAAACACAGAACCTGTTTTTTTTTCAGCATTAGCTCCAGGTCTCTCTGTGATGTGACAGAGTCAGTGTCTTAGATGTTCAGGGGCGGACCCTGTGTTTAAGGTTTCTGTGATCGTCTTACCCATGGTGGTCAGAGTGACGATGACAAAGTAAAGAGAGGAAGAAAAGCCGCTGTGCATCTCTGCGTCCTCCTCCTCTTCCTCCTTCAGAACAGGAACATCTCTGTGATGAGCAGACAGACTCCTCCTCAGCACCTCCCTCAGCTTCTCCTCCTCCACACATGGGTTCTCCTTCAAAAAGGAGCTCCACACCTCCTCCACCTCTGCCCTCAGCTCCTCCTCCACTGGCTGCTCCACAGCTGAGAAGACCACGGCTCCCAGCAGGATGAAGAGCAGGTAGCAGAGCAGGAGGACGAGGAAGGAGTGGACTCTGATGAAGAGCTTCAGGGAGGAGAGGAGCCGGGCCATCGCTGGTTCTGACAACAGACTGAAACCAGACACCGAGAGCCGAGCTGAGGGGCAGCTTTAAATATTTACACACGCACGGATCAGTGAGACGATCCTGGAGCTGAACAGAGGACTGAAAATAAAACTAGCTGCAAAAACTACAAGAACACGTCTTTTATTCAGCGTAACAAACAGTACGTACAAAACCTGTGACACCAGAAGGTCAAACTTGATCATATTTACAAATCCCTTCAGAGAGGGCACCTCTTCTCTCGTATCAGAAGCTGCAGTTCATCAAGTGTCCACTAGAGTCAGTCTTCAGTAGTGAGTCAGTCTCCACAGAGCCCCATATTAACATGTTACAGCATAGAAGCAGTCCTTCATCCTTTGTTCTCATTTTCTGGAGGAAATTTGAGGAGGATTTTGGAGCAAATATATTTTTTGAAACCCGATATTAACAAGATTTTAAGAGATTTGAACAAACAAAAACTAAATTTAGGGCTTGCATGTTTAGGTTACTTTTTTGGGAGTTTCAAGTCCATTTCTGTGTCACATTTACGAAACGAATTTGTTCGAGATCTTGATATTCCATCATTTTTTAACATTAGGCCCAATTCTGTTGGACATGACAAATTAATGACAGCTCCTTGTTTTTGTTTGTAGACATAAAATCTGAAATAACTCAAAAAACATAACAAGTATCTCTTTATAATTTCTGTCTGACGCATAGATTTATTTTGAAAACAAAGTCTGACTCAAATGTAAGTTTTGTGCTTTATGCAGGATTATGCAAATGAAACACATCTGCTCAATTTTGTGGACTCCAGAGCCTGTTTATCCTTCTGCATCAAATCAGTGGCGTAGCCTACTGTGTCATGTGGCCTGTCATGCACTTTATCCAAAAATGTAATTGTGCCACAAAACTCAAATGCCTTGGACCACAAGCCCTATGATTAGAGCAAGACTTTATGTATTTACAGATTTTCAGATCTCTGCACATAATCTGTATTTTTCATCTCCTTCTCGTCTCCTCTCTATCCTTCCTTGTAATAGCTGCTGTCTGATAGATATCCATGGACATGTGGACGCTTTGATGTAACAATATGAAGAGGTCAAAGCAGCATAAACTCAGTTTGTGGTTTGCTGTAAATTCCTGTTTACAATTGTTGGTTTTTCAATAGCCACCAGGGGGCACCAGACTTCGCCATTTTCATATTTTGCACACGGAAGCTTTAAACAAGGTGAGGACCTTGGTTTTCTGTTCTGTGGTTTTCTGTAGTTTCAGAAGAAAACAGAATTCTTGTATTTGAACTCTAAGCTGATTCATCTGAAGAGTCTGTTTTCAGTCCGAGCCAGGGAGAGGTCATATCAGTCTGTAACACACCTGCCTCGTGGTCCTGCTGCCGTCTCTACAGAGGCAGGTAGAGGGAGTAGTGTGAACAAGCCCAGCGGCGTACAGGCTTACCCACTCTGCCGATGACGGGCAGTTTGTGGGCGTAGGCTCGAGGAGGGACAGCAGGAGGAGGAGGAGTTGGGAGGAAAGTTGTCTGGAAAGGTCGTCTCCCCTGACAGCGGCGTCCCATCTGCCGCCCCCCAATGAGGAAGGAGAATGCCGGAGGTCCCGTCTGAGGGGAGGTGAAGCGAGACTTAGGGAAAACGTCCCGAGACAGACCCGCTGAGCGCTGACCAGATCGGGATGAGGAGGATCTGGAGCGCTGCACTGAAGAGGACGAGGAGGAGGAGCGGGCCAGAGACCTGAGGAGGAAATAAAATCATTCAGTATTTTTACAAAAGTGAACTTTGAAAAGCAGAAAACCTTAAGATTTATTTTCCAGCACAGTCAGAGAGTCTGCGTCATACCTCCCTGACCCGGTGGCAGCGAGGCTGGGTGGGGGAGGATCCGTGCGAGGACTGCCATCCTGCCTCGGGCTAATGTTCAGGTTGGCGGTCAGCTGTGGCATCTTCCTGGTGGTTTCAGGGTTGGAGGCGGGGCCAGGGGGCTCCTTCCTGGCCTCGCTTGGCAGGGCAGGGGTGAAGGGAGGGTAGCTGCCTAACCCGGGTCCAGTGCTGAACCGGACCGCCAGACTGTCTCCGAAGAAGGAGTAGAGCTCTGTGTACATGTCCGGGAGGGGGACGGGGGTCCACTCCTCCCAGGGACAGCCAGCGCCGCCTGCTTGCAGGTGGCTGGCGATGCCCAGGGCAGCCTCTGAGAGCGGCTCTGGAGGGGGGCTGAGGCCCGGGGAGCTCACCCTGTAACCCAGACCCCCCATTACAGAGCCTGGCTGACCCCCGGCACCCCCCTCTGCAGGCTGGGACAGAGACAGAGCCTTCATCTTCAGCAGACGCTCCACTGCCACCTACAGGGCACGTACGAGAACACAGGCACAGGTAAGAACAGCAACAGCTGCTCCAAAGTGATTTATGATGAGTTTTAACTTTTCCATCTCTGTTCATCTTTACTTTCTTTAAATTAGACAATGAGCACTGTGGATGTGAGGAGAAGTTTCTATATGAATCAAAAATGACAAAAGCTAAACTCTGCTCCACAGCAAAGTTCAGGAGATTGATCAGGTGATAACAGCAGGTAGCATAGCTGTAAGTTTAGTCTGTACTGACCAGGATGGCTCCGTAGACTTTGTGTCCGTCTGCTTTGACCTGACCATTAGAGACGGAGTAATCATCCAGTACAGCCTGAAGGTTTGCCCAGTACGCAGGGAGGTGAGGGAAGAGTACTCTCTCCACAGCCTGAAAACACACACAAAGCTTCAGAAAGAGGTAACCCTTAAGGCCTTTGCACACTGATCCAGGCATTTTCTTTTTTTTTTTTAATCCGCAATCCAAATAAAAATGTCTCGCAGACACCTTGCACGCTGAATCCCATGTATTTGTTTTTCTATCAATTGTGAAAATTCACAGTACGAGGAAAATGGACTCATCGAGCAGTTACAAGGATTTTGTGGTTGTTTCACAACTTGAGAAAAGAAAAAGGGAACACTGGGTCCATCCACTCCTGAAAACGAGACAGGAGCAAGGAGAGTTTCACCTGGTAAAAGGAGCTGAGCAGTGGCTGGCAGTTTGTTTAAAGTAAGCACCGACACACATACCCACACAGACACACACAAATACATAAGTCTTCATACATTATATAAACAGCCCAAAACTAGAGAAAATGTGATGTTGCAAGTGGCCTACAGCATCTCTGAACAGTCAAACTACCCAGAAACCAGGTGGGCCGGATGAAAAGATTAACACAAAAAAAAGAACATGTTCCAAAAAAAAAGACAGACGCAAATTTTAGCGTGAGTGTGCAAAAATAATTCATACAACATGGGATTTAATCCCTTTTTTAGTGTGTGTTGATTGTAGATGAAAAAAAAGGATTCAATGTGCAAAGGCCTTTACACAGATCATCAAGGAGACGATGCATGTGACAGAGCGCTGAGAACAAGACGGTCAAAAGTTTGTGAAGTCACTGAGTATTTCAAGTTATGTTGCACACACTCACACACACTCAAGACGTATGATAACAACAACAAGATCAACAGTCCCTTTAGAAGTCAGCAGTGAGCTCACCTTCCATCCTAGAGCGTGGAGCCCGACCACAGCTCCATAATGAGAGCAGAGCGGCCTCACAGGGTCTGAAAGAACCTTCTGGAGAGACAGGAGGATCTGATGGTAGAGACCACTCACCAGGTCTCCATGAGTCCTACAGAGGGAGGATTATAACAAGGATTAACAAAGAATAAGTAACTGGACCGCTTGAGAGTCTGAAACCTCAAAAGCAGAGGAAGAAGAATCAAACAGGCTGATAAAAAAAGATCAAAGCATCACAGTTGTGTTGTCTTAAAGTAAATCAATCTATCAGTTTGGATTCTCTAACCAGAAGATGTGGCTGAGCAGCAGGGCAGCGTAGTCTCTCAGGGTCCAGTGGTCGTTGAGTGGGTTGATGGAGGCTGCCAGTGGCTCCAGGATGCAGTACATCACACTGGACACCAGGCTGCGCACATACGAGCCCAGGTACAGGTACGGGTTCTGGACCAGACTCTTGACCATATGGAGGAGTCGGTTCAGCTGCTCCAGGTCGTGGCTCACTGATTTTACCTGAACAGAAACAAGTGCAGAGTGAAGAGGAGACATGGGAGAAGGATTCAGTTTGAATAAAGACTTCAATGTGCAGAGAAACCTGGATGTGCACATTTGTCATACCTCTCAGTCTGATTGATCATTTCACTTTAGTAAACTGTCCTCATAAGATTATTTCTGCTTGGTTTACTTATATTTATAACTAAAGCACACAGTTACTACTCCATCAGGCATTGTGTCATTGCATTCAGCCTTTTAACACTTTTCACTGCACAAATACATGATGCTCTACAGATCTGATGATCTGAGACTTCCTTCAGCTTTAAAAAAGTTTATCTTCTTATTTTACATCTTTGTGGGGTTGTTTTCCTGGCCTGACCCCACTTGTTGTGACAGTCTGTTGTTGTGATAAAGTAAAATAGGATCCAATGTTGTCACAAAGTGTTGCATTTTAAAAACCAACCAAATGTTTTCATGTTATTTGCTATCTGCCTTAGTGTCTTGTGCATCTGATTCAGAGGGTCCAGACAGGTGGAGCATAGGAGTGAGTGAAAAGACACCAACGAGTGAAGCCTTTCAGCTCCTCCGTGTCAGAGCAGAGACAGACCAAACATGCATTTAGTGGATTTTTCAAGTTTGAGCCCAACATACCCCACTGATGACGTAAACAAAATACGGCAGCAGAGCAGCGATCTTTGAGTTGGACTGGAGGTCCAGCAGAGCTGCCTGAAACACACAGAGGATAAAAGTTACACACACACACACAAACTGTTGAACCTTTGGAGAGCACCTGTTTATGCTCAGCAGGCGTGTACCTTCATGAGGTGAGGATCCTCTCCCAGGATGGCTCGAGTAATCTGCTGGTAGTACTTCAGCAGGTCGTCTGAGAGAGTCTGCACCGCCGAGGGAACTGAGATCAGGATAGAGTCAGACGTAAGAAAATCCAGATCAGAAATGCATTCTGGAAAAAGCTGCGAAGTAATTCCAAGTAATACAACTCCTTGTGTACAAGGCCAGTTGTTTTCTTCTTCCTCATCATTTTCTTTCACTTTGCTACATTTGAACAGTTGCTCAGAGGGTTTAACAGAACTGAGTCTTACCAGTCCCCTGTGGCTCCAGGTTCCCTTTTCCATCCAGGTACGACACGTTGACTGAAGGGAGCAGAAAAAAGGAGACTTTAATGATCCAAACACACCTTCTGATCCATGAGCTGAGTATTTCTGACAGAGCCGTGGATCTCACCTCGCACCATGGTCTCAGCACAGCCTTTGGGAATATTTGTGGCCAGAGCCAGCTCGACCAGGTTGATGTCCCGATCCTCGACAAAGAAAAGCTCCCCTTCTTTCACCGAGCGGAAAGGCAGAGCATCCTGAGCCCCGTAACCACAAACTGCCTGATGAGAGCAGAGAGACAAAAGGCAGTTAAAGCTGAGTAATGTCAGACAGATGAAAAAAAAGACTACACCATTGCTCTCACCTCTACGTTGCTCCAGCGCAGAGCTCTGTTGAAGTCTTCCACTGTCAGCTTTCTCCTTTTGGCGTGTCTCATGAACTGAGAGCTGCTCTGGGCTGCCTCCCTGAGCCGGTAACACACATCCTCAGCAAGCAGAGCGGCCACATCATCCCCCAGCTCCACACCTGCACTCTCAGCCATGAGTTTCACAGAGTCCCGGGAGACCTCAGCAAAGCGGCGCTCCTCCCGGTCTGCCATGCTCACGACAAGGCCTCAGACCTAGGATGAATCAAACTAAAGTGGAATTGATTTTTTGGACAAGAAAGAAAAAGTCAGAGAAAATTTGCAAACAATCAATAAAAAAAAATAAATGACCAAACCTCTATTGCTACACATTCAGGGATGTTATCAATGACAGCAGACACTTTATCTAAGTTTCAAACTACATAGATGCCTACTCCTCTCCCAGCATGGTTTTGCCTATTGATTTATACAAATCCACAGCCTTCCTATCCCATTTCAGCACTTATTCAAGTTCCTGATATTGCAATAAAATTGAATGGCTGAAAAAATTAAAGTACATGTTTAAATATATAAACACAAGCAACATTTTGAAGATTTTATTAATGGCAGAGAGGCCCCTTTGTTAATATTTTTAGGCCGAAACAACAAAAACCCATTGTATTGGTTGCAGGTTTTAGTCTGCGATGCATTAATTTATTTCAGATTGATCAAAATGAAGGGATTCTTTAATTAGCATTTTCTCGAATGGGGTTTGGTTTGTGGTAGCTATGAAAATGAGCGCGAATTTGCCGTCCAGCATGCACAGAAAATACATTTAAGGTCTATTTCTCTGCTGGGAAAATACAAAAAGCAAAAACCTCACCTCCTGTCACCATTTGTAAAACATTACGCATCTTAAAGCGCAGTAACGACTGACATCCGTGAAAGAAAATCCCACACAACACTGCTATAGCGGGCGACTTGCTTTTTTATTTAGAAGACTCCATCAAAATTTAGAAGAGATATGTTGATCATTACTATCCCGAATACACAAGAACAAATAAGATGTAGTACAGATCGGATTTTGTGTCACTGATTGGGTGTTAAGATGAAAATATACATAGATACACGTAAACTGACACTTTTTCCTATGGTGTTTGGCGTTTACTTATTACGCACACAAGTGAAGGCGCGGAATCGCTTTCCAGCTTCCTATCACATTAAATACAATTTTAACACCTCTACTTTTACATAAAGATATAGTGACTCAAACGAGAATCAGTTTTGGGGATTCAATGTGAAACAGAATATCGTGACCACACTGAGCTTCAGACGTTAAGTAGGCAGGTGATGGATCTGCTAATACATGCTAGGTGCTAACACTACGCTGTTATAAAGCGGCGAGGACAAAACTAAAACATTTACTACTTAAAATTAAACAGTTACTGTACCTTATCCTCTTTGTCGTTTTTCCATTAACTTGGATTTTTTACTTTATTGAAAGTTTAAATCTGCGAAGCTAGGCGCTAGCACTACATGCTAAATTCTTCTTCATTTTAATTCCTCGGCGGTTGATGTTTACGATGGCACATTTCCGCCACCTAGTGGATAGTTACTGTGCTAAACTGAGGAGCGGTATGTTTACAAGTTTACAAACTCCTTAAAGTTTTCCTTTCCATAACAAAATTCTTTCTTTTTTTTTCAATCCAGGTACATTTTTCTGAGTGTCATAGTTTTATGGGTGACAGGTTGAATTAATAATGAACACAAAAGTAATTTCCTTTTCTTTTGAACAGAACATCAGACTATCTTTGATAAGAAGCTGCTTTATGACAAATAAGTGTATACTGCAAGTCTGGAATCCATCATCTAAGTTTTACATCAAGTCATATTCTGTTTTCATGTTTTTAGTTTAAAAGATATGAACAATTATGCTTCTATTTCTACATATCTTCATATTCATTTCATTCATTTTTTTTTTATCTAAATCTGAAGATCTATTGACAATATCAAGAGGGCAGAATATGCAGATTATACCCTTCATTTTATTGTGTCCACTGATGGGAGTACAGTTCAGCTACTACAAACAGCTTCCCAAAAGTGCCCTTTTTTTAAACTTTGCAAGTCTATCATGTTAACGCAATCATCTGAGTTTGATAGTTGTATATTTTTAGGTTACATTACCAATAAAGGAAAAAGTAACTCAGTTCTGATCCAGCAAGCTGCTTTATGGCAAAATAAAACAAACCACTGTCTCCAAAATCCATTCTTTAACTTTTGCATACAGCTGTTTTTGTTTTTCTTGTTTTTTTGTTTTTCATTTATTCAACAAAGCTAGTTTTTTATATGTTGAAAAGACTTTTACACTATTTTTGTAGACACATCCACTATTAAAAGCTGCTTATGTTGCAATGTGAAAGTACTGTATGATTTAAGAGAAAAAGAAAAATATAAAGAGGGCAGGAGGGAGGTTATTCATCAGATCAGGTCTTTTTCTGGCATTTTAATTTACATGCATTTCTAGACGTATCATCGTAATTGTGTGAATTAAAGTCCAAGGAATACTGATGAATTAGATTGCTTGGTATTTTGGGGTTTCTATGCTCTCATTTGGATAGGAGACAATAGTGCAAAGAGTAGGAATCAGGAGAAGAGAGGGGAGCAACATGTAGGAAATAGGCCACAGGCTGGTTTAAATCCAGACCACCCACATGAGGACAAACCTCATGGAGTGCAACCAAGACCATCTGCTTTTCTACTGGGTCTTATCTTGATTGAGTTACTTTCATTCTAATGATTTTAAGAATAAGCCAAATTCAGAATTTAGGTTCCTTACAACTCCAGCATCTTAGGAAGAATTCTGTGCACAGTGCATAGTTCTAATGACATGCCACAACCTAACGGTTCACAATTTGCTGCAAGTCTCAATGTGGTGAACAAAGTTTAGGGTTTAAGTGCTGCTTTGGATTCCAAGTCTTGGGAAGTGTAAACTAGTCGAATATCCAATACCATGACACTCACGTCATAACTTAAGGGAAATGGCTTATACTCCAATGTGGTCAACTTTTTTGCATCCCGATTCAGAAAGTTCACAACAGGTAAAAGAGGCTGGAAACCAAAGTTGAAGTTTTAAAATGAGTTTATTCGCAAGAATGAGCTCTAACAATTCATTAACTCACTTCAATAATAATGTATTTACAATAGTTAAAAAAATAAATTACACTCATAGCTACACTTTGAGTTTCATGAGACAGTCCAGAACCACATGAAGACTTCTTTGACACCTGAGCAGGTCAAGGCCTGTTGACCTGCAGAATAAGTCTTTCAGTTTAACATCCTCAGAAAGCGAGGATAAAAAAACATTAAAAAAAAAAAAATTAAGGCGCTGGAGTGGTGTGAGTGCATCTGCTGATTCTGGTTCCGACCTCGTCAGGTCAGAGGGTCCGGTTGTCCCAGATCTCAGAGGCCTTAGTGCTCTCCAAGTGCTGCAGGTGCAGGGCAAGCGGCAGCAGCAGGTCACTCAGGTGCTGGCTGGAGAAGGTGAAGGCATTGTGGGCAGTGGCCTCGGCAGGTGAGGTGGGAGGAGAGGATGAGGAGGAGGAGTTGGGTGAGTCGGAGGTGAAGGGAGAAGTAGGGGAGGGTAAACCTGTGCTGCTCGGGTACGGCAGCTGGCTGGACTCAGAGGGTTTCATCTTGGTTGGGAGGCCGTGCTGGAAGCGGCAGCGGGTTCCGTACAGGCAGAAGCCGAAAGAGCTGAAGGTGCGGCACAGCGCCCCGCGAGGCTTCCACTCTTTGCTCTGTGGAGGTGGGGGTGGCTGAGGGCTCGGAGGAGGCGGAGTCGTCTTCTCCTCCACATCTTCAGGTGAGTCCACACTGCCGTCCTCCACGTGCTGGAAGATACAGCGGGTTCCAAACGGACAGACGCCGAAGGAGCGGAAGGTGCGGCAGGGGACGTTCCTGCGGCGGCGCATTGTGGGGCGCTGCTCCGCGGGGCTGTGAACGAACAGGCAGCGGTTACCATAGTAACAGTATCCGGTGGTGTGGTAGCTCCGGCACAGCTCCGTCTTGTATTTTGGGTGGCGGAATGGGACGTGGAGCTCGTGGAGGCCGTGGGCGAACTGGCAGCGCTCGGCGTACTTGCAGAGGCCGGTGGCGGAGTAGCTGGTGCAGAGCTCGGTCTTGTAGCGGGTGGAGAAGAGCCACGGCATGAGTGGAGGGGAGGAGGACTCCACCAGGGGGAGCAGTGCCTTCGCCAGAGACAGACCTCCACTCACATCTCCATCAGAGTCCTCAGTAGAGAGCAGGTTCTCCACCAGCTCCTCATCCTGGTAGGGGGGCAGGAACAAGTCGTCGCTGCTCATCTGGAAGGAAAACACATCAGTTTAGATTAATGCCCACGTTTGATCTAAGGTGTTCCCGTTTTCCCAATTTTCAGTTTCTGAAGAGACCAGGAAAACACACTGTTTAAGTTGTAGTTTCACCTTAGTTATGGCCCAATCAGTTGCTTTTCATCAATGCAAATAAAAAATGAGTATGAAAACGAATGCTGAAACCGTTACAAAAAACAAAAATATAAAATGTTGTTGCCATGTGATATCCATAGACTATGGCAGAGCGTCATATCCTGTTTCCCCTTGAAAATATGGCAGCGGTGAAAGTTTGTAAAAACACACGAACTTGAAAATTAGAGTCAAAACTCTAAGATGGTTAAATGTAGGCCTATATATTAAACTGCAGACAGAAAACACTTCTAATGAGAAAAAAAAATTAAACGGTTTAAACAATAGGTCAAATGTAATCCCCCAAATGAGGCCTAAAAAGAAATATTTTTAAATCATCATAATTTAAAAGGAAATCAAACTAGAAAAGCAGGAAAACTCCGATAATCATTGACTAAAACATGATATTCACGAATTGTTACCAAGTAGGCCACAGAAGCTTTGCGAAGCTGAAAGACAAACCACAGTAAATCAATAGCTACCTGACATCTATCTCAAATTTAAGTGTGTTTCCGGTAGCAAACTCACCTCGAACATGTCTGCAGACAGGTGGTTGGGAGTGATGACTGAGTGAGGAGGTGAAACCAGCAGCAGTCTACCTGCAGAAATGTGAGTTGGTTGTATGTTGTGGACCCTGACCCGCTGGACTCACACTGAGACCACGTCCCCTTTTAACCTCGCGCCCTCCTTTTCAAACGAGCCTCACGTGTGTGCGAGAGTTACGTCACACGCCCGACTCCTGCCACCAATCAGACGCACGTGCGGTACAGGCTTTTACCTGGAGTGTGGGCAGAGATAGAGGCAGTGATTTGATGATTCCGAGTTAAATAAATGTGTGTGGACTGAAGGATGTTTGTCCTCAGGCTCAATAAACATCCTGAAAGAGGAGCAGCTCCTCACCTCATTACAGGCCCGTCAACATTCACACCTGAGGAAGACAACACACACCTAATTAAGAGCCGTCTGATCACACACACGCGCGCGCACACAGAAAAAGAGAGAGAAGAACAGAGACCAGTTTTTTTCACTTATGTCAAACACGCTTTTAATTTTGGTATTTCATGTTTATATCTGCTGTGAAGATACAGACAAAAAACTTAATTAGCTATAGCTAATCAGAGAGGTTTGATAGGGTTCATGTCTTTCTGACTTTGTTTCCAGGCATAGAGAAGTCGCTGCTGTTTCTGGATCAGGTTTAGGTCTGTTTCCTCTTTGTGAGTTACAGTATGAGCTTGACTTTATGGACTCAGCTCCTTTAAATCAAGGCTAAAGCCTCACCTTATTACAGCTGCCTTTAATATATTTGAACACATCATCTTAATATTGATTTTTAACTTTTAGGCTTTTATTTAAAAAAGTTTTATTGTATTTCACCTTGTTTGTCTTAACACTCTTTGTTTACCTAATTTTATGTTTTGTTTTTTTTTTAAACATATTTTGTAGTTCCTTTTTTCATATTGTTATGCAAAAACTCCTGTTTTCATTTTTTTATTGTGTCTATCTGTTTTTTTTTCACCACCAGACCAAAGCAAATCCCGAGTAAGGTGAAATTTCTTGGGTAGTCTGATTCTCTGATTGATTTCATTCAATGTGTTTTAGATTCAGGGTGTGATTAAGTTTGTATTTAGAACTTTTAAAGTCTGCATCAGAATGTTAAGTTGTTAAGCACCATTGTATTAAAATGTGTTGTATGAATTATCTTGCTTTGTCTTCCAGGTGTTTTTACAAAACCTTTTCAGTGTTTTCAGTGTTTGTTGCTTCAACTTTTTTTTTCTTACTTCTTGTTTGCTTCAAATTTAGAATGAATTGGTACCAACCTTTTTTCAACCAGTTATAAAAATGAAACTGTGAGAAACCCTCAAATTGCTCTTAACTGGAGACAGGAAGTAGTGGCAGCAGCTGATTCTGCAGGGACTTGGTTTCAGGTTTTTAATCCACATCTCAGTGAAGACTGAGTCAGGGATGGGCTGGAAGCTGGAGAGGTGGTAGTTCACATCCTGGACATTACAGAAGTTCCCTAAAGAAAGGCAGCAAACTACTGACTGCTGTGTGAAGCCCTTTCACTCTGACATCTCTCCATTATCAGTGCGTGTTACCATGAGTCTCTTTTTGCATGTGGAAGAAGATCAGCACTGCCTCTAGGATTAGAAAACCTTTCCCTCTTCTCCCTTTCTTTTCTATGCATTCACCATTACTTTTTGATTTAATTTACAAATAATTCATGTGTTTGAATGTTTTCTGTCTGTACAGATCAGATGATTTGTAGTTTGACCTCCCTGTGACTGGATTTCTCTGCAGAGTTCCTAAAAAATGAAAACAAAGCAATCCCGTGACTGACCACGAAGAAAAAAAAAATCTTTATTTCTTTTCTTATCAAGATACATTAAAGGATACAGAGACATCGGAATAAAAAACACTTGAGAAAAATTTTCAGTTGTAGCATGTTTGTCTCTCCGTCATACAAAAATCAGCCCCTGTCCCTTTTCAAAGACCCCTCCCCACACCACCCACACCACCCAGACCCCCAGCCCGCCCCACCCCATGATGAAGGAGAGCACTGTTTGACATGTACATCACCTGTTAGAGCCGTCTCCACAGCACGGGAGCACAATTACACAATTTAGATGTAAAAAAGTTTAAAATACGCCCGTTTGCTTTTTTCTTTACACAGATTAGTATTTGCTACAAACTCCACACTTCAATTTCTTCTTTTGGAGAAATATTACAAAGCCCACATTGGGACCAGACCTTCTTATAAAACCAGAGTGACCCCTCAGGGACCGTGAGGGGGAAACAGGAATCAGAATCAACCATGATGTGTTAGTGCTCGCCCCCTCAGAGCGGTACAAACAAGGACTGAAATAAAAAAATGCAGAGACAGCTGAACGTTCACGTGGATTCAAACCCCATCAGGGAGAAACTTTCATTAAGGCCATTTAAAAACAGCTCCAACAGCTCCAACTCTGAACTCTTTTAGCGGCTTCAAACACCATTTCCAACACTCAATTTTGGCCCAAATGTTTTTCCATACATTTACACATTTCTGTTTTTTTTTTAAACAGATTTTTTTTGTGATTTCTCACATAGCATCGCGGTTTCACTCAAACTTCAATACTTAATGTTCCGCCGCTGCTTCATTTAGACTCAAACAAAGCTCCTCCAAGCCAAATGAGTTCCATCATCGACTACATTTCCTCCCTACGCTTAAAACAACACAATCTACTGATTTGATCCTCCCAGTTTGATTTTTGACAGCTGTTTGAACATCTCAGGGTGAGGTTGAGAGGCTCTGGGACGACTAAAAGTGGTTAGAAAAGCCTGAAAATGAAGCAACAGGAGACAAAAGACGACAGCAGGTTCAACACTCAGGTTTCTAAAGACGGTGATGTTAGGGTGCTGCAAGAACGGCAAAAACTACCTGATAAAAACTGAATTAAAGCACCTACATGAGGAGTTTAACAAACACTAACGGGGAAAATCCTGAATGTCCCAGAATAAACACATAATCTAGAGTCTTTCATCTGGGTTAGCGTCCTCCTCCTCCATCAACTGTCCTCATGAACTCTTTCTCTCAGGCTGATTGGAGACCTGTTAGTGAGGACCAGAACCAGGGTTTCACTCAGTCTCAGTTTCACTTGATCTGACAAGTCGTACTCAAGTGGCGCTACGAAGCCAAAATAAACTGATGTGATTTAATGTCACTAAAGGAGCTGAAAGGACACTGAATTAACAGTACCAGGATGCTGATTTGCAAACAGTCTGAATCACGGATTTGTCAGCTCTGTTTTTGAACTTTGGCCTTTCAACACTTATGATGCAAATTCAGAAGCCAAATATTTGAACTGATGCCAATTTATTTAAAATCTGAGTTTAAGACTTAACTTCTTTCGCAAGATTTCAAGACGACAACTTTTAAAATACTTGATTAATTAGTGATGTTGTCTTTGTGACAGGAACATAATGTTAACATTGACAGATTCTGAGAAAGAGAAATGTGCAAAGTTTCCCTTAAATCAAACTTATCATTTACAAATTTTCCTTATTTCACAATTTTTTTAAGATTCTGTACTGCACAAAACATTGGCTTCACTAATGAGTGTTAACAAGAACATTTGAAGGTTTAGTGGAGGCTTTTTTTTTAAGTTTAGTTGCAGTTTGAACTGAGGCGGTGGTTTCTTAGAAGAGGAGGAATGCAACCTACAGTTTAAAGAAGCCTGACTGATCCAAATCATAAAACGTTTCTTGGACTTTCACACTCAACATCACATCATAACGGATCAGATGGGAGGACAGGACCTGTCAGGATTTATCACACCCCTGAATGAGGCTCGTGTTTGTCGGTGGAAAGTGAAACACTGAGAGCAGTTCTGTCTCTGAGAGTTGAGCACAGAGCGAGAGCTGGATGTACGAGAGAAATCTTTGAAACGACTGGATCTTGCTCCTGCTACAGCTGTCTGACACGTCCTCCTCACACACTGTCTGTGGGCGTCCTCCCCCTGCACAGTGCATATATTTACACAAAGATCGAGACGTGGCGGAAAAAACAAAGTGTGCTTTGACACCGTCGCTTCAAGGATGAGAAATATCGACTTAAGTTACACATTTAAAAACAGGCAGCGCTGAAAGAAGAGGAACAAACTCAGAGGGCGGATAAAATACTACAGAGCCCAGCAGGTCGCTTGTGTATGTGTGTGTGTGTCTGTGAGAGTGTGTAAATGTAGAGAGTGTGTGTGCTGTTTGGGTGTGTGTGTTGACACCTGTGGGAGGTAACAGAGGACTAAAGAAAATGACACTGAAAGAGGAAATAAAGACTACAGGTATGGCGTACTGTGCTGCCTGCTATGTGACGGCCTGAGCACAGACCCCTCCCCCAGATCCCACCCTACAACCCCCCTATGTCCTGAAGAAGCCCCACCCCCTCATGTCCCTCCTCCTCAGTCCTCCAGGACGATGGGTTCGCTGGTGCTGGAGGGGAGCAGGGGCATGGCCAGAGAGCGAGGAGGAGGAGGCAGCTTGATCCTCACCAGCAGGTGAGGCTTCCTCGCTGCTCGACGCATCTCAGACTGGGTCAGGTGTTTCCTCAGAGCCCTGAACGGGACAGTAACGGAGAGCCAGAGAGTCAGGTACAGAATCCACCAAAGACCCATGTAAAATACAAAATGATCGCATAGAGAGAAAGAATGAGAAAGAATCTAATGAGAGGTTTGTTAAACGTACCTGGTGTCCTTTGTAGCCACAAACACCACCGGGTTTGGCGCCTCCCCCTGGCTGACCTTCTGCCTCTTGATGACCGACTGAGACGTGGTCCTCATACCTGAAGTGTACGGCCTCCCATTGGCTGGGTAGGGAACCCCTGAAGCCTGTGGTCCAATCAAAGAGCAGGAGAGGGAGTCAATAGGGACAGAAACAATAAATAAATATGTTTGAAATGTAATAAAGACACAAAATGAAAACTGACGCTATCGAAGCCTCTCTTTCCCAGCAGGCTTTGCCCCACTCTGGGCTGGCTGGCCTGGTTCCTGTTGATGGGGGTCGACGGTCCTCGAGACGCCTTCAGTTTGAGAGGAGCAGAGATGGCTAAAAAGACACAACAACAACACTTAGCAGCCAATCACAGTGGAGGAAAGAGGTCAGGGCTGTGATGTCACAGGACGTGGTCTCACCTAAGTCCTTCACGATGTTGGCCAGAGACTGTCGAGGGATCACTTTGCTCTTCTGAGGAGTTTTAGTGGCTTTAGGGAGCCGGATCATACCTGATGACACACACATACACACACCACATTTAACACTGATGATGAATTTGTGTGTGTATGTATGTGTGTGTGTGTGTGCTTACACTCTGCCTTGACAGCGTTAGCATTGATGGAGGCGTAGGGTCGGCGTGCAGCACGGCGTGGCTGCAGGATGTCCTCACACACCCGCCTGGCGATGCGCGTCAGCTTGGTGGTCTGCAGGATGAACGTCTGCCTGTTCTTGGCGAGCAGCTTGGCTCGCCCCTCGTTACGGGTGAATGGAGACATGCCCTGAACTTCCTGGCGGGTCATGTGACCTCGGGGGCCTGACTCCTAGACGAGGATGAGATGGAGAGGCTGGCGTTAAGTTTTATTCTCTGAAATCAAAGCTTCCTTTGGGAGGAGACCTCAGGGACTTACAGAGCCAGCTCGAGCAGCACCCTCTAGCTGTGTGGGGGTCTTCAGGCCTCCGTATTTCTTCCAGTAGATCCAGCAGGAGGCGCAAAGTCTGCACTGCATGTTGGACGGCCCCCAGGCGTACCACTGAGGAGACTGAGCCGCTGAGGAGGAGAGAGGAGCAGGGTTAACAGAGAGCATCATGGAGGAGTCTCAGGATTCCTCCCGCTGTTTATAAGAGGTTTTACATCGACAGGGGAAAAACGTCTTTGTGGAGGGTGTGTGTGTTTCAGTGTGTGGGGACTTACTGTGGCAGCCCTCACAGCTGAGCCCTTTCTGAAAGCCTGCAGCTCCGTTCATCCCGGGTTTACTGCCTGGGACCATGATCTGGTTTGGGTTGGGTTTGGTGCTGTGAGGAGGGGAGAGGAGAGGATGGAGAGTCACTCTGACTGAGAGGATGGAGTCACTCTGACTGATCAGCTGACACACAGGATGTTTCTGTTTGTATCTGAGGAGGAGGAGGACACTCACTATGTGGGGATGTACACCTGCTTCAGCTTACTGTCTGCCTCTGCAGCCTTTAGTCGTTTCTGAAGAGAAAAGAGAGAAACATGAGGTCAAAGTGGATCTAAAGGAGGTTTTTTGGGGTCCAGTCTTCTTGCATACGTACCTGTTGGATGTAGCGGTCTGTAGTCTTCCACATGTAGTAAAACTGGACCACACTGGCCAGAGACTTCCAGGGCAGCTGAGGGAGAGAAAAATGTTTACTGACTCATCATGTTCTCGGTGTGAACACACATCCTGCAGGAGAGGAAGAGGAGCTTACAAAGTCCTGGCGGATGTCGTTGAAGTCTTTTCCGTATTTCTCCAGCGCCTCCTCGAACAGCATGGCCTCTGAGGCGCTCCACTCCTCCATCTCATCTCGGCAGAGCACTGGCCCGCCCTGAGGGACCAGAGTGGACATGGCTTTGGCCAGGTCGTAGCTGTTCTTCTGCAGGGTGTCCATAGCGTGGAACTGGAGAGAGAGGAAGGAGCGTTAGACGCTTGTCTTGTGATATGACCTGAACACATATTAATGTTAGGGGTGGGAGAAAAAAATTCGATAAACGATATATCAGGATTTTTTGTTTGACAAAATCTTTTTTTTTCAAATTCATATCCTTCATTTTGGTCTTTATTTATAAACTGATTTGGAAAAAAGTTTCCACTTTTCTCCAGCAGAGGGTGGAATGTTTATCTCTGACTCAGTGATGTGCATTTTATGGGAAAATATGGCTCCCGATACAGTCTGTAGAAATTATCATCATCAGTTATTTTTTTCACATGGTCTGGTGTTAAAAAAAAGCAAACTAAAAATTGCAAAAATCTTAAATACAGAAGAATCCCAATTTAAATCTGATCGGCACCCCAAAAATTGTAATAGAATTCAATCGCATGAATAGCATAACGTAACAGCCCTAATTAATAGACATTCTCCTGTTTTCTGTAAGAGCCAGGGCAGAGACCAGTCAACCCTGCAGTGATGGTCATTTTAAAAATTGTATATCATGTGAAATTGATTGAACTTATAGTGATAGCATACTGCTTCATTATAGTTCCTGTTGTGCTTAATTTGATAAGAAGACTGAACCTGGATCAAACGTTATCAGAGGAATCAGATTAAACTCTTCATTCACAGCATAATACTCTTTATTTAGACTAAAACTAAACAATGTGTTAAGTGTCAGTCTGTGCTCAGAGGATTTTTCTGTTTCACCAGGAGCAGTGACATAGTAACACACAAACACACAGAGGCTGAGTTTTCTCACCAGTGTGATGTCTCTGGAGGCCGCGGCTGCGCTCATGTGAAGACTTGGCTGACGGATGGAGCTACTGCAGTCCAGAGCACGAGCAAATGTCCCCACCGCTCTGCAGAACGAAGAGAAATCACTGATTTGAATCTTTTAGAAGAAAGTTTCAGTGTTGAAGAGGAAATGAGTGCAACCTGCATGAGCTTTACATGACCACAAGGGGGAGCAGTTTGCACATGAGGTCTTCCATAAGAAGCAGAAGATTTCCCTCCAATAACACACTTCCTAAAAAATCAGCTGTGATGAAACCATTAGCCTGCATTAAGTCTGATCAACTCACTCACGCTTAAGAAGAGGAGTAACATTCCCTCATAACTTCAGTGTACACTTTAAAACACATAAATGAACACACGTGACATTTCTGATGAAGTTATAAACTTCAGTGTGTTTTCACTCTGATGACCTTAATGATCTCTGTCTGTTGAGTCTCCATCACATATAGAGACATATTTAAACAGATAAATGTACAAGTCCGTCAGAGACGATCAGACCCCTTTTAAATTCCTGCACATCCTCTGGAAAAACTGTCCTGAAGTTGTCATGGCAACAGGATCTAGGGATGATGATGCAACAGCGTGACAGACGGCCGGGGGGTTGTTACCTCGCCACCACCAGGAACTGGTCTATCTGGTGGTCTTTGAGCTGGTTGTTGGGGTCCCACACTTTAGTCTCCAGCTTCTCCTGGACCCGTGTGTCCGACTCACCTGTAAAGAAGAATAAAAACACCTTCACTGTTTCTGTCTGTTTGTGTACAGGTGAGAACCAGGACAGGTGGCACCACTCACTCTCTCCTAGCATGTCAGGGATCTCTGCCTGGTACTTGGAGCCCACCCGGATCTCTCCCTGATCGGCCAGCAGGGTCTTCTGGACGGGGTCAAACACCAGCGAGTAGAAGAAACAGTCCTGCACGGATTAGAGAGATTACAGGGATTACACATGGTTCATAGGCAGGCTGTGTGTCAGCTGCTCACAGGTGGACAGGTGTGTGGTACCTCTTTGTCCAGGTATCCAGCCAACACGTCTGTTTCATTGAGGAGGGTGACGTTACATTTCCCCCTGAGGAGGCAGACAGAGGAGCGGTCAGAAAAACACATCCTGAAACACTTCAAGAAGTTCTGTCCGACAGAGAAACTCACGTAAAAGCTGGAAAATGAGGAATAACTGACGACAAAATAAAACTGTGAGGTTAATCTCTGCAGAAAGAGAGTGCTGGTTTTTAGAATATGGTCAAAATGTTTTCAGTGATGTATGCATGAAAACCATCAGCTGTCTGCCCTGTGGGGGAAAATTTATACATGCTGCTTAAAAACTATTTTTTTCTTTTTGCACACTGCGACATTGCTCTTCTGCTTTATGAGGGATTTTACATTTAATGACTCACAAACAAAAACCCTCTGTACAAAACATGACGGTGAACTTAATTGACCTGATTTACAAACTTACAGGGACATAAAATGTAATAATTCATTTTAACCAGTAAAAGTAAAAAAACAGGGATTAACAAACTACTGTTCTTTTCAAATGATAACGTTTTTTTGTTTGTTTATTTCTCTATTTAAGTCTAGAGAAACAATGCTGACAGTTATTGAATACTGAGTAACTGACTTTCTTTCTGATTTTCTATCAGGAAAAGATAAATCATGTGTTATATTCCACTTATCTGTCAGAGTGGGGTTTTAAGTTTTAGCATGTTTTGGTGTGAACTAACCAACTGAAGGTGTTGCACCCCGCAAAGACGCTGCAGCTGTGCAACACTTCTCTATGATGTCACATCTTTAGGGACACAGATGTTACCCTGTGTCTGGACACAAAGCTGGCAGACTGGTGGGAAGTCAATTCAGAGAGAGTGTGGACATGCTTATATTCTCAGTGAGAACAACTTCACTGCAAAAAAACTGAAATCAAGTGTTTCTGTCTAATTTCAAATAATAAACATCTTATTGGCCGTAATATAAAGCATTATTCACCCAAGAAGCCCGAAAAATGTCTTACCACGGGATATTATAAGAAGAAGTGATGCCTGAAAATCTGCCGATGGGGTAAGAAAAATGTTTCCTGTATTACCACATTGTTCTGTTTCTAAAAAACTAAACATGAACACTTTTCTTACCCCATTGGCAGATTTTCAGGAATCACTTCAATCAGACATTTTTATGAGTTTTTCAGGTGATTTGGCTCACATTCAGCTTAATAAACCAACTATCATCGGATATAACATATACACACTTGCCTGGGTTCAAGAAAACTGGATGCTATGAGTCTAAAATATTTCTGTTTTGGTCTCTTAATGCTGGAAATCCACGTTTAGCCATTTAAGCCTCTCTCGATATGGCGAATAGAGCTGCAACTGACCATTAATTTCAATGTTGACTCATCTATTGGTTATTTTTCTGATTAGTCGACTAATCACGATTATTTTTTGTTTCAACCTAATTTGGCCTTCAAAATGTGCAGACCTTTAAAATTCACATGTGTGTTGCATTTTCACTGCATTTACTAAGAGTTAGGTTTTTTCCTCTGATTGGTCAGCCCTGTGTCATGTTTGTTTGTTTGTCTTTATTTCATTCAGGATGACATAATAATATAAGTACAATAAATAAATAAATAAATCTCAAAATGAATGAAGCAGGTAACAAGAAAATTACGTTGTTGTTCGCAGTGTCTGCAAGATTGTTTATTAGTGACTTTGGGCTCATTTTCTATAATTAATTTGCTTATTGGGGCTTGCTTTGCTCTCTGTATGATCCCGCCTGACTCTCTCCCAGCTCTCCATGACAACGTGTTAAGTTTCATGGTCTACTTCCACTTTGCTCATGCGCACTCCGCCCCTCCTCCTCCCCGCTTAGTGCTACTGATGTGGTGTGAGCTTGAGAGTGAGAGCTCCATCAGATAAATGCCCCCCTTTTTTAAAAAGTTAGGAGAGTTTTGACACTAGTTTGTGACTCAGATCCTGAAAAACTGACAGAGAGCGAAGGAGACTCTCTAAATCACGTTATCAGACGCTAGACACTGGGAGCTATCAGGCCGATCAAACTCGAGATGCAGAGCCTACGTCACCGCGCATCGCTGTCGGGGCGCAGAGGTTTTTCCTCATCAATATTTCTCATGTATGAACTTAGTGATCTTTTCCCATAGAAGTATCTGTTAATGTGGTGCCTCATGCAGTTAACGGAAGTTACACATGTGCATTACCCCCTGGTATTTCATTTCACCATGTGACAACAACATTAAAAACAATAATATGACGCGTCGACTATTAAACATCACGTCGATTAATTTTTTAAGTCGACACGTCGATTATGCCGACTAATCGTTGCAGCCCTAACGGCAATGTGTCTGCAGGTCATTTTGTAAGCTTGCTCTGCATACAACAGTTGTATGCTTCTATGTGTTCTATAGCTTTACATTACAGCTGCACAGTAGCTACAGAAAGCTACTTCTTGCCAAAGGAACAATCTGACTGTATTTGCAAGAACTATTTAAAAATTGATCCCTGTCATGTCCTAAGATAAATTTCAGAGAGTTATTAGATTTTTCATCCCTCATTTAAAGTCAAACACAGTTAAATATGAGGTGTATATTGGTTACAGATGACATGAAGGTGAGAGTTTGCAGTAGTTTGGTGACAGGTGTGTCAACAGGTGTGTGTTTATAGCAGTGTTAGGGTTAGGGAAGTACCGTATGTGAGTAGCAGGTAGAGATTCAAACTGTCGGGACAGGAAGAGTTCTCTGTGTTTCAGCTGATGCTTCTGTTGTTCCGACAGAGACGGCTGCTTTGACTCCTCCTCGAACTCTCCTGAAACACAAACACACCAGCGTCAAACAAACAGCACCACAGCGTGATGGGTACACACAGAGCAAGTATTCAGAGACACAACACGAGCTTCAAGTTAAAGGTAACCTTTATGAAACACCTGCAGTTTCATTCAGACGCCCCCTGGTGGTCACAGCTGTCACTGAGAGGAGAATGACTTCTTGAATGAAATCCAGTCAGTGTTGACATTTTAGTGTTTGGCTGTTCTATTCTAGTTTCTGTTTCTGTCTTTCACATGTCGGATGATGCGTCATCAGTCTAAAGGTCGACTGTGTCAAAACTTCATGTTTCAACCTGACAGACAGGACGTGAAAAGGGCTCAAAGTTTACTGTCATTCGTTGTTACATGTGAGCTTGTATTTGCAAAGATATCTCATAGAGCCGTCAGTTAGGAGATATAAACAACTGAAATGTGCAGAACCATAAATAATCAAACAAATAAATAAAACGGAAGACTTTTTCATACAACACTGGTTATAAATCAGGAGAAGACAGTGATTTCTCTTTATTCAAGGCCTCATATATATATTTGAATGCACTGACATTTACTTCCACTTTTGTAAACGTTTTACTTTGCTTTTATTGCTTTCACTTCCTGTTGCAATGCTGAGCATATTTTAATTATATGCAAAGCTGATATTAGAGGTCAAAGGTTGTCCAACGATTCAATGATTGAAGGAAAAGTTTCCAGAGTACTCAAAAGATTGACTTCTTGGTGTTTGCATTTCAGGGTGCCTGTTTTTTCATATTTTAGGATCTCAATTTCTAACAGGAATTTAATGCACTCTTTAAAACAATGTAGTCTGGTTTGTTTGTAGAGAGTGATGCAACAGCTGATTCTGTAATGTTTCCAAACATTTACATCAACCTGAGCTCGTTTTAGCCGTCAGAATTCCATCAGGAGCACTTTTCTACAACTGTTATTTGCACCAATGTGCCATTTGGACTTTAAATTGTGTAAAAGTAAAAAAAATTGAGTTAACCTCAGAATTGTGTAAAAAGAAGTTAGTCTGAGGTGTTGACGTGCTCATTTCAGCATGCAGACAGACTTATTAATGGATCTGACTGTAAAACAATGATCATCGTCATCATGTGACCCAAGGTTTCTGCCAAAAAGAGCTTTAAAAAAAAGAACCCCATGGGCACTGCTGTGTCTGTGTGTGTGTGTGTGCATGTGTGAGTGTGTGTTTGGCCACTAGATTGCGCATTCCTAATTTCAAGCGGGTGAGTAATTTGTTGTGAGCTGGAGGGGCGGGACCAGACTGCTCCGTCTCTGTGGACTCCGCCCCTGCACTCAGCCACAGGAAACCCTGTCAGTAAGGGCAAGAGAGAGAGCGGCACGCAGAGAGATAGTCAACGAGTGGGACGGGACCTTAGGCCACACCCCTTTTCTGTTAACCTCTCTAACCTCCCCCCTCCTCCCTGTCCGGCTAGTCCCTGCCAGACAAAGTAGGAAACCCTGTGTACCAAACCTGAGGCGCCCATCCCCCCCCCAACATGTATCCCCAACTCAATCCACACACACACACACACACACACACACACACACACACACACACACACACACACACACACACACACACACACACACACACACACACACACACACACACACACACACGATGAAACCACACACACAAAAAAGGAGCGACAGACACAAGGCGAGTCAGAATTAACCCGTTGCATGCCGTGGCCCTCAGGGAGAGATCAAGGGCCTTTTGTTCTGCACAGAAAGATAGTGTGTGTGTGTGCGTGTGTGTGTGTGCGTGTGTGTGTGTGCGTGTGTGTGTGTGCGTGTGTGTGTGTGTGTGTGTGTGTGTGTGTGTGTGAGAATGTGTGAGTGTACAGGAAAGAGGAAGAGGAGGAGCCCAGTAATAAAATAAAGTGAAGCAGCTAAATCTTGTTTTAGTTGAGCTGAGCTGCTGAAAGCAGAGTAAGCAGGTTCGTGTCTTCATCAGAGGGTTTTAAAGAGCTGACAGAAGAGTCTGAGACTGGGTCAGACGGACTTAAAAACTATATATAGATACACAATTACATTTTAACTCCAAGAATCAAACCAAGACCCATGGGAGAACCAATATAAGAACCCAGTATGGATCAGGCGGGATGAAATGTAGCCATCTGTTGTCTCCAACCATCCACCACTGCCATTAAAACCCTGTTTCAGCCAAGCAGTTCAGTTCGGTTTGTCTCAGCACGGCACGCATTTTATGGTGTTTCCACTGACTGATCCCAGGACAGATCTCCAAATAACCAGGACAAGGTGTCTCACTTTTTGGGACCCTTCTGGAAGGGTGCCAGACTAAACCGATCCAATTCCAGAAGGTGGAGCTAAAAGACTGCAGAGCGTTGATTGGTCAAAAGAATAGTCACTTGAGCCGCGTTTCCACCAAGCAGTCCGGGTCAGTTCAGTATGGTTTGGGACGGTTTGGTACATTTAAGCCTGATCCCATTTTCGTTTCCACAGCAAACTGTGCCCCCTTGTGGTAGGCGGCGTGTAAGCCAGATGCAGAAAGCCGCAACTGTTAAACAATAGCGCGACGCCGTAGCAGCTTAACCAGCTACTAAACCCAACAGAGAAGAAAAACGTGACACAGTAAACAAAGAGCACTGATGGAAGACATGCAGCATTTCGTCCTCTCTGTGATTTTCATGTAGCTCTTTGATACAAAATGAAATCAAGCTTTGTTTCAGAGAAGATAGTGTGCCGCCAGGAGAAATGCAGCAGCTGTCGGGGTAAGTGACGATTCTTTTGACCAATCAACAGTCTGCAGTGTGTTGCTCCACCTTCTGAGAGCGGATCGGTTCAGTCTGGCACCCATAGGGAAGGGTCCGAAAAAAGTAGGCCGGCTCGTCTCGGTTTTAAGGGATCTGTCCCGGGATGAGTCAGTGGAAACGCAACAAAAAAGCGCGCCGTACCGAGACCGAACCAGTCTGTTTGGTGGAAACGCGGCTTTACTGTGCAATTCCTGCATTTCTCCTGGCGGCACACAGCTCTCTCTGAAACAAAGCTTTATTGCGCTTTGTAACAAAGCCACGTGGAAATCACAAAGAAGACCAATTGCTGGTTGTCTTCCATCATTGCTTTTTGTTTACTTTGTCATATTTTCCTTCTTTGTTGGATCTATTAGCAGGGTACACTGTGTCACGCTGCTATAGCGTTACGCTATACCATCTACCACGAGGAGGCACGGCTGGCTAATACCAAACCGTACTGATCTAAACCAGACTGCTTGGTGGAAATGGGGCTTAACTTTTTCTTTTTCAAAAGAAGTTTCTGAAGTCAATTCCAACCAACTGACTTGTTTCAAGAAGTTCTTAGCAGAACCAACCTGGTTAATCAATTAAAAAAGTATTTTGATAAATGTAAGAAAACACTCAAACATGTCTGGTTTAAGTAGTCATGTCATTTTGACCAGACAGGTTTTCAAACTGTCACGTATTCAAATGTTGTGTAGCACAAGATCTCCATGAGATCTGCCTGAGACTTGTTGAAGTGATGAGGTTATTGTGTAAGAATCTCCTGACTGGTTCATGACACATTGGAGGCCTCAAATACTGAGGTCTGCCCATAGCTCTGACCCCAATGAGGCCTCCAGAGGGCTGGCCAATCAGAGGGAAATTTGATTCTTGAAGGCAGGAAATGACATCATTGATCATTGTGCTGTGATAGTTGATGTCATAGTTACAACATGATGGAGGATGAAGTAACAGAGACAAACACTTTGACTGCACTTTTTACACTGACCAAAGCCACATGGAGACATCTACACAGTGCTCTTCTTGAAAGGGTTTGTCCTTTAACCTCAGGTTTTTATTAACACTCTTGCTTGTTCTGGTCACATGATATAAAAGTCATCACCAACACTGAATTGTCTGAAATGTATTTTCCTATTTTTCACACATCAGGTCAGCCTGACCTGCAAATCTGGTGAGGTGGTCAGCAGGACAAAGTCCAAGTAAAATCATATGTCAAGTTTTGTGCTTTGAGATTCATGCTGCTTTTCATGAACAGGTGTTTATCAGCTGAGACAGGGCGACACACAAGCCCCTGTCACACATTAACTCCTGACATTTTCAAGATAATTCAGGGACAGTCAGACCCTGACATTTTCCTGAAACACCTCAGATTATGAGACCATCTGTGTGACACTAACAACACCAAACACACTGGTTTGAGGAGACCAGTGTGTGAGTAGGATGAGTGTTCAGTGCAGGTCCTCTGCACGTAAATAATCAGTACGTTTACAGGAAGCAACAGTCAAACAAAGGTCATAGCTCAATTGTTAAGTCACGGGGGGGGGGGGGGGGGGGGGGGGGGGGGGGGGGGGGGTTAGTTTTGTCTGTGTGGAAAAGAAAATCAGACTTCTGGCCAAGAATGTGTCCCTCCGCTTCAATAGGTGGCACTGTCGTATTTAGATAAGCTGCAGCGGTAGCTCTCTGTTTCTTACATACTGTACATGTTAATTACCTTACATGGTGTGTGCTTATTGTATTGGAGTGCAGTGACCCTATTTAACATGGTTATCTACTTCCTCTTCTGGGTAATATTTGCTCAAGCTGGACACCAAGGTGTACTATGACATGCTGAATTCTACAGAGTACAACTGTAGTTCAATCACATTATCTAGGTGAATCAATCGAGCTATGCTCCAGTTGTCTCGGTCAGACTGAACTGTTTGCATGCATCTCAATAATCCAAACTCTGGTACAAAATTACAAAGTATCAAACAAGGGGCAACATCTGGTTTAGAAAAATGAAGCCTATGTGGACGTGCTCAAAGTTTTTGTTCACAAGAATTAGCTTGAGGCTGGCTGCAGAAAGACCAAAAGTCACATACATACCCAAAATGGCTTTTATGGTATTAAAATGCATATTTACAGCCTGGTTTCGAAAAACAGACAGGGTCTGTAACACTGATTTCACTATCGGCACACGCAGTACGAGGGTGAATTTTTTGAACGTGGCAGTTTTGAAGTTATTAGGATTGTTTGATTGTCTAATCAGGGACACAGCTCAGGTCACGTGACCCTCACCACGTTGCTGTTAAAAAAGGAAGCTCAAAGCCAGCATCTTAACCAATGTGGCTGCGTCTGTGGATTGGCTTCATTTCACAGTGTCAGGAACACCCGTGACATCGCAGAGGCTACGTCCATGTTTTATAGTCTATGGTTTCAACAACAGCACTACATGAGTGTTGACATTTACAGTGCCTTGCCTTGTCATTACGACAGTCTACACAACTCCAGCCAAAGGTGATACAACAATCCACTTCAAACAGATAGTTCTCACTGCTTCTTTAGAAATGATAAAGGAATTAAGACATTTCTGTTCTTACTGGATAACAACTAGAGCTGAAACGATTCCTCGAATGATTCGAGGTACTCGATTACAAAAATTACTCGAGCAATTTTCTCTGCCTCGAGGAATCGTTTAAATTTAAAAAAAAAGGTCAAAGAGTGGTATTTCAAATAGAGCTGAGGCCATATTAAGAAAGTTTTCAGACCCATTAAGCTACCTCTTATACAAAATAGCAACTAGCAACAAATCTAGCTTCTTTTCTGGAGTTTGGAGACTAATTGTTCATTCTACGAAACGGGCGCAACATTTGATGAGATGTACAAGGCACAAAAAATGTGTCAATGTGTGTTTACAGATTTTGGAGCTACCGAAATAAGTGCTCTTATTGACATGTTGTATCAGAAAATTCTATTTCTTAAAGAGAAAAATTTTCATTTGAATAATAACTGCTCTTTAACTAAACAAAAATACATTTTATCCGATTACTCGATTAATCGATGGGATTTTCAGTAGAATACTTGAATACTAAAATATTCCATAGCTGCAGCCCTAACAACAACAGGACATTTTTGGGACTGTATTGCATGTATGAAAAGGGATTTTCTTTAATGGGATAAATCAGAGGTAGTAAATTCATTTGCCGTTTTTATTGACAGGAGATTTGGTGCCAGTGGCCGAGTGGTTCAGGCTTGTGCCCCACATACAAAGGCCACAGTCCTCTTTGCACTTCACCGGTTTAACTACTCCACTCCTCACATTGCTATCTGTCTTCAGTTGTCCCATCAATAAAAGCAACATGCCCCCAAAAGATATAAATATTGAAACGAGAACAGAAAGGCTTCCAGCTCTGAAAATCAACACAGGATGAAATAACAAGTGTTGTTTTTTTTAGTGGAATCTCAGACATGTCCACAACAGACCTGCGAGGCAACACCTAGCATCTGTGTGTGATGCTGAGTACAGTGAGAAAAACAGCATCCATCTTGAGGTATGTGTGTGTGAGTGAGTGAGTAAGTGTGTGTGTGTGTGTGAGTGTGTGTGTGAGGAGACGTCTTTGTCTGGAGCACTGCGGGCCAGTAAGAGGAGGGGGAGGAGGAAAGAGGTGGGGCTGGCTGCTGGTGGGGTAATGAGTGAATGTGATCAGGCTTCAGTAGTCTGCAGCCATTAGCTCCATCACATCACCTCCATCCTCAGGAGAGGGGTGGAGGGATGGAGCACACACCCTGTAAGGAGACTTAAAACACGATTCTTAACACTGATAGACATTTTTAGGATGTCTAACTGAAGATAAAATAACAAGAAGCCTGTTTGGTGATCAGATGGAGGAGTCTGCCACCTTCACCTCTCAGAGTACGAGCCTTGTGGCCCAGAATGTTGTTCTCTGTCAAGAGTCCTGGCTGTTTCATTCATCTCTTCTGTATATTTCACAAGACTTACCCTTCTCAACCAAATAATCTTTCTTTTGTTGCGCTAACAGCTGTAGCTTGAAGCTAATAGAGGTATGGGAGAAATGATAAGGGAGCAGTCGTGTGGTGTATTAAAGGCAGCCCAACTTTGGGGATTCTAATGGAGGGAGAAAGATATGTGTTTCTATGTGAAGGCCTGTATTGGATTCAGCAATGTGTAGTTCCTCTGCAGATGAGTAGCTCTCAATATTAACTAAAAATAACTTGGCTACCAGACCTGGAAAAGTTTTTGATAACCAGAGTTTCTGGTGGATAGCCAGAAAGTTTGGGGATGCTTTGCATCTCTGGTAGTAGAAGTGTGAGGAGGCATATTATGCTTTTAAGACTTATTGCATCATAAGGGTTCTTGATCTTTCTTGTACTTTTTTGCACAATTGTTAAAAACATTTTCTTCAACTAACTGGGCTCATCATTAGAGTATTTTGTGAGATTAATAAATATAATTCAAAGAATTTCACTCCCTAGGTTTTCCGTAAATATTGCGATAATATTGTGATCAGGATAATTTGTTCTATGATAATCTTGAGGTGAAATTCTGATATGGTGACTGCTTTAACGTGGATATGAAGAAAATCTGGTTTCTAACCACAAGTATAAAGTGTCTGTACAGGACACATAAACAGGAGTGCACATTAACTTTTCCACATAAGACTGAAGTGATGCTGTTTCTTTGCCCCTGTGAGTGGTCCTGTTTTATTTTACACTGTTAAAGCTGAAGAGGAGCTCTGAGGTTTTTATGAGAAACACAGCAGAGTGGCTCTGTTAGAAGGCAGCAGGTCAGATCACATATAAAACAGAAAGAGAAGGTTCAGGACTCACTGGCGTTGCTGTCGGCCAGTGTGTTGAGGTTTCCTGAGATGTCTCGCCTCCTGAACAGACACACCACCTTCGCCTCCACGTTCCCATTGGCTGTCTGTGGGAGGAAAAGAAGAGGTTAATAAAGGTTTTCCACTGTCCTGTTGGCCTTTTTCCCCATGAGAGTCAATCACAAAGAACCTTTTATTAAATGTTTCATTTCCTCTTGTTCTGATTCTTTGCATTTTATCTGAGCCACAACAAACAGGAGGTAGACTGACTTTAATTATCAGCGGACGCAGGCCGTCTCTGTCTGTTTGTCCAGTCATATTTGTACAGACCTCTTACTAATTTTAATCAACAGTTTATTCAGACAGCACAGTTTGTTTTCTTTTCTGCTCTGTACAGAGGATCATTTCCCTTCCATTACAACACTGCTCTGTGCCGTTCCTCTGTCAATCTATCAGACAGTATAAAGTTGAAGTTTAAAAGATAAAGTTTAATTTCTTGACTTCAAATTTATGGTTTGTTGGAAGTCAAGTCCTGCAGTCCCACCAAAGAAACAAAAACTGAAGTTGTGCTAAATTTCCAATATCATTGAAGTATTTGTGATACAAACTAAATAAGTCTTGTCAGAGCTTTCACTGATGACACCATCTCCAGAAAGCTGGAATAACTCTCTCCAGACTTCATTAGACAAATGTGAGCTTTGAGAGATAATGAGGGATTATATTCTGGCTGGACCGATAGTGATCATAAGGAGAAAGTAGCTCACACACACACAGATACACACACACAAACACACACAGCTACAGGCTGAAGCTGGGACTCCTTCATGCTCTCACTTTCTCTCTCTGTTTCTCTCCATTCATTGTGCTGAGCAGCCATTAGCACTCAGGAGGCTGCAGTCCTCCTGGTGCTCAGCACAAGCCCTTCAAAATAAGAGTGTTACATAAATGAGCTTAATCCTTTGACTGGGAAACAAGCCTGTGTCATATGCTGCTGCTGCTGCTGGTGTTATATAAGAGGCTCCTGTACCAGTGTCCTGTCATTAGAGCGGCCACCGTTCACCCACAGAGGCCAGGAGACACTGTGTGTTTGAGAAACCAGGTGTATGTATGATTTAAACCCAAAGAAAAAATGAAATACTTGAAGCCTCATTGAACCTGCAGGGAGAGGTATGCTTCTTTTGCATAGTTAGGTTGCTCTACTGTTGACGTCATCACTTTCTGTTTAATGCAGCGTACAACACGCAGACAACAAGCAGACAGCTGTGAACTGGCTGCAGGAGATGTTTGTTTACAGGAAGCTGGTGAATATATTTCAAAGTAAAAACCACAGGCAACACCTGACAAACGTCTGGTAGATGGAACATTTGAAGATACTTAATTCAATTAATTTTAGAAAAAGATTAAATAACAGAACCACTGACTACTGAATTAACTTTACTCACTTCTGCCATAGTAGCTGTTGACAAAGTTGATATTAGAAGTCCCGCCCCTTCTTGATCCTGATTGGTTAGTGATCAGGTAGGGACACTGATAAGAGAGGTGGTGCTCCAAAAAGATAAACTATTTTCAACTGGGAGTGTAGCGAAATAAATCAGGTGATGATGAGGCTTTTTGAGCCCTGAACTGAATTAAGCCAGCACAAAGACTTTAGTAAGTCAACAGGGTCACTTTCTTTTTATTCAGGTAACATTTTTGGGCTTGCACATCTTTATTCAGAGAGGATAAGACAGTGGAAAGAGCAGGAAACTGAGAGACAGTGGGATGAAGCCAACCTGTGGACTTCACCAAGCCTTTTAGAGCATTAAATATACAGTACAGTAAGTACCAATAAAGCCACTGTATTTTTCTGTCAGAGCAATAAAAGATGACACACTGACCAGGAGGTCAGAGGAGAGGAAGTAGAGCAAGAGTAACTCACCTTGTTGAGCTCTTCTATTCTGCGGATCATGTACGGATTGCTTGAGGAGTTCTCAAAGTATACATAATCTGAAAAGAAACAAAAGAAAAGAGGAAAAAAAGATTAGACTCACTTTTGATTCACATTTATCAACACTCCTCTAATAATAAACACAAAGTGTGACACACGCTCAGGTCAAACCTCTGGACTGACACCAGCTCAGAGTCACTTTCTGCTCACTCTGTGTGAATGTTTTGGCAGAAGTGGACAGGTTTTGGCTCACCTGACAGGTGGGAACCGTTCAGCTCTAATGTGAAGCCTGTCAGTACAGTAGACAGAAGCTGTTTACAGAGACAGAGCTGCCAGCTCTGTAAATGGACAGGTGTAATGTGAGCTCTACAACAGCTCTAACACGCTGCAGACGGATTTTATGTGATGTGATCGGCTGAATGAAGAAATGAGGTTCAGAGGGTTCACTGCAAAGGGTTAAAGTGTTGCATGTGGCACTACAACACAAATCTTTGATTTCTCTCCACAACAGCAGCTCTCCTGTGACTGTGTCTAATCTTCATCATATTATGCTGTTCTAGATTTTTACTTAGAAGACAGAAACTAGAGCCTGACCGATTAATCGGCCTGACCAATTAATCGGCCTGACCGATTAACCGGCCAAAATGTAGCCGATTATAAAAAAAATTTTCTCCGCAGAGATTCTGTCGCACCTGTTCCTGTGTGTCTGTGTGTTGGGCTGCACACTGCCCGAGTGCCCACCCCCTCCGTCCACCATTATGTAATGTAAGACTATAGAACAGCGTTTTAACGTCGGATTAGTTGCTTTTTTGTGAGATAAACAGAGATAAATGCCATTGTTAATTCACACGTCCACCATTATCTAATGTAAGACTATAATACAGTGTTTTAACGTCGTGTAAGTTGCTCATTGTGTGTTTACATTTTTATTTTTTTTTATATTTACTGTGTTAAAAGTTTGACTTATTTATTTAAGGTGTTTACAGTTTGACTTCTTTATTTATTGTTGTGTTTACAGCTTGTGCTTATTTATCATTTGTTTAAACTACAGTTCTTTTGTTGACAGTTTTATAATTAAAGTTCCGTGATTTCATTTAACAGTGTTCTGTCTCTGTCTTGAATATATGGGTATTATAATAATTGGTGTTCAAATACAGTATATATCCTGTGTATATCGATGAATTCATTATATTTATCGGTCGATATATCGGATATCAGCCGATATATCGGATATCGGCCGGTATATTGGATATCGGCTTTTTTTTGCCCCCAGTATTGGCATCGGCATCGGCCCCAAAAATCCCATATCGGTTGGGCTCTAACAGAAACTTTAAACAGCTTAATTCATGAACAATTCCTGAAGAAGTGCAGCTGTTTAAAAACAAAAAATAAAAAAGTATGGGCTGTTTGTGCAAATAATTTAATTAGAGGTGAAGCAGATTAATTCCATCCAGCTATGTTCAAACCACATGTGATCTGCAGACTTATTGGGGAGTTATCATGGTTTTCAACAAGTTATGGTAAGTTGTGACAATCTTTTGCTGTTTCCTGGAGCACTAAATCCTGATTTAAACAGAAGAAATAAACCCAGTCTGTGTGTGCGTGTGTGAACGTGTGTCAGCTCTGCCCTGCAAGCTTTGAGTGTGTGAGTGAGGGGAGTCAACGCACAAAATGCAGTTTGATAGATTCTAGTTTAATTATGTAAAAACTAGGGCTGCACGATTATCGCAATCGCAATGTCAGCACGCGCAATGACGTAATCGCAAAAGAGGATATCGCAATCGCAATCGCAATGTCAGCACATGCAATTCAGATTTGTCTCCATGATAACCAAGCAAGTCTGTAGACTCATCATGACACAACTTTTTTTATTAAATCACAAGCACAATCGCAATCGCAATATTGTCCACCTAATCGCAAATCGCACCTTTTCCCCAAATCGTGCAGCACTAGTAAAAACAGAAGAACACCTGTATTTTACTGAGGAAACAAAAGACCCTGCACAGTCTGGGCTCAAAAGTTTTCCTTGCCGGCTGTGTTGGTCCTCAGACATAAAGCAACACTCCACAGAAAACACCGCTGTAAAAGAGCGAGGACAATAAAGACAATATAAAATCCCAAAATGAGCACAGAGCGGGAAAACAAGAGCATTAAATGTTATGAAAAACAACAGGCACAGGTACACCTCACCTGACCCAGGACTGCTCTGAGCTGTTTTGATATTCAGAGAAGAAAAGGCCACAAACACCATGTTCACCAGACTTATATCTCCTGTAATATCTGCTGCGTTCTCCCTCCCTGATGTGTGTGTGTTTAGGTCACAGTTTGTCATGAAAAGCTGGTCTGGAGTCTGCAGCTGAAAGGATTTCTGGAAGTCACATTTAAAGGTGAGGATGAGGAGGTCAACAGGCTCAGAGACATCAACCTTCACTTCATAAAAACATCAGATAAACTCAGACCAGAGCTCTACAGACTCAGGGTAAGACGAGTGGATCAGTACCTTCAGTCTGTAACAGGAACACCTGAGGTGAAGCCAGTTGTGTGTGCAGTTTTGGACACGCTTAAATTTGTGTTATTGAAAAGGCATGAAATCATGTAAAAAAACAGCACATGGATAATAGTCAGTTAGCTACACTTCTTGGGTCAAATTACAATCGGGGGAGAATGACACTTGCTCAACAAGGTCAAAGGTCACATGACTCCACCTTTACCTGCTGACTCTAGCTGTTATGCTACAAAAATGTCCATGACTGAGCAGCAAACTAATCATTTTGTCCATAAATATGAGAAAACGGCAAATATGAAAGCCCAGTATTACCTCCTTGTAGGCCTGTCACAATAATCAATAAATCAATTAACCAAACGATAAATTAAAACGTCCTCGGCAAGTTTGTCAGCCTCGATAAACTGACACATGCATGTATGTTTGTTTTCCTCCTCTCTTTCCACCAAAGAGGCTGAATGAGAAGATGGCTCACTACTTCTATCTTTCCTAACATCGGGGTGCATAGGTTCTATAGCGGATTTAGCAGATTTATAGCCGAGTGAGCATCTGTCAAAAATGCGATCTTTGGCATCTTTTGCGACGGGGCTGCTCGCATGTACACACAGAGAGAGCTGAAGCGAGTGTCCTGAGGGGTAAGGAGGAAACACACGCAAATATGAGTGATGGCACAAAAGATACGGTTCTTAAGCTGCCTGCCACAGTGCCAGTGTGGGAATATTTTGTTTTTTATCAGAATGAACAAATTGTGAGCTCATGAACACCAACGAGCTGATATGTCGCATTTGTTTGAAAATAGTGGCGACGAAGAAGAAGAAGAAGAAGGGGAGGTGCAGCAGAGCCTTGTTCTTTGACAATCCGCTCTTACTGAGGCTTTTGGTCTACAAATAGAAATAAAAGCGCCAAATGGTGGGCGCTCAAAGACAGCTACATTGCCAAAGAAATGCAGCCCTTCAATACGGTTGAAAGCCAGAAATGTTAAAAATGTTTGACAGACAGTACGGATTGACTGGGAAAAAGTACATTACAAACAATTCAGGAACTGTATAAACTCCCTTTTATTTAGGCTATAGTTTTTATTGTTGTTTTTTTGAGTTTCGTTTTTTTCTTTAGAGACAGGGTCTATGTTTTATGGTTTTTGATTAGTATTAATTATTTTCATTGACATGTATTTTTTTCTAAAAGAGAGTCCATTTCATTTTCATTGTATTTTTTTCTTTCTTGTTTGTTAAATTTATTATATTTTTTGTTTAATTTATTTTATTTAAAAGATCCTGACCTTTTAATTACAGTTAAATACTCTTAAGAAATTTAAGTTTCGTGCTTTTGATATGGTGTACTCACTTTATCCCATTTATCATAATTACATCAATGAAAAAATGAAAAAAAAAATCAAAATAATATTGACAATAATATCGTTTATCGGCAATAATGTTTTTGAAAATTATCGTCTGGCAAAATTTGTTATCGTGACAGGCCTAGATGCACTTTTTGTTGAAAGGCAGACAGCAGATTCAGCAGCACATGCACAACACAGTAGTCCATGAAGATCGTAACCACAGTACTGTTGTGTGTGACGACAGCATTTCCACCGTAAACTCCGCTTGCTGCAGCTTGCTCTTTAAACAGCAGGGGTGACTGAGGAGTTTTAGAAAAATTCCACTCTGGAGGCCATTTTCAAAAGTTCCTGTTTTCGACCAGCTTAAACGCTGTTGCTGTTGAAACGAGCCCCTGACGCTACATCTGTAAAGATATATCCCATCATCCACCAACATGAGATACATCCTGAAATTAATCCATCTGTTTGCACATTTCTCACTGACTGATTCAAACACTTCTTATTTAAGAGGTTGTTTTACTTTTAAGTGGTTTGTAATTAGTGGATGTTTTTACGACTTCTGGTAAACATGTTCAGATTTTCTGAGTAAGTGCTGCGAGCAGCAGCTGCTGACAGCTTTAATAGAGATTCCAGCCTTTAAACAGCATATTGATGGAACCTGCCAGTCTTTCTCACAGACACAGAGCTTCTGTTGTTCTGTTTGATGCCACTCTGCACAGCTTCACGTCAGGCTCCATCTGGTCCTCCCACGAGCGAGGACACGGAGCCTCAGGAGGACTTCTGATGCTCCACCACGAGCAGAGACGCAGAGCGAGGATTCAGACGGGGAGAGGATTTCTTGCTCTACTTAGCACGGTGATGGGGAGCCCGAGCACAGAGGCATCACCTCCTTGTTCACAGTGAAGGAACACAGCAGCAGAATATTACATAACATAGGCAGAAGCAGCGAGAGGGGATCTGCACTCTCATGTGCCTGACATGACTAATGCTCGCTCCAAAGACACAGGGATGGTGGAGGGGGAGTTTTTATTCTAATCCTGCCTGGTAGGACACATTACAGACTGATCCTGTTCCAGCAGAACTAAGGAGGGGGTGATGGATCAATAACCAAGGAGAAAACACACTTGCCTCAGCTACAGCTCGCATGCCACATAATCACTTTTCCTTTGACGGGTTTTATGTTAATGTACAGATTTAAGTGTTGAAAGACGGCTCTATAAAAAGAGTGTATTCGTGAGTGTGTGTCTATTTTGTGTACTGAGGCAGCTGTGAGTGTTTGTTGTGGACGTACGCGGCTGGAGTGGCGCAGTGTGCTGCTGCTTGAGGGTGAATGAAGAGGAGGAAGCCCTTTGACTAATCTCTGGGGAGGATAATGATCTTACATGCAGACTGAACACGGTGTGCTCGAGGAGGACGGTGATAGAGACGCTCAGATCGACCTGCACCTGGAGTCCTCACTGAGCTCTAAACAGGTTAACAACAAATAATTCATGTCTTAATTATGATTTCTGCATCACACAAACAGATTATTAACCTCGCTGCTGTGTGGGCTACTTAAAAATACATTCATGAGTCATTACATAATCATACGCTCGCTGCTAACTGTGTGATTACATGGGCTGGACTTAGCATTACATGCTAATGTTTTAATAGCTTCATCAATGTGGGATCCTGCTGTGAAAATTCATGCAAACACTCATGATCCAGCAGGCTGGCAAAAAGAGCAACTCTGTCTGAGACACCCAGGAGGTCTGAGCAGACACAGAACAACAGACTGGAGCTTGACTCTTCACTGGGCACCAGACAGGCTCACCGAGGGCCCTGAATGGGGCCAGATCTGTCTCATCCGAACTCTGCTACTGCAAGAACACGATACTGTCATTTCTGGAAATTAATTCAAACAGAGGCACAAGAACCAGCTATCCAGGACTACATGTTGCAAAAATTTAAACGTCAGTGCAATTATACAAAGAATAGGGGTTAAACGGTACACAAAAATGTGTCACGGTTCGGTACATTTTCGGTACAGTATGGAACACGCAAAACCATTTGCTTGTTTAGCATGTTTATTAAACCAAAAACTTGCCATTATACAGCGAGGGGGGGGCGCTTCAAGCTCTGGTTGGTCGTTAGCAGCAGCCATGATGCACAATTCAGACACAAGCTCCTGTGGCTACGGAAGCTCTTTGATATTCATCTTCTGATTGGCTCACCGTGAGACATGATATGCACATGATCTCAAAGCAAGAATCACAGACCACATTCCTCATGACTATTAAAACGCCTTTACTGCTCAGCCAATCATAGACGAGTACTCACGTGAATATTAACGAGCCACGTGCAGCGGCTAACGTAAACTTACTGTACTCGTTCGAATAAAGCACTGTACCAAACCAAACAGCCTTATGGATACATGTTCTGTTACACCCCTAACAAAGAATGGTGAGTTTTAGCTTAAAGTGATACTCCGGGATGGAACCTGCTCCTCTGCCGGTTTCCTCTGCACTCAGGCAGGGCCATATTTTACTTGACCAAAAACACAAATAAACGGACTCCCACCAAAAAAATCTGATATCGGTCTGCATTCACGCTTTATTCAGAGAATTTTCAGCGTGTTACTTTCACACAATAACACCGCTAAATAAGGCTCTAGTTCTCATTGTGTCTCTTCGTCCTGGCAGACTACTTGCGTTTGTTTATATCTGGCACGCCACCCACGGACTGATACACTAAGCGGCGAGCGCCTCGTAGCCAGCTGTGGCTCTGCAGCGGAGGTAGCGCCGTTTTACGACACGATGAGAACTAGAGCCTTATTTAGCGGTGTTTTTGTGTGAAAGTAACGCGCTGAAAATTCTCTAAATGAAGCGTGAATGCAGACCGATAACAGAGTTTTTCAGTGGGAGTCCGTTTATTTGTGTTTTTGGTCAAGTAAAATATGGCCCCGTCTGAGTGCAGAGGAAACCGGCAGAGGAGCAGGGAGGGGGTGTTTGGTGCAAGCGCTCTGGGCTTCTGCTGCACAAAATCACTGCTGTAGAGGTAATTTCTGCCCTAAACCTTGTGATAGTTCCATCCTGGAGTATCACTTTAAGCGATAAACACTGGCAAATAATGTAAAAGTGTTTGGTAAATTTTAGCATAATCTCTTATAATCTTGACTGCTAAGAGAAAGCAGACTGAGAATTTCCTTCAGAAAGTGCTGCTTACACATGTACAGGATCAGAATCATAAAGTCTGAAAGTTCCCCACAGGAGCTTTAAATTACCGTAAAATCTGGAATACATGTTGCACCAGTATATAAGACACAGTCTGAATGTCTGAACTGTGCTCCTGCATGAAGACTGTAATTAAAACATGCATTTTCTGTGCAGATCTGCAGCTCCTTCTGGTACCATCTGTTACCACTACCCTGCCAGCAAGGTACCTACAGGCTCACTGCTCACAAACAACGTGCCAGACTAGCCTATAACCAAACACAGAAGACAATACTCAAAACTGGCAGCACTAGCCTGGGCTTTCTCTCTTTGTGTGAACATGCTTTGAGTGTTGAAGCAACAGCTGGCTTCTTGAGGTGCTCTCTCCTCTGTAAAACACTGTGTCACAGCAGACTACCTTTCAACTGCATCTGTGACAAATATTGGCTTCTGCTTCAACAGTCCCAACAGGAAGGCCCACGCAGAAGGACTCTACCTGCTGTGGATGCAACACACACGCCCACACACACACCCTGTACGTGACGCCACATGGAGCATCATGAGTGTGCAGCCGATTGGTTTCAGAGTAAGTTCACACCAAGAAGAACCACAACACCAGCCGAGGAGGAGATTACAAGAATATGAAACTCCATGTTAGAGGTCAGCCTCAACTGAAAGACTTTACCACTCGAGGGCTCAAACTAGCTGTGACTGTAAGTTAATAGGTTAAATCATTACCATCTTACAACAGTTATATTTGCTGAATAATATACTTGGGTTATGACTTCTTTCCAGACTCTGGTGACTCTGATCAATACATCAACACAATCATCAGATATTTAATCCCCTGATGGCAATAGTCTGTGCTGCAGACCCAAAAACACCAGATGTCAGGACACTGATAAGACTTAATTCTCAATTGAATGCATCATGAGCTCTGCATGATTCATATCAAACATGAAAAACCAAATCCTGAACACTCGATGCAATAATATTCAAAGTTTACGCTGCACGTTTTGTGCTATAACATTCAACCAAATCAGAGTATAGACATACTGCACAGTTCTGTGCATGCAGCTCATTGTGCAGCAGTGTTTCATCAGTATGACCTAGATATTGTACTGATGTATGACCTTATGCAGAGATAAGCATGTCCCACTGTTCAGCCACAGCAGCAGCTGACTCAAAGAAGGAACACCAAGTCCTAACATCAATATCAATGCTCAGAGACAATGTACAGCAGGCATCAGCACAGGAGCACACTCGGTGAAGCTCAGGTACACTCGCGCATATGGAGGGATTAAAAAAAATACACAACTGAGAACCTTTAGCTGTTTGATAAATTAATCCACATTTTCTTATTGAACAGTGAGGTCTGAACTAAGTGTTCTCAAAAAGGAGCAAAAACAAACATGGTTTATATTTTTCAGCATGGTGAACAGTTGCATAAGTAGTGATATGAAGGAGGCTATAATTAAATTAACCAGCTACACCAATGACACTAGGTGACCAGCTCTGGTTCACTGTGACAGTAGTTTCTATTATTAGCTGGATGCAGGGGCCTGTCCAGACTTTTTTAGACCGGGTGGCCAAACCAAGGATCTGTCACATGAAAGTATGGGAGCGAACAAAAATATATCAGGTATGTTTACCATTTCTGTCTACAAAAGTCATATCTACTTTATCATGTAAAAAACGTAGTGTCTACACATAAACCTTTACGTGTGATTCTATAAGAACTGAAAAAAGATGTTCACCCACAACTGCAAAAATTACCTTATGTCAGTCCTGAAAATTTGACAATGAATGTATGTTTAAAAGTTATAGTGTGCAGCTTGAAATAAAGGTGTACTGTAATCCACTTTATACAGCTGAAAAACTTTTGTGAGGCATTTAAAGATGCCTTTACTCCTTATACCGGGATCAATCGACCTGATTTATGCAAATGTTATGAGTTATTTTACGTTCTTATGTACATTCAAATTTCTGTGCCAGTTTACAAATTTAATTTAACCAGTTGATCATGCTGCAATCATTGCAAGGTAGCAAAGAGAGGAGGCGTCTGAGGAGATGAAATGTACCTCTGCCAAGCCAGTGTAGGTAGAGGACGATGGCAGGGCCTGTTACAATTTCTAGGATGTCAGTATCTGCTGTACAGTGATACACAAATTTATGTTGTATATACATAAATTCTAGGCAGAAGTCTTAATCAGGCTTAGATGAAACAATGTTCTCCATTTTATTCAACATGGGAACAAATGTCTTTGCATCTTTTAATAACAGTGAACTTTATCCCTGTAGTAAGTTAAACCATATGCTGTGGTCATATTTATGTCTCATGAATCCATGGGACTGAAATAAAGTAATAAAGCATCCATACAGAAGTGTCATCAGGAAATTACAACAGCATAAAAACTCAGTAAGGTCATATCCCCAGAGTAAATGACATTTGGTCACTGGTTGTGTCAGATTACAATGTGTGGTGTTTTAAAAGATTTGGTATCCCTTTTTAAAAAAGTTTAAAAGTTAAGCAATGAACTAGCACCTATGCTAGTCAGCATTGTGTTTTCCACCTAGACGTTAAAGCCACACCGAAAGTAAGGGGTGCTTTACCTACTTTATGACTTACTCTACGTATTCTATAACATATAATTCAGCTTTTATTTGACATTATATACCATCTATCAACCCTTGCTTGATACTGTTCAGGCTCTGTGGTCGGCAATGTAGTTTAGGGAAGACACTACCCAGTCTGTGAAAGTTGATATTTCCTATGAATCCATACAGTTCGCTGTATAATATTCATGGGGGAGCACTTCAAGCAAACTACACCAGAGTCATAATTAAGCCATAACATTTTTGGGTTTGACATTTGGGTTAACTGAAGTTGCCCTCAGAGTATTATGATATATGTTTTATGATGGTATAGATCTGAAGTTCCTCTGTTGAAGACTGAACGTGCACAGAGGCTAGCATAGAGTTAGCATCAGTTAGCGGCTAGCGGCTTAAGCTAACCAGCTTTGTGGTCACTTTGTGTTCGTTACATACAGACTGAAAACTAACCACGGTTTACTTGCTTGAATGCAGTGCATTAAAATATTCATTATGCAAACATAAATATTTTACATTATTGCTTTAAAATTTCAAAGTTCAATATGAACTTGCAGGCAGTGTTCCGTGGAATACTGTTACCTATTGAGATGTGCTCCTAAGCAGCTCTTTGTACATCTGCGCATGCACAGATCCTCGGCACTTGACACTACGAACATAAATTTAAACTTCCATGATTTTACCAAGTCTCGTGGGAAATGTCTTTCCTACAAAACGTTTTGACATTGTAGTTTCTTTACATTGAAAATGCAGAGAGTATGTGGTGAAGAATCAAGTGACTGACTTATTTGAAATAGATCAATAAGAGACGCTTCTTCCGAAAATTTTGATTCAGATTAGGTAAGACAGAGTCAAACCATGCCCTAATATCAAGACATTAAAAATGAGTACGTATTATTCTTTGTTATAATGATTTTGAACAAAAATGATCATATACGAGGGGCTATGTGAGGATAACACGCTACGGCAGTAAATTTTGATCAAGCAGCACAAATGAACGGAACACCGGTGCACGGTGATCATCAACCGCCTGTGTTCGGTAATGTAGTTTGCTGGAGGAAACTAGTCGGGTTGTCCCGTGAATCTGTTGTTAAAGTTGATGTTTTCCATGCACTTTTACAGCTCTGAGCTCCAATGCATCCGTTATGTAAATACCTGTGCTGGCTGAGAGTCATTACATGGTTAGGTGTTAGGCAACGTTTGGTGTCCCTCTAATAAAGAGTGAATGCACGTACAGCGCTAGCACCCAGCTAGCATTAGTTAGCAGCTAGCCGCTAGCTGTGTGAGCGGCTAACCGCCGAGCTAAAGACACGAACAGTCACGCTGTGTGGGGATCTGAGAAATAAAAAACACTCTTTACCTCCCACTCGGTACATATTAGCCGCCATTCTGTCGTCCCCTGTGGAAAAAGCAGTCCCGGGATATTCCCCGCTCGGGTAAAAAAAGGTCGATGGGGTTTATTTTATTCCTTCATTTATCGCAGACACCCCCGCCGTGAAACAAAGCCGGCTCCGGGCACTACGAGCCGAGCAGGCGGGTAAAAAGTTAAAAGTTTCCGTTAGTAGCAATCCGGAGGTTATCCCCCAAAAATCCAAGTCTTTGTTTTCGGTCGACCTTCCTCTCTTCTTCCTCCCTCTCTCTCTCATTCACTCTAAGCTAGCCTGTATCTTACTCCACTCTTCCTCCCATCCTCCGCTCCCAGCTTCATCCTCCTCTTCTTCACCTCCGCTCAGTTCAGCACACACACACACACACACACTCACACACACGCACACATACACACACTGAACACACACACTCACTGGCCCCCTTCGTTCGTGTGCAAATCGTCATCTTCGGACGTTATCGTTAATTTCCGGGATCTCACAATTAACTTTTCACCTTTCATTTTTAATTCAAAAGACCGTCAGTAATATGTTAAACAAACTAATTTCTTTTAAATTACTAATTCAGTGTGTCCTTTGAACACTTGACAGCAAATACCCACAATTCTAAATGATTCTCAAATCCTATAGTTCACACATAATTCAGTTCACCTTTAATAAACAATAACAATAAACAAAGTACAGAAAGTTGAGTTTTGTCAGATTGAGATATATTTCAAAATAAAAGTCTTGAAGCCTCATTAAAATTGTGATGTAGCCTACAGATTTTATAGTATTTATCAACAGTTTCACAGCCATGTGGATTATAAGTGTGGTTAAGACAGAAAAATACTACTTCTAGCAACCCTCTTTAGGCAAATTAAATCTTAAAATAATTGTAAAAAAAAAGATATCTCTCTTTATGAACAAAAAGAGACTTTACTTCTCTATAATTGTCTCATTATAGTAAACATTGCTATATAAATTCTGTCTTTCAAGTTCAGGAAAAAGCAGTGGGCGAGGAAGTTAAAATGAGAAAAATAAACATGAGCGTTATTATGTCAATAATTTAGTTATAGCCACAAGATCTTTAGTCAAAACCAAGATTTATGTTCAAAATCATGAATGTGAAACAGAAGTTTACTGCTAGTATCACATTTTGATTTGAACAGTTCTGCTGTGTAGTTGGAACAAGATGTTTTTCACATTATTACAACAAACACAATCATGACTGAACTGTAACTGATACCATTATTTTTATAACAATATGCCATGCCATATTTGGGCAGCAGTCAAATAAATTGATCTCTTCTTCCACTTCCTCAAGGGGAATCTCAAACAAACCCAGACCAGGTGGGAATATAATAATTTCTCCAAAAATTGAGTATTAAATAAGACAAATTGAAAGGGTTTTTCAAAACAGAAATGTTGGCATGATAAAAAAAGTATGTTCTTTTATGTTAACCAAATACTTGGCAGCTCTTCTGTGTTACTGGGTCTTGTGTCTGTCATCTTCCTCTTGACAAAGGTCAGGTGAGGTCAATCAAGCATTATAACATCACCCTTTGTAAAACTTTTGGTGGAAGTTTTGGCACTGTGAGCAGGAGCCAAGTCCTGCTGAAAAGTGAAATCTGGCTCTCCATAAAGCTTGTCAGCAGATGAAGTATGACCTGCTCCAAAATGTCCTGGTTCACGTCTGCTTTGACCATGGACCTCAGAAAACACAAGGGACCCACAGCAGTAAATGACACGGCGCCCCAAACCATCACTGAGTGTGGGAACTTTACTCTGGACTTTAAGTAGCTTAAATTCTGAGTCTCTCCACTCTTCCCTCAGATTCTGGGTTCTTAAATCCCAAATGTAATGTAAAATGACTTTCTTTTCTTTTTCTACTTTTGGACTACAGAGTAGTTGTCCAGTTCTTTTTCTACTTCGCCCAGGTAGGTGACATAGTCTCTTGTTCAGGAGTCATATCATTTCTTGATCCGACCGTCGGTCCATACTGGCTCTTGATGCTCTAACTCCAGCCTCGTTCCACTCCTTGTGAAGTTCTTGAGTGGGTTTTGGGGTTATCCTTGCTTTTTGAGCATCTTTTTCTACCATCATTTGTTCTTACACTCCTCCTTCCAGTGATCTGCTTGGATCCAGCTTCTTCAGCAGTAACCGTTTGTGTCTTACCCTCCTCTTTTCCATAAAGTGTGAAAAACTTGTCACGGGAGCTTTGAAAAATTTGTTCTGCATTTTACCGTTTTACTAAGTGATTCCATTGTCCCTGCAATAAACCCATTTTATCCACTCTTTAACTTTTTTTTTTGCTGTATTTGTGGTCATTAATATTTATTACTGTCCTAACAGTATTTAAGTTCACATTTAACTTTTTAAGATTGTGTTAAAACATTTATTTTATGTTTATAGGGACTTTAAAACTAGTTATTGTGTAAAAAATGTCTTCTGCCATTTCCTGGGATTTTATAACCATCTACTCACCTTTCTCCTGTACAGAAACAATCATTGAAAGAGTTTCCTGGGATGAACTTACTTTCAGTCTGGGACATTTTGGTCTGGGACATCACACAGCAGTGTTTCTTGGAGCAGCACTGCCCACTAGTGACACTTAACACACATTACAATGAGCAGTCTTCAGTTCTTTATTGGGAGGTTAATACATCACAGTAGTCCCAATATTCTCTTAAATACATAAAATGGTATTAAAGTAATCATTTTCAGGAGTACTGATTACAAACAGTTAATTACTCAGAAATGCAAAGAGATGATTTCATTGGAAGAATCTGTCACAGTTTGTTTAATGCAAACATTAATGTTTAAACAGCTTCAGTATTAGCTGAGATGTCGAGGAAACACTGGTTAAAGGGTTAATTAAGATATTTTAAAACCTGGGCTCTATCTTTACTCACTGTTAGGGTCTGAATGACTTATAAGAATAAGAACTTTTGGTTTAGAGGAGATGTTTATCTATTCAAAGCAACCATGCACTATATGTAAATACTGTGATAGTTTAAATAGTGAATATTCTCATTTAAAACAACACAAATCAAAGAGGGAAAGGTAAACAAGCAATTCCCACAGTTCAATCTGATGTTAGGGACAAAACAAGAACATTCAGTGAACACACTTTGATCCATCATGATTATTTCGAAGACGTTACAGCGTGTCCAGGATGAGGAAATCCTCTGCAATAATCTAAAACTTTTTGTCACTATCAGTTATTCAGACCCCAAATGATAGAGATTAAGGACCAGATTTAAAAATGTCAGAACTACCCTTTAAAATAAAACAAACAAGTTAAAACGTTATAACACCTGTGAAGGCTCGATGGCAAGCACCATGATGCGGCTCTTTAGTAAGTTTGATTACGAAAACACAAAAATGTTCACAAACAGTCTCTGCAGAAGTCATGTTCTGTACCAGCAAACACATACCACCATTTCTTCTTCTTCTTCTGCTCCTCCTCTTCACCTCGTGTCGGACAGAACCAGAGAGATCCTGAATCACAGTGTCCAGTTTCACACCAGGATTTCAAAGGAGTGTGAGATGATTCCTCCACATGTGGTCAACACATCACAGCGGTGCAGCTCAGACTCTCTCCTCAGGCTGTGGAAACACGCCCTCTCTCAGGTCAGGTCAGGTTAGGTCTGATCTACCTCCTTTTTATCCACTCACAGGCTCTGGGGAGCTGGTCGAGGTGGATGACAGGGAGGTCAGCCTCTCCCTGCTGTCCCCCACACCTCCTCCCCCTATCACCCTCCACTGGAGGATGCAGGTGTCCTTCCCCCCCATGGAGAGCAGGTGGGAGTCACTGTGGGTGAAGCAGACGTTGGTGACGTGGCTGCCGTGACCCTCGTACTTGTGGCTCGGGGCCTGGAGAGCAAAGAGAGTGTTCATAAAGTAAGAGCAGAGTTAGAGTAAACTATCCTTGCTCAGGATTCAGGGTAGTGTTTCTGAGATGATGCATTTTGCTGCGTCCGAGACCATTTCTGGTTCAAACTGAGTTTTGATGCACCATCCTGTGATGTGGAGAGAGACAGAGAGGTTACCTACCTTAGGTTTAGGACAGGGATACTGGAAGAGATGAACTTTACAGAAGTCATCAGCCACAGCCACCATCCTCTCACTGTGAGAGCGACACAGGGCATTGATGTCTGTGCCATCTGAGCCCTCCAACCACACACCTGAGACACAGAGACACCGTCACACACCTGATTTTACACAGAACAGAACCATATGTACTATATGACCTTTTTTACCCATGACATGGAAGCCAAGCACGCAGGTATAAGACGCCCACTCTCTGTCTTTACTCTCAAATCGATTCCTCAGCAGTTTACAGCCTCCTGCAATGTCCCCTGGTGCACAAAACACACACAAACACACCCATTCAGAATGGTCAGCAAACAGGTAACAGTGTGTCGATGACATATGATCATTTTCTAATGTTCTCTTACAGTAGAGGATCTCGTAGTCTCCTGAATTGGACATGATATATTTCCCGTCTTTGGACCAGTCCAAGTGAGTGATGAAGCTGGAGTGACCCTGATTGGACAAGAAGCAGAGACAGACTCAGGACAGGAATATAAGATTATTCTACATATTTTTTTAATGTAAACAGGCTCCAGGTGATCCATATCTTTACCTTTGTTTTCAGATTGCTGTATTGAGCTTGCTCCTAACTTTTATGACTTTAGACTAAGTAAAAGATTAGATTTTAAAAAGGGTTTACTTCCCAAGTTTTTTTCAGGCGGGTACACACTACAGGATAATCAGGTTGATTTTTTACACGATCTCCTCCTTACGATCAAACCCAGCAAAGGCCCGATTGTCTGATGACATCATATGTGATTTTCCTGTGGTGTTGGGTGTGTTAAGAGTGATTTCTTCAGGTCAGAGTCGCTTGGAAGACCTCCGATTCAGAAATTGTTGAAAATGAGCATGTTTAATATTTGCGACTTAAAATCCTGTAGTGTGTGGGGCGCTCTGAAAGGAGCTGAGCAGGTACAGAGTGTAATGTCACACGTACCAGAGCAAAGCCAATCAAGACGCAAGCTGACTTAGCTGACTGACCGAAGAGGAAGTAAGAAATCTATCTGTGATACTTAAAACAACTTTACTCACCAACAACTTGCATTGTTATTCATACAGCTTATATCACCACCATCTCCACAAACTTTTCCATAATCCTTTTTTTTTTTTTTTTTTTTTTCTTTTAATTCTAGAGTTCGAAAACAAACACTTTTACTTTTTCCTGTACGTCCATCATGTTTGTTTACACCGAAGTCACGTTTTGCTGTGCGAGATTTGTAATATTGAGTGTACCTGGCTGCCCTTTCCACAACGAAGTTAATGTATTATTTCTGATTGTGTTTTCCGTCGTGGAGCCTTTTTTGTTTCCGACCGGAAGGTGTGCTGTCAGGAAGCATTTAAGCGACGCACTCCTGTGTTGTTGTTCGAGCTTCTTCCTTGGAACAGCATGGTATGTTACAGTGTCTCCCATTTACTTTTATTCATTCATTCCTTCATTCGTTCTTTGAAGTTTGGCCGGTTGTTTATTATTTGTTTCCTTTGGTGGCATGTATACGCTCCCACCAGAGATTCTCGATGTTGCCTCAGAGTTATTAGCACCCCTGGTCGGCAGAGTGAGGTATGTGTGTTGTTTGTTTATTTGTTGGAATTGGTGTCAGTAATGTTTGTGATGCATTTTGTACGGGTAATGAAATGTGCATTTTAACTATAGCTGAGTTTCTAATGGACTTTGTGTGTTTCAAGTAAATGAATTTATGCAACGGAGTATTTTATATTTTTGTAACTGAGCGATTTTAAAAGTTGTAATGAAATTCTCTTGTTGTATCTATCCAGTTTCACAGTGCCGATTAAATAAAGGAAAGTTGCACCTGTCGAGTTCTCCTGCTTTGTTTGAGTGGCCGGGGTCAGCTACATTGAGCGTGAAGAAGCTGAAGCTCTGCTGAAAAATCTGTTAATTTGTGGTGTCCTCAGAGTGCAGACCACACACTATAAGATCAGGGGAGAGAAATCTTGTGCGATCTGTCTTTTATTATCACCAAGTGTGTGCTCTCTAAATGTGTGAAGTTTTGGAGAATCCTGTAATGTGTACCAGCCTTAAGACGGGTGTAGGAAATATGCCAAACAAAGGTAGAACATACATACGTTTGACAGGCATAGGACAGATTTGAGAAGAATAAAGGACAGGTGAAAACAAGTATAAGGACTGATGTAGTACAGTAGAAGACAGGTGTAAAAAGAAAAAGTCGATATGTATTTGTCGTCGTACTCACATTACACTTCCCGAAGCGAGTGTACCTGCGTCCGCTCTCCGTCACAGTGTAGATGTAGATGAAGTTGTCATGAGAGCCCACGGCGAGGAAGCTGCCGTCTGAAACACAAACAGAGCAACACGCTGACATCAGAGGGGAAGTCCATAAACTCATGTACACACAGTCACTGTGCTTGTTTCATAGACCGCAATCCTCCTCATGACTATAAATCCTAAACACTGACCAGGTGAGTATCTCATGACGGACAGCTGCTCGTTGCCATCAGTGGACTCAGAGACCACCTCTTTGGTCAGCAGGTCCAGCACCACCCACCTGACACACAGACACACAGGTAGAGTTAGATATCAGACTCTTTTAGAGGTAACAACATGTTTCTGGATATATTGTTTGTTCATGAGCTGGTCGTACTGTAACATTTCTGTGACTTTGGTCTGTGTTACCTTCCTGTGTTGAGTCCGACTGAAACCACAGAACCATTTGGACAGAAACCAGCACACAGACCGTACTCCTGATAGACACACAGAGAAAAACAGTCAGAGTGTTTTATTATGTCATGAATAACGCCATGACGTGTCTATAAGCTGTTTTTATTCAGAGTATGAGGGATTGAGGGTTTTTACCTCCAGACTGATGCTCCAGTCCAGTTTGTGCTCCTCTGTGTTCCACAGACACACCTGTCTGTCATGGCCACAGGTGAGGAAGAGGTTCTGAGAGGGGTGTGTAGCCAGACCCCACATCTCATCCACATGACCCTAAAACACACACACACACACACACACACACACACACACACACACACACACACACACACACACACACACACACACACACACACACACACACACACACAGTTTAACATAAACAGCTGTAAAAACTGGTGTCATTTCTCACAGATAGAAAAGGAGTTTGGAGCTTTAATCCAGAAATACTTTGAGGTAGAAATAAAGATGTTTAATTTTATTCTCCTCTACCTGCACAATGGCCACGAACCCGTCTGAGAAGGTTCCTCTAAGAACGGCGTTCCGGGTTGTACCAACTAATAGCTCCTCCCCGTCTACGTCTGCGATGGTACGCACCGCCCCGTACCTCTCTGGGATCTGAACAAATTATCACAAACATTCAAAAAGAGTTTCCAACATAAACTAGGATCTGATATTACACACACCACATCTCACACACACACACAGAGCTGCCGTTCACCTCACACTCTCTCTCTGGAGCCAGGTCGGCGCTCCAGCGGATAATCTTTCGGTCTTTGCCTCCTCCACTGAGCAGAGCGCCGCCCTGCAGGGTGCAGAGAGTAAACACGCTGCCTTCATGGGCTCGAGTCTGACGCATGATCTGAAATGTCTCTGCAGGACGAAAGCAGGAAGATTTCATCAGTGTACAGAGTACGTCTAAATGAATCATTAATGAAAAGAGAATCATAAAATGACATGTTAGTTTTTTTCATTTGACAAACACGAAAGAGTTGAGCCTCACTGTGCCCACAAAAGTTAACCTTTTTATTTCTGTTTCATCTGATTCAGGTTCATATTCTGACCTTTGGCTCCTTTCCCGAGTGTTTTAATGTCTGCGGCTGATTTTCCCCACGTCAGGATGTTTCCTTCAGAGTCTCCAGTCAGAACGTCTCCGGTCAGGCTGAACACAAAACACTGGATAAACTTTGGCTTCTTGTATTTCTGGAAAGAAAAAAAAAGATCGTTTTTAAGCAATACAGTTTGTCTTCAATGTTGTTTATTCACCTGAGACTTTGCAGAGATTCACTAGAAGTATAAATGAGGAAACAGTAGTGACTTGTGTTTGTAGAAAACTGATGAAAGATTTCTTCCTATCAGGATGAATGAGCTTCAAATGTGTCTTACTCCAAAGATGCCCTGTTTCTTGGTGAACTGTCCGTTGTTGAGCGTCCAGAAGTAGACGTGAGATTTCCCACAGGTGATGATGTTGGAGCTGTCGCTGGGGTTGAACTCCACCTCGAAGACGGCCTCGTTCGTGCTCTAAAATACAAAAACACACAAACAAAAACAGCCTCATCAGTTTCCAAAACACTGTTTGTAGGACTTTCTGGGGCTGGAAATGAGAATTTGTTTCTGAATGTTTACCAGGAAACTTGTCCAGACTACTATGATTTTTGTTTATGCTTGCTGCAACCAGACACAAACACACACGTACAAATAGCCTCAGTGTGAGCGTGTGTGTGTGTGTGTGTGTGTGTGTGTGTGTGTGTGTACAGAGAGTAGAGTGAGCATCATTCTTGCACAGAAAGCTCATTCATGGCTGAGCTATAAAGGCTACATATGGACTCTTCCACTGTAGGAGGGAGGGGGTAATTAACATGTTCCCATTTTGTGTGTGTGTGTGTGTGTGTGTGTGTGTGTGTGTGTGTGTGTGTGTGTGTGTGTGTGTGTGTGTGTGTGTGTGTGTGTGAAAGAGTCAAACCCTCCATAACTGAAGCAGTTCCAAAAACTAAACCTTGAGTTCAGCACGTTTCAGCACAAAGCCATCACACACCGTTACATACATTTTCAAAGTTTGTGTGTGTGTGTTCCCTTTGCTCCATTACAGAACACACACATCACACACACACACACACACACACACACACACACACACACACACACACACACACACACACACACACACACACACACATGTTCAGTGCGTAGAGTATTTACTCTGTAGCCATGGCAGCAGAGCAGAAACAGCTCTAAGGGAAGTAGTTTTTGGGATAAAGCCCATAGAAGCAGAAACTCAGCCACTATTTTTTCACCGACTTCCTCTCTACCGACAGAAAACTGTGGTAGGAGAACACACTTCCACACACACACACACACACACACACACTGAATGTGTGTAAGTGTGTTTACTGTGTTCCTCATATTTGTGCTTCTGCTTCAGGGTAATAATAACGCTTCATGAAATGTTGCATAAAGGTTGTTTTTAAAACTATAAGTTCAAGAGCAGAATTGCTGTTCCATTATAATCCTACTTTATAAAAGGAAACTCACTTTAACACCAACTTTAGATCAACATGTCAAAAACAAGAACAAATATTCAAATATAATGAAAACAAATACAACAAGGCACAAAGCAAAGACATAAAAACGTGTTCAGACGTGTAAAAGCCTCCTCTTATGAGCAGACAGTCATGTTTGCAAACTTGTTTCAGCTTAATCTGTCTGGTTTAGTGGTTAAAAAGGTTTGTTTGTCTACTTTGGGTCTTTTCTCCAAGAGGTGGAGTAGAAGTATCCCACAATCCACCAAGAGGAGGTGGGAAATGAAAATGAAGGACATGTGGGGTGACTTGCTCAGCTTGTAGCACCACGACCCGGGTGAGGGGAAGAAGATGAATTGGTTTCAAATCAAGCTGTGCAAGAAACGGAACAATGTGCAGAGGAAAGGAGGCCATGCAAGGAGAATGTGCTCTTGTGTGCATGTTCTTATTCATTAGATCTGTTATAGGAAAAGCTTGTTTAAAGGTCCCATATTATACAAAAATCATTTTATTAAGTCTTTAAGTGAAATTTGTGGGTCTTTGGCTTTCCTCCCTGCCCACAAAATGTGATATTTAATGACAAAACCTGTACTTAGTAGTGCTTGTGAATGTAAAATCCTGACCTAAAACGAGCTGCTTGGATTTTGGGGATTTGCCGACGTCAGCGATTCCCTCTTTTGACCAATCAGGAGCAAGTCTGACGTGATTGGTCCACTGGAGCAGATACCCCGAACCTCCTCCTCGAGCCATCACTGCTTTGTTTTTGGCTGTAAACAGCCACATAGTTCCATGCACAAGCTTTCCATCTCAAAAGAAGACAAGACTAAGTGTCTAGAGTTCATTTATCAAGGAAATGTGCCAGCTACACTCAGTAAAACTGTGCATGTGTGTGTGGGACAGTACAACAGAGGGCTAGCCAATAGACTGGTCCTGAATCCAGGCGCATTACCAACCATCCACCAACAAACCTCAGACCCTGGAAATGTGAGTATTTTGAATGCTGTGTGCTGTGGAGCAGATGCAAGAGCTTTTCCTCAGTGTCCCCCCTGTCTCTGTGTTAGCTTCAGGATGCTAACTTTAGCTGCAGTTAGCCTGTTGCTTTAGCCTGTAATGTTACGGTAAACCACTTGCAGGACTGGAGTATAACACGTTATATTAACAGGTTGTTGTTTACCTTAACCTCTGCTGTCTTGGTCCCTTTGTTACAGTCCCACACTGACAGCATGTGTTCATTAGAGTCATCGATCACACACAGAGATGCTCCACTGTCCTAAAAACAACATACACAGATTGAAACACACCATTAATTTACAATTTACACCAGGTTTCACATTTCAACTCATAAACTGAACTGGGTATGCAAATTATTTTTTTTATCTAATTGATTTGAATAAGTGGTTAAATATCAGTAGTTACGGGTCCCTGGTTTGCTGCCATCCTGTGCTCAGAGGATACAGTCATCACTAGTGTTTGATTCAGAGAATGCTATCCCTCTCCCTGTCCATTCAAAATAAAAGCCGAAAGATGTTTAAAAAAAACTCTAATGATATAACCTGGATTTACTTACAGCAAAGGAAAATGCGACTGATCCTACTCCTCTCTGGAAGGTTCCCAGACCAATCTGTTGCAGGGTGACCAGTGTGGTCGAGTCCCAGATATGAACACAGGGCTGCAGAGGCTGAAACACACACACACATATATATATATATATATATATATACACACACACTCTAAGTTACAGCAGATATACACACCACATATTGTCATTCTGAGCCAACATATGAAGTCAAATGTCTGTCACCTTTCCATCTTTATCCACGCCTGCTGTCTGTCCGGACGCCACCCTCACTTTGTCAGGATGAAGAGTCAGACTGCAGGAGGAACAGAAATGTCAGAAATTATGAAGTAAAGTGTTTCCTGCATCTTCAGCTGTTTCCATCCTAAGCTAACTCAAGGGGTGGACATTTGTATGAACACAGCAGAGTGTGTTGTCACTATCTACCTCCACATGCCTTCAGGTGTTTTTTAAAAATTCACCTTTGTGGAGTCCTAGGAGCTCCCAAGAAACTCAGGAAGTCGGGAAAAACTCAGACAGTTTGCGTATTTTATTAAAGGTGTAAACATAGTTAGTGAGTAATGTTCGAATGTTTGTTACATCTTCAGATTGCACCAACAAACTGTCCGCGTGCTCCTGTGAGGTTTTCCAGTTTCCTCGCCTGAGATCACGAAGACAAATCACCTCTTAAAAAATTACATATTAATATTAGATATGCTCTGTGGATGATTTGGCCTCAAGGACAGCACAGACTGTGGAAACTGCAGAAAATTCAGTCACATATTTTATATAAACTCTATTTTTAGAGCTGAAGAATGGAACAAATGTGTTTTCTGTTCCACTCTTATTGCTTTTATTTTTTACGTACATGACAGGGTCCTTACATATCCCCGTTCCCATATACTCGTGCCAAAACCACACAAGTCATATAGCTGTCTTCGTCTGTGCTCCAGAAACCATCATTTTAAAGTCCTTTAATAAAATTCAGCCTGTTTGACCTTTCAGTGCTTTAAATGAGACGTTAGTTTGAAGATGGGTCCATCTCTAACTCTCTCTGCTTAAAGTCACGTCTGTCAGCAAACTTCCAAAAACACATCTCATGTTGGGTTAGGTTGTTTCTTATTGAGCGCTCAGCATCAGTTCGTATTAAAAGTGATTTTTAATTACCAGATATTAAATTTCTTTCAGGGTCACTGGAGGTCATTTTAAGTGTTTCTGAGCTCAGCTGACAGCAGACAAGAAGCAAGAGGAAAGTCCCGATCAGACGTCTAATCACACCCTCTCTGTCAGTGAATATATCCGTTCAGGTTTGTGGTTCAGGTGGCTGACAGGCAGGTGGTGACATGTTAGCGAGCACACACCCGCCCGAGCTGCCACATAAAGACCTGATCGAGTTCATTTCAAGGTGAAACCAAAAATAACTTCATCAGCTCCTGGCGTGTCTGAGGACTCAGACGTTAACCAGTTTTTAATCTACCTCCAAGGGCACAGGTGAGAGGAAGCTGACTGCAGAGATGCTCTACAGCAGGGATGTCCAACTCGTGCCATGGAGGGCCAAGAGGCTGCAGGTTTTCTTTCCAACCAGAAACTCCACCAGCTGATTCCACTGATTAGCCCTTGCTCTCTGGTTGAAGGTGAGGTAATCAGTGGAATCAGCTGGTGGAGTTTCTGGTTGGAAAGAAAACCTGCAGCCTCTTGGCCCTCCATGGCACGAATTGGACATCCCTGCTCTACAGGAAGTAAACGTTCCCTCCACAAAGATCGTCTTTTCTTTGATCAGCGTGAGCCAGTGATGTTAGCTGCTATTGTAGACAGAAATAAAAACACTGTGGCTGCTTCACCAATCAGACACCTCCAGCTTGCAGGCCTTGTCCTCCAAAAAAGTTCCTGGACCCTTGAAAAGTGCTAATCCCCAGGCAGGGGCATTTTTGATTCAGAGGTAAATCTATCTCCAGAACTAAATGTAGATCCTAGTTGTAGCACTCGGAAAACACATAGCTCTGCAAAAGTTCCCTGGCCTCACCCTGAAAGTTCTTAGATCTTTGAAAGTACTACAGCCAGAGGAGGACCTTTTTAGGGAGGATATTAACTACCCAGGAGCTCAATTTAGATCCTTGTTCCTGTTTTAGAAGCACAGAGTACATTAAAAAAGTTCCTTGTCAGGTTCTGTTCAGTATTCTTTTGTTAAGTTCTTGGAGAAATGTCTTAAAAAAAAATGTCAGACTTCTCACTTGGAGATATACCTGTACATTGTTCATGATGTCTTTCAAAGTCTGCACAATAAATACATTTATAATAAAAAAAAAAAGTTCCTTGTTCCTGGAGAAAGTTCCTGTAGTCAAAACAGCACAGATAAAAACACTGTGAGCACTCTACCAATCAGAAAAGTTCAGCATTTTAGGTCTTGCCCCCAAAAGTCCAGGAACTTTGGAAAGTACCACCCCCTATGTGAGGCTGTTTTAGGTGGAGATTACCTACCCAGGAACAAAATTTAGACCCTGGTTCTTGCTGCCGAAGCACAGAATTTATCAGAAAGTCTCTAGTTCCTCGCCAAGGTTACTGAACTTAAAACCGCAGTCTTCCCCACTATCAGGACCTTTTCAGAGGGAGCATTAACCACCCAGGAACTAAATCTAAACCCTTCTGTTTAAAAGTGCCTTAAAATTTGAGTTTAATCTAAAGTGACATTCTGTTTTTGGTGATGGAATTTAGTCTGAGTGAGTTTTCTTCTGAAGGAATCTAAAGAAACCTGGGTTGATTTCAGATTGATTCATGGTTTCACTGCACCTTTATCTCTAAAACAACAGACCAATCAAAACTTTTGTACTGACCAGCGGACACAGTCAGTGTGTTTGCGGTAGTGTCGCTGTGTCCGGTTGTTGACGTGGTAAAGAACGACCACACAGGCGATGAAGTACACTGCCTCTCCTGTCGGCAGGAAGTACAGGTTAGCCCGGCAGTCCCGCCCCCGGTAACCATACCTGAGTCACAGAGTCAAGGCGAAAAACTGGAACACTTGTAATATACACAGGTGTTATTTAAACATCTGGCAGAGCCAACAGTTACTGAAACATCAGATGAATAAAACAGATCATCTCTATCTTTGGCGGCGAGGCGTCAGACCAGGAAACAGTGAACTCAGCTCGCTCTGAATGTAACACGGCTCTCATAAAAATGAAAATGAAGCTCGAGGAGGATACACCCAGTCCAGCTCCAGCCGGTCTGAGGGCGGCTCCATCTTCAGGTCTTCATAGTTCTGGATGTTGGAGGGGATGTACATGGTGATGGGCCGGCCCCGGATGAACATTTTGATCGACTGTCCTGGAAACAAACAGCAGAGGAGCTGTGATGAAACATTTTCTTCATCAGAGTATACTGAAACATCCTCCTGGGCTCGGTCTGCGTGTTTGACTTGTTAAGTTTTAAAAGGACATAAATAGAGCTGAAAGTGAATGAACAGCAGACCTACCTTGGCTTTTGGCTCCTCGTCTGGACCCGGGAGAACCTGTGAGGGTGAAAACACGAGGTTAGCAGACAGATAAAAACTCTGACTCACAGCTGACCCGACGCTGACCTGAGGGATCCCAGAGGATCTATAACCCGTTTATACGACTCAAATCTACGAGCTTTGAGTTTCAGGCTGAGTTAGATTTTCCTCCAGCCCAGCTCTGAGAGCTTGGCGACCGGTTTGACTATTTACGAGGCCTAGCAGGATGGAGGTTCAGCTATCTGTTGTTATGATCTTGTAAGTGGTGAAAATCCATGGAGACTTGAACCCCTTTCTAGGAACGACAGAGTCATGGGATGGTGAGAAGCAGAACGAAAGGACACACATCACACAGCTTAACTGTTTCACTGAGCTACTGGAGGATGAGGAGAGTGATCTGATCACTATATGAGGAAAAACCTGTCTATAAAGTGTCATTGACTAAGGAAGAGAAATGATCGGTGGAAGCAAAAAGGATGAAACAAAAAAAGAGACACACAGTTGTTTCCATCCAGCTGTTTTCTGTCCACTGCTCATTCAGGAAGTTTTACAGTTGTTAGCTTCTTCCTGAGGTGGTCGAAGACTAGATTAGATACCTTTCATGTGGTTTCAGAGTCAAACCATCAGTCTTTATAAACTGGCTTTCGATGAAACATAGAGAGCTGAATCATCTACAAAGAGTTAGTAGAGCCAAAATTTTGTGGTCCAAACTCTGGACTCTCTCATTGATCTGACTCTTCTTTGAGCTCCTGTCCAATATTTTAGCAAAAGACAAAATCTTTGCATCTCCAAACTATGTTTAACTTTGTGCCACAGACTGTAAAACTACCGACACAGTTTGACCATGAGCTCTTTAAAGCAGCATCTGACATTTTAGTAGCTTCCCCGCCAGGAGTGACCACATTATGACAACAGGATGGACACATGTTGGTACATTTAATTCTGGTTGTTAGGTTTCACATGGTTGGCTGGGCCCAGCAGGTCTCCCTGGTCTGACTCCTCCCTTCCTGCTCTGTGTCACTCTTAAATGGACCATAAGTTAAGAAGAAGACTGAAATTAGAGATTAAGACTCTAAACATGCTAAGGGAACAGCTGAGAGAAGGAGGACGATTTTCTCACAGATCGACAAGTCGCCCCCTGCTGGACGTTAAAAAGAATGCTTGTTTATGAAACTTCTGCTCTGACTTGACTTTCTACACCAGAAGTCTCAGAAAACTTCTACAGTTTGCCCTCCTGCATGTAAAACTCTGTACATTTGATTCCATGTTTAATTTCTGAATTCAAAGATCTTGAAACACCCTTTTGCTCACCCTTCCTGTTGATGAAGCCATAGTGGCCCTGGAGGACAAGAAGCTCATTTAATGCTGATAATATTAATGCATGCGTCTATTTGTCAAGTATTTGTCATCAAAGTCTTCAATCAGTACAAACTCTTAACACACAACAACATCTCCTCTATTTTTCATCCTTTTTTAAAGGGCATGTTTTATCAGTTCTGTGCTTCTGCAGAAACATAGTGGTGCAAGATGCAATGCCCTCCCTAGGTTGATACAAGAATGCACACTCACACCCCTTTTAGCTGCTGGAAAGTTCACTCTTTATGGGTCTTGGTTGAAATTCTGGTGTGGAAACACAAAGTACTGACACCTGTGGGCTGAAGACTCTCAGGTCTGCACAAGCTGAGCTCTGAAACACATCATCAACATCCAGGAGAAGCTTTCAGTCTGAGTCCTTTCTCTGAATAGAAGGTTCAGTTATCATCCTCCTCTGCTCACTTTTTTTATTCCCACCTCACACTGAAGTATGAGGACCAGTTTCTGTTAAATGAGTCCAGATGGCGATCACTTCACCACACACACCAAAAAGCAGCTCTCCATACATCACACTGATGACTGTAATAACTCCACATGAAGCTGTAATTTAAGCTCTGCCCAAAGGTCAGACATCCACCATCTCCTGGATCAAACAAAGTCTGACACTGAGGGCTCTGAATCTGTTTCAACAAACAACAAATTGAGGACCATGAGTCCTCTGAGCTGATATTTTAAAGTCAGAGCTTTTGTCCTTCGACCCATAAATATCTTCAGACTCATCCCACACACAACTATCACTCAGACAAACAAAAACTGTGAGGACAGGACCCGAGTGAAAATGACAGAGAGCAGGAAAAATGTTTTTCTGGCAGCCTCCTCTGCAGAGCCCATCATCCATCAACCCGTCAGGAGAGCTGGAGAGGAGCGCGCGCTCGGCTAACCACAGAGCACGTGACTCCAGGAGACAGTGAACAGACTGTCCCTGCAGAGCCCGACTGCACGTGAAGAAGAGAGGAGAGGGGAGACGTTTGATGTACCTCCAAAACACCGATCCAACACCGTGACGACACATCACATTGATGTTTAAGTCTGGCCTTAAAAATGGTGATGTAAAAGAGACTGATACTGAAGGACTCATGACACAGTTAACATGCCTGTTGATGGCTCAGATGCACGAATAAAAATGTCAAAAATAACCTCCTTCACCATCTTTAAACACACTGCACAGATTGCACTAACTCACATAATGAGAAAAATTACCAGGATTGTGTCATAATAAAAAAAATCTTGTCAGCCTTTTTTTATAAACTCTGCTCAGAGACTCCACAGACCCTGATTGTGCAGGATCGGGTTTTCTAGGGGTGTTTCAGTTTCCATTTGAGATCCAAGCTGCGTCATTTACGAGTGTTTCAGGACGTCTGACTGCATGGAGAACAATCCACATGGAGAGTAGCTGGATGTGAACTCTCTTAACACAATATCTGATCCCATCAGCAGACAGATCAGTGATTCTCCTTCATTCCTCTCTTTAAACTTGTACGTGCAGCTGCCTTTCCTCATCATAAGGTGAACTTGCTTCGTCTTTCTGTCCTCAGAGTGTCTTGAAATGAAGAGTTTTAAGTTCTCGGCTCCAGCAGACTGGACCCTGCAGAAGGGTTTTGGTCTGTGCTGGTCTCTCTAAATGTTTTTAGATCAGTGATACATCAGCTTCAAGATGCTCTGACTGATGACTGTCCTGTGATCCAGAATACGCTGACATGTTTTTTAACTGTTGTTTGTCTGCTAGTCTCAGCTCTCGTATAATTGAATTAATATTTATCTAACTGGTTGAAATAAAAATAAATAAATTCAATGTCATTGCTTAAATCCAGATCCATTCTTTCTTCCCAGACTGTAAACATCAACAACAAAGAGAGAAGAAGTTATTTATCACCAACAAAAAGCTGAAAATTTGGTTGTGGCTCACAGAGGATTTATCATCATCAGACCAAACTACACTTTGCTCAATAATGACAAAACTGCATTTCATTACCAAAAGATTCCTGAAGTTTTAAAACATTCAAGAACAATTTCTCATATTTTCTGATGTTCCTGAACTCTGGAAATATTTTTTCATCTCTGAGGATTTCTGCAGTAAACAGTGTCTGAATTTGAATTGGTTCATTTTCTGCTTCTTTAACTGTTGTAGTCCTTAATTCTTCTCAACCTTAAGATGATTTAAAGATTGTAAGTCTTTCTCTGGCTAACACAAGGCTCTGACATGCTCCGAGTTTGAGACTGGATGTTTACATCCCTCTTACATCTACACTGTATGGTCAAACTTGCAGAGGTGGATTAGCGGGTGGAGTCTTCCTCTGTTTGATGTCATAACCAAGCAGCAACCAACCTCCGGTCGAAGAATATGAAACGTGGAAGTGCTAAAATCTGCTGTTTCTAGATTGTCTGCTTGATGCTGGACCAGATGTCACATACACACCAAGCCAAAAAAAGCAGTTTTCAAAGCAGAAATTAACCTTTTTACAGCCTGTTTCAAAAACTTCTCCTGTCTTATTCCCAAATTTCACCATCAGCACACAATTTTTTCTAACTCAGCAGTTGAGAGGATATTAAGATTGTGAGCTTGCCCAATCAGACTCACAGCTCAGCTCACGTGACTGATGAGCTGTACTCAAAGCCCTCATCACTTCCAATATGGCCGCTTTAGCCAAGTTGCTTCAAAAGTCTGTTTCAGAAACAGCGGGTGACGTCAGGGAGACTTGGTCCATTAATTGTAGAGTCTATGGGTCATAACAGAGCCAGGATGGAGGGGGTTTAAGATGCTGCGCCTAATGCACTTCCACAAGAGGGTGCTAATGACAGTGGTTGTGTTGTCCTACATCAAACACTGTGGCTTTGCATTTACCAGAAACTACAACTGCATTTCACAGGTTTTCTTCTGCTTTTCCATCAGCCATTGATTGATCCGTTCCCACCCCTTCTTTCACGTAGCCATAGGGTGAAGGTGAGAAGTGTTCCAGGACAAAAGTTGTTCCACACTCAACTTTTGGACCGTTTTGGGCGCGCCAGCTGAGAAATCAGGTGCCCTGTGTTTTTCCATACTGTCAGTGTGTTGACACACTTTTGTATTCAAAATAGTAATAAATGTCAATAGTAGAAAGTGTAAGTGCAGAAGTACGCAAAATGGGGAACACAGCATTAGCTAGGACTTCGATGTAGTTACACCAGTGGTTCCCAAAGTTAAGGTCTTAAACTGCCTTCCAAAACCCAAAACTATTTACAGATGCATATAATATCATCCAATGTTAGAGCCTTAACACAAAAAGAAGTTAAATTTGAAATAAAAGAATACAAACAGAAAATGTTTGAGCTGTTTTCCACATGTCTTTGTTGAGGACCTCGTGGTGAGTAGACCAGGATAAAGCTGGCATCAGTAGAGGCAGATTCACTTATGAAACACAGCCCCATGTGACCAAAGGTAGACTGATGTTATACACATCAGACAAATTTTGTTTCCAGGACTTCTCCTGTTCTAGGAATGGCCTATTAGTGTATTCACACAGCAGGGGGTCAACTGTCTCTTTTTCCCCTTTTTTGGAGGTTGCAGACTGAAAAGTTTGGGGACCCTAGGCCCAAAACTTGTAGATATAATGGATGCATGAAATGATGAAGATTTAAAAGATTTAAGTTTGAAATTTCAGCTGCAAAAAGAAGAAAGGCTGTGTCTGTTCATGTTTTCACTTTAGACAGATTTGGACATGTTGATGTAAAAACATACGGCTGGTTTTGAAGGCTAACTGCTTCATGTTTATTCGACATGTAAGCCAAAGTTTTTCACTCCCAGACTCTGAATTTCTTCTCTCTGACCGTCACAAACATCATTTCCTGAACTGAAACACAGAACCCTGCAGGAATGAGGCCTAAAAACAGAGCAGAGTGAAGCCAGCTCTCATAAAAGCTCCTCCAACCACGCTGTGGTTTGTTGGGAAATGCTCTCGTTTTTACACAAATGACTCCATGTGTGAACCAGAAAGAGCGGCTCGAGCATGAGAGGAGATGGAGGAGTCAGTCTTTTCTTGCAGTGGAATCAGGGAGGAGGAGGGGAACGTGGGAAAAGACTCAGAGTGTTACAAAACAAGCTGGGGATTCAGGACTGGAAGAGTCTTTCATGTTTCAGGTCACCTGTCAGTCACAGGATCCTGTTTTTCTACAAACACACAGATCAGGAGCAGCTCAAAGTGACTCTTTCTGCAGGAAGAACTCTGCAAAGAACTGAACTCGCTGCACCAGGATGAATTCTCTCTGTTCAGGATGTGAACGTCTGTGAGCCTTCAGCTCTTTGTTTGCTCCTTTCCCTCACTTCGTTAGCTCAGCTTTGATCTGAAGGTGTGTCTTTGTGCTCAGTTTTAAAGGATATCTCTGGTTACTGAGTTACAGAGCAGGACAAAGACTTGCTCTGAGAAGAGTTCAGGAAACTGGGCTAACAGGGTACCGCTTCAGCTCAGCACCTGCTCAATTCAAAGTCCTCGTCTCAGCTGTTTCTGATCATCATCCCTCGTTCTCTGCAGTGTGTCTGTTGGAATTCACTCAATCATTGGTGTATGATCATAACTTACAGCCAGCACAAGCAGGAATAAAGGGGGTGTGAAATATTCAAATTCATGGCATTTCATGATAAATTTATACACAGTAAATTAAAATTCACAGCAAAGACAGCTCATGTAAATTTAAGGAAAAATCAAAAACATGAATATCACACTGCACATAATGTCACCAGACTTAGGAACCTTAAACCTCAACCTGCTGCCAACAAAGGAGTCCCTTCTTAGTCCTTATGAGTGTGTTTCCAATACATTGAGCACAAGTTCATTTTTAAACTATTTTCTAAGCTTTGAAAAACATATTAAGGTAAAAATGTTTATTTTTCTCACTGGTGTTGACTTCAGTATTATTCTATTAGAAGCACCAGACTCACAACAAACTTAAAATGTAAAAAGTGTTTGTTTAATTTTCTGTGAAAATGATCTAATCAGAACTAATATGGACCACATCCACCTGACAAGTCAACAAAAAGAAAAAAAAGAATATATAGATATATATACATATACACATAAAATCTGTTATTTAAATGTAGTAATATTATAATATGATATATATTATATGTATTTTTATATAATATGACAAAAATGCTGCATGGATTTTTTTTTCCAAATACAATAAATAGTAAGGATATTTTTTACCCAGTTTTCTTTTACACATTAACGATTTACCTGTGTATTCAGTCTGACTTTATTCAAACTTTTGTCTAATTTCTTTTAACTTCTTTTTTTATCATTTTAACCTTAATTTAACTAACTTTTAATTTACCACTTATTTATTTGTTTATTTTAACTATTTAATAACATAAACACACATAATTGTTGTTTCAATTCTACTCTAAAATCTTTCTTTTACATATGTTTTGATGGTATTCTATTTTATCTATTTATTGTTTCTTGTATTTTTCCCCCAGTGTCTGTAGAGCACCTGACCTGGATTCAATTCAAAGTAAAGGTGTTACAAAATTAAACTTCAAATAATTCTTTAATTTGCAGTTTTTTTCAACATTTTCAAAAATTCTATGCATCTTTTTTGTCTTTTAATATCTTAAAATCAGATTTTTCTGGGTTGTCAGGTGATTGTGGCTCATATTAAACTGAAAGAGACCATCCTCTACTATTTATGAGACAAAAACTTGATTGAATTTCCAGTTTTGCTGGGAATTATTATTTCAAACATGAATTAAAAAGAGTTCAGTGCAAAAACCAAAGCAGAGACATGTTGTGTGGTTTAGACAGATTTTCAGATAGATTTTAGCTATTAGAGCTGCTACATTGATTCAGGAAAATAAGTATTGGGGGTCTATCAAAACATCCATGTTAAACATTTATGGTATATGTACATATATATTTAAAGAATTGTGCGTTTATATTTTTACTGATTGGACAGCTACAGGGAGACAGCTGCAGATACAAACCAGCAACTGCCGCAGCGAGGCCCTCAGCTTCTGCACCTCAATTGAAGACCAGCGCCCCAAATATCTAAAATTTATAAATTTAAATTCTTTTACAGTTTGGAGCGTAAACTAATAATAACTCACCTGCACTGTTGATCAGCTCTTTGGCTCGACTGTCAAGACAAAAACAGGGGAAGACAAACATGTTTTAGTCCATTTGTCTCTGCAGGATTCTGAGTGTGTGAGAGGAATTTCATTATTGTTCATGAGGGCCTTCAGAGCTTCAGCCTGTATCTCTTTAATGAGACATGAGAGTCCCTGACTGTGTGTGTGTGTGTGTGTGTGTGTGTGTGTGTGTGTGTGTGTGTGTGTGTGTGTGTGTGTGTGTGTGTGTTTGTGTCAACTCTGATTTGCAGCCCTGTGACTCACTTCTCTAGGCTGGGTGAGCGGGTGAGGAGGTTAGCTGAGGACGCCGCCTTCTTGTCCAGACGTTTCCTCTGTTTCTCTGGGTTCCCCAGCTTCTCGCTGTTCCTGCGAACCCTGAAACAAGCCGAGGAGAGGAGTCAGAGTCTGAGAGAGGGGACTGCAGACACATTCAGAGGGATGCTGTTAGTCCTCGATCTAATGCATGCGAAACACCCGTAGAAACCAGAGTGAGAGCAGCAGGGAAACAGAAACATGCAGGAGGAGTCATCTGGGTTAAGTGACCATCATGAGTCTCTGCTTCACGGTTCAGCTTCACTCACCACCACACAGGTGTTCAGCTTAGCCCTACATGCACTTCACTAAGGTTATGACAGCAATAGAGCAACCTTTTTACTCCCAGATTCAGCGTGGGATTATGCTGATTTCAAGATGAGCCCACTTATATCAAAAAACATACTTCTCTCATATTGAGTAATTTTTCATTCAAATTAGTCGTATTTTTCTTGTCCCTAGCTTTCATTTGCTAAATTTAAGAATAAAAAAAGAAAGAAACTAGATTTTTATAGCTTATATTCAGTGTTTTTTTCATATTTTATTAAGTATTTTAATTTGGAAGTGTACATTTTTCTTCTGTTTCAACACTTGGAATATTTCTCAAGGCCCATTTCTAGATTTAACATTCTTATTTAAAGATCAAGTATTTAAGTTAAATTATCTTGCTGTATAGACAGATGATTTGACTAGTTTTAAGAAATGTTATTGTTAAATTAAGTATTTTTTAAATATTGTATCTAGGCTCCCCCTTTTTTGCATTGAAATGTACTATATTTTAATTGTATGAATTTTGTCCCTTTCTGCACACTGTAGTTCAGCTCCCACATCACTCTCCATCTTTCTGCTGCAGCTGTGATATAAAACAATGACACCACTGCACTTCTGAACGTCACATTATACTTTAACAAACCCATTCTCACGTATGGCTCGGATGACGAGTCCAAAAGTAATCTACACTTTATGAGAAAAAATAAAAAATGAGAGGTTAGTGACTTCATGTCAGGATGTTTCAAGACCATTCTACACCAGAAAACAATATTTCTGCCCCAAATATTTCTCATCCTCCTTCCTAGACTACTTTTCTTAGCTTTTTCTGCACCATTTCATAACTTTATTACAGTATTGTCAGTACAGTACAGTACAGTACAGTACAGTACAGTACAGTACAGTACAGTACAGTACAGTACAGTATAGCACACGTCAAGCAGCTGTTAATCTCTCTTCACTGGCTTCCAGTAGCAGCTTGAATCAGATTCAAAGCTCTTCTTCTGGCTTACAAAACATTGACAAGAATGGCTCCTGCCTACCTGGAGTCCCTCATCCAGGTCTACTCCCCTTCTCGCCCACTACGCTCTGCTTGTGAAAGACGCCTGGTGCTCCCAGCCCAGTGCGGCTCCAAATCACTAGCCAGACTCTTCTCCTCTCTTGTTCCCAAAGGGTGAAATGAATTACCCAACTATATGATCCGCAGAGTCCCTTTCTACTTTTAAGAGATGTCTGAAAACTTATCTGGGAACACTTGTGCACTTAATCTGACTCTTCTCTTCTTTGCTCTCAGGTGTAGAATGAGTCAGTAGGTCTAAGACTCAGCTCTTGTGATTTTTTTAGCACTACTAACGAATGTTGTTGAAGTTTGAAGTATATTGTGGTTTGTTGGCTTGTTGATTTTTGTAACCCCCCCCCCGGCTTCACAGCAGCACCTGCAGCCGAATAACTTGTAGCACTGTTGTCGCACTAACTAGGTTTTCCTTCTGTCTAAATTCTTGCTTGTGTTGTACGTTGCTTTGGACAAAGGTATCTGCTAAATGTAACTGTAAAACTGTTTTTGTGTCCTCTTATATACATTTTTTTTTTTTTAACTCACATACTTTCACATCATGATAAATACATTAATTTAAAGACGTCAGCTGTTAGATTTCATGAGTTTCTGCAGAATGCACAGAGCTTTGTTCAGGCAGCCTATGCACAGTCCAAATGTAGTTTAGTGAAACATGAGACATGACTAGATAAACTTTGTTTTGGTTTGTGCATGAGTTGGAAAATGCCTGATTGACATTATTCTGTATTGACTTAAAAATATTTAAAGACCAAATAAGATTTAAAATAGGAATAACCATGATGAACTACTGAGATTTAGTGATAAACTCTCAATCCTTTGACAGTTTTGTATATCTCTGTATATTCTCCAAAAGAAAATCGACTTTAATATTTAACTTTTTTTCTCATGAATCAATGCCTAAATTCCTCTCAATGACATTAAGGCTATTATCTCAGAGAGATAAATCAAAACTTAAATCTTTGAAGTCTTTCTCACAAAATCATCTCTGGGCTTAGGGCTAGCTGTGGTTCTAAACTTTAAACGATCACTGGTGAACTGAATTAATACAAGAGCAGAGTATTATTTATGGGTGTAATGAGAGCTGGGTTTTATTAAAGAGCTTCAGTGCTGGAGGAAATATAAAATTTAGACCAAATTTAAAACCCAACTTGGTCTTTTTATCCAAACCATAAACTGTGAATTCATCGAGGAGGGGTTTGATGAAGTTTTGATCTTTCTGGGTCTCTGGAACTGGACCAAATAACAACTAACACCCAAAGATCAGTTTTAAATCCAAACCAAACTCTTCTGTCTGAGCATGTCTTGGCTCACACCCCGTTTCCTGGTGACACACCGTTCCACCACAGGAAGTGAGACTAAAAAAACCTTTGGCGTTTCTCCACGTCACTGGCTGTAAATCAGGGAAGTCAAACTCGTCTGGTAATCCATCCTCCTCCTCCTCTCCTGTATCACTAATCTTTAAATAAAGTGTTGAATTTAGAGCTGAATAACTCTCTCACTACCTCCTGTTTCCATGGAGGGGCGTGTCGGAGCCGAGCAGAGGGGGGCAGAGCAGCTTATGTTTCCCATCACTACAATATAAAAAAAACCTCTTTACAAGCCACAACAAGGAAGTCAGACAAAGAGATGCATGCACGAGCGCACACACGAGTAAACAAAGCAGCAGAGCTCCAGATCTTTGATGGAGGAGAACAAATCACGGCATGCAGCAGATCTGTTTGAAGGAGAGGATGATTAGTGCTGGAAAAAACTGTCTGTTTCACAAAGTCTGTGTGTTCCTGCAAATCCCAGTCAGCCCTGCACATCTGTAGCGTCTTAGAGTCAAACTTTAATCCAGTGTGACGGCAGCGTGTGATGGAAAGGAGCTCTGATGTGTTCAGTTTGAAGAGTTGAACTTCTCTTACAGTAAACACGCTGTTACACTAACCCTAGTTTCTCTGTTCGATCACCCTCTCAACGTCACTTTTTCCACTCAGCTCAAACCTGTGTGTGTGCGAGTGTGTGTGTGAGCCGTGAAGTTAATCTGGGATCTGTCACTCAGTGTGCACGAGTGCCGCCATTATGCTGCACAAAAAGGCTTTCTGTTCGCTCACCCACTGCTCAAACACACGGAGAGGAAAGTACACAGAGGAGAGGGCGAACACAACGACAGGACGTGTCATCAGCCTCTGAGTTTAATTTACAGAGACAGACTAATCTTCGGGGGCCAAAATCCGCTAATGTGATGAAAAAGATCCTGGGAGTATTACCTCAGACCTGTGTTTTAGGAACTTTTTCAAACCTCTGACGTTGGAGCCTGAATCACAGAAGGTCTGCACGGTTTCTGCTGCACATGCACCACAAACTCTGCTGCAGAGTCAGAGGAGTATCTTTGTGTTGTTTGCACACATTTAAAATATTTATCAAGCATTCATCTGAGTCAAAACTTTTCTTTGTCTGTGCAAATAAATCCTGCAAAAAATTTTGACTTCACAAACAGCCTGACATTTAGGAGCTTTTCCAAGCTTCAAAAAGTGACTCGATATTTGCAAATCTCAACTTCACTTTCAGAAGCTTTCATCATCTTTCAGTGAAATTTCCAATTTCCAACATGAAAACATCAAATTATCACCAAAGTTTTCTGAACACTGCAAAAAACTGAAATCTTATCAAGTGTTTTTGTCTTTTTTTAAGTAAAAATTGTCTTATTATCAGAGTACAAAAATGAGGTTTGAATCGCTTGTAACCAGTAAAAAAATCTGCCAATGGAATAAGGAAAATTTGCTTGACAATTTCCTTGAGACTAGAACAATGTCTTAATACAAGTAACTTTTCTCTTGTTCCATTTGCAGATTTTTTTACTGGTTACGAGCAATTCAGACCTCATTTTTGTCCTTAAATAACTTTAAACAAGACATTTTACTGGATTGGTCGTGTGAATTTGGCTCATATTGAGTCTAAAAAGGAATTTTCTACTGAAAATAAGACAAAAACACTTGATAAGATTTCAGTTTTTGCAGTGAACAGCAGGATCTTTTTTTCTCACACTGCTGGGTTTTGACTCCTGTACTGGTCTCACCCTGCTAACCTGAGATGGACCTGGGGTTTGCAGTCACACACGTGTTAAAGAAAGAATCTGATTGGTTGTTATTAGTTGGTGAATCACTGAGAGAGGGAGGAAGGAGGTTGATTGTAAGGACAGCAGCGGCGGCGGTGTTGAAGTCACGCACAGCGGCTTCTTCTCTCCTTCTTGGATGGGGGACAGAGGTCCGGATCTGGGGCCCGGGTTCTGATCTGGGGTTCTGACAGAAGGTGAGGAGCTGCCAGGGTCCTCAGGGGAGCAGCTCCCGTCCTGGGACTCCTCCCTTTGAAGACCTCGGATTGTGGTGGGCTGGATCGGCTCCTCCACAGACGACGTCCAGCCCTCTTCATCCTCCTCCTGCTCCTCGTCCTCCTCCAGACCCGGGACGCGGTGCAGCTTGGCCCGTGTCCCGTCTGCCACAGGCTCTGCAGGAGGGAGGGCGTCCTCCAGGTTCAGGCTCTTGACCCGCTGGGACCGGTGGACCCTGTCCTGCACTGAGGGGGCAGGGTCTGTCTGTGTGGACCTGTCCTGTGTGGTGGGTCCAGGTCTCAGGGACTCTGAGTTTCCTATGTGTCCGTTAGCGGTGCTCAAAGAGTCTGACAGTTGGCTAGGGAAAGGTCAAAGGTCAGCACAGACGTCATGTGAAACATGTGAAAACTCCTCTAACATGAAGACAAACAGGTTTTCCTTCACCCCCTCCCCAGTGAGAGCTCGTTACCTGTTTGCAGAGACTCTGATCCCGTCACCTGCAGAGCTGGACGAAAGCTTCCTGTTGTTACAGCCGTCAGAGCAGCAGACCTGGTTCAGGACTCGAGCAGCAGATGGGTTCACTGCAGGATATTCAAGACCATGAGATCATTTCTACATTATAAAGTTATATTTTCAAGTTTAATCAAGCATCTCCATCAGCTCTTCATGTGTGTCAGTGTCTGTGTCTGCCTCAAACCTGCTCCTCAGCCTGTATGTTGATGTTTTGGTTGTGTAGTGACGTTTCTGGTGGTAAATGTGGTTACATCAGCGTGTTGATTAGAGAGTGGAAGAAGCTATCTCAAACTTTACTGATGACTAAAATATCTGACTGTATGATTGTTCATAAAATAGAGACACAACCTTTATCTGGTGTAATTCTTGAATTTCTGTGCAGACAAAGATATTATATGAACTTTCTTCAAAGTGTCGTTTGCGTCTCACCTGCAATGAGCTGTTGTTTCAGTATTGGCAGCAGCTGATCGTGGAGGCGGATCCTCCTCAGAGCGTCAGCCAATGAGGACTTAAGCAGCGTGATCTCATCCTCCTGAGCCTGCAGACGAACCTCCATCAGGGAGGCTCGGTCCGGGAACTCTGCACTGCTGTCGGCTGAGACATCATCTGCAGAGAGGCAAAGAGACAGAGAAACTAATTTAACAATGTTTGTTTGTTGAATGGGGCAGATCCATCATTTCTGATGCATTCAGGGACATTAAGAAATCTAAATGCCGATTTTCTGGATGTTGATGCATTGGACTGTGTTCCTCCTGCTGTTGCTCTCCACACAGACTGTTTTACCTGCTGACACCTGAATGGTCGATACTCCTCAGACCAAGAACAAAAACTTGAACACTTCTCAGACCAGAAACCCCTTGAGGTATTCAGTCTACATTTTCAAGTATAACTGAAATATGTTGCCAGTCCTCAGAAGTTTAGTGAGATTAAACGCGTTGTGGCATCAAGTCCATTTGTACAGATGATCAGAGCTTTGTATTCAGCCCAAACCTTTCAAAGACTCTATTGTGAGCAGAGCAGAGACAGTTCTGGTTCTGGTCCAGACTGTGTGTGCTGAAGTGTCCCAGGGTGGAACTGAGCTGTGTTTAGCGAGCGTCAGGAACATATTTTCCTGCTCAGCTATGTGTAGGTGTTATTTCTGCTCTTTCAGCCAGCAGTGCCACAGTGTTAATTGACTGTGAATCTTTGAGGAAATACTTATGCTGCTCTGTAAGAAGTAGGTAAGAGGTCCTCAGACACCACCGCTCTCTGCACAGATCCTGTAAAGACTCTGTAAATGATCAAAACTGTTTCATGGTCTGAAGCTCCAAATATTCTCCCAAAGTTTTCCTGCTTCAGAAGACTGTGTTGTCTAACTTTATCTCCACTTCAGCTCATGTTGCACCTGTTGAGCAGTACTTTTTCTCATCTCTAAAGGCTTCCTTTTCCTGGTTGAGGATTGTCCTTATGTCACTTGTGATCATGGGTTTGTTATTCAATAAGCAGCTGAACATCAGACCTGTATGCCTTTGGTCTTCACAGGTCCAGTAACACTGTACAGGTCATGAGCAACAATCCACCAAACATTCTCCAGAAAGTGTCCATCCTGTAAAATGGTCACTATCTTGAAATCTTGAGTGGCAAGCACCTAGGGATGGGTACCGAATTAGGTTCTTTTATAGGTAATGACCAAATTTTGTTAGAGGTGCTGGGTACCAATTCACAAAAATCAAAAGTTACCATGTTTAGGGACCTAAATAAATCCTTGTGACTGTCAGAGAGTGGAAGAGTGGGCAATTTTTCATGCTGGACATGAACACAGCATTATAAGGTTATATAGTGAAGAATGAATATGTTAATTTAAAAAAAGTTTTATTATTAATAGGGCTGGGCAACGATTAAAACTTTAAATTGTAATTAATCGCATTGTGAAAGTGCCATAACATCTTTCTTGCAAACACTAAATCAGTACTTGTTATATTTGATTTGCACTAAATATGTGATTTAACTATTACTAATAGTTAAATCACATATTTAGTGCAAATCAAATTTACAAAATGTAAATACAAAATTAAAGCTTATTGCCACTGTCAGGGCATTAAAGTGATACTCCGGGATGGAACAAGTTGGTTCCTATCACAAGGTTTAGGGCAGAAATTACCCCTACAGCAGTGTTTTTGTGCAGCAGAAGCCCAGAGCGCTCGCACCAAACACCCCCTCCCTGCTCCTCTGCCGGTTTCCTCTGCACTTAGACGGGGCCATTTTTTACTTGACCAAAAACACAAATAAACGGACTCCCACTGAAAAAATCTGATATCAGTCTGCATTCACGCTTTATTTAGAGAATTTTCAGTGCGTTACTTTCACACAAAAATACCGCTAAATAAAGCTCTAGTTCTCATCGTGTCTCTTCGTCCTGGCAGACTACCTGCGTTTGCTTATATCTGGCACGCCATGCACGGAATGATACACTAAGCGGCGAGCGCCTTTAAGTTCCGTGGCGTTGCCCCTCTTCTCCATGCTTGTTTTGGTTACTCATCGTGTTTTTCCGCCAATTTCACTCCCGGTCAGCGACAGACATTTACAAAATAAAAGCATGTGAGCAACATGCACTAATGTGCGATAGAATATTCAACGGCGTTAATAGATTGACGGGTTAACATGAAAATAACGTGTTAACTTGCCCAGCACTAATTATTAAACAAATTGATATTTTTACCGCATAAACACATAAAAGTACCAAAAATTGGTACCGTTAAGCCCCGATACCAATTGCCAGATACCGGGCATCAGTACCGTATTGTTTCAAATGTGACAGGTACCCATCCCTACAAGCACCTTTAGGCAAAGGGTGTCCTATAGAGAGTTTTCGCGTCAAATTTTCTGCTTGTATCCCCGAAACTTTTCCAACACTGATTACTACAGTCTCTTCAAACTGATCGGCCGACAGTTTGAAGACATTTACAGAAAAAGGAGGAACGGAGCGGACTCTGTTGCTTTAAAGATGGACATAAATGTTTAAAATCAACCAAAAGACTTAAAGTTGGGCTGAAAAGTGTTAAAAGAAGAGCAGAGAAAAATAAAGTCCTCATGATGCGCTGACCTATAAACTGTGTGTCCGCTTAGTCTTTTTATTTGGCATGTGGGGTGATCTTCTGTACCTTTCTCCTTGTGTTTTATGTTGTTATGTGAACTCATTGTTTTTTTTTACTTGTTTGGTCATTTCTTGTTTTATTTCCTCTTTTTTACTATTTTCCTGTCTTGTCTTCTTGTTTTCCTGTTGTGTGTATTTTCACTCGTTTCTTGATTCTTTGGTTTTTCCAGTTTTATTCATAGTTACTTCTACTTTGTAGTGTCTTGTTTACTTATTGTCCCAGTGTGTCCCTCTTCTTGTTGTGTTTTGATTTTTAGTTCTGTTGATGGTTTTTGTTCATGGACAGCTCTGAGTGATGAATAACAGACTTCTGAAAGCTACAGACTGCGTCCTTTACTCCATCCTGTTTTTAACCTGTCTCGATGCGCTTCATGTATTTTATAATTTGCATCAAGCTGCTGTATGTTTTTCCTGCACGCTTCATGTATTTTATATCTGTGTCCTGTTTTTTTCTGAACCTAGTTTTCAACAGGGCCTCATAGAAACTCTTTTTTTGCTTCCTCCTTATCATTGAGTCTGGTCTGACATCTGGCAGAGGTTGCAGATGGAAATGAGCCGATTGTTAACTCGTGTTAAGAAATGTGAACTGAATCAAAACAGAAAGTGGATGATTTATCTTAAAGATCTGAGTTCATAACTGAAAACAGAAAGTAAAACCTCAGTTTGGTCTTGAAACATGCGCCCTCGGTGTTCCTGCTCTCTGCGCACTGCCGGTCTCTGCCAGCGCAGTGATGTCAAAGCTGCCCGAGGCCTGCTGGAGGTTTTGGCAGATGAGGACGATGATTCACTCGCTGTGGCTTCTGAAGACATTTTCCTCTGTGTAACAGTTTCACTGGAACAACATTTCATCATCAGTGCTGTTGCAAAATGTCTGGAGCTGATCCAGAAACAAGGAGTGAAGAATGTTCCTCCAGCACTCAGGTCTGATTAGACCGGTTTCCAGCGCTCGCCTCAGGTCAAAGGTCGGGGTTTCTGTTTCTTTCCAGAGTGACGTTTTTCCTCCACTGTCACAATCCGCCCTTAAAGAACTGATTCATTTACAGGACAGGAGGGAGACTTTCTGACCCACTTTACTCCCTCTGACTGTAAAGGAGGAACATGTGACAACAAATCCCTGATAACCATTAATTCCACATATGATCAAAAAAGATCAGCCAATCAGAGAGCAGGATTCAACTGATGTTTGCAAAAACATCAAACTGCAAGCTTCACAACGCTGTGAACTCTTCAGTACAAACTCAAACTAACAATCCAACACAGCTTAGAAAAAAGATACAAACTAATAGAGGTGAACCTCTACCTGCAGAACCATCACAACTTCTCTTTTCTACGTTGTCGATAAAACCTTCACTGTTTCTCAGAAACTGCTGCAGCAGCAAGTTTCAGTCAGATAATGTGACACAAACACGAGATGATGAAAAGAAATCAGGCTGAATATCTGCTGTTGGTTCAATTTTCTGACCCATCTGATGTCTCTGCTGATTTCCCTCCTGAGACCTCTCACTTCCTGTCTTCTCTATCAAAATAAAAGTCTGCACAGAAACATCAGGCCAGTGGGCAGAGAGCAGGAAAAAGGAAGTGATTGTTCAAACAGCTCGATGGGAATTTCCAGCGAAATCTCACATGTACTCAACTAAAGTCTCCAAACCTCCACGTGTTTGATTCAGTCCTCTCTGGGTTTAAAAAGTCCATCTTCCTGTTTTTCTTGGTCCCCCTGCAGGAGCTTCGAACGCTCGATCAAGCTTTCACTTTCCCCTCCTGATGGGATGTGCAGGAGTTTTTGGAGAACTGTCTGACACCATCCCCATGAAACCCACTGGGATGGAGCAAAGTCTCCTGGACTGAAAGGACGGTGCAGAAATCTGCTTTCCTCTCATTCAAATTATGATTTACTGAAAGATTCAAAAGGAATTCCTGCACGGCGGAGTAGAAATAACACTAACAGGCAAACCCAGCTGTGACGCTGACAGCTGATAGGAGCTGAGGGATAAGCTGTAAAAATCAAAGCTGGTAGAAAAACTGTGAGCTTTGTGCAAGAGGATCATTCTGCAAACTCTACGTTAAAATATCTGGGTTTTATTTTTTGTTTCTTTGACTGAATTAGACAAACATTTTACAAGACCTCAGCTATATTTTTTTAATCAAAAAATCCTTGCAAAAAGTTTAGACCTAAAGTTTGATGCCAGATTGATGAGAAAAAAATCCAATTTTAAAGTTTAAGACAGAATTATTTTAAAAACTTGTTTTGTTTCTAAAGTTTAAAATTTTGAGAGAAATGTCTGAATTTTTAATAATTCTAAATAAGACATCAAAAATTAAGACTAAAGCCAGATATGTGAGGGGGTAAAAAATACTTGTAGCTTTTTTTTTTTTACAATTGTATGAAAAGACTAACAAATCTTAGGGGATTTAATACACTAAGAATAAATGTCCGAAAATCTGGCCGTATGACAGAAATCAGAATTTAGGATTAATGTGCGAATTTCGTGGAAAAATTTCTGAATTTTTTTGGGTTGCAAAAAAAATGAAGTCTAAATTTTGGGTGGAATAAAATGAAAGAATAGTGAGAAAGATGTCAACGTTTTAAGATTTATTTAAGAATCTTATAAAGAAAAGTAAATATTTTGAAATTTACTTTAGAGTATAAACCAAGCTGAAGTTTTAGATCAATGTCAAAATTCCAAGATTTTTTTGTAGAACTTGACTTTAAAATATGGTCTTTTCTCTCCTCAGGTTTATCGTCATACAAGTGTAGTCTCACTTTTTAAGGCAGAGACACGTTCACGGTTGTTGTAAATTCTTCAGATTAACGCTGCAGACCCAAATCTACCTGTCTTTAAGTCCTGGCTCTTTAAACTCTTTCTCCTTCCTGTCCGCAGACTTTAACACGGAGAAGCTGCAGCTTTAACAGCCGCCCACACTGAACGCTTCCTCCTGATGAACAATTAAAACATTCCTGCGCTCCTTTAGTGAGGCTGAAACGTGGATGGAAAAGGCTGAGGGAAGCAGAAACACACCGAGAGAGAGACGTGGAGGGCAAATAAACAAGCTTCATTTTTCTGCTCCAGCAGAGACAGAGATGGATGAAACCTGCAGCCTCAGAGAGTTAAACAGAGAGGCTGATGCTGGTTGGATTTTTTTTATTTTACGTCTCTTCACAGAGGACGGGCTGCCACTTTAAAAACGAAGATCTGAAAACTTTGGTCAACAAAAACCTGAGTCAGAGTCAGAGTTTATCCACTGACGCTACAAACTTTGATTTTTAGCTGCATCATTGTTCACACAGAGGGACACAGAAAGACTGATGGAGCAGCAGACTTTAAAAAAAACACCTTCAGTGAGGTGTTCTCATCTCCAGTGAGTAAATAAACAGAACCCTGCTGGTTTAGCTCTGAAGAAAATCTTCATGTTCATAAAAACTGTAAATACGCCCAAATAAACGTTCCTCTTTCACTGAATCAGTGAGACAGACGTTTTCCAAACTGCAGGAAACAAATAGTCATCAAATCATCAGTGTGTCTCTGGTATCAAGACCTGGATCCAACTTGGAACCCGGTTCTTGAATTTATGAGATTGAAGATTCGATAAAAGGCCATGAGTTATGATTCTGCTTTTCTTCACTTCTAACAGCGTGATAAATCTCTCAGGATTAAAATTTAGTGAGAGTTTGGAGCTTCACAGAAGTTGGAGTAAGAATGGGCGACACATCACATGTGATGCAGGACACCGTACACACAAAGTGCACACAAAGTCCTGAGAAAAGGATCATGGCCCATGTCCTATAAAGGCTTTTGCAGGGGGGAAGTTCACGGTCTCCAGAGATGAAACCATCAGAATCTTTTTCTTCCTCCTGCTGATCAGAGTCTGAGACATCTGCAAGTTACAAACCATTTCTGCATTTCTAAGACACGAAATCAACAAACTGAACTATGTTTCACTGAAATACATGTAGAAGAACTCTCGCTGTATTCTACCAATTAAATAACCGCAAAGGAGAGCTGATTTCCACCCTCCTGAAAGATGAAATCCTCTTGGGTGGAGAACAGCAAACATGCTTTGAACAGTTTGTGCATTTTTCCCTGTGAAAGCTGATGGAGAGGGACTGACCGCTGTCAGAAACGAGTGCTCAACATGCAGGACAAAACCTGAAACTATTCGATCATGTGAGCGGGAAAATGGAGCTCACAAAGCCTCATTCTTACAAACATCCATCTCAATCTCAGCTCTAAACAGATCCTTCGGCAGCAAAAATGTGCACCACTGAAAACTATTTAAGAACCAAGTAAAATTTTGAGTTTGTTTAAGCTTTAGTAAACTTTAGCTAAACAGAAAACAACACAGAAACAACATGTTTCAGCAGCAGAGGAAGCACATCCATGATGAAGAAGCATTTACTTCAACACAGTGTTAGTTTGAGAGAGTGTTGAGCGGGTAAAAGACTTGAACTGGTTTTAAACCACAAAACTTTTCTGACAGGCTTCAGATAAAATATCTTTAAATATCTAGGTAAGAGGGAGACCAGAACTTCAAAAATCCTTGATCCAGCTTTGGAGTTGTTCTGAGAGAAAGATTGTAAAAAAGTTTATTTGAATTCATAGTTAACTGACAGAAACATCCTGTGGTGATTTCTGACTGCATTTGTTAAAAAATACACACTTTGGTTGTTTCCAGATTTTTCAACATGCTGTATCCTCTTGTTTATGACCCCACCCACCACCAAACTACCCTACTGAGCTCATGCTTCTATTTATGTTATTTTAGGTTTGTAAATTTATCCATGATGGATGCACAGACCAAAGCTGCAAAACTGGGCTGATAAACAATTAGGGATGCATGGATCCAATTTTTCTGGTCCTGATACCAACACCGACTCCTGGGCTTTGGGTAATGACTGATACTAATACTGAGCTGATCAGTGTTAAAATATAACATGCCCTACTGTTGGAAAATAGTGGTAATGTTTTGAATAAAAGGCAAAAACTGAGTACACATGGAATAACTAAAGTTTGTATCTATTCAAACTTTCAAAATTGTAAATGTTTACTAGCAGCAGGTAAAAAAAATGCTTCAAAACTTACAGAAAATTAATATTCAATTGTAAACTTTTATACCCTGTAGACTCAATTATAATTTAGCTTTAGCGTCAAGTTTGGATCAATCTTTTGGTACCTGATCCAGCAATGAGGGGCTGGGAAAGGTCGCAACGAAAACTGCTCCCCCTGGTGGCTGGCTGCAGTATAGGTCAAAAAATCTGTCTCTCCATTCAATCCAGATGGGCTGTGGTCAAACTTTAGAAAATTAATACACCTTGTGGAAATGTTTCTCACGTCAGATTGTTGTGGTGATTTGAAGAAATCATTTGGCTGACTTGTATTCAAGTCCTCTCTATTCGGAAAAGTTTCATTTTCATTAGTTACAAGAGGTTAAAAAGAAGGCTTTACGTCATGTTTAACGATGATTGACAACTGACGTTCTCGTGTATTTTTTCAGGGACTGTAAAACATGTCGGGAGGTAGAGTCAAGAAATGATTAGACCCTTGAAAGAAAAAAAAAAATTATAATTTATGTCACCAAGCTCCACTCAGATTCTCCCAGAATCCCACTCTGGCTGCACAACTGCTTCAATGGCTGCACCTGTGACGGAGGTATTTTGGCTTCAAAACTGTACATTGGTAAATGGCGAAGCCACGCTGTCCACTCTATATACAGTCTGTGGCTGATACCTGATACCAGTATCGGAATAAATGTAACCAAGACTCTGACTCTGACGCTGTGAGACACAAGCAAACAAAAACCACCCTGAAGTTAAAGACTCTGAAAACAAGAGGAAGTCAGAGTCTGCAGCTCCTCTCAGCAGTCTCAGCTTCTCTAACCTTCATCCTGAATGCAGCTGTTACCCGACACATCCACATGAGACTGAAATCACCCCTCTCATCTGGCTCTGATGATATAACAGCTGAAAGATAGAAACCACACCAGGTTTCCTCAGTCCTCCAATCAGATCATGAATCCATCCGACCATCACAAGCTGCAGCTTCATCATGAGAGCCGACAGCATCCTCATCCTCATCCAGAGATCTGAGGCTCTGCAGCTGGCTCCAGTGTCACGGACTGTTAACACTGTGATAAACACACACTACACTGTTTACCTTCTGACTTGACTTCCTGACTAACACACACACACACACACACACACACACACACACACACACAGGCAGATCAAAGATGTCACTCTGAACATGATGCTACAGGCACAAACTCCATCAGGACGCCTTTATTGAGAAATCTTTTTGTTGCTTCTTGTTCACTCATCCTGGAAACGCTAAGCTGATGTTTGCAGAGATATTTTTGAAACAGTTTCTCATGTTTTGGTCGAACATCCACATGTAAACAGAGTATAAGGCCACTGTAAACAAGTTTTCAAAAATGTTTTCCAAGGCGGGGATTACTTTGACTCTGTTTTATTGTTTTATGCAGATGGAAAAAAAACTACAGTCTGGAAAACACTGACATATCTGTGCATGAAAACTGTTGTTTATATATAGTGTGCATGCACCAAGGTGGAGGGCTACAGGTTTGTTTACGTCTGTTTGGTGCTGTTAGGTTTGGTTACATGTTTAGAAAGAAGCATTTCTATGTTTCATCATCATGCTGGGACGCAAAGGTGAATGAATGGAGGCTTGGACTGACTGAGGTATAATGGAGATGAAACAGCTGTGGGTATCTGGATATTTCTGAAGGAATGTTAACTAGAAAGGAAGTCACCATCCTCCAATAAAGACTGTTTACAGATGAGTTTGCCCCAAAGGAAAAACTCATTAACTGTCCCCAAACCGGCCTGAGTCTGTCTGTAAACTCTGCTCACACACATTCAGAGCGGGCTGGAGGTGCTGGGATATTTCAGTAAACACACATCACATCAGGAGCTTCTGTTTCTGTGCAGAGAAGAAAACTTGCTTATTTTTAGTGGAGTCCACGTTCTGTTTATTCTGAGCTCTGTCTGTCAGTTTGGAGGCACCACACCCTCTCCTCCTCCTCCTCCCCCTGCTGCTGTTACACTTTCTGCTCAGGCTGCTTTTGGCTGGACTCAGAGGGTTGCTTTTACACAGGAGCTGGATGGATGAAGTGTTTTATTGTTGGCTTTAACTGGGAGCAGCAGCGGTAATGCGGGAGTTATGTATTTAAATCTGGATATTAAAGTGTCTCCAAACTGCTCCAGATCTTTTTAATAACTCGGTCTTTTTCTGTCACAGTGCAGGTCTGGGCAGAGACAGTGACTGACAGTCCTTAAAATACACAGCAGACTATAAATGATGCCTTCTACAAAACTTGTGTGGTGTGTGTGTGTGTGTGTGTGTGTGTGTGTGTGTGTGTGTGTGTGTGTGTGTGTGTGTGTGTGTGTGTGTGTGTGTGTGTGTGTGTGTGTGTGTGTGTGTGTGTGTATAATGTTTTAAGGGTCCCATATTCTGCTCCTTTTCTGCAGTTTAATATGGATCACTGATGTCTTCATGAAACGGTAGTGACATGTTTTGGTCCAATAAATCAAGCACAGCAGCATTGTTTCCAGGCTCTCATAGCCCCTCTGTTCAGAACGCTCTGATTTAGTGGGCGTGACCTTCATATGTAAATGAGCCACCGCTGATACCGTCCCGCTCTTCTGCATCACTGAGAGCGGCGCCACGAGCTCTGAGTGCACAATGTTTAGAAAACAGCAAAGCTCGTTTACTGTAACATTACAGGCTAAAACAACAGGCTAACTGCGGCTACAGTTAGCATCCTGAAGCTAAAACAGAGACAGGGGGGACACTGAGGAAAAGCTCTTACATCTGCTCCACAGCAGCAGGATACAAAATATATATTATTCACATCATATATTATAAACTAATTTTTATTAGTGTATCCACCAAAATCTGTTAATGTTACCCAATGAGAAAGTGCAGATGAATTAAATCTGAAACAATCCATAAACAGTAACATGTATCAACTGCTTTTCAATTGATTGACCAGTAGATGTCCTACTGAAGCACTGCCATTGAAGCCTGGGGTTTTAAACATGTTGTGAAAAAGTTTTGAAGCTTCAATAAAGCCCTGTTTTAGTGATGGCTTGATCGGCCGTCACTAAAGACAGATGGCAGTGGAGTTTTTTGGTTCTGGATCTTTATGTGGTCTTGCAAAGCTAGGATCATCACTTGAATCATGCAAACGATGACCATTGTTGTTTTGTGGGCTTTTGTATGGTGGAAGCGTCCTTAGGTTAACGGCTACACATGCAGTGACATACAGAAGTTTTAAGGTGATGCAATGACCAGGATCCAACATGGCTCCTGCTAATGGAAATCCAAACCGGCTCTTTGGAAGAACTTGATTAGAACTAAGTGCTTGCACTAGTACCGAGTTCATGTGACTGTTATTTTACAGATCCAACTGTGAAACTGGTTTATTGAGGCCTGGGTGTAATGTGGAAAAACCAGTGGACCAGCGCCATGTGAGTGCTTAATTTCATCTGTCTTAAAAAAACAACAGAAGAAGAAAGCAAAGGTGAAACATTTGTTAAGTCCAGGAAAAAGCTGAACAAACCCCTGACGCTGTGTTTCAGTTTCTTCTTTTGAAGTCATGTTTTGTCTTCACTGTACAGAGAGCACAGAGAATCACTGACAGTCAGTTAAATAAAACTTATTTTCACAGTGAAACTCTGCATCTAAGTCTCTCAGACCTAGGTTTGACTTTTCTGCAGGTCTCACACTCATGAGTTCAGTCTGCTCCTGCAGGGAAGTACACACACTTGTGCACACACACACTCTCACTTACACACACGTATATGCATGCATGAATACTCTTCTGCTCTTTTCTCTGAACGTCTGCTTTTCTTGTTTTCATTTTTCAGTTACGAGTCGACTCTGCTGGTGACTCATCGCTGTTTGGCAACAGCTCATGGGAAGCAGGAATTTGATCCGAATCCAACTCACTGGAATTCTTTAAACCTCAGAGTGCAGCGGTCCATACGAGTGCAATACTAACGTGGAATCAGAGTAAGGATTTAGCATTATGTGTCACTGTATCTGATGTTTTATTTTATCAACTCGATGTTCCCGATGTCTAAAAGCGCCTCTGTGTTTCCTCTGAAGGCGTCTGAATCCCACATTCCTGCTCAGAAAGAACCAGCAGCAGAGAAACGACAGGAAATGATGCATGAATGCTTTTCAAACACAGCAGACAAGAGACTTTTATTTCTTCTGATCGCGTCATAGAAACACCTCCAGTTCATCAGCATGCCACAGAAACCAGACATTGTGGCTAAACGCTCACATTTCCAGAGAAATACACCAGAAAAATCCAGGAACACATGAGGTTCGTCCACGTGGGATCTATCTGACATAACCAGAGTTGTTAGAAGATACAAACACTTGATGTTATGACAGTTTCATGAGCTGGAACAGGTTTATGTTAAAGGAGCATTCCACGTTTATAGCCCTGGGCTCTATGGGGAAACATTTGATGATGTAAATACTTCAGAGCCAAATAGATTCCTGCAGCAGACACTAGAGTTCATTTACAAAAACATCAACAGAGCTGCATCTGATATTTACACTGAAGTGTGGCTCTCTTTTCCAGAAATGTTGAGCCAAACTAAAAGCTAAGCACCAGAGTCGCACAGAAACAAACCTAAAGTTTGCGGAAGCAGCAGAACATGAACTCCTGTGCTCTGTGAGGTTAAACACATTCGATTTGTCCCCCTACACCACTGAATACAGCGTGGGTCTGCCTACCTGTGCAGAAGCCTCACATGCATCTCCTCAAAAATGCATCTATGCGTCCAAATAACGCAGACTGCAAAGCATGTGATTCCACATTTCATCTCTTTGAACATCTCCCCTCTTTTACAAATTGCAATAACTGCAGTTTGATCAACTGCTGCCCAACATTTATCAGCTTCAACTCTGACACACGCTCAGGATTAGCTACAGATTTGTTTATTCCTGTGCATAAAGAAGCAGAGAGCACAGCATGACCAGAAACTGATATATGAGGCATACGTATACACTGCCAACTAGTGTAGTGGCAGAGATTTGCAGAGCAACACAGACACTCAATGCACAAGCAGTGACTGCAGATGTGAGAAGCCATCGCAGCATAGTCATCGCACAACTTCAACTCCTTATTTATTCAGGAAGTCTGTACGTTACTTCATCAGTGCCAGTTTCCCTCCATCCATTTTTCACATCCTGAACTGTGTTTGGAACGCAGCAGAGTTAAAAGAAACATACAAAGACCTAGGCCTGTATGCACATCCAGTCATTACACAAAAAGGACCATTAGTCTTTCTGACATACCGTTATGGAACGGCTCATTTGGCCACAGCTTTAGCCGCATTCACGACCGCAAATACTAATTGTACCATGAAAGTGAGGCAGGTGCAGAACATTGTATGTCAAGAACACCTCCTGGAAAATCCCTTTCCAACAAATTCAAATTGGGCATGCATACGTAGCATGAACTGTAGTAAACATGGCGAGCGGTAATGGTGTGATTGAAAGAGATTAGGAAAAAAACATTTTTTAGTGGAAGAAATTGACATATTATTATAAGAACATAGAATGAACAAACAGCTGTTATTATCAGGGTAACTTAAAGGTCCCATATTCTGCTCCTTTTCTGCAGTTTAACATGGATCATTGATGTCTTCATGAAATGGTAGTAACATGTTTTGGTTCAAAAAGCCAATAAATCAAGCACAGCAGCATTGTTTCCAGGCTCTCATAGCCCCTCTGTTCAGAACGCTCTGATTTAGTGGGCGTGACCTTCATATGTAAATGAGCCACCACTGATACCGCCCCGCTCTTCTGCGTCACTGAGAGCGGCGCCACGAGCTCTGAGTGTACAATGTTTAGAAAACAGCAAAGCTGTACTGTAACATTACAGGCTAAAACTACAGGCTAACCGCAGCTAAAGTTAGCATCCTGAAGCTAACACAGAGACAGGGGGACACTGAGGAAAAGCTCTTACATCTGCTCCACAGCACACGGCATTTAAAATACTCACATTTCCAGGGTCCAAGGTTTGTTGGCGGATGGTTGGTAATGCGCCTGGATTCAGGACCAGTCTATTCGCTAGCCCTCTGTTGTACTGTCCACAGTTGGAAAAGCCAGCACTCACATGCACAGTTTTACTGAGTGTAGCTGGCACATTTCCATGATAAATGAACTCTAGCCACTTAGTCTTGTCTTCTTCCGAGACGGGAAGCTTGTGCATGGAACTATGTCATTGTTTACGGATTTCTCTCCAGCAGGGGGGAAAAGAGTGGGCAGGGAGGGGGTTCAGAGGTATTTGCTACAGTGGACCAATCAGGTCAGACTTGCTCCTGATTGGTCAAAAAAGAATCGCTGTTATCGGCAATTCCCCAAAATCTAAACAGCTCGTTTTAGGTCAGGATTTTACATTCATCAGGACTACTAAGTACAGGTTTTGTCATTAAATATCACATTTTGTGGGCTGGGAGGAAAACCAAAGACTCACAAATTTCACTAAAAGACTTAATAAAGTGATTTTTGCATAATATGGGACCTTTAAGGACAAACAGAGTAAATGCATGTGGTGTTTCTGAGCGCACACTTCACCACACTCATCCCAGAAAGACCCAGACGCATAAAAGCAAAGAGCCAAGTAAACCTGCAACCTGCAAACCATCCTCTCTCTTATTTGGTCTTACACGGTGACACGTGAGCACAACATCCACCATTCTTCAAACAGCAGAACTGGTGTAGTAATCCTGCCGTTAGCGCCTGTAATGGTGGGGTCTAACGCCATTAAGTTTAATGCTGTGTTGGGGCGTTAACCTGGCTCATGCAAAACCACAAGCTGATTTTTTTTTCCACCATCTGTACAAATGGACCATTTCCATCCTTAATGGCTGGATGTACAGGCCCGGGTCACAGAGTCTTTCTGCAGTTGAGTGCTCGTGCTCTTGCCATCAATGTATTTTTTATCCATTCAACCAGATACACGGTCAGGAATTTGTACAAGGTGTGTTATTTTGAAATTCAGCAGATGCATGCTGGGAACAAACCTTGAGCATTATAGAAATGAGGAGTCATCTTTGTCATCGTTGGTGACAAAGATGAGCTTTTAGTGAAAACACTTTGATACATCCAACATTATGCTGCTGCTTTTTTGTCCTTAAGAGTCAATTTAATTCTGGACAAGAAAGTTAAAATTCAAGCCTTGTCAAATCAGTAAGAAAAAGTTGTTGATTCTATTTATGTTGGTTTATTTGGTTTTCTCTGAAACTATTTGAGACTTTTATTATTCTTCTGTTGATTAAGACATATTTTATGTCTCAAAGTTATTCTAACATTAAACTCCTGCTGTCTGTAAAGCCAGGCAGGATCAGTCAGTTGGCCTGTAATATCTGGATATAACCCACGCTCAATTAACATTAATTTGGTGACTCAGACAAACTATAAAACTGTGAGACTGCAGCTGTCGTCTGGTGAGAGTTGGCACTTAAGAGGCCAAAAGTTTAACAAGCTGCTGACTTTCACTGCTCCAGAGACAGACACAGAGTGAGTTCATGTAGAAATAAAGTCAGATGCTTTGTTAGAGGGAAATTAATCGTTTTCCTTCACCAAAAACATGTTTTTCTGCTGAACGCTTCGATGACTGAGGGCTCAGTTTGATGTTTTTCAGATTAAAGGCCACACGTCTTCAATAACCCTTAAAAAAAGAGAAAGGACCAGCAGAGCGAGCAGATTCCAATGCTGAAAACAACCCTCATGTTTGATTTTGATTTCTTGGAGGCCCAGGGTTGATTCAGGTCTTGTGGGTGGCTGGCTGCCTGACAGCTGCACAGCCACACATTCTTGGACTCGAGGGAGTCTGTTGTGAAGTCTCAGCTTTACAGACTTTCTCTGGTCCAACTGGTCGATGTTCAAGTTTACAAAAACGTCTCTTTTCATCCATCCAGGAGCGGAGCCAGGAGCAGAGTGGAAGCAGCAGATATAATTAGCAGAGCATGCATTCCTTCTTTTTCTTTTTATCTGCAGGAAATCTGTTTGTCATCAGGAGTGCCACGTCTGCAAAACGTCCCTAAAACGTCAGAAAAATGTCCCCAAAATGTCCCTGAAGTGAAGGAGCGATGTTTGCATCACACACGTCTCAAGCAGCAGATTGTTTAAATCACATGCAGCGTATTCTCACGGTGTCCGCCCACTCCTCCTCTCTACCTCAAACCTGCATAATGACCTCAACCTCCTACACTGTTTCCCAGAGTGCAGTGCTCCCAGCGTTTAGTTCTCTGCTTTGATTCTGAAGCGTCGCCGCTGCTCGACTTCCTGTTCACCCCTACATGAGAGTGAAACTGAGAGCATCACCGCCACGGACGACAACTTTCTCTGCCCCCGCTTCTCGACATACTGACTGCATCTGGAGTTCAGCGTCATGTTTTCATGTATGAAATCAAGTTTGCCTCACTCTGAGCGTGCACGCTTTCTTGTTTTCATACTCTATATTTTGGATTCATAGAGTCAACCGATGTTAAACACTTCTGCCAAAAAAGTTAGAAAACTGCTCTCTCCAACCTGCACGTTGATTTCTCTTCTTTGTTTTCCAGACTTTGCACACCCTTTAAGTCTAATTATGAAAACTATTCAGCCAAAAATGTTTATCTGACCACACATAATAATTCATATCCTCTGTTTCCACTGGGAATAACTTATTTCTGGTTTGTCCAGTGGTTAGCGACAAACAACTTCCAGTCCAGACTTCCTTTTCCAAGCACCACTTTGATTTACAGTCCAGTTAATGGTTGAGGAGGGACTGTGTGTTCAGATCAAAAGAGAACTGATTTGTCAACACTTCTATATGAATTCAGTAAATAGATATCAATCTAACTGAGAAGGCTGTGTTATGTGAAATATTTTCTGTGAACCTCCAAAGGATTGAATCCTTTCCCTGATGAGCAGCCGTCCAGCTTCTTAATTTAGATTCTTCAGTAGACGCAGGTTTAAAGTCGGCCTTTATGGTATGCTGCTAAATGCTGGTCTGTCTTAGCGGATAAAAGCCTCTAAAAATAACCCAAACAGCAGAGAATATGGTGGATGTGTGGATGTATGAGCTCACAGCGCTGGCAGCAGGTCAACAGACTGTCACACATCTCACCGCTTTATCTCCCAGAAACAGACTCATTCAGGACGGAGCCGGCTCCACATGTTTGTCTTACAGGATGTTAGTCTCAGAGTGAGGAGAGACGAGGGTTAGGGTTTCTGATTTCATTATGGATTATGTCTGACAGCAGCCCAGAGCGTCAGATTTAGAGACAGAGACAAAAACAACCTGAGACTCAAACATTAAGTTTTATAGACTCCCTCCTCACAAGAACAAACATTTGATTTGTTGTTTAAACTCTTAAATACTTCATTTACAGTCTATTTGTTAGATTGTTATTAAGTTCTTGTTTTGGATTTAATACCTGTAATCAACTACTCCAGAGGAATCCGGCCTTGGATTAAGTTCCTGTTAACTCATCAGACTGCTCATCATGGAGTTAAAACACAAATATTGTCTCCTTTTTTTATCATTTAAAGTTTATTTTGGGACATTTTTGCCTTTTATGGATAAAGCAGCTGGAAAGAGAAATAAAATGTGGAGAATAGAGAAGGGGGAGACATGCAGCAAGTAGTTGAGACCATAAACCTCACGGCGAATGGCACCCCTTGTTTCTTCATGATTCTAATGTCAACTTCCTGGTTGTTCATGACTTAAATGTAGCTATTAGCTGTTAGCACGGGTGTACCGTTACTTACTCCCAGGTCCAGTTTGCAATCAATGCTAGTTTAAGGCTATGAATGTATACGATTAACCACGCATATGCAAAAGCAAGACAGCTGCAAAGCAAACCAAGCAACTCCTCAGCTGTGTTTGGCCTAAAAAATTAAACACTAAGTGGATGCAAGGTGCAGTGTATTAGGGGTAGACCGATTATCGGCCGGGCCGATTATAAGGGCCACTATTTGGCATTTTGAGGCGTATTGGAATCAGCCTTTTTTTAATCCGACAGCCGATAAGAAACAAATTCAGCTGTTTGTAGTCACTACTCAGTCCTCAGCACTGTCCCACCCACAGTACCATCTGATTGGTTACACGCAGGGCCATGGCTTTGGAAACAGCCAATCAGCAGTGCAGTTATTACAGTTATTGCAGTTAAATTGAAAATGTATTTACTGTAGAAAACTTTAGCTATTTATTTTTATGTTTTCATTTAACTAGGGATGCACAACATTATCGGCACGATATCGGTATCAGCTGAAAAAAGCTTTAAAACACGTTTATCGGTATCAGCAGATATGAAAATTTTTGCCGATATGCACAGCCTATAAGGTGCTATTCAGTTAGGATTATTATTATTTTCAATCTGAAAAATAAGCTCCTTAAATAAAATGTAGTACTTCATTTATTTGCACTGCAGAGCTCTGTGTCTGTCACCAGGTTGTTACAGTAGCTCTAAAATAATCAAATGCAACTTGGTTATGTTTAAAAATGCATTGTACATTTAAAGTTCATGTGATCTAAAGAAATTATTTTTCTGTATTTCAATACTGAATGTCTTGAGTTTGAAAAAATGATACATTTCTTATTTATGGTAAAATGAAATGTTTTTTTGTCTTGTTTTATGTGTGTTTCTTAAACAAATAAGACCGTCACAATGAGAGTAACATATAAATGCCAGTACAGGATAGACTCAGTTTTCTTTACAGTGAAAAAAACAAACAAACTTGTGATCATCAGTATCGGTATCGGTATCGGCCAAAAGTGGTTTCGATATATTGGCATATCGGATATCGGCAAAAATCCAATATCGTGCATCCCTACATTTAACATTATAAAGCATGCTTCTGAGCCTGGGAGCTGTTTGATAAATTCATCCTTGAAGGCATTTGCATGCAGTTAAGTGCTGGGGTTTGTATTATTCAAAATTTTGACACCAGTATTTTTTATTTGACTGCAAATTATTATCAGCTTCAAATATCGGAATCGGCACGGAAAAAATCCATACCGGTCTATCTCTACTGTGTATAGTTATAGAGATTTCAAATGATGCAACACTTGGAAGACAAGCTGACACATACTCACCATTGTACTATTTACAGCATTTATTGTGCAATAATATACCAGTAACCTTTTTGAGCCCTGCAATGTCTGCGGTTTACACCCCACACATCTGGCTGGATATTTAATGATGTATTTATCTGATTCTGAAAGAGGGAAATTCCAAAATGTTTGTCAGATATGTCACCTGTAATGACCCCTGAAGTCTGATCACCTACTTAGAGACTCAGAGCAACTTCAGTAACCCTGACCTTAAAATCCTAGGTTCCTGTTCCCTGCATTTACAGTAAATACTGCACTTTCATTGATGTTTATTTACTACTTTGTCTAGCTCTGTGTGATCATATAAATCATAGACATTAATAATTTTACCACAGAGTCAACAGGCAGAGGGGAACAGTAACAAACACTAACAGGTTGTTCCTTTTATAAATTCAAACATCTGTGGTATCTGAATATGAGGAAGCAGTTGATGTTTTTCAGTCGAGACAAAGATGATTTGTTTTTGTACTTTCAGATGTCATGAGAAAAATCTGCTTTCTCTTCTGTTTTTGCACGCCATATCACAACCATCAAAACCCACAATCACCTGTTTGAGTTTCTGTCACCTCTGAGCAGGTAACACATTTCTGCTTTTCAAACCATGACCGTCCATGCAATTGCTGCGTGCAAGCGTTTTTAAGCCTCGGTGAAGAATTCAGTGTTGAATTTGCTCAGCAATTGCTCAAATATTAGTATGCATCTGGGACACAGCCTCTGTGTGAGAGAGCTGCAGCTCTTTCTCAGAAAAATCTGTTTGTCTCACAAGAAGTGTCTCATTCAAGCTTCCCATTTATTGGCAATAATTCAACTTTTATGACGGTGAAGATAAAGTCTGACAGATCCTAGAGCAGGCACATTTTTATCTTTGATTTATCTCAAATGAGTCCGGTAACGGCTTCTTCAAGCAGAGGAGTACCAGATTTTTAAATACTAATGTAGGGCCAAATGCAAGCAGTACCCAGCCCTGCAGACGGGCCTCTGTACAGTGTTGAAAGCAGCTCTAACACAGAGAAACCATCATTCTCTGCCTCCACGCTCCAGCAGAACAACACGCCTGTTCCTCTGAGGGAAAGCAGTTTAACAACATACTGGGAAAATGATGCAACTTCCTGCTGATCTCTGTACAACTTACACTCTGTCCCACATCTCTTCTCCCACACTCGACAGAGAAAATATGAATAGTAAAGTTTCTACTTTCCATTTCCTTATGATTTGACTGTGTGAATGTCTTATACAGGCCACCATAGTGTTCTGATTGATCTCAGAACCCATGAGCCATCATCCAACAACAATATGTGCCTTTGGAAGGACGACAACCACTCGGCATGTCCAGTTTATCCATCAGTTAGCCATAAATGATGTTTGATGATAAATGATGTTTGTTTTGATGTTTCCTTTCTCATGGCAACTTGAGCAACACTTTTATCAACCCCCCCTTTACAAATATTTTAGGCAACACGTGTGCAGAAATATTTGTTGTTAGTTATCTGTGCATCAGGAAGCAGTGACTTCACATCATCTGACTTTTAACATGCCTCAGTCCAGTCAGCTGAGTGTGAAACATGGACAGAGGATATGAAATCAAGTGATTCATGAAGTATTATCTGTAGATGGATACTAATAAAGACAGGAGAGAGGAGACGGCCCCTGCAGGGTGTTTGTGCTCTGTGGGCAGCCTTCCTCACAGACGTTGGAGTGCATCCACATGTGATATTTACTGTTCCCTTGTGCCTCGCCGCCTCAACATTTAACAAGACAAGTAAACACAACATCAGCACACAAGGTGGGACGGTGAGGGCCTGCAAATGTGCAACAAGAGACGCTTTGTGCAACAGATTAATACTCTTGAGAGGGTGCAGTGTGTACTCATCTGTATGTCTTAAAGATACCGAAATTTCATGCACACAATTAAAAAATTAAAATTATGCATTTTTTTCAAACCAGACTCCAGGGTCTTTTTCTGGTCTCAGTTCTCATGCACCAAACCTCCTTTAGAAAGACAAACTTTGTAGTTTCTAACCTCTGCACTCTCTACATCTCTCATAGACAGATTAATACACACTGGAAAAGAAGTTAGTCACGCCTTAAATTTGAACAGAGCCCGCGTGTGCCAAAGTAAAGCAACAGTTTGAACTCAAGTCAGATCATCAGGCGCTCAGTGAGAGAGCAGTCAGCAACAGAAATGTAAATGACAGCTGTTTACCAACACAGCAGGATGTTCTGCACACCTACACAACCTCAACGAGGCTGCTGTCACTCTGCAACAACACATGCAACGAATAAACAACAGCTTCTGTGAGGTTTTGCAAATGAAAGGGAATAAAAAAAACGAATAAATCCTTTTAAAAACTGATTTAGCATCTAATTCCGGAAATTACACAAAATTTCCTCATAATATTCACATTTCACGAAGCCCGCATGTCCTCTTGCAAATACAACAAAGATCACTCCAGCAGCTTCAAACACAGGATTATTAAATAAGAAGTCACTTAAGAGTGATGAGCAATTTAAAAAGATGCTGAACTTAAGAATCAAGCTTACAGATTTGTCAATCCTGTTTATCTTCTTATCTTCTTTATTTTTTTGGTCGAAATAATTGTAGTCATTGGCAACCTTCCTGCACAGCTTTGGAGAGGTTCCTTCATAACGATGAGAGCAGAGTATCTGAGTGCACTCAGTAAACTTTCCATAATCCCGTCAACAAATAAACTGAGTAAAACACACAAACAAAAGACGCTTTTCGTGCTTTACTCACCCAGACTGTTCGTAGAAGAATCCATAATCCGAGGTTTGACTTGTGAGGAGTTTTTCTACGGGTGAAGTCTGGATTCAGATGTGTTTTCCATGCTGGGAGAGAGAGGAGTGTCAGAAAGTCACACACTGAGCGGGGATTCCTGTCAACCTCAAGCAGTTACAACAAGACCGGAAACTGTGTTTTAAAAATAAAATATTTATTCGGTACCAACAAGTCACATTTTCAACTGCATGTTTAAAAATGTGTGGAAAAATAAAATCTTCGCGACAAGTAAGAGAACATATTACCACATAATTATGTATGATGGTGAATTGAAATAAATGAATCTATTTTTTTTTTTACATAAAAAACAATCCTAATAAAATATTCCTTTAATTAAAAAAAATGAAAAATAGATTGAAATAAAAAAAATACGAGCAGTAATCACTTAAAAAATATAAAAATAAAAATTCAAACCGGAAGTCTTGTGTATCGTAGCGACTAACTTGTACCTTTTCGCGGGTAAAAGGCATGCCATAATAATAATGCTTCATGAATGCCAAAAATCATATTCTGTTGCTTTCTTACACTCAAAGTCTCTAATTAAAATAATTTCTAGAGCATACTTTTAACGTTCACCTGAAACTTGTAAACAAGACTTTTTTTTTTTTTTGCTCCGCGCCCGTCAACAGAAGAAGCATTACCTGTTTTTGCTAAGTATTTGTCGCTGCCATGCGATGGGGTTGGGTAATGCAGGAATACTTAGACTACAAACCAAGCAAAACATAATCCCTAACCACTGGATATTAATTTTCTAATGATGTATTATTCTATTCACAGATTTTTTTAATGTTTACCGTTACAACACTTTGTAAGTGCTCCTCTATCACCCCCAGATCATTTGACGCCTAAGTATGACTCCAAGTCTAGTAAAATTTAAAGCACAACGATAAAATGACGTTTGGGTTGTCTGAAAGTGTAACAAGAATACATTTAAACTGCACCAAATTAGTGTTACTTATCTGTGCTGGAGAGTCAGACGCGGAACTGCTTTTTAGGCCAATGTTTCTGCTAATACAGGGGAGGTTAACAACTGAAGGACCCGGATGTACAGTCGGCTTTCCAACATGGATGCGTCCACGGAGAGAGATTTGTGAAGGAGAATTTTAACTCCGTGGGTTTTTTTAACCTATAAGGTACGTCATAAAATAGACATATAAAGTATTTATGTTTACGTTTCTGTTGTTATGAGCTCCATGTTACACAATGACAGTATTAAAGGATGACGTACCATTAGAAAGCATTATTATGTGCCCTGAAATGACCCCGACAGAACAAACTTCACATAGAATTACTATATTTTTTATTTTTAGTTACTCTAAGATCAATGTTATTTGTGTTGGAAGTTAACTTACGTATTTTTAAGAATAAAAAAAAGACAGTCTAGTGTTGGGTTTACCGAAAATTGCCTAAAGTTGAAGTGTCTTTACACTGTTATTACAGTCAAGAAAACTCTCTGTTGTGGTAGAATTTACTCACCATATGTTATTGATTTTGCATTTACTCGTCAGGTTTATTCTGTGTTTCCTGTCGCAGCTGTTCGCCATCCACAGCTCTGTCATCTGGGTGTCTCTGTGATGTCTCTACCATGAGGTGTGCCCGCTGTCTGCTGCAGCTGAACAGTCTGAGACTGCTGGGTCAGTCACTCAGACCTGCTGCCCAGTCTGCTGCTCTGCTTCAGTCAGCCTCCTCCAGTCAGCCCACTGTGCTACACAACACCCAGCATCAGGTAAACATCAGTTTTACTGCTCTATTTTAACTGTTACAGTTCTCTTAAGACTTTGAAAACAAGTCATCTCTGAGTCATTAAAGGTGTATTATTTCAAGTGTGGCTCCTTACAATAAAATTTGATCCAAATGATCATGTTTTAGACATGCAGACACCAAGATATATATAACCCTGCAAAAACTGAAAGAAAACAAGTATTTTTTTCACATTTCTTTTCATGAATCATCGTATCAGACTTAATATGAGCCAAATTTACCTGACAAGTAAAAATGTCTTATCTAATATATCAAAAAAGTACCAAAATGTACATGTTTGGTTTCTTGTAAGAAACATTGTTATTTCAGGTCTCCCGACATGTACATTTTTCTTACCCCAATGGAAAATTTCTTATTGATTTTCTTGTTTTTTAATTGCAAAACTCCAAATTAACAAAGTCTAATCTCTCTTGTAGGTGTTGAGGCATTTCCATGGCAGCACTGCATGTCCAAAGACTCCTCCAGTGGAGTTCTTTAAAAAGGAGGATGAAAAAAAGGACCAATCTCTGGTCACTCTGGACAGCTTGTTTGAACAGATCCCTGAAGGCGCTAAATCCAAGGCCACCTTCAACAAAGTGATTAATGTCTTCATTAAGGCTGACATCAGACGGCGTGGTCATGTGGAGTTCATCTACGCCGCTCTGAAGAAGATGCCTGAGTTTGGCGTGGAGCGAGACCTCGTTGTCTACAACAAGCTGCTGGATGTTTTCCCCAAAGAGGTCTTCGTACCTCGTAACTTCATCCAGAGGATGTTTAACCACTACCCACGACAGCAGGAGTGTGGCGTGCAGGTCCTGGAGCAGATGGAGAACTATGGTGGGCATCTTCCTCCACTCTCATGTCCTGGAATCCATGAAAGCTTTTGGGTGAAGAAAGATAAGTTTGTAAATGTTTGTGTTTTCAGGGCTCTTACCCAACGTGGAGACCAAAGTCCTGCTAGTGCAGATCTTTGGAGAAAAGAGTCACCCTGTGAGGAAGTACCAGCGTCTCATGTACTGGTTCCCAAAGTTCAAAAACCTCAACCCATACCCGGTCCCCCACCAGCTGCCTGAAGACCCTGTGGACCTGGCTCGCTTCAGTCTGAACCGCATTGCAAACGACAAGGATGCACAGATCACCGTCTACCAGGTACAAATGCAGAGGTACAACAGGAGATCGGAAAGGAAATGAATTAAAACTTTAATCTTTTAAAAAAAATCTTTTTATGAATTTATACTGAAATACATTTTTATGAGTTAGAATTATGTCTTTGCTTAATAAATGTCTTTTTTTTCTCTTCCTGTAGCTGCCATGCACAGACATCACAGAGAGCGGAGAGGAGATCACACAGCCACATATAGTGGGTAGGAAAGTGTTCTGACTCCCTAACAGCAGTTGGGGCAGCTTTTCTGACACAAAGAAACCAGAATAATATCAAGATGATATCCAAACACACACAGAGGGGAAGTTGATGTCATTTTATTTGTTTCCTGTCTTCCCTGTGTTGCTGCAGGGACCCAGAGCCCAGCTCAGATGGAGCTTCTGTCCAAACACAACCCGAGTCGGCCGGTGTTTGTGGAGGGTCCGTTCCCTCTGTGGCTGAGGAAGAAATGTGTTTATTATTACATCCTGAGAGCGGATCCCATACCTGTCGAGGAGAGGGTGAGACGTCACTGCCTTTTGAAATCCTTTACATCCGATGATTGTCAGCTGCTGAGACTCATCAGGTGTTTGTGTCTGCAGGTAGAGGAACCGTATGATCCAGAGAGGTGTTTTGACTATCCTCTGCAGCTGGACCTGGACCTGGATCGAGACTTTGGGGATGAAGAGGAATTCAATGTGGAGGAGGGTATGAAAGCTGTCAGATTCAGGTTTGATGGTTTCATATTTTCAGTGTGTGACGGCGCTGCTGTGTGTTTCAGTGTACGAGGGTCCGGTCTACGCCATATGTATGACCAGCCAGGGGGACCAGTCCACCCTGAACCAGTGGATTTCTGGACTCCAGGAGAACAACCCTATCTTGGGCCAGGTCCCTACACTTTTCCGTCTGGGGGCCGGTCCTAAAGAGCTACAGAAGGGCGAGGAATCAGAGTCCAAAGACTACCAGAGACCAGATCCAGAGACTCAGAAAGAAGAGGGACAGACTGAAGAAGAGGGAGAGGTGGCTGCAGAGGAAGAGCCGAGGAGGAGGAGTCAGGGAATGAAGCAGTGAACTGTCTGTGCATCATGTAGAATAATGAATCTGTAAATAAGAGAGTGAGGAGCAGCTCCTTTAAACCAGAGAGGAAGGAGTATGAAGAGGAGCGAGGTCATCCAATAAACTTCATTTTAAATCTGTGTGTTCTCTGTCCAGGAGTTTGTTTCCACATTTCAGGAGGGTTTGAGTTCGATACTGTGGTCATGATGATGGCTATCTGGAAAAATGTGACTCTAAGCTCTTTACATTGAGATCTTTCCAAAGTCTGAAAGAAGGAAAGCCTGAGGCCAAAGGTAGAAAAGTTTTATTACTGAAAAGGCATCAAAACATTCCCTTTAACCTGGTAAACATGTCAGAGTTACATTCTCAGAGGTTAACTGAGCTGCAGGCAGACTCTCCACAGCTTTGTGCTCAAACATAAGATTATTTCTGCATCTCAGAATAAAAATGTACAAAAATCATGGGAATGCATCGCCTCTGATACACGGCTGATCATTGTCTTTTTTTTCTACAGTTCATGCAGGAAATCTCCCTTTGGATGAGAAACACTCACAGATGAAGAGCTAACATGGAGCTATCTACAGATCTGAACATTATCAGATCAATAAATAATAAATAAAGTGTCTAACAGCACAGTCCAAAAAGAAACGTTTGGCATCTCATCACCACTTTAGTGTATTTACAGTGCACAAACTGATACCAGCTGTAAAAAAGGTGTCTGAGGGGGATCAGCCTCGTAGAAAACATGGGGGACAGGTCTGGACCTCCATGCAAAAGGTCAGAAACTACAAAAGTCTGGACCTGAAAGCAGCAACATACCAGCAGAGGAGAAAACTTTATACAGAAAAACATTATCCACAGAGTGTTTGACACACTTTGGATTCTTTAGACAGGCTGATTACGGGGCTTCATGTGCAGTTTATGGTAAACATCAGCTGCGTCAGTGCTGCACCGTTCAGTCTCACACTTTAACTCTCACAGTTTACTTTAGAGCCTGTCTGAAGAAAGGGTTTTAGTCTGGTATGAAAATGTGCTTTCAGAGTGTTTCTATGGTTTAAATTAAAGCCTGTGAGACACTGAAATCAAAACACCTTTAGCTGTTGAGGATTAAATGTACAAATAGAAAGAGCTATTAAAATATTCAATCTGAAAAGTAAGATCATCCACATGTTTATCAAAATGTTGGGTCAAAGAAGCTGTAATCCCTTTAGATATTTGAAACATGATCCAAAAAGTGAGGCAGCGTCCTGCTGATGTTTTTAAACCCACAGTACAGCCCTGGTAAGAAATGAGGTAAAGCTGCTTTCAGGCTGAAAGTTAATGTACAGAACAGTCTGTTTAGATTTTTAACAAACTGATCAATAAATAAGTTATAAATAAAAATAAAGTGAAGGAGTTGTTTCCTGGTCTGTGGTCTTCAGATGAGTCCTGTTGACGTCTCCTCTGATCTTCAGTCTCTGTGTGCTTCTGGAAACATATTCAGACAGGTTCAACATATTAAAGTCTTTCACTGAAAACAACAAACTAAGATATGCATCACAGGTATGGACATTATTTTTCTACTCATGTGTCAGGATGTTAATCATTAGAAATTAAAAAAATAAATAAAGTTGCCCATCACAGATTGTTTCCTTTACACTGTCCTCTCCTCCCAACAAGGCTCAAAATAAAAAGAACAAACAACAACTTTAATAATAATAATAATAATAATAATTATTATTATTATTATTTTATAACATCTTTATGAAAGCCTAAATGAGCCCAGCATGTCTCTGTGGCCATCTGATTTAGAGGAAGGTATGTGTATAAACATCTTTGGACCGTGTTTTAACAGAGCACAGGAACTGAGAGGTGAGTAATAATGCAGGAGGAAAAATTACAAAATATTCAATAATTTCTCAGTATTTGTCAGAAAAAAAGCATGTTAGCTGCATATCTGCTTTGTATCACATTAGCTGTGTGTCAGCTGCAAGCGCTCAGTGCGCGTTTGCTGTGTGCTGTCTGTGTTTTACTTCATCTAAAACAATCTAAACTAATCTAATCCAAAACTTTGCTCTTTTTGCATTCTGTAGTTTTAGATTAAAACCTTTAAACTATTTCAATAAGAGTTGTTTTGGTGTTTTGTGGCTTTTTTTCTGTGTTTGCTTTTTCAAATTTAATGGAAGGGGAAAAATAAGACTCAATAACAATCTGAGCATTTCAGGGACAGCAGACATTTTTTGGAGTCACACTTTGTTTTTTGTTTTTTTTGTTTTTTTTGTTTTTTTTTTTGGGGGGGGGGGGGGGGGGGGGGGGGTGACTTTAAGCTGTAACAGCCCGTTTTTCTGTTGCAAGCTGAAGAAATTCATTCATTCATTCATTTTCTTATCCTGTTCAGGGTCGTGGGTGGCTGGAGCCTATCCCAGCTATCATTGAGTGCGCACACACTTATACCTAGGGACAATTAAGAGTGACCTATTAACCTGATGAGCATGTTTTTTGTTTTTGGACTGTGGAAGGAAGCCAGAGAACCCACGCATGCACTGGGAGAACATGCAATCCCACACAGAAAGGCCCACAGGCCAAGCTGGGAATTGAACCGGTGACCTTCTTGCTGTGAGGCTGCAGTGCTAACTGTTGCACCCCAGTGCAGCCTGCTGACGTAATGGACCAATCAATTAGAAATGCTTGTGTCTGGAAGTTGTTTAAACCCATAAAAACTTCTGATGTAGCTTTACACTTGTAGCTGTCCCGGTGGACTCGTACCTGTCATGGCCTCACTGTTCCTCTGCAGCTGGCTGGTGAAGAAGCGCTCTCTCTGTGACACCTGTTCATCCCAGGCCTCCAGGATCCTCTGGTGCTCTGCAGGGTCCAGGTTCAGGGTGTCGGGGTGGGCCTCATCGATGTGGGCCCTCACCCCCTCCAGACTGTGGGAGTACTGCTGCTCTCCACACACCATGCACACCAGCAGCTGGTTCAGAGGGTCAAAGTCCATCAGGTAACGGCTCCTCCACATGGCGTCTGAGACTGGACCGTCCTCTCCGTTCAGGTTCTCGTAGTCCAGGAACAGGAGGTCTGACTCATCTGAGACAGATGAAAAAGAGACAGATAAATAATGTTTCCTCTGTGACATGCATTTGATAAAAAACAGCTGAGGCCTCACCTTCGATTGGCGCGGTGTAGTTTGGGAACTCAAAGGATGAAGGGTCAGCGTCTGGGGGATGACTTTAGAGAAACACAAACATTTATTATCTGTTTACATCCAGCAGGAAGAAACAAACAGTCACTGTGTCTGAAAAACAATGGTTTCTCACCTCATCAGATGTTCAGACTCCTTAGGGTTCACCCACTGATCAGAGTCCTGCAGAGAGGAGTCAGAGAGGAAAACTGCTGAAGACTGGGACTCTTCCTTGTTTTTAAGCATCTTTCTATTCACAACGCCTCCATTTATAGTTTGTTTTTGTTCAGTTTTCAGGCATTTTATGATTATTTGTGATTGCTGGTGGAAAGAACTGTTGTCATGCTGTGTCTCCGTTGTCATCCATGTGGTTGTTTTATTTCACTGTGTGGACTTTTTCGTCTCCTTGCAGCTGTAAAAAAAACTCTTTCTGCTTCTTTTGTGTTTCATAGTTGTCATATCGTCGTTGTGGGTGGTCTGTTGTTATTTTTAATCTCTTTGTCCTCTGTTTGACATTGTGTTGTCCTGTTTTTTTTGTGAGTTCTAGTATTAAAATCTTTTTGCAGTCATTTTTCTTTACTGTAGTAGTCTTTATGATTGTTTTCTTCAGGGGTGAATGATGTGTAATGTACAAACAGAAGTTAAACCCTCTGAGCTCTTTTCTGTGGATTAATTTGATGTGATATGATCAGTTTGTCTCTGGTGTTTTCCATGTTAGTGAATGGACCAATCAGAATTAAGCATTTTAAACATCCAGGAGACAAGTTAGAAGCAGGGCAACAAATATTTTCATCATTTTGCTCTTTTATCAGCATTTGAGGGGAATATTAAGGTAAAGTAATTAAAGGATAAGTACTTAGTAGAGAAATCTATCCCACAGCGCCCTCTGTTGGTGAGTCTTGAGGTCGACTTTCTCATGCTCAGGTGTGAGGAATCTGTGTGTTTATCTTTTGATGGTTTGGTGTGTTCTCTGTTTTTATCTTAATTACCTGTGTGTGCAGTTCCTGTGCGGGTAGGATCGGCCTCCAGGTGTTGGAGGACCTCCTTGGTGCAGCTCCTCTCTCCCTGATGGCCTTCCTCGCTCTCTGCTCTTTCTTTTTGACCCTCCAGTACTCCCTCTTCCTCCTCAGGAAGTCCTCCTCAGACTCTCCGGGGATGGGCTTAGGGGGGACCATGGTGCTGAGTGGGGCCAGCTTTGGGGGGCTGGGGGTGATGTGTGTGGGGGTCTGGATGGGGGCACAGGGGACTCTAATGAGGCTGAGGGTTGGGGTCTGAGTAGGGGGTTCAATGGGGTGCAAGTTGATGCTGGCGAGCGGGTTCTCAGGCGGTTTCAGGGTCTGGAGGGAGGGTGGTGAGTCTACATCTGTGCCTCTTAAAACCCAGCTTCCTGATCCTGATGGTTTCTGACTCTCTGAGGCTCTGGTTGAGTCTGATCCAGTCTCTGAGGGCCGGATGTGTTTGTGTTCTGGACCAGGGATTCTGTTGACGGGTGGTTTGACCTGCAGCGTGTCAGGAGAGCGCTCAGGGTGGCTCGCTGCAGGGCTGACCACCAGGACTGTGGGGATACTAGTCACTGCGGTCAGAGAGGCTCCAGAGGATCTGAGCTGGGGGGCTGGTTTCAGAGGAGGATTCAGACCTTTAGCAGATTTGATGATGAGACCTGGAGCCTGGAAGAACAAAACAAAGAGATGATTTTAACTTTAAAGATTAAATCAGCAGAGAGAAAAACCTGTCTGGTTCATAACTCTGAGAGGCCCCTGGTCCAAACTCTGCTCCAGACCTCTGCAGGTCCAGTGTCAGGTGTCAGACTGAGGATTGTGGGTGATGATTCAGGTTTCAGCTGGAGAGAGGACAGAGCTGAGTGGAAAGAAATTCTGAAAATGCTCCACAAATTTACCCTCAACAAAGAGGAAAGAGAAGCAGAATAAGGTTTATTAAACTACTGATAATTTAACTCATTTTAAGTTTTTTCATTCCTCATACTCATCGTATTCTTATTACTATTATCATTGTTTTGTTTAATAAATAAAAAAAACGCCAAAGGAACAACAGGAAGTTTAAAGGAAAATAATGACTGTGCAAAACTGTGGTTAGAAAAGAGGGAGGAGACAGAGGAGAAGGAACAAAACAGGGCTGTAGGAAGACTAAAAAACAATCTACATCTATTTAAAAATGAAGCTGCTGAGGGGATAAAGCTAAACCTGGAGGGTAATGAGTGGCAGCTCTTGATAAAAGTAAACAGGTCATGAAGATAATGCAAAGTACATGTGTCTGAGGGATAAGGAGGATGTTCAGAGATGAAAGAGCAGTTACAGGTTCAGAGGATCCATCAGCCTAAAGGAAAGCTGTGATTTATTATTATTTATATTTCATGTTTCAATGTTTGTTTCCTTCATGATGCATTTCTATTAATGCACTCTGAATTGCGTTCCAGAGTTCCAAAAAAGGATGTCAGTTTAGCCGCTTAGTACAAGCACCCGCGCCGTTACAGAAACCAAACTCCATGTCTCAGCAGGTCGCTGGTTCAACCCCCTGACTGTGACCCTCTGCTGCATGTCTCCACTCCCCACAGCTCTCAGTGTTAAGTCTGATAAGAATATGATGGTGCTAATCATGAGTCATTACAGCGCTGCAGTTCAGCTGCAGGAGCGTTTTCCTGCTGCATCATGATGTGAAATAACAACACCTCTTTGCACATTTCAATTTAATAAAACCCAGCTCGGCCAAATGGTTTAGTCACATGCTCATATAGCGAGCAGCCAGGCCCAAGGCATCACCGTTCATCACTGAAGCAGTTTGAGTTTGAGCCAAGGATACAGATGCAATCACATCACAAGTGCTTACTCTGATAGGAGAGAATCACACTCCTAAACATTGCTACATAATCAAAATGGCTTTTTCTTGGTTAAATTAGATTTAAAATCCAAACTCCATGACGTACTAAGTTACTCCAAAAGTTTAAAACTTTGGTCATATGACAGCGCTTTTCATGACTAATATCAAACCTAAGTATTTATTTTAAGCCTGTGTTTTCTGCCTCAACCATACAGATGTGTTTGATCTGATCTGATGGTGATTTTTGTTTTGTAGTCTGCTATCAACACTTTACCCTCTTTCCCACATTCCTCCCCGCGTCACCTGGTAGTTCCTCTGGGGAAGCTGACAGCTCGGTTCCCCCGCCTTCCCCGTCTGCCGCGCCTTCACCCGGGCCCTCTGCTGCCTCTTCATCATCTTCCAGTACTCCCTCTTCCTCTGCAGGCTGCTTAGACCTCCTCCGTGCTCCGACCCAGCACTGCGACCCCTCTGTGCTGAAGGCCCATTGATGCTCTGGACCTGTGTCAGACACGGTTTCTGCTCTGGTTCTGGCTCATCTAAGGGGAGGTGATGCAGCTTTGGCGGCTCAGGTGAACAGACTTCTTTTTTGAAGCAGGGTGAGGACGGGTTGTCGAAGGTGTCCGTGGAGGGGTTTAAGATGAAGTTTGAAAGAGTCTGGGATGAGTTCTCGTTGGTGGAGTTAGGAGCAGGATCTGGAGGAGGCGTGTCACTGGTGTGAGGTGAGTTTTTCAGGTGAGGGCTGGAGGAGCTGGCCTGTGCAGACGTGTCAGAGTCTGGCTGCCAGCTTTTTATCTCCAGAGTGAGATCAGCGGCGAGAGGAGACACCTCATCCTTCTCAAAGAAGAGCTGCATCAGGTTAGGCTTCACCTCCGGCTCTGCAGTCTCCTCCTCTATCTTCACGTTGGCCTGCGTGGTTTTACTCTCCGTCACTGAGCTGAGGGACTCCTCCAGGAGCTTCTTCATGGAGGCCACAGCCAGCAGAGTGGTAGCCTGGCTGTCTGCACTCAGAGCGGGGTCAGGATCCTGCTGAGGGGCTGGAGGGGGGGACGGGGAGGATGGGGGTTTGATATCTGGGTGGCAGATGGCTTCCTCTGGTTGGGGATTTAGGTCAGCTGCTGCCTCCTGTTTGATCCCACAGGCGTCAGGCTCTCTGGTCTGAGTGTTTTCTGGGGTTTTAGTGATGCCCCTGTTTGGTGGTACTGGGTTCGCTTGTCTCTGGATCTTCCTCCTCTGAATGGCTCTGGCCTGCAAGAGTCCCTGCTTCAGCCGGGCCGCCCTCGCCGCTCTCTGCTCTCTCTTCTTGATCCTCCAGTACTCCCTCTTCTTGGCCATCCTCTCCTCCTCTGTCAGCCCTGGATCCAGACAGGAAAGAGGAGCCACGCTGCTGGAAACAGCCATTTTCATGACACAACCTCCAAGAGCTGCAGGAGATCCTCCTACAGAGGCACCTTTCAAGGTCTGAGGATGAGTGAGTTTGAGCTGACCGACAGTCCGGATCGATGAGGGGAGGTTTGTGCTTTCTGTTCTGGGTCTGATTGAAATCAGTCTTTTTGTTTTGTTGAGTCCAGCGACAGGAACACAAACTTTCACCTGAGGTGGATTCACTCGAACAGGAGCAGAGAGTCTGAGTTTGGTGTCTGTCTGATTCTGAGGCTGTAACACCGGACAGCTTTTGGAAACCGCTGTGGGTTCTTCTTCCTGTTTGAGTGCTCCTGCCACGCTGTGATTGGCTGGGATGTTGATGGTCACTGTGCCATCCTCTTTGATGAACCCTCCGATGGTTCCCGGGTCGTGGTTTAGGGTGCTTCCTGCTCCCTGGGCTCTGGCCCTCCTCATCTCCTCCAGGATCTTCTGATAACGTTTGACTCGTCTCAGGAGGAGGTCTCTCTCCTTCAGACGAGCTTTCGTCTCCATCGACAGCTTCGCTCGCTGCTCACGCTTTTTAACCCTCCAGTACTCTCTTCGTTTGGCGATGATCTGCTCGGGTGTGTCGTTGGGGTCGATTCTGGGGATGTTCCTGGAGCTGATGAACGAGGAGAGCATTGGAGATTTACACCTCATGTTCCTCTGGATCATGAAGGTCTTCTGGGCTTCGATGAACCTTTGTCTGGGGGTTTTACATCGTGTGGGTCCTCGGGACATGTTGGAAAGATTAACGTAGGTTTGATTCTTTCTTTGTGAGTCCCCAGGCTTCCTCACAGGTGAGATGGTGTTCCCAGCTGGATGAAGGACTCTGACTTGATCTGTTTGCAGGTTAACTGGAGCTGAACTCGCCTCCCTGCCCTGTGGTTTGTTACTCTCCTTCCTGCCAGATGTGAGTGAAGAATTGACCCAGTTGTGACTCTGCTTCTGGCCAATTCTCCTCGCACACGTCCAGCTCTGAACATGCTGAAGGACGGTTCCTTCCACCGGTCCTGGTTTTTGTGCTGTATCTCTCTGCATCATCCCTTCTGAGCCCTGAATCTTCTCTCTGGCTTTAGCGATCCGAGCAGCCACCTTTGCTCTCTGCTCTCTCTTCTTGATCCTCCAGAGCTCTCTGCGCTTGGCCGCTCTCTCCTCCTCTGACTCAGTGGAGGTAAGACGGGGATCACTGACACCTTTAGTCCTCGTTGAGAAGGCCAAGGCACGCTTCGTTCCTCTTTGAGGCGTGGAGTTTGCCATTTTACCCTCAGCTGATCGAGGAGTCGCAAAAGTCTGACCGCTGGTCACCTTTGTGGGCGTGGGTTTGGGCTGAATGTGGGATTCAACTTGTGCCTTGGGTTCTGTTTTGGGGAGGAGCGCTCCCTGCATAGACACACATGGCTGAGGTGTTTTCATGGAGCTGCCGTTGGTTATTCTGCTCACTCTGGCTGGAGGCACTGAGGATGGGGTGATCATGTGGGGGCCGCTGGCTGTGGGAGAGGTAACGGCTTTAGGCAGCGACCCAGCAGCCCCCACTGTTGAGCGTTTCACCGTGCTCGTGTAGCGCCCTGACACTCGTGCTGAGATGGAAAATGAAGCTGGGACCTGAGGTGAGACCTTATTAAGCTCCACAGTCTGGAGCCACCTCTCTTTGTGGCCCTCGGCAGCTCTATCTGAGCTGTCCTCACCGGGGTTCCCACCGTTGGATGTCTCATCCTGACTCTGAGCAGCGGAGCAGTCGGGGTGGATGATCTTCTCTCCTCTGCTCTGATGCTTCCCTCTCCGCTCAGACAGTCGAGCCCTCTGCTCCCGTTTCTTGGTCCTCCAGTATTCCCTCTTCTGGGCGAGCGTTGCGTCATCGAACTCGGAGGCGGGGCGGTAGCGGTGAGACGATGATCCACCTTTACCTTTTGCAGTTGGCATGCTATCGCCAGCTTGGACAGCCCATCAGTTCTCATCCAACAGTTTGTCTCCCTCCTTTCTTCTCATCCCTCTCAATCCTGAATCTCTGCTCCTGTTGGCTCACATGGCGTCCTCCTGCTCGGTGCCAAAGCTGTCATAGTTTTAGCTCAGCTGAGCCGCTGCCAGATCTGTCAGACATCACATCATTCAGCAGGGGTCCTGAGAAACAAACAGAGAACATCTTAGTGAGGAGAGAAACACAGTGAACATGATCACAGCTCCCAGATAACTTCCCATGATCCTCTCTGTGAAGGAAATACAAACCTTATGATGAAAACATGTTCTGACCTCTGTGAGCTTCAAACAAACCTGAAGTCACCTGTCTCAGGTACATGTATGTAATCGTTTTAAACAGCTGTTTAATCTGCAATATTAATTCTACTTCAACAACATTGTTCTTTGGTTTTTAATATTTTATTTTACTCGTTTTAATTTCTTAGGAAAATTTTCAATCCATTACATTTTTATTTTCCAGGTTTCAACCTCTGCATTTTGACCTTATCCCCCAGAAAGCTAACTGCATTTGCAATTTAAACATTTTTTCCTTTTTAAATAAAATTTTCTCCATTTTTAATTTTTATTAATTTATTAGACATTAAAATTTAAAACATTTCTGTTAACCATCTTCCCTCCATGTGTTATTGTCAACTTTACTCTCTACTTTACTTGTCTAGATAAAAATCTTCATACCAGTTTTTCTGTGTCTATCTTGAAACATTTCATTTTTTAAAAAATATTGATGGCTTGTGCGAAATGTATTCTTTATTTACTGATTTTTCAAAGTCAGTGACTGTATTTCAACATTTTTCAAATATTTACACAATTTGACCAAATATATTTCTCAGCACATCTACACTGTTATTTATTCTTTATCAGTTAATTTTATCAGTTTACTTCAACAGGTTCAGGTTTAACATTCATCTCCCAATTTTTTTACTTTGCTTATTTCAACATTTTGACAGCTCATCATTTTTCCTTTATCCTCAACAGCTGTTTTGTTTTTGTCTTAATGCAGCATTTTTTTAATTGAATTTTTAACTTATTTGTGATTATACAAATTCAGTTGATTTGCACAAATCTGTACCTAAGTTTTGAAACTCTGAAATTTACTTATAATTAGGGACATTTAAAGTTTAATCCTGACCTTTCAACGTTATGTGTGACATTGCAACATTGCTGATTAGACTTCCACTAAAATCTTAGCTTTTGGGCCTCAATTGCTTTCTTTTTCTAACTTTCACATCTTTACTGTACTTCCTGACTTTTAATGACTACTTCACGTTTGGACATCATTCTTCACCATATTATTTTTGCTGTGAGTCTTCTTCCTCTCATCTGTTTGCCTGCTATGATTAATCTGCCATATGTGTCACATTTAATCACATATATGTCTATATTAGCATCAAACGTCTCATTGTGTAATATCAGTTAACATTTTGCCCAGTTAATTTGTGCGTTTGTTGCCTTTCATGGGGTTTTCCCTCTGATTTTCCTTTATTAGCACAGAAAACATCACGACTGAAGCCACTTAAGCACATGTTAGCATTTTCAGGGACGCTGTTTCACTGGTTTAAATGAAGACAATAAACGCTCAAAAGCGCTCATTCCCCTCTGTCAGAAGAGTCACAGCACACTGTGAACACACCTGAGACATCACACACTGATACAGAGATTAAAATACAGCATCAGAGGGTTTAAATGTGACAGATTAGTCCATGTTTGGTGCTGAGAGCACGTCGTGTTTGTGCGTTACAAAGCTCCAGGAAGCAGGAAGGAAGCAGGCTGACACTGTCCCTTTAAACCTGTCCCTTTCTATCACACATTATATCTGTCGAGAGCCATTTTTATCCTTTATTCCGTCCGTTTGGCTCCAAACGCTGCACAGAGAGCCTGCTGAGGCTGGTCTACCGGAACACGGTGTGAAAGGAGAGGAAAATCGAGCAGATGGATCAGAAAAAGCTGTGTCTCTGCGCTGCACAATGGACAAGATCTCCTGCTCCTGTCCACACGGACGCGCGCCTGTCTGAGTCCCACAACCCGCTAAAACCCGCAAAATAACCCCGCAAAGCAGCCTGCTGAGAGACATGCGGAAGAAAAACATGCAAAGCCGTTACCTTCCAGTCAGAGCTAACTTTCCGGGACAGTTTGTGTGAACGTTTAGGACAGCTTTCTGCCAGGACACTGCAGATACTTTCCGCCTGCTGCCGAGCTCTGAGGCTGCCTTGACAACGCTGAAAAGTACCAGGATGTGGGACCTGGATGCTCAGTGTGTATGTGTATGTGTGTGTGTGCATATGACTGTGTGTGTGTGGGCACTCAGAGACAGTGTACAGTAAATCGACCCCCCTCATTATCTTTAGACCCATTATAAGAAATCTGCATCTGAGAATAATTAAAACCACAAGTCCAATGCAGACAGATCCACCATCCACCAATCAGCTGAGGCTTTTCTAACAGCTCTCATGAACATCATGGGAGTTTGCATTAATGTTAAGTCTGACACAGCCGTGCAAAGGTCTATAGATCTATTGGTTTTTTAACACATGACCTCATTTAAAACAGACTTTAGTTATGAAGTAGAGCAGATAACAGCAACGATTTTTGAAGAGCTAATGAGGTGAGATCAATGTAAGGAGGTCAAAAGCTGCTAAAACAAAACAGATATTTTGCACTGAACCCCATATATCCAGATTTTTTCATTTTCACCAATTCTTGCATTTAATTTGAATTATTTCAGGGCATAAATGGAAATTAATTAATAATTTCACACAGCTCTAATAATTTAAAAAAGAATACATGGCAAAACTTGGTATGCAAAACTTTAAATTAGGCTATATTTTATCAACTTAATCCAAAATAACAGCTTCCATTTTATTTGCCACATTTTTACACTTTTTCCTATAAATTTTTAGGTACCAAACTTTACCTTACCTCAACTCAAGAGTGTGATACAGTTTTAAAGTGTGGTATTGTTAAGAGTAAGAATATAACGGTAATTGACATAACTAGCTACAATAATCCTGACGTCTGGGAAAGTAGGTTAAGTCAGCTGTAATACAACCTTTTAAATAATTTTAAAAAAAAGTAATGTTAATTTTACGTGTGTGAAAATGATTAATATTTTCATTTACTTGGTATATTTTCAAAGAAAATGTGTTTTAGTAAGAGTTACGGACAGGTGTTACCTTGTTTTAAGCCATGAAAAAGGTTCCAGTCATGTTTTAGGGTCAGATATCGGCCGATGGATTACATCACTGCCACCTAGCGGTAGGAGGTTTGAACACACTAAACAGAACGGTGCCACAAATCAATGTTTACGTTTTATTTGTGTCAAATAAAATGAAATATTTCGAGTTTTTAAGATTAAAAAACAATAATCTTAGATGAAATTCTATTTTTCTCACTTAATCATGGGTCAGACTTGTAAAATAAAACAGCCCCAGTCTAAATTCAGGAATAAAAGGAAGGATGGACATGGACACTCTGCAGCTTGTGCTGTCTCTACTGCACTTCTAACTTTAACAACTGTATTTTTTAAATTATTATTATTATTTATTTCTTTTGGTTGGAGTTTTTTATTTTAAGTTATAAAACTTTTTTTTTTTTTTATTAACTCAGAGTTGCTGTATTATACAGCCATGGTTATTAGTAGTGTGAATCTTTTAGATATTTCATGTTTTTCTTTTAACATTACTACACATTTATTATTTTTATTTTGCACTCAGAGATGCTGTGATGTGTGACGGTCTTCTGTGATGAATCATATTTGTTCTTGTGGATCTTTTATGAGCAGAGACTGAATTTAAAGATTATGATGAACAGTTGGATCAGTGCTGTGCAGATTTAATCCCGGCTCTGCTACAAACACCAGCACAATCATGGTTTTAAACACGATGTTAACGAGATAAAAAAGACTCCTCACAGCGGAACTCTGTGGTCTGGATGTGTTGGGGCCCATATTTGGACCCGCCTTGCGTTTTTAACCGCTGCGTTGCTGGAGTGTGAGCCTCCATCATCACATGATCCCTGAACAACAGTATTAGGACCAGCAGCTTATCAGTATTAACGCGCTGACCCCCCACCCCCACCCCGCCCCCCGGTGCGCGTGCATTGTTGACGCTGCTACTGTCTCTTTAAATTTACCCAGGAGCCCCTTAAGGAGCCCCAGGGGCCCCTAGTCCGGCTCCCCACCCTGAAGACAAGCAGGAGCCTTAAAATACACGAGAGGAGGCCTGCGATGATCCGCACTGAGCAGCACGGAGCAGCGGGCTCTCTGCGCCGCCGGACTGCGTGATTTTTGCGGGATTCTATGAAAAGTTAACTTGGCTCCCGTGCGGGGCGCGTGGGGGACATCGGAGAGCACGGGCTCGCCTGGCAGATGCGTGTCTCACGGAGCCGTGCGGTGTGAGGGGGACATGTCCCGCTCCAGCGTTGCGGTACCGTGAAGGAAGCAGGAACCGCAGCGGCCATTAGCGCAGCAGCAGGGCCCGTGATGGAGGAGGGAGGACCGGGCGGAGCGGAGCCCGGGGAGCTCCGGTGTGCGGAGCAGGCGGAGGTGCTCTCATTAATAATAAGCGGGGAGGAGGAAGCGACGCAGGCGGACAGTGAAGCGGGAGGTAAAGAGGAGAGCTGCGGGATGATTCTGTCTGTTTGTTTGACACCGCGCGGTCAGTGTGCGGCGCTGTCACAGACACGCCATTGTCAGGCCGCCCGTTAATCCGTGTCAGGGACAATACCGGAGCAGCATGGCCCCTCCGTCTGTGGCTCCTATAAACAAAGGCTCAACAGCACGCAGGCAGGCAGGCAGGCAGGCAGAGGGTCCCAGCGACGCCCCCTAGTGGACGGACACAGACATGAATAAACAACTCAAAATAACGACCAATATCATATATGGGAATTTTTTTTAAAAAGGAAGAAAAATATAAGCATTGATCAATTTTGATAGTTCATTAGATATATTTTGATATTTTATTCTTTTTCTCGATATTCTACTTGAAACCATATTTCTTTATTATACTTGTAATTATTTCATGTTTCTTGGTTGAAATAACAATTTTCTTTTAAAACCAGACCTTATTAGTTATATACATGCATACTTAAATGAAAGAAAAGTACACTGATAAAAATTATGTTCAAATGAATAGAAAATGTTGAAGATGAGTAAACATTTGAAAATTATTTTCTACTTCTTTCTTGAAGTGTTAAATCATTGATAGCCTTTGTTTTGGTTGTTTCAAGACCTGAATCAAGATGGATTTTAAAATTGTGAGTTCTGTTACCCCTCACACAGACTGGATTGAAATGACTAAACAAATGTTGAATTCAGGAGGACTTTGGTCTAACTCTGAGACTCATCAGAGAAGAAGCAGGATGTCATATTTAACGCCTCTCTTCTCTCTCTTCAGATGGCGATGGTCTGGCTAATGGTCACATGGAAGAGGACCCAGGTATGGTCACTCCCTCCAGGTTACCAGGTACCACCTACTGGAGCATCACAGAGGTTCAAGACCATCCACTGCTCCTCTCCCCAGCGCCAGGCCCATCAAGTCGCAAAGCTCCAGTCCAGAAGGCCTCACGCCCAGGCCTGAGCCGCATCCCCGGTCGAGACCACCGCCGGTACTACCACGAGTACTGGAGGAGCGAGTACCTGATGGACTTCGACCCCCAGAGACACGGGATGATCTGCATGGTGTGTGGCAGCTCGCTCGCCACCTTGAAGCTGTCCACCATCAAACGACACATCAGACAGAAGCATCCGGACTCCCTGCTGTGGAGCGACGCAGATAAGGAGGTGATCCGCTCAGGCTGGGAAAGCCACCTGAGTCTGGGCGGGGGTCAAAGGTCATTCAGCGCTGCAGAGGGACCCTCGGCTCAGGAAGAGGAGGAGCAGCTGGAGACAGAGCAGCACGCTGCAGGTGGGCTGTGTGTGTGTGTGTGTGTGTGTGTGTGTGTGTGTGTGTGTGTGTGTGTGTGTGTGTGTGTGTGTGTGTGTGTGTGTGTGTGAAGACTATTTAAATTTGGAGAGTCAGAGTCTGTTGTCATGTCACTTCACCTGCGCTCAGCTCTCACAGGTGAAGTAAAGCTCTGTCAGTGAACACTGAGGTATTTCTATCAGCTGTGACCTTCTCCATCCTCATCACATCCCTTCACACTGTTATACTGTATAAATGACTTTATTTAAATGTCAACATTTCTGTCCAGCACCCATTATAACTTCTATTGCTGATATTCTAAACCTACTATTTTGCACATGCTCATCGAAAAAAAAGATATGGATTTAAGTATATTGGTGTAGAAGTCACGGCGCTCACAGATTAACTCCTCTCCTGAAAGGTGGAAGAGAGAATGATTATTTAGTGGGGTCACAATAAAAATGGATTCTTAAATCCAAGTGTGAAAGAATCTGTCTTTTTCGATCCCTCAAAGAATAATATGTTATGTCTTTTATATTAAATATTCCCAAAATTATTCCAAAGAAGTGTTTAAGTATCACCCTTTCATCAGGTCTGCTCCCTGCTGCAAGCACGTTTTCACCGTGTTTACTGTGCATGTACTTACACGTGCTGAAATCATCCTTCGGTGAACAAGTTTATGGAAAAGAAGGTGGAACTTTAAGCTTCCTGTTGATATGGTTGTAATATAAAGTTTGAACACAGAACAGATATTCGTGTAACTATTGATGGGATTATCTGTGCAACAACATGCAGAAAAAGCAAAACAAAAACAATACTAAGATCCTGAAAGATCTCAAGCAATAAGGATATTCCAGGACTACAAACCAGACTCATGAACATTGGCTGAAATGTATGCCACTAGAAACTGAATTTTATTACTATTTTGAATTTGAAATCATGATCTGAAATTGAATTTATTTGCTTTAAAATTGTTACTTTATTCAACTCTTGATATTCCTCAATTTCAATTATATAAAATTAAATTTCAGTTCAGTGCAGCCCCATTATGTCATTTACCTCCATGAGGAAGAGTACTTCAGCCCAGATTCTCAAAAATCCTCTTCATGTGTCATGTCAACTCTGAAACAGTCTGTGGCTGTACTTCTTACCAAAGAGGGGTGAGCTAAGACAGCGCCATTTCCATGATGTCTAAAAGCTAGGGACTGAATATTCATGTTTTCTTGAAAGTTAAAGATGTTGTATACGAGAAAAACAAAATGTAAGTCACTGGTCTTCAGCCACAGACTGTAAATGAGTTTTTTCAAATGAGGATTTCTAAGAATCTGTGCAGGGTTACTCTTCTACTTCTCCTCACTGACGTAGATGATGGTTGTGCTGCGCTGAACTGAAAAGGAAATACGTATTTTTGAATTTGAGGAATAAAGAGAGTTGAAATTAAATACAGTTTTAAGTGGAAAAACAGTTTCAGAACATTAAATTCAGTTTTAGATCATGCTTTTTCAAATTCAAATTCAAATTCCTTGGAGAGACCTGTCCTCAAGCAGGGAGTGTTAGCGCTAAAACAATAATAAATCTGACATGGGGATGTTCAGTTCCTCTAAAGGCTCATGGGTCCTGGAGAAAGCTTATGAATTAAAAATTCAGCTTATCCTTGTTAAATTTCTAAGAGTCAAAACTAACACACTCAGAAATATTAAAGGTCCCATATTCTGCTCCTTTTCTGCAGTTTAATATGGATCATTGATGTCTTCATGAAATGGTAGTAACATGTTTTGGTCCAAAAAGCCAATAAATCAAGCACAGCAGCATTGTTTCCAGGCTCTCATAGCCCCTCTGTTCAGAACGCTCTGATTTAGTGGGCGTGACCTTCATATGTAAATGAGCCACCGCTGATACCGCCCTGCTTTTCCATGTCATGGAAAGCGGCGTCACGAACTCCGAGTGGACAATGTTTAGAAAACAGTAAAGCTCGTTTACCGTAACATTACAGGCTAAAACAACGGGCTAACCGCAGCTAAAGTTAGCATCCTGAAGCTAACACAGAGACAGGGGGGACACTGAGGAAAAGCCCTTACATCTGCTCCACAGCACACAGCATTTAAAATACTCACATTTCCAGGGTCTGAGGTTTGTTGGTGGATGGTTGGTAATGCGCCTGGATCCAGGACCAGTCTATTCTCTAGCCCTCTGTTGTTTTACTGAGTGCAGCTGGCACATTTCCCTCATAAATGAACTCTAGCCTCTTAGTCTTGTCTTATTCCGAAGATGATGGAATCCCATCTCGAGTGTGGCTGTTTTTGCCTGTGAACATGCACAAGCTCCAAAGCTTCAAAGCCAAAAACAGCCACACTCCCCTCCCCGCTGCGGGGAGAGGAGTGGGCGGGGAGGGGGTTCGAGGGTATCAGCTCTGGTGGACCAATCAGGTCAGACTTGCTCCTGATTATTCAAAAAATGGGAATTGCTGACGTTGGCAAACCCCGGAAATTCCAAACAGCTCGTTTAAGGTCAGGATTTTACATTCACAAGCACTACTAAGTACAGCTTTTGTCATTAAATATCACATTTTGTGGGCTGGGAGGAAAGACAAAGACCCACAAATTTCACTAAAAGACTTAATAAAGTGATTTATGCATAATATGGGACCTTTAAAGAGACAGTTTAAAGCTCTCAGAGGTAAACTTCTCTGTTTAAATGTGTTAAATCCAGCAGAGCCTCCATACCCAGTGACCCCCCAGGAGCAGCAGCCTCTCAGTCCATCTCCTCGGTCTGAGGAAGGTGAGGCCCCCCCACCTCAGACTGAGGAGGAGGACCAGGACCTTGCGGGGCCCTCGGCTCAGACTCTGGAGCGCTACCTGAATGACTCGCTGCACGCCTGGTTCAGGCAGGAGTTCCTGATGGAGTATGAGGCGGAGGCGGGCCGGCTGCTGTGCATGGTGTGTGGAGGAGAGCTGCCCTCCCTCCACCTGGAACACATCAAGAGCCACGTGCTGGACACACACCCCAACTCCCTGGTCTACAGCTCAGAGGAGAAGCACTGCATCCTGCAGGCCTGGGCCCAGACGCACGGTGAGAGCCCAGCACAAACAAACATGGAGACTAAAAGTAAGAGCACGGGTAGATTATTCTGAACATCCTGACTGTGGAGCTGCAGAATATTTAAAGGTCTCAGTTCCTCTGAGAGCCTGTAGCTGCTGCAGTTGTTGTTTAATCTTTGTCTTCTTGTCATCCTGAAACAGAAGAGTCAGATATTTCAATCAAATCAGAGCCGGACACCAAAGACAGCGTGAGGGCGGAGCTCTTCTCTCAGGAGGTGAAGATGCAGCTTCATGCTGACTCATACCCGGAGGCTGACGGCACTTTAACTCAGGACACATGTCTAATCGGGGAGGATGGGGGCGTGGGAGCTCCTCAGCAGGGACCGCCGCCTCCCCGCCCACCCAGGAAGAGGCGTTTGCGAGGGGGCGACCCCTGGCGGCTCCGCCTCGACTACCTGATGGCGTACGGGCCGGCGGGTCAGGGGACGTTCTGCATGGTGTGTTCTCAGGTTCTCCACGAAACCAAGGTAAGCAGCTTCAGACGCCACATCCAGGAGAACCATCCGGAAACCACCAGCCTGAGCCGGCAGGAGAGGGAGGCCATGGCTGCTGCCTGGACCAAAGATTACTCTGCAGAGGGATCACACGCTCAGGACGGTGAGATGAAGCTTAACGTGGGTCTGAGGGAAGTAAAGAGAGTTTTTAATCTAATGTCTGTTTAATGTCACTGTCTGATCAGAAATCAATCTGGGCGGAGCCAACGCTCTGAGCACCCCCAGAGAGACGGAGGAGGACGCCTCACCTGACGTCAGAACGACAAGTAAGACGATAAAGAAGGAGGAGGGGAGTGTGAGCGGGGGTAGGAGTCGAGTGAGAGACAGCGGCGGTGGGGCCACGCCCTCCCGTCACGGTCATTACCCCGGGAAAGACCAGCGCAGGAACTACCAGGTGCGCTGGAGGATGGAGTACCTGATGGACTACGACAGCCGGAGGCACGGACTCATCTGCATGGTGTGTGGAGCCACGCTGGCCACGCTGAAGGTGAGCACCATCAAGAGACACATCCAGCAGGTGCACCCCCACTCCCTGGACTACAGCCCTGAGGAAAAGCAGCAGGCCCTGCTGAGCTACAACCAGACCGCCCTGCACTTCATTCAACCCGAGGACCTGCTCTCCTCTCAGGAGCATGCACACACCGAGCTGGGCGCCGCCACACAACACTTAGGCACTTAGAAAGGGCTTCAGTCTGTCCGTACTCCTCACACCCCCCGCTCACAAACAGCCCCCCAACTTATGTCTCACAGGGAGTTCATCTTTTGTCAAAAAGGGACTCTTGCTTTTTGCATGTACCCCCCCAGTCCTTTATTTATCTGGCTAAAAAATCTGCTCAAAGCAGTTTATGAACAAAAGCACATTTTAAATATGACACTAAGGTCCAAAATTTCCAAAAATATCAGCATTAAGAATAAAAGTCCAGTCACCATTGGAATCTGTGGTAATGAGTGAAGCTACAGTTTTTGTTCTTTCATTCACCAAATCTTAAGAATAACTCCTACATTTAATTTAGACTGAGCCCAATGAAAAATAAAAATTGGATGGAGATGTCTGAGGTTTGAAGAACAAAGCCGTAACATTACCAGATTAAAGTCAGAATTTTATGAGAAAGAGGAAAAAGGGAAAAATTGATCTCTATTCATTTGAAACACAGGAACAACTTTTTCTCCATTAATAGATCAACACACTGTCAAACCATGCCATGCTGCAACATGACACCTGTGACTGTTTATATCCAGGTAGTAGAGCTTCAGAGCATGATGGCAGCAGAGATACAGCTCCAGCTAGTGGAGAGAGGCTGAACTACAGTTTAGACCCAACATCAGTCCAGTAGTATAAAATAAGAAGCTGTCAAAAGATTATTTATCCAATCATTTATGAAACCTGTAAGACAGTATAACGTCACATGACGCTCCATGTTTGTAATCCTAGTTCTCGTGCAGACTGCAGGATGGTCTGCTGATATTCCTCCACAATAAAACCAGACACATCAAAGAGTGAGAGGACATATTTTACCACATCACCCGTGAAATATTGACACTTTTTGCATAAAATTGGGATTTTTTTTTTAGGAATTCAACAACTTATTTTCCTATTGTGATCTTTGCTTTAAGTTTTACGTCTTATTCTATACAGTTCAAGGATTTTTTTTCCTATATGTGATCCTGTTACTCCGTCATAAATATTTCTGACCCTCCAGGAACAACAAAGGGATGGTTTTAGATACAATAAGAATACAAAATTTATCCTTAGAGATTTTCAAAATTGCAGGACTCTAATCACATTACGCACTTCGCTATTTGGTGAATTAAGTTAAACTTATAGCACCTAAAATTTGACTCTGTATTTCACAGATTGCAGATGAGGAAAAAAAGAGATTAAAATTCAGTCAGACAAAGATTAAACCAGCTTTTATTACAACATCACAGTGTTGTTCAGGGCTAATGTGGCAGGTAGTGGCTAACATGTTTCCAGTTTGATTTAGACTCCTTTTTTTAGTTATCTTGATTTAAATTCCTTCTGGATTCATGCAGAAATCTGTGAATGAAGAAATAATCTCTAGAGGTAAAAGTTGACAAACCTGTCTTCTGACTTGGAGGAAAACTTGTGAGTGAGCTAGCAAGCAAGGCAGCTAGCTTGATAGAGAGTTAGCTGTCTTACGTTAGCTTGTTTTTTTGTAAACAAACACTGCAAGTTTCTTCTCTTAATCCACCAGGTAATCTTCATATTTAAAACACAGTTTGTTTTTTGCACTTTTTTTTTGTTGTTGGTCATAAAAACCTCTGAAGTGTCTGGACTTTTATTCTTTAAGCTCTTCTTTAAGCAGCATCAGGCTCTTGGTTATCATGTGTGTGTGTGTTTACCTGTTAACTCCACGTGAGGGGTGTGTGTCCGGGGCTCGAGTCTTACGCTCTCAGGAAGTTTAGGAACAGAGTAGTAGCTCAGTTAGCTCCAACATGTCTGAAGACAAACAGCACTTTGTCCCCAAAAAAGTCTGAGGTCAGCGCTGACCGGGTTGAGCGTCTGACTGAGGCTGGATGTTAAAGCTGAAGACAATGAATGCAGCGTGCAGTTCATCTCCTCTCTCTGGTTTATTTAAAGACTCATTTACACTTTACTGAGATATGTTATCTCTCCGTCATCCTCCGGCTCTTCTTCTCTCTCACTTCTCACCAAAACTGCACAAAAACTGTAAATATCTGAAAAAATGAATTATTTTTCCTTTGTATAAGCACTTTTATGCACCCTGGTTTCTACAGAACCTGTTTGTATCTCAGTCCAGTTTTTCTACTTTAACACGACAATGTTTTTCTTCTTCTCCTTCTTCTTGGACTTTGAGAGCTTTGCTCCAGTTTTGGTACGGCTTCATTTCCATCCCTGTACAGCGTGTGTTTAAAAAATTAACTCAGAGCGACTCCAGAGAGAAAACTCTGCCATACAATGCTTCTTCACCTGGAAAATGTAACTCAGGGATTCTGTTTACAACGACAACAGTTTCATCAGTGATCTCACAGGTAACGACTGAACACACACCTGTGAGCTGAGAGTGAAGGTAACGCTCTGATATATCAGAGTAACAGGAGTAAACTAAGGATTCAAATCAACTCAGTTACAAATTCAAACAACTTTTCATATTGCAGGAAGTAAAACGATGAAATTGAAATTTTATTTTATTTTTTTCAATTTTTTACATGTTTTTTCTAACTTATATTGCAAAACATCAAAAGATGTCTTATTTAATTTTTTAATTCTATCGTTTGAAGCTGTAATTACAAGAAAAAAAATGTTAATGAAAAAAAAATGTAAAAGTTGAAAAAAAAAAGTTTGTTGCAAATAATTTTGATTGTTAAATTCCAGTTTGTATTTAATAAAACGCACTTATGATAAATTATTTCTATTGTTTTGAAAGCAAAATTCTTACTGTTTCATTTAAAAAAATGTGTTAAATTTTTTAAAAAGTGTAAAATACTAAAAAGTTTTCAAGAAAAAATGTCCCGTAATCAACGAAGTAGAAAAGTCATGATTCAAATGGAAATTAGTTATATTTCTGAGTATTTGTGGGTAACCTGGCTAAAAATGAATTATGTAAGACCAAAAAAAAAGTTTGGAACAAATTTAAAAAGCTCGCAAAGAAACAATACTTAAGTTATTGTAGAAGAATAGTCAATAAAAGTCTCAATATTTGCAGATAAAAGTCTTTTTTTGGTGTAAATAAGTAGTTGATTTGAAATGAAAGTGAAATAATAATGATTACATGACATTTGAAAATAGTCAATCTAAAGAAAGACGTTAATTCTATTTAGAATAAAAATAACAAGATTCTTGGAGACTTTGAGTTTAAAGAGTTGAAAGACTTTGTGTCAGATGTGTAAAATCTGAAAAAAAAATGTAGTTTTCAGTTTGAGAAAAACTCAAAGAACATTATATCAAGAATATCAAGCCAGATAATTTCAGACAAATAACATTAAGAATATGTTTTTTCTCCCGTTTTATTTCCTTAGATTTGGATTCCAGTTCTCCTGTTACTCTGCTGTACTCTGACAGTTAAACTTAAAGGAAAAACAAAAATCCCTGTGACGCTCTGATATGAAAATAAAACTCTGAGAATTACTCATGAGAGACCTGACAGCACTTAATTATTTAAAATGAAGTTAAAGTTGAATGAGTGAGATAAAATGTGTGTGTGTGTGTGTGTGTGTGTGTGTGTGTGTGTGTGTGTGTGTGTGTGTGTGTGTGTGTGTGTGTTCTGTGTTTGCTTCTGAAGAGGTTTTGTGTGTTTTTCTTCAATCTCACCTTTCCTCACCTGAACTTCTGAACGTGTGAGACGTGTTTTTTCTCCTCAGTGATCTTTGAATAAATATACTCGACTCACCAGAGAACAACTCTGACTGCAGCCGCTCTTTACTTTCATACATTAACATGAAACGAGGGTTGAAGGTTGAATGTTCAGATGTCTGTTTTTGATTATGAAGAAAAGCTGAAACAATATGAGTTTGAAGTTTTTTGTTGTTGGAAAAAAGTGATGGTTTGATTTGGTTGGATATTTTGGATGTTGAGAAACTTTACCCATAAAAACAAACTCAGAAAAAATACAAATGAGATATATATATATAAATTTTTAATATCTGTTTTTATCCCAACATTTGGCATCAACAATCCTCTAAGTGTGGGGGAAACACTGATAGTGGATTTTGTTGCTGAGACAAGTGTTGGGAAAGTGCTCATTTCACTCTGAAGCTGCTGACATGTAAAAATTAATTTAGTTATAAAACATTTTTACACAAAATGTGTACCTTTTTCCTTAAAATTAATAATTTCAAAAGATTCTCAGTTTTGGCCCTCACAGCCCTCCATAGCTGTCCTGTTCAAGCAGTTTGAGAGGGATTGTGGTGCTGAAACAAAGAGTCATGGTGTTAAAATATTAATCCAGGTAGAAGCTGCTGACTTTGTAAAACTTCATTTAATATTTACATGCATGAAGTTTTCATCATGTTATGTAACTGAAAACAGACATTAAAGTCTGCATGTGAGCGTCAACACGTTAAGATCTAAAATTAGAAATTTAAACCCTCCTTCCACCCAAACATCAGACACACAGCAGCCTCCACTCAAATCTCCTTATTTCATTTTCATATTTTTAATCCTCCTCCCTCCCACAGTGCACAGATGCATGCTGGGACATATGTTGTTTTTTACAGACCTTTAAAGAACAGATCCAGGAGCCAGGAGGTCCTTTGAGGTGTTTTTATTAATTTCACTTTGACATCAGTACAGAGACCACATACTTTTATTTTTTTCTGTTTTCTGCTTTTTCCTGCAACACTTTTTTCCCCAAAGCTTCAAAAAATGGAACCAAAGTCAAAGCTAATACAAAACAGAGCTGATGTTAGTGAACGACGTCTACAATACCAGAAAGAGTCAAAACAAAACTCACCAGAGACAAAAAAGAAAAGGTCAAAAACACTCCTGTCACACACTCCCAGAGCCGCAAACATGAAAACACAAAGAGGACGAGGAGGAAGGAGAGGAGGAGGAGGAGAAAACATGCCCAGGTTAGTAAACTCTCTAAAGGAAGATGATGATCCTCAGATCTTTTCAGCCTCCTCCACAGCTAACACAGCTAACATCCTGGATTCAGAGTTAGCATTGTGCTAATGCTAACCATCTTTAGTTTGATTTTTAGGGGTCAGACGGAGCGCTCTATCATTAAAGAGTAAAACACGTTTCCTTCAGAGGTATCTGACATGCATTTCTTTCCTCCTGGATTCAGAGAAACAGGATTACATTTTATTTTCCTAAGATTAAACTCAACAAGCTTTAAAGTCACATTTCCACTGCAAGAAGTCTCCGACCAGACCAGGAACCTTTAGGAGTAACATGGTTTGTTTCCACCAGATGGATCCAAAACCATATGACTCAAGAGAATTCCTCACAGATCTGTGTTTCATTAAAATCAAATCCTGTTAAAGTACTTACATCATGTAATGACCAGGAACCATCAATTTTTTTTATTTTTTTTTCAATGTAAAATTAAAAAATAAAGTTCTTGCCTTTTTTTCTCATCAGGGAGGATTGGTTAATCTTCACAAGCTTTTTAAGTGCAGTGGAAACTTTAGAGAAGGGAGCTTAAGGAACCTTCAAATGTAGTTCTTTCTGGACTTTCTGGATCTTGTGGTGGAAATGTGACTAAAACAAAATTCAGACACTTGCTGTAGAATTGCAGATGAAAATGAAACTTTTAAAGCAACAGTTTGCAACGTGTTCACATTCAAATAACTTAACAGGGTGCATAATAAGGTTATCAGGGCTAACAGTAAAAGTTTTGCATATTTTGTGTTTGACGTCAAGGTTTCAGTTTGGATTGCAGACAGTCGAGGAATGTTCCAGAGAAAACATTCAGGCAGATGTCTGAGGAGTTTAAGTTACTGCATTCAGAGCTAATGAAAGGATGATTCTCCATCGTTGGCCGGGGAACATTTACTCCATGCAAACTCAAAGAAACGGACAATAACAAAAACATTTTCATCGTTTCACTTCCTTCTATTAATCCGTCCCTTAAAACAATGTGGAGACGTAGCATCAGCGCTAACATATGACTATGGTTTCTCTTCACCAAGTTCAAAAACACCAATGAAACAATCACAAGTAATAATTATATTAATCCAAAAAGTTAGGGTCAAGAATATGATACAGCCTATTATTATATAAAGGGTGACAGTCTGTTTCCAGCTTACACTATGACATGCGCTTCCAGGCAGTCAAAGAAAAAGAACCAAAGAGACAAACTGAGCGCCAAGATCAGAAACACTCCGAAGAAACGGCCTCCAGGTTCAACAGCTACACTTTATATTCAAAACCACCACCACTCCAGTGTTTCTACAGCTCTGTGACTCCAAATAAATCATCATTTCAGGTCACTGTGGAGAGGAAAAGGTGCCAAACAAAATCACAACCATATTTTAAAATAACACCACAAATTTTATTCAAATTAATCACCTTTTAATTAAAAAGTTTTTATCATTTCTTTCTTTGAACATGGTCGAATTAATATAAAATAAGTTAACATCTACTCTTGAATTTTGCCTGGGGATTTTTTTTTATATTGTGACAACTTTCAATCACTTAACTAAAAAAAAAAACTGTGGTTTATTTTATGCTGTTCTAATGAACGGCCACTAGAGGGCAGTGTAGTAATCCATTTGTCTGGCCCAAAGCTGAAACTCATCAAAATATCAAAATATCTGCAGTCTTACCATTAAAAAAAGTCTTTTGCAGGGCTCCAATTTACCAAATTACACTAAAAACACAAGATAATGTGTGATTCCCGTAAAAAATAATCATTTTTTTTCTTGACACTGCATGTCTAGAAAAGTAAACTAAATGTAGTGCAAGGGACATAAATGGAGAAAAAAACTTTTAAAGGCCTTACACTAAATTTGCTCCTTGTTTTTTAATCTTAGGCCTTGAACTTAAACTGTCAGAGCAAACCTATTCATGTCAATGTTTTACTTTTGCTCTTGAAACACTTTTTATTGGATGCAAAAATGAAACAACTCTTTGGATTCACACTTTTGTTCTTAATTTGCATATTAGATAACTTTTAAACTCAATGCAGGGATCCTTTACTCTTGCATAACTCCACATTTTTCTCAACATGTTTGAATTTATTGTTGCACAATTTAAGAATGTTATTAGATAGAAAATGTGTTTTTTAACTTAAATAGGTGGAAATGAATAAATTGCCGATAGTTTTGATGTTATTCACCATGTTTTCAGAGATTTCTATCAGTTTTCAGGAAGTGGGCAGAGCCAGACTTCGTGTCCAGGGAGGCCAAATTGGGGACTAGCCTTCATAAGAATTTAAACTGAAAAATTAACAAAGTCTATTTATTCCTTCTTTCATCACTCATATCTACTTTGACCTGTAATATCTTGAAGTTTTAATTCATAGGTTTTCAATCCCAGGAACTCAAAAAGAAGACATGGTAGTTGAAGAAACAAAAAGTGATTTACTAAAGGTGGCCAGTGAGATTAAAGATGAAGCTTTTGGTGAATCAAACACTTATGGCACACTTGAGCCTCCGTACTTTGCCCACAGTGACCTGAGAGGGTTTCTCTGGATGTCAGAAATATAAAAACACATGAGAGTGCTCCTCTAACGTCTCCCTCAGGAGGCCTCTGACAGTCTCAAACATAAACTCAGTGAAATGACACTTAACACAACTGTTACAATGCTGTCGTCAAGCTAATAAGGGAGTCCAAGCAGCCGTCCTACGGTGGTTAATATCGATAACGGTAAGAAGAAGAAGAAGAAGTGATGAGAAGAGTCAAAGATTTACACGTGAACGTGAGACCTCAACACTCGGTGGCTTCAACAGGTGCAACAAAAGGAGCGCTGCAAGTCAGAAGGTAAGTGAGGGGCGACTTCTGTTGATATAAAAAGCGAGGCTAACGTGTTCCATACAGCAGAGAGACAGAGAGAGAAAGAGAAAGAAAGAGCCTTAAAGTGTATTTACACAGAAAACTGCTCAAAAAATGCATCTGATCAAAAGAGGGTGAACTAGACCAAATTATCACAGCTGGCTCAGTGTTTCCAATCCTTTTATTTAACCTGCTCACGGTGTAAAAAATTAAAAGTCAGTGCATTGCAGAAACGTACATACAGAGGAAGTGCCTGGAAACAAACTCAACAACAGGCTGAACCCAAAACCAGCGTTTAAACTCACGTCTATCACGTCAAACCACAGCTGCAGAGCGAGAGCACGAGTCGTGTTAACACCCAGAAGGTCGATTTAATTTTCAGGGAAATGTGGTTAAAGTACAGACATTTGCTTTTTCATGCGACCATCACCCGCCTGCTGCTGCTGCTGCTGCACAAAAACCAGGTCATAGATTCAGTCTAGTTCACTCGACCCTGCCTCCATCCCCCTGTGGCTCCACCCACAAGACGGTCGGGGTCCGCTGCGGCGGCGTTACATCACTTCCTCTCTAGCGACGTGCTTCCTGTCTGCACAGGCACAGTTCTTTTAATGCTTTAATGCGAGTTAAGCTGCGCAGTAGTTTTACATTGAATATCGAGTAGCTCAGATTCTACCTAGCAGGGTTCAGTGTAGGAGGGTGCTGATGGTGGATGGAGGAGGGGGAGGAGTTAGACTGAGGGGTGGGGCTTCTGGAGAGGGGGGAGGAGGGGTTTAGGATGGTGATAACGATGAAGATGATGGTGATGTGGAGGTTTCTAACGATGGGAAGGATCATTCAGCTTTGCTGCGTTTCACAGCTCCGGGGAGTTTCTCTTGCAACCTGCAGGAGGAAAAAGAAACACATTAGCAAAATAAAATCTGTTTTTTTTTTATGTTAAGATCAATTAAAGAGGGGTATGGTGGCTCAAGATCTGTACAAGATCCTCACCAGAGGGAAAAGGGTTTGTGGAGTGGAGAGCCTTAAAGAGACAGCAGCTGGGGATTTTCTTTTTAGATTTAAACCTTGTAAAGTTATCAGGGGGCAGCAGAGAGACTATAAAAGAACAATACCCCCTCTTTAATGTCAGATATTAATGATCTCTTACTTGGCCATTGTGGTGTTGACTTGAGTGCGTACGAGGTCGATGTACTGATCGATCTGGGTCTGGAAGGAGAGGAATGGAGGGGTTAGCTTTCAGGAAACAGTTCAGGGTTATACAACAATAACTATTTGGAAAATATTAAGCTTTACATACTGGAGTCAGATTTAAAATCAAACAGTTTCGTTTCTATTAGGAAAACAATTTGTAAACCTAATATAAATTATTTTACTCATTATTTAAAAGAAAAACAGGTGTCAGCTCAGGGTATCTGCTAAAATCCTGAGGTTGATTTCAATACCTTTTTAAGACTTTTTCAAAAACCTTTAAAAAAGTTTTAAGACTTTATCGCAACTTTCAGTTGTTGTTGGCATCCACTTTTTAACAGTTGTAGTTTGCATTTTTACAGAAATGATGTAAGCTAAGGAGGAATAAAGCTTGAAAGAACAAATGAAACTAAAGGCAGGTTTATCGACACTCCTTGCTGAAGAAAAAGAGAAATTATTTAATCATTTTTAAAATTGAGGACATGTGCTGGAGATTGTGTGATTTGCTTTAATGTTGTATTTAATTTCTCTTTATGAAACTAGAAATGACGTTAATTTATAGCTGGTGTTTACACCGCTCACAATCCTTATTGTTGTTTTTTATTGTAACTAGAGTCTTTATGTATTTTTTTTATCTTATTCTTTTTTCTTTTTGTATTTTTCTACTGACTCCATCGATTTCTGCTGTTAACACAACAATTTTCCAGTTTGGGAAGTAACTCTACTCTTTTCTATTCTATTCTATTTTAGAACTTTATCGGCTGAATGTTGAACGTCCCAATCAGGGGACAGTTGCAAGAAGGAAAATAAATATTCATGGATATTTTTTGAGTCAAAGCTTGAATACCTTTGAAACTTAACACCTCATAAAACCACAATTAAGACTTTTTAATACTTTCTAAGGCCCTTAATTTCCCCAAAATTGATTTATTAACTTTTAATACTTTTTAAGACCCCACGGACACCCTGTAGCTCTGACGGGAAAGGCCATTGTTTCTGGTAAAACAGCTGAGGTGTTACCTCTGCGTTAAAGCCTCCTCCACCTCACACACTGACACCACAAACGTTTTCACTAGAAGCAGATTCAACTCAAGCTAACTACTGCAGCCTCTCTTCTTTTACCTCAGATGGAGAAAAGCTGTGAAACAAAGCCTTTGACCTCCTGAACATGACACTGGAGCCAGTGTGACAGACATATTTCTGAAGTGTTTTGATGACGTTTGTATAAAATCCTGAGTCTGCTGGAGTGTCTGCGTGTTCAGTTATCAGTTTCAGCTGTCTCACATTGTTCCTTATCTCCATGTGAGGTCAAACTAGTTTTAGATTAGCTTTAGTTTCAGTAGGAGTTTAGTTCAGACATGAGCTCTGCAAACAGCAGATAGAGAAAGAAGGAGCCATGTCACAACCTTTGAACCCTTCGCTAATCTTTTGATTTATCCTCTGGGACAAAGGTTGATTGTGTTCCTTCTGCTGACATCTGATTGGTCAATAACAAAGTAGAATTTCTACATTTTCTCTCTAAATAAAGTTTAGCTTGGTGTAAACAGCCTCTTTATCCATCCTGACAGCGAGATGACTTCATGTCCTCGGCCGCTGAACGACAACAACAGACGCAGAAAGCTCCCAGTGTGTGATGCAGACTTTGGTCATCCAGTGAGCTCACTGCTGCCGGGCGCGTTGGCCAACAGCTGGAGTCACCGCGGCTCTTTACGACTCATCAGATAGATTCACAGCGAGTGACGGGGCTCAGACTCACCTTGTTCTTCTCGTAGATCGGAGGGATGGCGAAGAGGAGGATGTCAGCTGGAGGACACAGACAAGACACATGTTAGGAAACAACGAGACACATTTTACACCGAGGTGCCCTGAACTGGGAAACTCTGGTGATGGAGTCAGTAAGGCATAAAAAAAATTGCAGGACTTAAATATTCAAAAAATTAAATCAACTCTAGAAAGAGGTGTGACTGCCAATTAAAGGGACATTTTGGTATTTTTATAGAGAAACACTCCTTTCAGTTTGAAATCAGCGCTAAAAGATGATTTTCTTTCAGGAAAAGATTTGAAAACTTCTGCTGATGTCCCAGTTTGAGCAGCACAGTGAATATTTTCTCCACTCTGAGTGAATAAATGCTCATAATTCTGAGTGTGGGCTTCATAAAAGGGAAACTCAGAGACAAACAAAGTTGTAGTTGTGAGTTTTGGTTCCCACGATGCTCACCGAGGATGAGGATGGTGATTCCGTTGAAAACAGCTCCCACGTAGGTCAACAGCCACATGACCACAGCCAACTGCAGTAGAAACACACAAAAACACACACACACACAAGTCAGTCAGATATGTTTATTATTGATGAAATATTTTCTTTTCTGTGTTAAAAGTCTTCAAAAAACTTTAAGAGCACCTGTTTTTTACTAACCGCTAACCTGTGTTTGGTCGGGGATGCTACGAAGACAGTCGTAAATTACTTTTAGAGAGGTGTGTGTTTGTTAGTTCAAGACAACTTTTTACTGGATATGACACGCAGAGGTAAGGTATTTATCAGCACAGTTAGGCAGTGCTATGGTTGAAATGTGACATCAAGCAAACTTTGTAGCAGCCGACTATATGTTAGCAACATCTGCAGCCTGGTGCTCTGACGTATCTGTAGGCTAATGGTCAGTTTGTAAGTAGTTTAGTAGCCCTTAATATTTAGCTCAGCTGGCAGCCCGGTGCTCTAAGACATGTCTGTAATGTGTAACGTTAGTGAATCTTGGTTAGCTATGTCCTGCCAGTTATCTATCAATCAGAGCTAACGTAACCTCTCTCTTCATTTTATTGATAGACTCTCAAGTTTGAACAGACCACTGCAGAATAACTGCTGACTGTAGGTTTGAATGAACATTATCCAAACAGTTTAGCCCCTGTGTTATGGAGTAATACAACCTGAGCTAAAGGCTAATTAGCCTTTAGCTCAGGTTGTATTTCTCTCCCATTTAGCTTTCTCCTGCTCTTCTGTCCTTTTTCTGTCTGACAGTTAGGCTCCAGTGTCCACCATCACCACAAAATCACATAAGCCATTTTAGCAGAAAAAAACACACATCTCTGTTTTATCTCTCCTCTCTACTAAACTTCGTCAGCTGGCGTGGTGTTGTTGTCATGGAGACCTAGAAGTGCCGTAGATCAATCCAGTCCTGGTCGACCTGACCTGGAAGCTAAGAAGTAGCAATTCAAAACAAGCTATAACCAGCAATATTGGTGCTGATAATCATATTTGAAAGTGTGGATTATGATCAGACAGATATCTAAAAGAGAGACTTTTTTTTATAAGTTCACTTTCAAACTCCTCACAGACTCTTTAATCTGGTTGATGAATAAAAAGACCTTAAGCTACTGTGAGGAGTTTCTAAACTGGTCATAAACAAACTAAAATAATCTGACGCCTCTTTATGACCCACTAAAGCAAACTAGACTGTTTGATTTGTTTCTTTTGACGCCTGAAGTCGCCTGAAGGAGGTTTGTGTCAAACACATCTGAGGAAAACACTTTTTGGATGTTTTCTGCAGAGAATTTTGGCATTGAGTGATAAATTTGACCACCAGTTGAAAGCAAAAGGAGATTTGTTGTTAGAAAACAAAATTTACACATGTAAAAGACAAAATCAGGAATAACAGAGGTAATAACAGGGGGCGCCAAACTCAACATACAGAAATTTCCTTACAGAAGCTTTAATATAATCTCTAAACTTTACAATTTTAAGACCTGCCTGTTAGAAACTCACCTTTTTTAGTAGACTGGGGGGTGGGGGTTATTGCTCTTATCAGATGGGAAAGCTGACGAGGCTCTGCTTACAGACATTTATTACAGTGATGGACCAAACAAGTGCCCTGTGATTCCCAAAAGTGACCCAAACAAAAACCAATTTTATTGTTATCAATCAACCGGACAGGGAAAACTTTTAGGGAGGAGTAAAAAAAAGTAAAAAGTTGAAATGACGGTGAAAATAATGAGCAAACGTCCTCTTGAACACTTTTTCTAAACGTGAATGTCTAATTTAAGAGGTGATGACTGAGTTTACTTCAGGTATGGTATGAAGTGCTGTCAGATGGTTTATGTAGTGCGCTCATTAATCTCACAGGTCACACCTGAGTCTCTACACCTGACAGAGTTTATCTCAGAGACAAAAGCAGCTTTCAGCAAACCACGCAGCGTCACGCCCAACAGACCCACCCACACAGGTGTGCTTAGTCAGGTCTCAGTCCCTGCTCCTCCTGTTTGATTTGTTACACCTGTTAGGGAGGGACTACTACTACTACACACACACCTTTCTTAAAGGTTACACATGAAAATACCAGCACACTGCGGAGTTTTTAGATCACCTTATGACCCTTACTGTCAAAGCTTTCCAGAGCTCTGTGAGTCTTTGTTTCGAGGTTATTTCTCATGTTTCTTTGCGTTTTATAAACTCACATCACTTTCTCTGACTGGTTATTGAAACAGGAATTAAAATATTTCAGAGAAATGTTCTTCAGAGGGAAATGACAATGATTCAGTGGGTCTAAAGTTGACAAGATCTTCAGGCATTTTTCTTAACATTTGGAGCATCGGGAAATGAAAAACAGTGTGGGAATAATTTGACTCGTGCGGCACCCAGGAGATCTGTCTTAATAGGACACAGCGGGGACAGACTGAGGGATGCAAAGTGAGGAAGATGATGAGGTTTGGTGGGATCAAAGGCCGAAGCCGCTCACCTTCAGGGAGTCCACGAGGTCCTCGACCAGGAAGAGGCGGCTCATCTGCTTCAGGGCTCGGTTGATGTAGGTCAGACTGCAGTCCACGTGCTTACGGAAGGTCTCAGGAGGGATGCTGACATCCTCATCTATCAGCGCTCTGCAGAGAGGAGGAGGAGGAGGAGGAGGAAGAGGAAGAGAAAAGACGATCTGCATTAATCTGATGTCTGTCAGAAAGAAGAACTTTGCATAAAAATGTCAAAAAGTCATCTTAATGAAGACTCATGTTCCTGGTAACCAAAAGAGACATCCTTAGGAGCTTATTTGTCTATGGCTCAGTTGAATTCAATTTACTGTCATAGAATAGGAAAAACAATCACATCTGATGAGCTGAAAGTAGAAAATGTTGACCTCAACAGCCAAACTGTTTCATTTATTTCAGTCTTTGTTGATCAACCCTTCACAAACTGCAGCTCTGACTCTGAGTCGTCCACGGGACAGATGTAAACAATCCTCTTCCAGCTGCTCTGTGGTTAAACTCTGCTTTACTTCACTCTGTCTGATGTTTTTTTTTTTATCTTTTAAAAGCTTAATGAGCTGCTGTTACAGTTCAGTTTTCAGTCTTTGAAGAGGAGCAGCGTCCTGAAGCGTCCCCTGAGCTCCCCGACTCTATAAATAAAACCAACACAGACAGAAACACCACACCTGACCTCCAACATCACCAGGCTTTGTGCTGTTTACAGGTTTCAGACATGTGGCCCACCACAGAGAGGGTTAAAAAATAATAAAAACGACTAATCATATGAGCATGTTTATTTCAATGTGGGAGCTTTAATCTTAATCTAATTAGAGCCTCATTTAGTCTGAGGTAAGAAAACACTCCTCACACTGTCAGTATTCATCACAGTCTTCTGTTAGAAACACTTCATCACCTCCTCCTAAAATAAAACCGACGCTCATCTTAAAGGCTTCTGAAGCGTGCAGCCTCTTCTGACGTGTGTATAAACATCTCACACGCTCCCACAAAGTGTGACAGCAAAACAGAATGAAAACAACACACAACGTGCTGTGAGTCTGCCTGAAAGATGCTTTCCATCAGCAGGGACCAGGGTCTGAATCCAGTTCTTGGAACTTTGGGGGACATGACCTACGCAGCTGGGTGTTTCTGATTGGTGGAGCAGCCACAGTGTTTTTATTTCCCCCTCCCTCTGTCCATGATAAGATGACACCCAGCTGTGACTGGCTTATTTTATTAACTCCTAAACAATGGTTTTCTTTGAGCCTGATGGTGTGAATGTGTCTGTCAGCTCCATGTGTTACAGTTTAAAGAGTGACCCTGTGAACTGGAGACCTTCAGCTGAATGTGCCTGTGGATATCCAGTTCACTCAAAGATTTTAACTTTACTATAAAAGAGACTAACTGAAGGCTAAAAGCAGATCATATTGACTGTGAAACCTTAACAGATTGAGTTATTACCACAGCTGAATGTTTAACAGCTCTAACCTCTGCGTCTCTGACTCTGGGGCAGACACACGGCTCGCTGCTCTGCAATGATCAGGATCAATAATTTATGAATCTTCAGTCGTCTCAAGCTCATGGGATGGATTATAAATCTCCTCCTGTCTGAGTGTTTTGTTTTGAGAAGCTGCTGAATTCGCAGACACACATGAAATCTATCTGAATGTGCGTCGACAGTCACATTTCTGACATACCGAGTGTTTCTGGTGTCTGAAACCCTCACACGTGAACTTTATTTCTACATCACTCGCTTTTTAAAAAGTCAATCTGTTCATAATTTGATGCCTTAGTCAAATCAAACAAAGTCTGTGCCAGAACTTTTCACAGCTGCAGTTTGTTTGGTTGAAGGCGCTGAAACTAAAATAAGTAAACCCAAAGTTTTGTTTTCTCTTGGACTCAAACTCTGTCCTCTGAGGTGAAGGTCATGCTGTGTGTATCCGTACTTGAAGGGGTGTCCCTCACTGGACTTCTGCACGGCCTGGACCACGGACTTGTAGATGCGGAAGGTGATGGTGACACAGAGCAAGGCGAGCAGCAGGTAGGACACCACGCTGATGACGCTGAACGCTGCCAGAGACAGCAGAAGCAGCATCGACACGCCGAACACCAAGCCCGACTTCTTGGGGTCTCGCCAGTGGATCAGGTCCTTCACTGCAGAGAGGAAGAGGAGGGTTAGACCACCTTAAAGTCACACTGTGGTATTACCACAAGGTCCTGAAGCTCAGCTGAGGAGCTTTCTATTCATTTACTGAAAAAAGATTTCAAAGTTTTAGAATTAAAAGGTATTAGGGCCACCAAAACTTTCTTTTTACAGGTTAGGCCAGCAGAAAAAAAATACTCCTGACATTATTCCTAGAAACATTTTGGCTTTAAAGTCAGATTTTCGGATCAAAGTCAGAGTTCCGACTCACAAGTGAGATTTTAAAGAAACAGATATTTGATTCTAAAAATGTTTTTTGTTGACTTGGCCTCTGAATGTTTCTTTTTTCAGTGGCCCTGATCCTCTTCTGTAAAGATCACATCTCTTTTCACTCTGTCTTCTTTAGAAATATGTAAACTATGCTTTTCACTTCATGGAAATGTATTTTTACAGTTAAAGAAAAGGGTTTCTTTTGCAGTCTGAAAATCATAAAGCACCTTGGTCGTTTTAGAAAGCTCAGCTTATATTTTGCAAAAGAATTTTTTGCAGCCTCGCCCTGACTTTTGCCTTGAATTCAGCCTGATGCAATGGATTCTCCTGTTTTTTTCTCTCTCAGGCTATAAAAGATGAAACTGAACACTCGACAGGAGAATTTTATCAATTCAAACACTAAACAAATGGACCTCTCACAGAAAACATGTATAACTAGCAAAGTGAGTCCTGAAGTTGAAAAGGTTGAAGTTTTTCAGTGAAGATAAGAAAGACAAACTAATACAAATGTTACCTGTAAGGCTTACACTGCTGTTGTTTTTATAAATTAGGCTTTTATTGTGAAAGGTGGATCAGGTTGATCGAATTTCTTAGATGTCAACATCAGACTTGTAAATAAAAACAGTTGAAACAGCTTCACACGCCCTGAGGAGACTTCTATCTTGCTGCAGATGTAACAACTTTGGATCATTAAATACCGCATTTCAGAGTTTGACCCTGCTTTTAGATACATCTCTGTTTAGCTACAGAAAGAGGAGACAATGTCAAACTGAGGTCAGGGGCAGACAGCGGCATTAACATCAACACTGGCACCTCTGAACAAATATCACAATTGTTGTTATGTATCAGGGTATCATTCGTTCATTCCATATCCGTTTAAGAATCTCAAATCCGAAAACGGATAACGACTTGTTTTGGCATTTTTAATCCATGTATGGTTCATTCTTTCGTTATTCTGTTTCAAAACGAAATAAAAAACGACTTGTTTTTTTGTTTTTCTGCTTTAAAACCAAAATGGAAAAAATGGAATAACAGAAAAACGTGGTTATTCTGTCCTGGTTTTAAAAATGAAAAAACAAAAAATAATAAAAGATTGTGTCAAAATTGTTCGTGTGATATTTTGATATTAAATGTGAACTCTGTTTTGAAACAGAATAACAAAAGAACGAACCATAAACGGATTAAAGATCCCATTAAAATTCCATTCTCTCATTTTCTAATTTTACTTTCAAAACAAAATCAAAACAGCGAAAACTAGACCGTGATTTTTTTTCTGATATTTGATTTGAAACGAGAAATTGAATAACAAGTCGGTATCTGTTTTCCGATTTTGGATTCTAAAACGGATATGGAATGAACGAATGATACCCTGATAGCTTTACGCTATTTACGCTTTCAATTTGGGTCTATCATTTTTCTTGCAGAGAAACAAAAAAAGAGACCAGGGCTTAAAGGGTTAACTGTCTCAAAGCAGCACTTTACTCACACAACTTGCTTTATCTTTACCTGCAAATCACCTAAAATGTTGCTCTTTAATGGAGCTTGATAAATCAAGGAAAGAGGACTCCTGATAGTATTTTGTTGATGCTTAAAATCTTCAGAAATCAGCAGAACAAGCGTTAGATGTTGAAACTCTGAGATCTGAGTTTGCTTTCCTGATTTCTGAACTGTTCAAACTGTTAATCTGAGAAAAAAGCTCCGTCAGCTCAGTCTGTCTAATCACTGTGCATCTTCGAAAGCAACAAACACTGTTGGACAAGATTTTGACTCAGAATCACATGGCCTAATCCCCGTCAGTAAACAGTGAGCTCCAGCCGGCTGTCGCTGCAGGAGGAGAGTCTGTAAGAAGCTCTTAACAAGAAACTTTCCAACAAAAACATCCAAGTGTGGGAGTTTAATCTCAGATAAAGTACCCAACACATTTCTGCTGGTAGTTACAGAAGTGTGCAGAGCAATGGGTTGATTTAAGTCTGTTATTTTGAAAGTGTTATCTGTAGTTCATACCTAACATGCTCACACCCTGCAGCTGTGTCTGGTGAGTCTGGGTTTAGTGTTATCAGGAGTTAAACTGCTGCTGAAGCTTTTAAAGTCAAACATCTGCTTCAAGTTGAACTGCTTTACTGAAGATCAGCAAATCAGAAGCAACTGGCAACGTTTAGAGAATAAAGACAGGATTTATGAGCTGAATGCGATATTAAACTGAGTGCTTGAATTATAATTATCATTACTAAACAAAAAGAAATGTCTGAGTTCACATTAACAGCCTTGTTGGCCCTGAAGCTGCAGTAAATCAAAGCCCCACCCACTCTGAGGATTGAGTTTTGCTGAAGCCTTAAATACCAGCACAGATATTTGCAGCTTGTTGCACAAATGAGAAAATATTTTTATTGGCTTCCATAATTATCTGTGCATGCACTCCTGTCCCCATAAAAGACGCTCCTGCTCCATAGATCTGCAGAGAGGAGGGAGTGAGGAGGCTGCACGTCTGTCTGAATGCTCGTCCTGTGAGCAGCGCTGCATGTGATCGCCTCTATACCAGCCGCTTATGTAACGCTGGCACGCTCCGACTGCCACTCCTTCTTCCCTTGGCGTGGGGGAAAAAGGGGGTATTTAAAAAAGACTTGTGTAAGTGGAGGAGCGACCACGTGGGCCAATGCCTCGGGGACGTTCAGGCCTCTGTGCTCAGACTAGTTTAATGGGAACACACGTTACTATATAGGACCCTCTCACACACGCTCAGAGCAGCTACTGCTGCTATTTCAGACATGTTTAAAGCATGCATTAGATTAGAGCTGCATATTCTGCAACATGTGATACAAAAGAGATGTTTGCTGGTTCTGGAAGCTCCAGTTTTACTTCGCAAGAGACTTTTCTAGCCTAAAATCTGTTCTCCTTTTCTTTAATCTTTAGCTGCTCATAATGCAAAGAGAGTTTTGATTCATTGAGGATTTATGATGCTCCTGACTGTGACAAAGAGGCATTTTAAAGGGTTGTAGATGTCATTACAAAGTGTCACTCTGTGAAGACTGTTACGCTGAAAGAAAACTGTAATCAACCTACCAGGTTAGACATTTGGATGTTTTAGAGATACTTTGACAAAAATGATTTTCAGTTGAAACGTACACAAGCTCCAAAACAAATGGAGCTTGCAGAAACATACTGCAAATAAAATAAATAAATAAATAAATAAGGAAATAAATCAAGAAATAAGTAAATGAAAATGAACAAATGAATAAATAAATAGAGAAAAAAGAAGGCAAAGATTGTGCATGATCTGCAAACGTAGAGCAAAAACACAAATGAGCCAAATCCAGAAACACAAATCCAGAAAAGAAAAACGCTGTAAATACCAGATGTGATCCTAAACAGACTGGATTTATGGGTTGATTGAGGTAGAGGCTCAGCACAGCCACAGACAATAGTGTTAAAGTTACGAAGCTGCTCTACCTGCCGTCTGCAAATCAGAACCACACCCACAGAGATCATAACTGCTGCACAACTTGTCGCCATCAGACATTTCTCCTGAGCTGTGGAAGTTTCTTTGTATTTTACTGTGTCAAAGGTGAAACAGGTTTATAATAAGCTCACTGCCTCACCTTCCTCGCTTTGTTACACAGAGTGCCCCCTACAGGTCTGGAGTGCTTCAGCTGTCATGATTTGATTTGCTATAAATCATCTCAAGGTATAATAACTGAATTTCAAGATATGCAAGAGAAAAAAACATTTTTATCTATTTAAACATTATTATTTATTCATTTATTTGATTAACATTTTAGTGACTGTGGACATGAAGCTGTGTAAGGCTCATGATGGGTTTTCTGTTTGTGTGGTTCTGGATTTGCACTGTTCATGTCTTTGTGGCCTTTTCTACACGTTTCTTTCTGCTTCCCGCTTTTTTCTATTTGTAACATGTTTGACATTGGATTGTTTCCTTGTTTCAGATTTTCACTTTTATATATTTGCAGTGTTTGCAAAACAGATCATTTAGGCCAATGCTTACTGAGGACCATGAAGAAATAGATGCAAGGAGGGCTGCAGCTATCGAATATTTTAGTATTCGAGTATTCCACTGAAAATCCCATTGATTAATCGAGTAATCGGATAAAATACATTTTTGTTTAGTTAAAGAGCAGTTATTTTTCAAATGAAAATTTTTCTCTTTAAGAAATAGAATTTTCTGATACAGCATGTCAATAAGAGCACTTGCTTTGGTAGCTCCAAAATTTGTAAACACACTTTGACACATTTTTTGTGCCTTGTACATCTCATCAGTACATCTCATCAAATGTTGCGGACCCAAATGGCACCAGTTTCTTGAATGACCCATTCGTCTCCAAACTCCAGAAAAGAAGCTAGATTTGTTGCTAGTTGCTATTTTGTATAAGAGGTAGCTTCAGGGGTCTGAAAACTCTCTTAATATGGCCTCAGCTCTATTTGAAATACCACTCTTTGATCTTTTTTAAAATTAAACGATTCCTCGAGGCGGAGAAAATTACTCGAGTAGTTTTCGTAACCGAGTACCTTGAATCATTCGAGGAATCGTTTCAGCTCTAGATGCAAGCCTTATGACTTAACTGCAGATCCAAAACTCCAACTTCAAACCTTCAGTAGATAAGAGCAGCATTTCAAACTCACGCAAAGTATGGGGAAAAAACCTGCAGATCAAATCAAGAGCTGTGGAAAATCAGGATTCGTTGGAGAGAATGTCATGCAGCACAAGCATATAATTGTTATGTATGCTTGCACTGTATTCATTCTGACAACTCCTCTTTAAGTGCATCTTCAATTATTAAAGTCCTGCAGACTGAGCTTCAACATATTCAGAAATCACACGAACTCTTCCTGCGACCGCCACATTAGGAGCTTCTGTCTAATCACAAAATAAGCAAATAAAGGACAAACGAAAATCTGCTCCTTGAGGTTTGACTGCTTCAAGTCGACTCACTGAGGAAAAACTGACTCAAGATGTGTCTAACGAGAATCAGAAGCTTCTAAAATTAAGCTGGTCACACTAACATTAGCATTAGTTTAACTCAGGTTTGATTAACTCTATGGTGAGTTGAGCATAAATCTATAGAACAACCTTTCTGCCTGAATAAAGATTCATTAACTTCCTTCACGTTTGTCTGAAAAACAGCGCTCAGCTGTGCTAAGCTGTGTGGCTAACAGAGAACAGAGAGAGCTCTATTGTGTCTAACTCTGTTCAGCTGTCAGCGAGTCTCAGTTAGAAAAAAAAAAGGTAATAAATTATTAAAACACAAACTCAATCTTTGGAAAACAACCAGAACCTAAAATCAAAACTGAATTTAGACTCGTGATAAAAGCACTTGTGATGTTTTCATATGACAACAACAATGAGCGGGGTTTCCTCATCCTCACTGCAGGGGTGTGAGCATCCTCCCAGAATGCCTTGCTGCGGGTACCCACAGGGAGGCAGCCGGAGCTTTGATGGCCTTCATTATTCTCTCTCTCTTTCTGTGTGTGTGTGTGTGTGTGTGTGTGTGTCTGCTCTCAGCTGAGCTGCAGTGTCCTGCTTTCACTGAGCTGCTCTTAAAGCTGCACACACACCAAACACACACTCACACACACCAAACACTAATAAAACCAGGGAACAGTTTTAGCAAAGTACCACCTGAAAAATATCAAAGATAATATTTGCACTGACAGTCCAGGTGTTGACTTGACTCTGGATTTACACCCAGAACACAAACTCTGGCTTCATTCATCTGCTACAAAAACATCTTTAAAGTCTGTGTTATGACTTAAATCCTCTCAATACACATCAAATAATCAACAAAGAGCTCATCTGCGGGTTAAAGTTTGATCCTCTAAGGACTCTGGTTTCTGTGTCTCTGTGAGGGTGTGCAGGAAAGCCTTGAGGAAATCTCAGAGCTCACAGGTCTATTGTTTTATTGTTTAATGATCATGAGCCTGGAACTGAAACCAAAACCAGCAGCTGTGGGTTTCTCCAGGTTTTCAGAGCAATACCAGAAACTGGACTGGGCTGGCAAATATGAAAGAAATTAAGCTGTAGTCTTTTTTTCCCCTGCATAGTCCCACATAATTCTCACAGTCATAGTATGCTTAGTTTAAGCTGCAAGGTCTGTAACCATCTCCTCCTAGCATCCACCTGCAGGCACAGACTTTAAGGGTAAATTAAATTATATCATGACGCCTTAATTTCTGCACCTTAAGTTTGCCAATATTCCCAACATATATTCTTTTCCGCTGTTGCAATAAAGTTCTGATTAATAAAAGAGGACTAAGTTCTTTTAAATCTAGAAATTAGCCAATAAGCTCTTCATAGCAAAGGTTCTAGACTCCTCAGTGGACATACCCTGAAAGTCTACGTAGCCCTGTTTCTGATGCAGAAGCCCACGCAAGAAGTCCCACATGCTCCTCTAAAATTTAACCATGCATCATACTTGTATGATAAACATCAGCATCTATTAGTGTCAATATAACCAAATATCATAGAAACTGTTTAGGAGGAGTACTGCAGAGCAATGCCAACACATCTATGCAGAAGTTGGTAGAGCTCATCACTGCTTCAGCCACTACAGGGTAAAGTTAACACATCAGTATAAACCAGGTTCATTAATCTCTGTGAGGAGTGTTCATGTTGTGTTGAGTGTAGTGCCCCCTCTGGATAAAACTGGTACCGTCCATAGACTGTATATAGAGTGGACAGCGTGGCTCCGCCATTTATCATTGTACGGTTTTAAAGCCAAAAAAACCCCGTCACAGGCGCAGCTATTGGCAGCAATTGCAGCCAGATGTCATGATGAGGGATTCTGGGAGAATCTGAGTGGAGCTGGCTGACAAAAATAATAATTGTTTTTTTTATTTTTGAGAGTCTACTCATTTCTTGACTCTACCTCTCCACATATTTTACAATCCCTTAAAAAAAAATACACGAGAACGGCAGCTGTCAGTCATCGTTAAAGGTTACGTAAAGCCTTGTTTTTAACCTCAAAACTACTGAAAATGAAACTCTTCAGAAAAAAGAGAACTTGAATATGAAGCAGCCAAATGATATCTTCAAATCACCACAACAATCTGATGTGAGAAACATTTCTACTAGGTGTATTAATTTTTTAAAGTTTGACCACAGCCCATCTGGAATGACTGGAAAGCCGGGGTTTTTAACCTATACTGCAGCCAGCCACCAGGGGGAGCAGTTTTTGTGGTGACCTCACTTCAAGCCGAGAAGCAGATTTTTCTTATACTAATCTAGCTTCAGAATCAGCCAGATAACCAATCTTATCACTGCTAATACAATTTTTTGATGTTTAGGAAGCATCACCAGAAGTTAAAACAAGGCGAATTGAAACTTGGGAACGATATAAGTGTCTGAACTCCTCAATCATCGAGTCACTGATGAGACATTAAAGTACAGTCCCTCTGAGGACTGTGGAACCAGACATTTAATGATTCACAGCGTTTAGTGAACACACTGTGATGTTATCTTTGTAGAGGAAAGGTGAAGCAGCACAGAAATACCACATTCAGGAATTAAACCAAACTGTTTCATGACTCATGTCAGGGTGAAGAAGGTAAAGTTTCTCACTGAGTTCAGAGTGTTTCAGCCTCATTTCCTGGGCCTGGCAGTTAATGTGTCTTCTCTAAACTACCTGTTTCATTGGCGTAGATGGGAAAAGTTTATTTCAGGGAACAAACCTTGCTCTGTTTTCATTTGACCTAATTAAAAACCCAGTCTGGGTTATCGTCTTGTTTTCAGTTTGAGGTTGTTATGTCCAACATGCTGAATCCGTGAGCGCTGATCCAGGTTCAGTTTGATCCTGGTATTTACACGTGCCTTTCCTCCACTTTGCAAAACATCAAACGGAGGATTAGCACAAATCTGAACACTGAAGGAATGTTTTATTTTAGCTAATCTCTGAAGCTCCAGCAACAAGTCTGGAGTGACAGCCGGCTCATGCAGACAGGTGGAGAGGTTTTTGGACCTGCAGGTTTCAGGACAGTTCTGAGGTTCTTTATCAAAAACTTGTAAAGCAGCCTGACAACAGCCCCGCCAACTGAAACAATCCTACCTCGCCAAATGCACCCCGCCTAATAACCTACTGAGTTGTGGAGCAGCACTGCAGAGAAGCATTAAAATAGAAACAGCTCATGGCTGGAGGGGGGAGGATTCAACAACACGGCTCCTCCACATAAAACAGAGCTTCCTCCTTAACTCTATTAAAACACAGCCCTGATGTACACTGATAGCAAACCCCACAGAGCCAGAAGAGAAGCAGCTTTTAGATGAAGTTCACACTTCTTTTAAGAGTTTTCTGCAGACTCTGTCCTTGTTCCAGGTTGCCTGAGCACCAGCGCTCTGCAGTGCAGCGTGCCAAACTCTCGGGTAGAGTATTCAACACATGTAGACGTAGCTTTGAATGTGTCAGGATTACCGTCTGCATACCAGCCTCTGTGTGCATGTGTGGGGAATAGAGATCATGTTTGCAGAGATGGGGAGGGTACTGCAGGACTGGCTGCTGGAAATTAACACTTTCCATGACTGTGCCATTTGCTGTGGCCAACTTTTAACATTTGCAAGCAATAACTGCACAGAAACACACTGACTTAAAGCAGCTTGTGTATTATAACTGTCCTGAATATCTGGAACCACCTAATAAAAACTGATTCCCCAGTTGGCATCCTGCCTCAAAGTGTGACGGCTTAGAGATAATTTGCTGTCAGATTAATTCTGCACCATTTTTTCATGCCTTATCATGTCACGGTCTTCACCGGGGTGCTGTAAAAAGTTGCATAAAGGGCAGAAACCCAACACTATGGATTGACTGCAACCAGTGACCTCCAAGGTGTATGAAAGCCAACACTGGGGCTCCATATTTAAACCCCCACACACCCACCGACCCACTCTCTGTGAGTGGACTGCTGCCGAACTGTGAAGGACAGAGGGCAGAGTGGGGTCAAAGCTCAAATGAAGGGATCACTGGAGCATATGCAGCTTTAGTGTTCCATAACCCTCCATAAGCTCTCTGACAACTGCACTTTCTGCAGCTGCCTCCACTTCAGAGGTGTTCTGAAGATATTTTTCCTTCATGATAACTCGACTTAATGTGCAACTTCGAACACATGCATGTTATAGATTGAGGAACAGAGATTTCTCACAATCATAACAATCCCATCATAACTTTGATTGCGATACTGGATTGGTGCACTGACTAGCATACTTGTAGTTAGCCTCTACTTTCATGTAGACAGTATTGGCAGCAGTATCCTACCAACTTTCTGTGACTTGCCTTGGACTTTCTCGTTTAAGATTTCTCTAAATTCAGGACATGAAAATACGGATTTCTCAATGTTCCTTGGCGACAAAAATGTACCTTTGGCCATATCAGAAGATCAACTGCTGTTCCAGAAAGTAGTCCTAACAGTCACTGGTTCAACTTCCAAGCTAAGGATGTTCCAAGGCAACAACTTTCTAACTCATCTAAAGAGAAATTTAACTCTCCTAGAGGTAACACTCTGAGAACAGCACACACTGAGAAATCTGACTGAATAACACCAAAAAGCTCAGAAAGACCTCTATCTGCCATCACAAGTTGTTGTTTTTCTTGCCATGCAGTTGGGATGCGCATCTCAAGCAGAAAGAGTATAAACTAAGACTTGGCACAGACCATTAGATAGATTCAATGACTTTCTAGTTTTACCTTGCGAAGTTTGAACCAAACTTTTTGACAAGTTCCTCCCAGAACTCTTTGATGCTTCAAAAGTCTACTTTTCCTCAGGTCTGAATCTGACAGTGCCACACTCACTATACCAGCAACTCGTACCTGTAGTTTCTCAAGTTTAATGAGAAAAAAGCAAATAGACCTCAGATACCTACACACACCATCTAGTAGTTATATCCCATTACAACCAGGGGCTGAAAAATCCATCTTTGTAATAAGTTACAGCAACTTTCCTCTTCTCTGTACAATTAAATCAAACATCCTGACTCATCCCTCTTTGCAATATCTAAACAACAACAAAAACAAACAAATAAAACATAATGGACCAGGTATGAACAAGGTGCAAGTGAGGGGAGGGGTCCTTCTGAGGTAACTGCATGAGGTGAGCAGGCCTGGTGCCCAAAGGAAGAAGTGTTACCTGATATGTAGGTTAGTATTGCTGTCAAGACATGCTCAGCGAGATGATAGGCTTCAGCCACCCACTCGTCGATGGCTTCTACCTCTTTGGAATACGTGCTGTCAGACAAACGGCGGCTTTGGGAACATGGAGGGTTAGGAGTGGAGGTTAAGGAAGTGGGCTGTGAAGATGGTGCGTTGAGGTTGTCTCGGCCGGGAGGTGTGGTCACTTCTTCTTCCTGACTGCTGCCTAACTCTTTGAGAGCACTGATGGTCAACTTTTCTTGCTCCAGATCCATGACTGCCGATGGAGTTTGCTGTGACGGTACATCAGAGTCCCCAGACTTGTTCTTAGTGGGAACATCGCTGGACGCATCCTCAGGTTCTCCATCCTGTCTCGACTTCAAGCACTCACGCATAAAATCCACAAAGCTATCCGACGGCTCCGAGCTGTCAGGGTCGCTTGTTTTGTCCGGTGCATGATGACCTGTTTTTGTGTCCTCTGCGTCACTTTTTGGTAAAGAGGTAGAGTCTGCAGTGTCAGTGTTTGCTTTCTTGTTGAACTCTTGCTCTTTGATCGTTGCACTTTGGAAAGAGGAGTATGGATCTTCGGGATAATCTCTTTCCACCTGCTTGGTCAGGATGTCATCATCATCTTTGAGTACTGTTGTGTTCAGCTTATCTGTGTTGATTTGGGATGAATCGGAAAGAAACCGTTCCTTGGCGTTGTTGAACCCTTTGTCAACAAAGTCATCCATGGGACAGGAGGCGTCATAATCATAATCAAAGGACTGGCGGTCATAGATGTCGTCTTGCATGAAGCTGGTTTTTGGAAAGGAAGCGGTCTCCATGTAATCTGTCTTCTCGGTTGTGCTGCTCTTACTTCCCACCTGAGCATATGGATTTAATTCTGCGAGCACTTCATCAGCTTTGGCTGAGCTAAGCATATCTTGCGCCTCATCTGACCATTCATCGTCATTGTCTGGGAAGTCCACATCATCGTTTGAACCCATGAAAGCGTATGGTTCTGGGTTTACTTTACTGGAAGTGGTCTGGGATTTCTCAGATTCAGGCTCTAACTCTCTTAAGCCCGTTTGATCAGACAGGGCCTCTGGTTTTGGTGCAGATTCCTGCTGGACAGTATCAGGAAGAGATCTGGGTATCTTATGCTCAGGTGAGTATTCCTCATCAGAGTCCACAGGTGAGGACGGAGGAGAATAGCCTTCCATGAACTCAGTCTCTAAGGGGCGTTTTTTGGGGGTTTCTTTTATATCTTCCTCTGGCTCTGGAGTTTTTGATGCCACTCTCTCTGAGTCTTTAACAACCTCATAGTCCTCTTCCTCTGCTCCAAACTCCATCTCATCATCGCTGTAGTTCGGGTCATCAGTCTCAATAACATTGATCGTGGGAACCTGCATCAGCTTCCTCTCAGACCTCAGTGGAGGGGTTTCCTTGTCCTCAGTTGAAGGGTTTGTAGCAGTTGCAGGCTCAGATGAAGCCGATGAAACAGCAACTCCATCTTCAATAACGGTATCGTCTGACTCTCCTGAGCTGTCGGCTTCTCCGGCCTCTGGGGGCTCAGGATCTCCAGTCGCATTTAGCTTCTTCTCATCCAAAGTCTTCTGCTTTGAATCTGTTGCTTGTGGCGGAGAGGCAGGAGGAGTCTGGGTGCCAAAACCTGCAGGAGGAGCAGGTGAATCTGGAAGCACAGGACTGGCCTTGGATGGAGCCTGAGCGGTGGACTTTTCCTGCTGGTCCCACATGTACGCTGTTGGTAAAAAGCTGAGGTCAAACTCGGACTCTTCTTCTACACTCGGTTGCTTCTGTGTGTTATCTGAGTCATCCTTCGGTTTGGAAGCTTCAACAGGAGAGTCCTTGAAAGCTTCAGGGACGCCTGCAAAGGCAGCAGGAGCTTCAGGTATCACAATGTCTGTCACCTTCTCCTCTTTAGATGAAGTGTTGTCTGAAGTGCCTTTCATTAAATCTACAGTTCCTAAATCTGGCACAGGTGGTACATGAGTCTTCATCCACTCTTCTGTTTCTTCAAACTCACTGACTTGTCTCGGGTCGCCGAGGACCTCAAAGGGGGATTCAGGTGACTCAAGATCAGAGGAGCCTCCTCTTTTCTGGACAGTTGGTGTGAATTTCTCAGTTGGAGATTTTGGTGTCTCAGTCAGAGTCTTTTCAGACTTCTCATGGTGGCGATCTCTGTAGTGTGAAAAACTGCCGTCACTCCTGAAATCTGGTTCCTTCTTTTTGGCAGCGAGGGCCTCCAGTGCCTTTATTCGCTCTGACACCGGCGACGTTTTTATTGGAGAGTCTGGCTGCCCATCCGGTGGACCGGCTTCACTCCCGTAAGTACCAGGGCTGAATGAGCCAGGTTGGGAAGGAAAACGAAGGGATGTTGCTACGCCTTCGCAGGGCTTATCAGAGCCCAGGACAACTCTTTTGTCTGTGTCACCGTGCAAGAAGAATGGCAGCGTAGAGGAGAAAGGAGGGGAGGTCATATAAATCACAGACACTGAACTCCCATGCACTTCTTACTTTATTCAGCGAGGTCTTTATATGTTGCAGCCATAGCAGTCGTGCATTGCGTCATGGAAATGTAAGGCAGATCAGTATAATGAATGGGGTTTCAATTTGTTGCATGCTGCTCTTAACAACTCTACAAAGTTGCCATCAAGTCGAAGTCAGGATGGCAACTAAAGATCTCAAAATGATGACATGAAGCAGTAAAGAAATTAAATTTAACTATGACTTATGTTGAATGAAATGTCAACATAAGTATTCCTGTAGAAGCCTGCTCACCTTGTCATCCCACAAGGACGCTATCCAAGCTTCAACGGTCGCGACATCAGGAGTATTTCTTAGTCACAGGTATTGTGAAAGCTATAATCCTTTTAGGGAGAGTTAGGACTGCATTCTAATGAGACGGTTCAGTTTTTGACATCAGTTTTGTAGATTTACAAGCTCTCCTTTTTGATGACATGCTTTTGCTTGATCCCCAGGTTCTTTGTTTTTGCTATTTGTGTGGGGCCTTACTTGGTACGCTTTCCATGAAAACAGCTACTTTTTAATTCCAGACAAAAATAACTGATGCAAACACTTTAAGAGTGAAATCCCAGAGAACTATCACTGAAAACAAAATAAAATCGTCATGTATTGGCTCAGCTTGTAAAACAGGCACCCCGTACAGAGGCTTAAGTCCCTGTCCCACCTATCCCAGAATCAGTTCCCAGTCCCAGCATGATTTGGTGCCTGTCATCCTCTCCCTCTCTTCCCCCATATTTCCTGTCTCTCTCAAGCTGTCCCAACAAGGTAAAGCCAAATAAATCTTCATAAAACAGTCATACAAAACTGGAAAACAAACGAGGCACAACGTTTTAACAGAGTCTCAAAAACAAGATACAGAAACCTGTTTTTTAAAATCATAGAAGATTGATCTTTCTGCTTCTCCTTTTTTTGCTATAGAACAGAAAAGTGAAATGAAAATGACAAAACATGACTCTAAAGCTTTGATATAGATTTTCTGAGCTTTATACCTTCCGCTGAACCAGCGAGTCAAATTGACACAAGCTTCAAAAGTAAATTGCTACTCACAGAGATCAGATGTCTCATATCTAAGCTGATTTTTTTTTTAATATATATTTTATATTGCAATATTTTTTGTCCTTGGGTGACTTTACTCTGGTTGTTGACTAATGTAATTTTCATTTTTTTTTAAGTGCAAAAACTGCAGTTCCTCCTGTGGTCACTTGAGACTGGCTCCAAAACCAATGTATCCTCATTAGGTTTCTGGTTAAAACCCCTATGTACACGGCTAAAAATGCGTCGTATTTTTGTTGATCAAAAATGAATGCTATTAGCTTAGAGATTCAAGCGGTTTCCCTAAATGCAGAGGCAACAATAGGGGTCACTGGTTCGACTCCTGACTACAGCCATTTGCTCCAAGTCTGCTTCCACTCCGTACTCCCCACATTTCCCATTTCTCTTCAACTGTTGGTCAAAGCTCATTTGCAGTGGGAATATGACTGTCCCATTGTTGGTCTTCAAAATATCTCTCCAGAAACACCCAATGTTAGTAAGGAAAATTAAAAGCTTTTAGACAAAAGAAAGAAGAAAGTTGGACCTCAAGAGTGTCATCAACACAACCTGCAAATTTGCATTCAATGTTCCAGTCACAGTGTTTAATCTGCCTCTACATATGTCAAACTTTCTCCTCAATCTGACTCTAAAACAGGCAACAGCTTGGGTTAGCTTGCAGGCCCTGGTCAGTCAGTAACTGGGCCCCTTCTCAAACCATGAGGCCCCAAAAACCAGGAGGCCAAAGGTATTCACATAATCCCTTTCAGCACCAACGATCTCCAATGTCATTTTCCAAACCCACATTAAGCCATTGTGTCAGGCCTCAGCTGAACCTCTGCTCGCCCACTGGTGGCTGTGATTTGACTTCTCTCAGCAGGCTCTGGGCTTTCAGGATCTGCAGGTTGAGTGAAGTTTGTCTAAGGTTTAGATTCGTTCTGCTTTAATTGAACCCTGTAATGTTTGCTCTAACGCTGAGCAGGGACAGATTTTTCCACAGATGCCTAACTGACTGGTCCACTTTGTCTTGCACATCACAGCCACCTCCCCTGCTCCACAATACAATGCCTTGTTCAAACTAGGCCACATGAATGGACTTTCCAACGGGCCAGCAGCGGTGTAGTCATTTGCAGGCTTTGTAAACAAAGTCCCAAAACAGCTTCTGCTCTGAAAATACCCCCAAACAGAGCTGTTTTTTATTAGACTCTCCACAGGGACCAGTATAATCCACCAGTGACGAAACCAACATGTTGTAGATAAAACTGTCAACAACTTTGCTTTGTAATTGGCCACTAGTCATGTCCCATCTGCCAGATCAGGCCTCGGTGCTCTTCAGCGTCTGATTTATGTAATCTGCTCTCTGCAGAAGCAGTGTGATTATGTTTCAGGCCTCTGGTATGGAAATCATTTAGCAAAAAACCCTCTCTGCTCATCGATGTCTGGGACAAGTGACAGAATTATTTTATGTCACTAACAGGAGTATGTTAACTAATTTTGTAGTGCTTCAAGTTTCATCTGTTTTAACTGAGTCATTTCTCCAAACGAGATGAAATTATGTTATCCATAAAGGATTTTATCCATCAGTGCAGTTAGAGTCAGACGTAGCTCAGTTTGCAGCCCCTAAAACTTTCCTAAAGAGCACAGGAGAAACACTCATATTTATTTAAAACTGCTTTATCTGGTTATTTAACAGCTTTTTTTGATCCCAAATGATCCCCAATTTTCTAAATGCTTACTTCTTAATTTTTCCAAGTTTTTTAATCAAAGGATATTCTAAATTTAGGGTCAAGCTGTTTATCTACAAACATGTATATGGCAGCTCGGCTCCCAGACCCCTCTCCTTTCAAAGTCCTCTGTCCAATGGATAGCTTTGAGCTACCTAAAGTTCACCTTTTTTTAATTTCTGGGTTGGTCTGTCGCTGGTAAGTAGGGCTGCAGCTATCGAATATTTTAGTATTCGAGTATTCTACTGAAAATCCCATCGATTAATCGAGTAATCGGATAAAATACATTTTTTGTTTAGTTAAAGAGCAGTTATTTTTCAAATGAAAATTTTTCTCTTTAAGAAATAAAATTTTCTGATACAGCATGTCAATAAGAGCACTTGCTTTGGTAGCTCCAAAATTTGTAAACACATTTTTTTGTGCCTTGTACATCTCATCAAATGTTGCGGTCCCAAATAGCACCCGTTTCGTAGAATGACCCATTAGTCTCCAAACTCCAGAAAAGAAGCTAGATTTGTTGCTAGTTGCTATTTTGTATAAGAGGTAGCTTGAGGAGTCTGAAAACTCTCTTAATATGGCCTCAGCTCTATTTGAAATACCACTCTTTGATCTTTTTAAAATTAAACGATTCCTCGAGGCGGAGAAAAATTACTCGAGTAATTTTTGTAACCGAGTACCTCGAATCATTCGAGGAATCGTTTCAGCTCTACTGGTAAGCACCACTTCTTTTTTTTCACTTTTATTTTAATGTTTACTCATCTAAAAATAGGATATTAGTCATCAAGTGAGCTAAAGTAAGTGGCAAACTCTTTCAAGAAGCATCAGATCAACATGTTTTGAATGCTCTGTCAATATTCGGTTACAAGAGATCTCTGCAGTTACCTTGATCCTCCACCAAAATCGCATTAATGATGAACCCTCATCCAAAACCAGATCAAGTAATTACAGACACGCCCGTTACAATTATAATAACTGGGTTAGAAATTTTGTTGTTTGGGAGAAACACGAGCCAACTTGAGGGTTTCTGTCCCAATCGATGAACTGAAACATCTAATTTCAGTTTGCAGCCCTGCCACAGCTTAACTTCTGCTGTGTGGTCTATAAATTTAATTAATGTAGCCTCTTTTACGCCAGTAAAATGCTACTCCAAATATAAATCAAGTATGTCTAAAGTAGGCTAATGCAGACATTTGTGTTGAACGTGCAGGAATTGATTAAATGCTAGAGCACTGTTCTGAATAAGCAGAGTCAGATATGTTGGATAGGAAACAGATGAGTCAGGAGGAGTTCAAATTCCACAGGGTGCAGTCACGTATGCCGCTCCTCCCTTATAGAGTCAATACATTGTGTGCTGACAACATGTGTGACTGTGCGACTCATGATACCGTCTGTCCTAATCTAGGTCTATCCTAAGTGTACTACTCTCACATTAAAAACCACAGCACAAAGGGAGCTAAAATGAGGAAAGAAAACCTGATTTAATGCTAAAGCAAGGATGAGACATGCACAAAGCCTACGAAGCCATAAGCAGGAAGTGGGGTGGAGGGCGGGTTAGCGACCACAGGCGATGGCAGGCCCAGGCTGCTGGGTGGTGGATGATATCTCCAGTGCCACTCGTCCTCAGAGGGGCCCGGTTACTGCTCAGGCTTAGGAGGGAGCTCAGATATTAGGTCAGCAGGAAGGTAGGACCGTCCCCTCAGGATCTGGATCCATTTTTAGGATTCTGCTCTTGTGCGCACAATGTGAACTTGAACTTCTCTGCTTTCTTAAAATAAAGTGGCAATCTTGGGATTATCTTGAACCTACAGCGAGTGCTGCTGACCTAAATAATGCTCGACAGCACAGGGTAAAGACTGAGACGGATCGGATTGCTGGCATCTGCCGAGGCCAGGTTTTACGGGGCTAATTCTTTGGTAAACATTCTGGAGATAATTAACTGCTAATGCCAATTTGATCAATCACATCCAGAGAAACATTAAAAACATTTCCGCGACAACCTTTGGCAGTTTTGTTTCTGCAGCTCTGCACAGACACATTTCCTGCAGCACGCACAATAAGCTAACAATAAAAATCTGTCAATAGGTCAAGATGTCTATTTGTGGAACATGCTCGAGAGGTTTGATCTCAGGTTGCAGACAGGGTTGTTGGGGGCTGGTGGAGAAAATTACTGATGCCATATGTCATTGAAAACAGGAGGAGCTGCTGTGCTAACTGGCTAACTGACAGAGCTGGAAACAGATGGAGTGGCATGACAAGGCTGGCAGGAGGAGGGGAGGGCGAAGAGCAGTCGGGCTGGAGCTCGAGCTAAGTCGCTTCTTTTCTCTGCAGGTTGGTTCTATTTTCACTGGACTCTTTACACGAGCAGGAGAGGGGCACCAGAAATAAAGAGGGATGAAGTAGAGCGGTACAGCAGCAGGCCAGCGAGAGAGGAGAAGAGGAGAGAGGGTGAGAGCAGGCGAGCAGCGTAAGAGAACCATACACTTGCCTTGAGGAGACTGAATGAGAGATACAGGCGAAGAGGAAAGAAAGCAATCTGAAAAAATAAAAAGGACAGAAGAATGATCATCCTAGAAAAAGAAGGAGAGACAGAAGAAGAGAAGTCGTCCTATCTGCTGAGTCCATTGAAATAAAGGCATTTCAATAAAGAGTTAACTTATCCAGCCTTAACAACTCTACAGACTACACAACTACTGCAGGACCAGAGATACAAGATGCTCCATGCAAATGCTTTTAAAGTACACCTACAGTCGCTTTAACACATGCACTTATCAGCTCTACACAAGGAGGGCCGTTAGCTTAGCAAACAAACTCAGAGCTGCTATCAGCAAACAGGAGCCTCAAAGACCAGCAGGACTTCCCCAAGGGGGTAATACGCTTCAGGAAAAACCAGCAGGACACAAAAACTTCATCCAGGAACCAGTTTTACATATTTCTGAGTCCATCTGAACATAATCTGTAGAATTCTGCTCCATCTAGCCTAAACACAGGCACTCAGTGCTGCAACTTAACTTTAAAAGCAAAATGATTGTTGACCTGCTGAAACACCTTGTTTCCCCTCCAAGGTTATAATTGTTTTGGATTTGTCATTATAGTTTAGTTTTAGTTAGTTTTGACATTTTAGTTTTAATTAGTTTTAGAGCAGGGATTCTAGTTTTTATTTAGTTTTGATTTTTGCAACAAGGTTTAGTTTTAGTTTAGTTTTTCATAACTTATTAACCAGGTGCAGGATTCAAAAAGGACAGAGTAAATATTTGTCATACTGTTTATTTTCAAGTCCAACATAGTGCTCACTGCTCAGTCAATGCTGATACTGAAATGTTGGCTGCTGCCTTAAACACATGAAAATAATATAAACTTAGTATAAAAAATATAAGCCTGAATTATATAAAATAATGTTGACATAAATTACATAAAAATAATATAAACATAAATTATAAAAAAAACAATATGAGCTTCAATAAATAAAAACTTGGACTCTGTAACAATTTAACTATTACAGATGCTCTGATTCATTGCTCCCCTACGTTTCATCGCAGCACAGCGCACAGCCAGTCATTGCAGTAAACAAGCTCGTCCCAGTACGTCACGATCATGGTGCTGTGCGGCACTGACAACTGCCTAAAACTGTCTAAAATTGTTTGGGAAAATGTGTTGATTAATTTAAATCCTAAAGGCTATTAATATTGTCAGAAACTATAACTAAGGGAATTTTGTCTTTAATTTTAGTTAGTTTCAGTTAGTTTTGTGAACACAAGATACAGTTTTAGTTTACTTATAGTTTGTTTTCTTTTCTAGTTTTTATTAGTTTGAGTTAACTGCAATGTATTTTAAATTTTAGTTTTCGTTTTTAGTTTCGTTTCAGTTAACTATTATAACCTTGTTCCCCACCAACAGGCTCAGATTTTACTCATAAGTGTCTGAAAAGGATCCCACAAAAACAGGACTTCTGTTTGAGAGTTAGATATCCTTATATTTCCTCAACAAAAACAGTCTGTGTGGCCTCCTTGACCTGTTTTTATTTGGTTTCTTTCAGTTAAACACAGGACTGTCACCAAAATAAACAGACTAGAGGTGAAAAAAGCACAAAAAAAAGTTTGGTTTAGACAAAGTGAGACCAACAGCTCATCTGCTCTACATCCAGACTTTGTTGAGGAATTCTGCTGAATGATTAAGTAACAGGAATAAATGAAACAGCTAAAAGTCAGATCAACAGTAAAAAAAAAATTACATTCTTGCTCCATCTATTGAGACATGTGCTTAGGTTGTTGTAACATTGTTGGTCACATCTCTCTCTCTAAAGCTATGTTTAGATGGACCACTTCTTATAAAAAACCTCCATTACAATAAAAATGCTTCACACAAACATCTCACTTTGATCATAAACCACATTAACCCTAGTTGGGAAAACTCTCCTTATTGAGGACGTCCGCTCAATGCAACACGACAAGTTTCCACTTTTATTTTCACCAGACTTCACAGACACAAAACTGATTTAAAGCCAACACGACTTCAACTTCAGGCTTTAACATGTGGAACATGAACTGGAAACAAAGGACCCTCTGTGGTCATGCCTAAAAAGGGAAAACCCAAAAGATGAAGACAATGAAGACACTGAAGCTTTATTTTTCTAATGTGTAGAGCTGAGATGGCATAAAAACCTACAGTAAACAGTTGTGACAAAGTCCAGCGACTGCTGCCATAAGGACTTTAGTCTCTGAAGATGGGCTTGCTTTGCTGGGCCAACATCACTCCAAGCAGAGAAGAAATATGTAGATAACAGTGGGACAACTTGGCACATTTTAAAGTGGTTTGATTCAAATTCAATGCTTGATGCCTGCACACAGACAACTTTACAAAGCATTAGGGGTGTAACGGTACATGTATCCGTGTCAACCGCTCATCAGGCTGTTCGGTTTAGTACAGTGCTGTATTTGAACGAGTACAGTAAGTTTACGTTAGCCGCTGCACATGGCTCTTTAACGTGAGTACTTGTCTTTGATAGGCTGAGCAGGGAAGGCGTTTTAATATTCATGAGGAAAGTGGTCTGTGATTCGTGCTTTGCGATCATGTGCATATCATGTGGACGTGACGTCTCACGGGGAGCCAATCAGAAGATAAATATCAAAGAGCTTCCGTAGCCACAGGAGCTTGTGTCTGAATTGTGCATCATGGCTGCTGCTAACGACCAACTGGAGCTTGAAGAGCCTCCCCCCTCGCTGTATAATGGCAAGTTTTTGGTTTAATAAACATGCTAAACAAGCAAATGGTTTTGCTTTGTTCCATACTGTACTGAAAATGTACAGAACCATGATCCTAGAACCAAGGTACGTACCGAACCGTGATTTTTGTGTACCGTTACACCCCTACTGAGCATTCATATAAACAGGAAAAGTGGAATCTTTAATCATAATATCTTTAATTTAATTAAAGAAAACTGCACACGTGAGCAGAATTTATGTTTCCTGCAGACTTGTCACGTGCATGATGAGAGTGGAGGGAGAGAGATCCCCCTCTAGTTCATTTTTAGTCACATCTGATTGTTGTCTGCTGAGACAAAACTGTGAAAATGGTCATCAGATTTCCTGTCAGGCTGCACAGGTATCATCTGTGTGTAATAGTGAATCCTCAACTGTACAATCTATGAGTGTATGCCTCTGTTTAGTTAGAAGCACTTTCTGTAATGCTATCAGACACTTCAGATAAAATCTGAGCCTGTCAGGGATGAAAACAAAAGCTTAAGTGGACATGCTTTGATTTGATACTTGTCCCTCGAAGGATTACTCCTAAAAAAAGACCAAAACTGTTCAGTTCATTAGACCCTGAATATAAAAATAGGCCTCAGGTTGTAGAAATTGGCCCGGGAGAGAAACCCTGAGGCTGCACCTTACAGCAGCGTTTCACCTGCTCTAACACCTCCAGGATAAACTGGGACACCAAACCGGACCTTATCTCCTCACATCAGTTTGACATGTCACCGGAGCTCTGGAGTCTGACACGGAGTAAATCCCTGCAGCCTACTCCAGCAGAGAGAAGAGGAGGCCCTGCATAGACGCTCACACATCAAATATTCTGTACACAGCCTCCAGCGAGATAACAACAGCGAGGTCACACCTCATTCCCTGCTGTCACCAAGCAGGTTGGGAATGCCAGGGCAGAAAAATCTCAACTCATGGGTGAGGACTGAAAACGTGGGAGTTTCAGGTTTGCTCAGGGAGGAGCGCTCGGCGTCGCCCTTTGCTTCAGCTCAAGTGGAGACCATGCTGGCTGGGCAGGTTAGGGTTGGTGTGCCCTCGTGGTGCAGCATTCCTTCTCTCAGATTCACATGAGTGCTACCTATTTTCACACACCACGCCCTCTGGATCACACCAGTATTTCTGGTCAGGGCAGACGGCTACAGGAGGCTTCAACCTGCACACAATGAAGTTTTATGAAATCTTCAGGAAATGAATATCATGACACAAGCTTTCAGAATCTCACTCTCACTGTTGGCACCAGTTTGGGAAATACTACACCTGAATAAAGTTTAGAGAAAGCAGCAGCTACAGATCTGGGGAGGACTGCAAGTGACCTGTGTGTGATTTGAATGTAGCAGAAAGCTGAGCTGCAAAAAGAGACAGATTAGAAATTAGTTTAAATGTCAAACTGCGCAGCCAGTTTAGTAGGAAAGATCAGCTAGAGCTTTTAAAATAATATAATTCAGAGTTTATTTTTCAATAATGCAAACTGACATTATGATGCCAACCGTCGTATTTATCACCTTGTAAGGGTCACATATTCATCTCTTCTAAACAGTCCTTTCTCTCTGGATCTTTGTCCACTAAATGCACCTCTTTCTGCAGTCGTCAGTTTTCTGCCTGCTCATGATGCTGGTGAACAGCTGTAGGGTCAGCTAACACAGCCTCCTACACCTGCTGCGAGTTAAACAGGGGAATTTAAGAGCTGTTCAGCCAATTTATTGTGCAAAATGTAGATAAAATACCCAAAGAATCACTGTTGTGGTGCTCATCTGTTAGATCTTGATGCTATTTTTAACTTTCTCTTCTCATGTGATGAACGATTTTATCTTTTAAGAGTCTGGATTTTTGCTCATTGGAGAAAAAAGCTGTGCAACAGAAGTTAGCAGCAGCAGGAGAGCATCAGAACAAGATATTTGATGATAAAATTGCATTACTCAGGGTTTTAATCAGTTTTTTTTCAAAGCTGTGGAGAAGGGGGGTCATTTTGGATGGTAAAAACCTCACATGGTTAAAGACTGGAAGATATTTTAGGCTCAAAACAAGAGGAGCTCACACTGCTTACAGCTCATTGTGTAGCTTTTAAAACAGGAACTATTTTTTTCACAGGAAACAGCTTTTATCGTTTTTTTTACAGTTTAAATAACATTATAGAAAATTAAAAAAAATGCAAAATCCATAAGTAGTTTAGCTCATGATTTTAGCAGATAGAGCCCTCTGACTTGCACACCCCCATCCCACTTTTTGTGCCACTGAAAAAGAAAGACTGAACGTCTTGATCCCGACAGTTTTGGACTCCTGGACTGCAGTTTAGCAGCTTTCATGAGCTCTCACTTGTTTAATAAATCTGTTTTCTGGAGGTCAGTTTTGCTTCTTTCCCTCCTCTCTGAATCAAAATGATGGTGCATGGTGGGTCAGCTGCACCGCCTGCCTTCCCTGCCCTGGTGTTCCAGATATCCCGACCGTCCTCCCCCTCAGGGCGATCTGATTGCTTGTGTGACCTCAGTGATACGGTCGGCTCCAGCAGGGAGTGGAAGTGGGGAGGAGGAGGGCCATGTTGGCAAGGCGAGAGCAGAGGGAGGTGGAAAGAACTTTGTGTTCCCTGAAGCTTCACCTCTGTGAGGTTTACAGCACGTCAGCTGTAGCGAAGGTAATGAGAAGAGGACTCATTTACTAACGTTAGATGTTAGATTTATATGAGACAGTGTGTTAACAAGCAGAGAAGTGAATCAGTGGGTTTGTGGTTCAGCTAACTACAGCAGAGTCATGCTCAGAAAGAGGAACAGATTCATGTTAACTGGCGTAAGCAGAGTAAAAGACAAGAAACTGAAAGCGTGACATGAAAAAACACAAAGTGAGGGAAAAACAAGGAATTACACTTTAACCTTCACAGAAGAGTCATCTTATCCCCATACCTGAGACACATTTTGTTCACATAATTTGGGTCCTAATAACTTAATCACATAAATATCATGGTGTTATCACTTTGAGAAGCAAAAAAATTGACTTTCTAAATCTGCAAGCAACATGTAGAGGGTTTTTCCCATATGATGAACTATGTTTTTCATTTTGTCTTTTCCTAAAAATAAACAATGTTTAATGACAACCTTGCAACTGTAATTAAAGAGAGATTGAGAATTCCTTTAGAAGACTGCCCCACTGAGCAGCAATGGGACTGGTTGTAATGTCTGTTTTTGTCAATAGTCTGTCCGCAAAACAAGACTCTTCAGTGTTTCAGGTCCTCCCACCAGTCTACAGAATCCGTGGATGGTTCGTTCTTTCGTTATTCTGTTTCAAAACAAATAAATGAAAAAATGGACTTGTTTTTTGTTTTTCTGTTTGAAAACCAAAACCGAATAATGGAATTACAGAAAAAACATGTTTTTCTGTCCTGGTTTTAAAAATGGAGAAATGACGATCCACTCCATCTTATCCGCGTGCACATGCACACTCCAGTGTGTTTCAATGAGACAGTCAAACCAGGACAGAAAAAACACATTATTCAGTTTTTCTGTTATTCCGTTTTTTCTGTTTTGGTTTTAAAACAGAAGAACAAAAAAACAAGTCAGTTTTTTCGTTTTTTTGATCTTGTTTTGAAACAGAATAATGAAAGAACGAACCATACATGGATTCTACAGGTTTGTTTATTTGTTTTTTGACAAACATTAACCAGTCTATGACGAGTAACATCATCTGAGATCACAAACTTTTTATTTCAATAAAATTACAGCTCATATACTTACTAACATTTCCTCTGACAGCTTCATGTTTAAAAAATGTAAGCATCAATGTGACTCATTAAGCAGGTACACATGTTTTTATAACCCCTGGAGGGGGATAGCTATGTTTCAAGGTAACCGTTGTATATGTATAAGGTGAATAGATAAATAAAATCAACATTTTTAACATCAAAACAAATTTATCCCACTCCAGCACTAATACAACCATGTGTGACTGTTGTGGGAATGACTTGCACACTTGAACTACTGAAGTATAGTCAAATCTAGAAAAAATACTTCCCACTGTCTGATTTCTACTTCAGACAGGCCAAAACTTCAGGCTGTGGCTTCTCGTGTGATTCTTAATGATTTGGCTTAGTGTAGGTGATACTTAGCCTGCAGACTAAACCCCCATTTTCACCACTGATAACTTGTAGATAGACCTTTTTGTTAAAGAATACGATGACAGTTTCACCAGAAAAAGATGGTGTATGTACTGCACCAGACTCCGTCAAACACCCTAAACTTTTAGTTTTACCTCATAGGAAACACAAGTTACTGGTCTGACATCACTTTAGATGGTTAGCCCTTTTTGTCAGGGTGTAAATTTGGCTTTTGAAATACTATTTTAGGTTTTAGGTCAATTGTAAGGGCCAAAGAGTTAAGTGCTGTGCTGCTAGGTTTTTGTGTCAGCAACAGAGATATTTACCAGAGCCACAGTCAACACACCTCATACAAACAATTAAAACGGTTAAAAACAAAAGAATTGATGCTTAACACACAGAAAAAGGTAAAGGGGGAAGGCAGTGAGGGAGGAAACACCCTCGGAAATGCTGATGAGGAGATCATAAATATGTGATTAAATTGTAAAACTGATCATCCTCACAACTTGACACCAGGAATACTTGTCAGTTGAGTGGTTGAACATATTTTAATACCATCATGAGTAGAATTTCAATCATATGTTGTATCTTAACTATAGTTCAGCCTCCCCTCCACTAGCTAGAGCTGTATCTTTGCTGTCATAATGCTGTAAAGCTCTACTACCTGGATGTAAACAGTCACAGATGACAGTGCTCACTTTGACATTTCATTTGGTCGAATGGAAAATTAGTTTCCTTTCATTTGTATTTTTCAAGGATCATAAATTCAAAAAGTTTGCACAAATCCTTCATAGTGCATTAGGAGTGTTTTTGTAAAGTTTACCTTTAAACTCATGCAACCACAAGAAGAATTAAACATCTTTAGATAGAACTTTAGACCACTAACTCTTATATTCTGTGAGGTTAACTTGATTATTTGTTAATAAGGTTGGGTGGCTTTGAAGAGAATGATGCAGCAGCTGTTTCTGATCAAAGAATTCTTCAACAAAAAGTCTAAATCTCTCATACACAAGATCTGCTTTGATGAGGCATATTTGTGTGTTTCACATTAAAACCTGGTGAAACAATGCACTGGATCAATTCGAATTCTTTTAATCTTGACATAAACACAGTTTATAACACTAGAATTCAGCTCAATGATCTGAGACCTGCAGCTTTCTGTGTGCACAGTTTAAAGTTTTCTTAGTGACACTGCAGCATCACATGGATTGATCCAGAGGCTAACTTCCCCTGGATCTCTGATGTAATGCAGTTTGAGAAACAAGGTCCTCATTTTGAAGTGTGCCACTTCCTCTGTGACTCGTGTCACTCATCAGTCAAGTGGAATGGGCTCCATTACAGAAGCTGAGGAGGCGGGCCAGGCCATCTGGTAGCCTGGAAGACTCATCGGGTGTGGATTACTACGAAAACTACTCCAACCGGGGCGGGGACATGTGGACAGAGAGCAACTTTTTGACAGGGTTGTGAAACAAATCACTTAGAGACGGAAAATGCAGTAATGTTTGTTTTAGAGTAGCAAAGATTAGTAGTTTTTCAAGACACAAACATATCTGCTTAAGTATCGTAATACGTGTAAGCTAAAAGACGTTGAAATAAGGAGCTTAATTCAAACACAGTCTGCTTCTCTTTGCAGCTGAAGTCAATCTGAGCCTTATAGTAAAGCCTTTTCCTGCATTTACAGGCAGTTTAGCAAATAATGCATTTAAAAGCAACAAAATAAGCTTTTGCAAAGCCGTCTGCACAAGCAGCACTGACACCATACCTGACAAATTGATCCAAAACAAATGACTGATTAGCGGTCAAGACAGTTTTCTGGTCAAAAAACCTTCATCCTGTTGTTGCACATCTTGTACACACTGTTTTAGAGATATATCTTTGGTATTTCTGAGTAGGATGATGACAGCCAAAGTCTAGTCTTTGCATATGATATGAATGCAGACCTCATGGCCTAAAGCTGGTTCTTTAAGGTGACTCAGCAGTGCAGGAATGACTAAGGTTTCCGTCATCTCGGAGGGAGAACAACCCTGATCTTTCTGGTCAGGGCTGCAGGAGAGCTATTTATTTCTACCGCTCTGTTTCTGAGTCTCCTTTGAAATCACAGATGTGGGTGGTGGATAGAAAATACCGCTCAGAGATGCAGAGATACGCTCTGCCTGCAGACATATGCTTGGTTAATAATAGGGCTGTATAGTGGTGAGAAGTTACAAAGTATTAAAAGAAAACTGTGGTAACTACTCTTACAGAATCATAACTTTAAGTGTCATCTAGTTTGTGAGAAATCAGAACTTGAAAAGTATACAAAAATGTAAAATATTCATCTTACTCATCATTTGTATGAGATGCATTTCAGTATCAAAACACTATGATTACATAAGAGATTGGTATTTTCTGACATTCCTCATAAATAAACTCTTAATTCGGTGCATCAAACCTAATAAAGCACAAATGTTCCAAATTTGCACATAATTTGCTTACTTTTTCAGCACAAAGAGGAGACAAACAGGATTATGATCCACATCGTTTATTACTCTAATAAATCAGTCAGATGTTTTAAACCACATGATATCAACATGAAAGTAATTATCTTTAACAGCATATTTTTTTTCATTCCAGTGGGTTCCCAGAAATCTTAATTTTTCCTCCCTCTTTCTTTGTGATAACAACTTTCAGAGAGGCGTGATGTGCCACGCCTAGCCTCATCCAGCTGACCACGCCTATAAACCACATGTGCTTTAAATCTCACAATCCTTTGATTAAGAGAAGATGGCTTTGAAGACCAGCAGCTCACATGCAGCGACTAGTGTAGATCAAATCAGACAGCTTAACACACACAAACATACAAACACACACTGATGGAACGGCCACTCCCTCCATATAATACACAATCAGCCTGTCAATAAGGCCCGAACGGGTGGGAGTCAACACGGCTCCTGTGGGTTAATGAGCCTGGTCTAGACTGTTATCAAAAAGCAGTGAAACCAATAAGAAAAAAGGGGTAGGTATTAGACAAATAGAAATGAGGCTGGGGGGTTGAGTTTTTGTCTGTGGACTAATGCCATTATCAAGACACTGACACAAAAAGAGCAATACGCCTTTAAGAGGTCCTCCCTTCACTGGCAATGGCCCAGTAACAATGCCTCTGCAGTGCAGAGCATCGCAACATTTCACCAAGCTTTGTCACACCAAATATCATAATAAAAACTGTCAAGTGAGGCTTCTTTAAATGTCAACAAACATACCCGCTGTGCAAAGCATGATGTAAGATTACATTAACGCTCGTTCACATGCATGGTTCAATTCGGCTACTGTTAAATCTTCTGGGCACCGCGTGTTTAGACTGTGTTACCGTTTTAATCAAAATTAGCTCAACAAAACACGCATTCTCCATACGAGTAACGATGACCGTCAATTGTACTGCATTATACTATACAGTTCCTCTGCTGTCTTACTCACATCTTTCTATGTGTTTATGTGTTAAACACCATGCTCAACAAAACTGAGGCTCCACTCATAAATAAAGCAGCCTTATATCATAGTTTCTTGAGCAGACGTTGTGAATAGAGTTATCAACAACATAACTGTAGGCCAACGGCGCGAACCCACTTGACGCGACCAGTTCGTCGAGCCGTTTTATAGCTAATTTAAGGAGTCTTTTCAATTCAAAAAGCTCATAATACCTTTCAGTATAGCAGTGATTTCTCAACATTACTGTTTATGAAATATAAAGCGAGAACTGCTAGGAAAAACTGGCGCCGCCGCCCAGGTTCGCGTCGCCAGGTATCCCAGCATGCTCTGAGCAGCGAAACGGCTGCCCGTAATACACAACAAATGCGTCAGTTCGCTGAGTGGGTTCGCACCGTCAAGCGAACGCTGCACGAGGGATGATTGGCAACCTAGCGTCCGGATATGTACGTTAGCTACCACAGGTGTTTCTTATTAAGGTTTATAAAAGCTTCAACAACCACACACAAGAAAAAAGCAGCAAACAATGAAAAATATACATATATATTAAATTACTGCGTGATAGTGCACTTCATTTACGTCAGGCGCTTTCATTTATAACACCGACACAAAGATGGCTAAACGTCATGTAATAGTAAGGGTTAAGTTAAAATTAACCTAAGAATATTTAGCAAAATATAAGTTTATTTCTTACCGGACATCTTTGATTCTTTGGTAGCTGAATTTTGTCCATCGGCAAAACCCTGCGACGATGATATCTGGGCGGACTGAGTCATTGGATCCATTTTACTGTAAATCAGCACAAAGGCGGAGAAGTGTCTGTTCTCTAAACTCAAAGAGTCGTATACTGTCCTTTAGAAGGCGTATATGTCGTCTGACTTTCCTCTAATTCCCCCCAAGAACGGGACTCGGGTCTGCACCTTAACGCACCGTCCGAGCTGTGAGAGCTGAGTGGAGATGATGGAGGGAAACAAGGCGGACTGATGGAGGAGGGGGAAAACATGTAGGCTGTGAGGCGTTCAAGGTCCTTGCTCAGGCTCTTAAATCTTATTAACAACATGCGGTCAAGTGCAACATCATATCTGATACAAAAGCAACAAAACGTCCGAGTATTCCACACTCATTTATCCTTTTTAAGCGAATAGATACTGTTCCAGGACATTCGCTGCATTGAAATTTCACAAGATAACGCATGTGATAGAGGTGTACAGTCAGTGGTGTACAAATATTCCACAGTATATGAAGGCAGCAAAAAGAATATTCCTGAACGCAGACAAGACACCATGTTAAAACCCGCAACAAACAAAGAGTGAATTTGTTTAGGTTCAGTTTACTGCCATATCGCTCGAAGGCTGCACAGGGTTTAATTAATATAAAAAAATGAACCGTAGTATAAAATAAAGTGACTTGAATGCGTTCAGCGTCGACAGTGTAATCATATACTATGTTATGTAGTTTAAATTATCACTCGAATACCGTTACTGTAAGTCTAAAATACATCATAACAACTGTACACTGTGTAAACCCTATTTTCCATTATGTAATGGTTACCTTTGTTCTGTTTTAAAGCCGTTCATTATATGTTGACATCATGCTGCCCTCTACTGGGAGTAATACCGATGACTTATTTCAAACTACATTTCCCAGCATACATTTGATGGAAAAGTGCACGCAACGCTGACGATCTGTATGCACATGGAGAGGACTGACAGCCTGTGGTAGCGGCCAAGCAGCTACCCGCCTAATGTTGCCAGATCTGCTCACGCGCGCCAACACAGAGGCTGATGACGCACTGCAATTGATTTTCTGGCAGAAAGAAGTGCGCGGCAAAAGAAGGGGGTACACAAACAAAAAACATGTGGCTACGTCTGTGAGGAAACAGGTACGTTATCTCCTACTAATCAGTTCATTTCTGCCTTTATGAACCCATAGTGAAAGTCAGTGTTGCGGCAGGTTGTTGCGCTATATAAAGAGCCCCAGCGCGAGAAGTATTATCTTCAGGAGGTGAGTTTAGCGAACTAGCAGCTCGTTAGCCTGTTAGCTGCTTCACACATCATTCAGCCACCTGCTCTGTAAAGCTGAGAGGACCGGTGCTGATCCTCTCATTGTTCAGGATAATTCTTTGCTCTACCCATTTTACATATTTTTTTTCTATCTTCACAAAGATACTGCAAACAAAGCTTTAAAATCGGCAGCTAATTTTAATTCATCATAGTAAAAATAGCTAGTTAGCTTTCATAATCTCACCACGCATGCTAGCGTAGTAATCCCTCTAAAATGTTATTTTTTGTAAAATGTGGAACAGTCTGTTTTATTTTATTTATGTGAAGTAATCTCGAGTTGTAAAAAGAAAATACTCTGCACCGTTTAGCCCTTATTAGTAGTTTTCCATTGTATGTGAGTAGCTATGTAGCAGACACAGTGCCCCGCCCACCAAAGCGCCATACAGCTCCTGATAGCAGCATTCATGTAACAACATTACGCAACCACACAGACTGTTCAGCCGCGGGTCAGTGTCCTATTTTATTTTATATTTGTTTAAATGACATCATGATTGAAGTTATTATTGGTGGGATCCTGAATATGAGCTTTAATAGTTAATATTAAAATGTTTTCCTGGTAATGTACCCCTCTCGATAATACGTATATGTGATTATATATTTCTTTTCATAACGGAAGACACTTGTTTGACTAAATAAATCAGGCGATTCTAACGTCCTTAAAACATTTAAATGTCGCTTGCAAAAGCTATCTTCGTTACTGATAAAACACGTTGTGTGTGACTAAAAATACGTTTATTTGTTGTACTCTTCATATTATGGGCCATGATCAAAAGTTATGACCCACTTGAAAATAATATGAATTCTAACGCTAAAATTAAAATCGTTTAATGTTCAACTAAAACTTTAGGTAACAACCTTAAAAATTCAATTACCTACATTTGATCATCATAAAAAGATTAAACAAGTAAAAAAATGCCTGAAAATATGACAGGATATTAGTTTTACAGGGAGGGTCTATATAAAGTCTATACAATAAAAGTTATATGATAGTGATTGTAAGTTTCAGTGTTCAATCAGCCAGAATTTAAAATATATTGTAGGAAGTGAAGTTGTGTGTATGTATTACATAATTTTGTATGACTGTTAATTTTACCTGTTATCAAAATGTAGATTTTTCTTCTGCTTCAAAAATGCTTTATCCTACAAAGTGTTGAAAAAAAGAGAAAATATGTTCCAGCTTTTTATTTGAATGTATGTTCTTTAAATAATAAATGAGTAACAGTACAGTCAAATCTTATCAATGTTCAGAGCAGTTGTTTGATTTCTGTTCTGCAGCATCATTGTGTGAAATCAGTAGAGATTAAGTTCTGCTCTGTCAAATATAGTCCCTCAGGTGAGGACAGTCTGAGTCGTCATGGGTCTGCACTCATCCCAGAAGAAGCACTTCCCTCTGCGGGGCATTGATGGCGTGGTCCAGCTGTTTGACGCTGAGCTCCGTAAAGCTGAGCCGGACCTCGCCCTCCTCTCTCTGGTCCTGGGTTTTGTTGAGCACTTCCTGGCTGTGAACCGGGTCATCCCCATAAATGTCCCAGGGGTCCGGTTTGAGCCACTGGAGCCGGACTGCCCAAGCTCCTGTTTCCCTACCGTGGAGCTTGGGATGATCTCTGCACTGTATGAGCGCTTCACAGCTCAGATCCGCGGGGCTGTGGACCTTTCTCAGTACCGCAGGACTGCTTCTGGGTCCAGCAGGGAGCTTGTGAAGAAGGTCTCAGATGTAATCTGGAACAGTCTGAGCCGGTCTTACTTCAAGGATCGGGCCCACATCCAGTCCCTCTTCAGTCTCATCACTGGTATGATACTGTAACTTCTACAGCAGAGTATGTTTTGAGTGGAGTTTGTTAAGGAGAGTAACACAAGCTCTGATTTCAGGTACCAAACTGGACAGCTCAGGTGTTGCATTTGCTGTGGTGGCAGCCTGTCAGGTTCTGGGTCTGAAGGACGTCCACCTGGCTCTCTCAGAAGACCACGCCTGGGTCATCTTTGGAAAAAATGGTGAAGAAACAGCAGAGGTCACCTGGCATGGAAAAGGGAACGAGGACAGACGGGGGCAGACAGTCGCAGCAGGAGTCAGTGAAAAGGTGAAGACGACCTTCAGTTACCTGGAATCAATCTTAGATACAGAGCTTGGTGACTGTAGAGGTTACTGAAATCATTTCCTGTGTTTTCTTCTCGTTTTGCAAAGTGTAATGACATATTTCCAGACTGGCTCGGTCTTGTCTTGTATTCTTATAATGTGCTGGGACAGCAGACTGACTTTATTGACAGTTAAATCTATCTGTATGATGTAAAAGTGTCTCAATACTTGAAATCTTTTTTATCTCTCAGCTCTGATAAAGTTCCCTTTTTCTTTTTACTGACAGAAAGTCAAAGCTTTCTTGTTTCCACCTTTGTGTGAGTCATCCTCTGTTTGATCTTTGTTACACCACAAAACCCACAGAGTGGTGTGTCAGACACTGGAATTTCCCCTCGTGGGTGCTTATGAAGCAAAGACGTTACTAACAATGTGTTACTGCTTTTGTTGAATCCATATGTATGTGCTTACATGTATGTGTGTGTGTGTTCCTCAGAGCTGGCTGTATCTGAAGGGCTCCTACATGAAGTGTGACAGAAACATGGAGGTGGCCTTCATGGTGTGTGCCATCAACCCCTCTCTGGACCTGCACACCGACAGCTCAGAGCTCCTACAGCTTCAACAGGTCAGAGCTGCAGCTGCTCAACAACCACACGTTTCAGTTTCAGGTTGATGTTACGAGAAGAGGCAACCAGAGAGTCAGACGGAAACTGAACTAAATGATCCAACAGATTAAACTTTACATTTCTATAATCTTTGCTTGAGTTAGGTGATTTTAAAGTTTATCAGACTTCAGATGAAAACTTACATGGCTGTGAGCTATTTCTTATCTGAGTGGAAATGTTGCTCAACATCAACAATAAGCAACATTTCCTGCTGTTACCTCACAGTGAACATCCACAGGTGAAATGATGAGGCACTTTAGAGCTCTGCCTACAGGAACAGTCAGCGTGAGAATCAACAACAGTTACTTTCCTGTTTCACAAACACTTTAACTTTTAAGAGAAGAGAATTTTAAAAGAGTTGTAAAAAGTAATGCTGAAATTGTAGACCTAATTTAAATCATGATTGTTGTGTGATTTCTCCCTCATTATCTTTGACTTTTTCCTCCCTGATGTACAGAAACTCCTCTGGCTGCTGTACGACAGAGGAGACCTGGACAGGTGAGATAATGTTGAATTAGTGTCACTTCCTGTCCTCTGGAAAGAAATTCTTTTAACCCCCCCCCGTTCTCTCCCATGCTCCAGGTACCCCATGGCCATGGGCACTCTAGCAGACCTTGAAGATCAGGATCCAATCCCAGGGAAGGAGAACCCCCTGCAGATCCACCTCAATGTGAGTATTTAGTAAGCTCTCCATGAAGTCACCAACATCAATTTCAGTTTTTTTTTATCCATACTCATGTGGTTTGTGTGTCTCTGTCAGGCTGTGACCTCTGCTCAGAGGCACTACAACAACGAGCACATCTACCCCTACATGTACCTGGCTGGTTTCCACTACAGACACAGGAACGTGAGGGACGCCCTGAGGGCCTGGGCCAAGGCTGCTCAGGTCATGCAGGAGTGAGTCTTCCCTGCTCAAACACACTGAAACATGTTACTATTTAATTTATTTTTTAAATATATCATCAGGCTTTTATTCAGAGAGGATAGGAGAAGAGAGCAGAGAGGGACCAAAGGCTGGATCAAACCCAGGCTGAAGCTTGAGGACTAAAACCTCTGTCTAAGGAGTGTGAAACATGATTGGTTGGCCAAATCTTTCCATCCTTAACCACAAAATGATTTCAAGTACAAGCAAAAGGGACAAAAAAGGGGGAATTTCTCTTGTTTTCTATCAGTGTGTTTGGTGTTTTGTGTCTTGTATCTCTGTTATTTCATCTTTATGCCTTTGTTGTATTGAAGACGTCATGCTGTTTTTACACACTTAAAATGCCTGTCTGATCACGATGGGTAATCCTACAAGAAACAATGAAGGAAACGGGTTGTTGGTTTAAAATAGAATCGGAGTAATTTCAGTGTTTTTTGCAGTCAATTTGACTGTTTTCTGTATGATAATTTTCAACAGAAAACCCAAAAATGAATAACAATTTGATTTAATTGTTATCTCTTCCAGAATAAAGTTTAGCAGTTTTTAAATACAGTTTTGTCAGTAGTTAGTGTGAAGTCATGATCAAACATTTGCTGCTTCTATCCACTGGTCTCTGCCTCTCCCTAATTCTGAATCTGGATTATGGATTTGCTTGATAATTAATGCAACCTTTTTAGATTTATCTTAGTTAATAATCGTCAATGTACAACATTCAAAAACAGCTTGGGCTACACAAGACATGAGAGAAAGCTGAGTTCAAGTCACACAAACATTTGCCTTTGTTTAGTTTAATTCTTAAATGTTTTAGCTGGTGGTTAACTTGGCGGTTCTGTTTCTGAAAAATAGAGTTTCAAGCTAAAAATGTTTGAAAATACTGAAATTTCAGTTTAATTTCAGCCATAAAAGTGTCTTTTATTGTAAATATGGTTTGCTTTTTGGCTGGTATTTATAAATGTGAGGGTACAAACATTTTTTCAGTGTTTGGATTCTTTGGCTTGAACTTTTAGCTAAATTAACTAATAATTCTAAAGAAGTTTCAGAGACAGCTATCTCCCATAAAGAAAGCGCCTTCAGATCCCATGTTTTGGTTGTTTGTCCTTAAAAAACTGAAGACTTGTTGATCACGTTGTTGTGGTGTTTTCATATTTGTATATTTTTTGCATCATATAGAAAGTGAAACTCAGGGTGCCCTCTCTTAGATTTGTCTTTATTTACTGCTATTTAAACGCTCTAGAGTACTTTTTTGCAGCTTTTCTTGTTCATAAACATTATTCTTAATTGAGTTTTCATCTTGTATATTTTTTGGAGTAAAGGCATCTCTCAAAATTAACAGAATACGGTCATCACATGTTCCATGTAACTTGCAGCAGCTGCTTCAGATGTTGTTCCATCAGCTGAACACAAGATGGCAGCAAATGTTTGATTGACCTTTCTGACTGCTCTGGAGAACACCAGAGAATGATCCAAAGAGGCTAGATTAATTAATCTGCTGTGTCTAAGAACATGAAGTATTAATTTTTAATGAGAGTACAGTTAATTCAGGGGTTGAAATTGTTAACTGCTCAGCCTCCACCTCTGCCCCTGTTAGTTTGTTGGGTGTGTTGTGTAAATCAGGAAGTGTGGAGCTCTGCATCCTCACACTCTCTACTCCTGCAGCTAAAAATATCAGCGCTGACCCTCCTCTGCTCCACATTCCCTCCTCGACCACCAGCTTCCTCTTCCTGCTCCTGCATTGTTCTGCTCCTGCAGGAATGTGTGTTAGTAACGGTCAAAGATCAGGCTGCAGAGTTCACTTGTTGCATGTCAGGAGTGATAATCTGCATGTTGCAGGTCAAAGAATCAAAGTCAAAGATCCTTTTTTTCCTTTTTTTATTGAACGATTATGATGATTTGTAAAAGCAAATTCACATTAAGTGCCATCCTGCAGGTGACAGTATTCAAAGTCTCTTCTCCTGCAGGTATAACTATTTCCGTGAGGACGAGGAGATCTACAAAGAGTTCTTTGACATTGCAAACGATGTGATCCCAAATCTGCTGAAGGAGACGACTGCTACTGCAGAGAGCCCGAGAGAAGGGGGAGAGGGGGGAGAAGGAGCTGACAAGGTGAGTAAACCCTCCTGGAGAGGAGCGTTTTCAGATCATTCTCAGCTGTTCATGTCAGACTGAATAACCTGCACCACCTCAGCAGGAGTCATCAGGCTTTAGTTCCGTTTTCTGTGGTCCAGATCAGATGTCCTGACCAAGACAGCGTGTATAAACCAGGTGAGGTAAATGTCAGACTAACCCTCCTCTGTCTGTACCATGTGTTTCAGGAGCCGAAGCAGGCGGCTGTTCTGTCCGCTCTGCAGGACTCTGAATGTTTCGCTCACCTGCTGCGCTTCTATGACGGCATCTGTAAGTGGGAGGAGGGGAGTCCCACACCGGTTCTCCATGTGGGCTGGGCCACCTACCTGGTCCAGTCCCTGAGCCGCTTTGATGCTCAGGTGAGAGAGTGGAGGAATCAATGAGCCTTGAACTTCAGTGTGTTCGGTGTGTGTGTGTGTGTGTGTGTTTTTGGAGCTAATGTGTGTGTTCTGGTCCTCAGGTGCGTCAGAAGGTTTCCATCATCACCAAAGAGCCTGAGTCTCAGGACGAAGACGACCAGTCCAGTGACGACCCTCGGGAGGGCCGCAGACGAGGCCCCAGGAGGGAGTCCAAGCTGGAGGAGCAGGGCTCACCTTCCTCTGCTGCCTCCCCCACCTCCCCCTCCGCAACCTCCCAGCCTCCAGCTGCTCAGCCCAAGAAGGTGGGAGAGGGAGGGGGCCGCCGGCGCTCCTCTCAGGGCCAGCGAGGAGGAGACACTGAAGGAAAACCCAAATCCCCGTCCCCAGACTCCTCTCCCACCTCCTCCTCCCAGCAGCAGGAGGTGTCGCCGTCTGCTGACCCCTCCCCACCCCGACCTGTGGTTGTGTTTCAGAGCGAGAAGATGAAGGGCATGAAGGAGCTACTGTGTGCCGCCAAGGTCAACTCCAGCGCCATCAAGCTGCAGCTGACTGCGCAGTCCCAGGTCCAGATGAAGAGGCAGAAGAGCACGCCGAGCGGGGATTACTCCATGTCCTTCATGAAGAGGCAGCGCAAGTCTCTGTAGACAAAGAGGAGGAGGAGGAGGAGGAGACTCATACTGTGAACAGGAACATCTCACTTTCATTTGTCGACCTTTTTACAAGTGATTTCATCAGTTCAGTCTCATGTTTCCAGCAATAGTTTTGAGTTGCCCTCTCCACATATCAGGTCTATGCGGCGGCCACAAACGACAAACGGGCGGCTAAAACAATTTTGATTTGGGGAGAAAAGCTGCAAACACAGGAGGACATGAATTCAATTCTTCTTCATTCACCTTTTAATAAACCAAGATTAAATACAACAGAAACACACTGCAGGAAAGGGAAAAATACAGAATAAAGTTTTAATGCCTGTAGGGGGCGCCATGTGGAAAACCCTTTTATTTATTACTGGAGGAGTGGGACCAGACTTCCAAGTCAAGGAGTTTTTGATTGTTTGACAAAAGATGCTGCTGAAGCTGAGCATGTCTAAGGACTGAGGGATGTTATAACTTTAACAAACAAGAATGTAAATTCAGCAAGGAATGATGGAAGTTTGACAACAAAGACTTACTAACTTTAAATTAAGTTGTCAGGACTCTAACCTCTGACGCACGACGTTTGGGAATGAAGAGTGGAAATCTGCACCCATCACCCATTCAAGGTTATGGTTTGGTCAGTTGCCAGACCTTCAGCATCTCCTGTTGGGTTCGTTACCTCCTGATCTCACCTCAAGCCTCTGTATTGCTGTATTTTTCTTTCCTATCATTTGATACACCATGATCCAGTCACTTGGCGCCTCCTACTGGCCTGGAGCACTCTCAATATAAGTATTTATTTGTTCCAGTCCCAGTTGCATCATCAAAGTACTGATAATGTATTTGTTCCCTTGCACTTCAGTCAACCTTTACATTGTCTTGTCTTTTTTGAAGTTGCAGCTTTTTTCCCCCTCAAGATAAAGAAAAAAACATTTCAGCAGTTACTGCATGTTTGCTCTAGTGGGCCACCGTGGTTTTAAACAGAAGGAGTGAACTCTTAGTTTTTATTTATCTACAGCCAGAATTAAAGCCTGGTCCTGGTTTAACAGATTGTAAACACTCATTAGTTTGTGTATTAATTGGCAGCCAATTGCACACGGACTATAACTTTCTGATTGACTTACACATGGACGTTTGAAGCCAAAGTTTCTCCAGAATCCAGCGTACAGATGAGTGAAAACCACCATTAGGACCACGTTCATGACTGAAGCCTGGAAGTGATGATTTTAGGATAGTTACTGTGTAACATTGATCCACCTCTGCTCTATCAACAGCTTCTTTCTTGCTAGCTCTTTGTTGCCTTACGTTGCCTTTGTTCTTTTCTACAGTAGGTGGCCTTTAGTGTCGGATTAGCCGAGTCAGGCCTCGTTTCTGATGCGTAGAGAGGAGCTGGAGACCATGCACTGTTGAGACAGAGCCTCATTAGGGGGCCCTGATACATTGACTTACATTTTTGTTGTGTCTGTTTTTGTATCTGCAAGTAATAAAGATCTGATGGAAACAAACTGTGAAGGTGTGTGAGAGGTGTGTGAGGCAGCAGTGTACACTACAAAAAAAAACATTGTTGTAGTTCACAGGATAAACGTTCTGCAGGGGATGACTTGCCTGCAGCCTCTGTATTGTTTCTGCAATTAAAGCGCTCAGCTGGAAATTAGTCTACATACAGAGCACTGCTCTCGTTTCAGGAAGGGGCGAAGCTTCTGATATCAACATCAACTCTAGTGATGAAGGGTTAAAAGAATAAAATGTCCAGAGCTGTTAAATCCTTTTCAGGTTTTGATAACACTGATGTTGAAGTTCCTATATATTGTAGTTTCCTCTTTGTTTTTGTTTTGCACTTTGTAGACAGTCTCAAGTGTGTCCAGATTGCAGGACGACTTTCTGAGATCAAAATCAGGCATACATAAGTACTCTAAACCAAATAGCTAAGTTATGTTAATTGATGTATGTGGGTGTATGCAAACTCTTATACCACCCTGCATAAGTTTAAGATGGGCTGCTCCACCCTGCAGTTCAGTGTGGACACGCCCCTGCTGATAACCGCCCCTTTACTTTTTTCCGACATGATCGGTCATCGGGTATTTGATTTTATTGTTCATTTCAGATAGTTTCTTCATCTCAGAACCTGGACACTTACGCACAAAGGTGTGTGGACTGTACGCTTCTCTTTCCATTTTTTACAGTGTGGTGTGCTTCTGCTCATGCGTGATTTGACTCCCGCTCCACTCAGGACTCGGCACACACAAACACACACTCAGAGATGCTGTGAGAGTGTGAGGCTGCAGTTACTGAACTCTGCAGTGTCTCTGTCTGTGTGTCTGTCTGAGGAGTTCACGCTCCAGGAACCGACGACATCCACCCACAGCCTGACTCTGGATCCAGTCTGACTCGGACCCCCTTACTGTCTAAGCCCGTCTGAGTGTTTTTCTGCGTCTTGCGGTAAATCCTGCAGCTGTGATGAGTGTGTGAGCAGCACCCCGAGGTGTCTCTATCATGGACCGGATAGGGGTCTCCTTTCTGGACCCTCTGGATGATTACGAGTTGATCCACAGGATCGGGTGCGGCACCTACGGAGATGTGTTCAAGGTGAGTGTGAACGCTCCTCGTGTTTTACGCGCGAGGACAAACACGCACCGCGAGGCTCTCACTTCCTGTCAGAAAGGTGGAACTATGTGTTTATCAATCTGTCAGAGCTTTTCATGATCTGAAAGAGCCTGAAAATCTGAATATTTACAGGCTCGGGACTGTCCGTGTGTGTCTCAATGTGTGTGTGCCACCGTGTGTGTGCAGGAGATGCTCGGTGTCTTTGTGTTGTTGTGCCTTTAACCCTTTCAGTCCTCATAAAAACACCGTTAACACACAGGTTATTTACACAGGTTGACGCGCACTTGCTGAGCTACAGGTTAGAGATGTTTTAAGACACAGAGATGACATCATGGATAGAAAACCTGCTCCAAAAGCTGTATTTTACTTTCTTTTTAAAATAATATCATCATTACTGTTCGTACCAGGATAATTTCGCTTGAAGACCCAAATAGTGAGATAAAAACGTCTATTTGAGATTTATTTCTAAAGAAAAACTCAAGCTACTACAATTCCTGATTTGTTTGGATGATAAACACATAATTAAGGGCATTTTTCAATTGTAAACATCTGGTCAGTCTCCATTTCTATCCTCTTAAACATGAGGACTTTTTTTTCACATCTTTTAACTTCATTTATCAATGTTTTTATTAATAGTTCAGTGTATTTTAAAGTGTTTTGTAAGAGAAACAACAAGCAGTTAACATTATATAATGAAATATTATTTACATTTAAATTGGAGACAGATTTTCACGCTTGATGTTGATATTTTGCATTTTAGGTTTGATGAAAGTGAAAATCTAAAACAACATCAGCTCAAGCACTAACCTGCAAAAAATACATTAAAAAAAATTAAAAATGAAAAAAGGGATTAATTTGAGCTTTATTTGATAAATCAGTGTGCCAGTTAAAAGGTTAAAACCTGCAGCAAACGCCACAGTCAGTCTCCATTAATCTGTTGATTATTTCCTGGACTTATCTGCTCCGCTTTCATCTTTGAAATGTCAGAAAATACTGTAAGAATGCCAGTAAAGTGTGTTATTTCCTCCATAACTCAAAGATATTCAGCTAACCATCAGAGAAGAGAAACATACAGAGAGATATTCACATTTTTCAAGCTGTAGGAAGAAAGTTTTCAAGTCTTTTTACTAAATCACAGCGTACAACTCCTCAGCTAACCTATAAAAGAAAATCTGTGTGTGTGTGTGTGTGTGTGTGTGTGTGTGTGTGTGTGTGTGTGTGTGTGTGTGTGTGTGTGTGTGTATGTTGCTGGTTTCAGTGTCAGGATGCAAACATCCTGTGCTGCTAACCCGCCCGGTGCCTCGTGCATCCTGCAGAAAGAATTTGTATTGTTTCTTTTTTTACGCACCAGATGCACTGGCCCAGTGTGGGCTCTTATATCACTCATTCATCCTGCATATTCATATCAATTTGTTTTATCCTCCCTTTCAAATTAAAGCGTTGCATTGTGGAGACAGGAAGCAGCAGGAATCATAGTGAAGTCTTGATAGTTTCACGTGCTCCTGAGGCAGGTGCTTAAGCTCTGACACTTACTGATGTTATGATGCCACAAACATAATGTGCACAGTAAACGTGATGAAGCAACTTCACCACTGATTACTGAGAGGCCTCTAGCCTCAGATGTGACTTCATGTCATCATGATGCCAGGTTAGGGATACATGATATAGAATACCTTTGAGCTGAAACTGATAACCAACAATAAGCTGCTTCTAAAAGCTGATATCGAAACATTACCAAGAAATTTCTACACCTCTGTGCTCAAACTTGTGTTGTTACACAGAGTAGCAGAGTAGTCAAGACTCACGACGTTGTCCCAGATACACCATTAACTGCTGAATCTACTGTCTGAAACCTGGAAAAAAAGTATCAACCAAACTCACCTATTTAAGCGTTAGTGATTCAGTTTTGTGTCGTTTCTGATCATATTTATTCAGCCCTCTAATGTGCTCTCTGTTGTGCTCCTTCACTTTATCTTCAGTGTGATGATGACCTGTCAAGTGACTTCAAAGGCTAGTTGTGTTGAAACTTTGAGGTATTTTCTCATCCTTTCTTAATTCTTGTGGCTCATATTGAGCAAAGTAAAGTGCAGTCGTCATCATTTTTACTCTCATCAGCATATAGTGCATTCTTACATCGTTGCCCATAGGATGCAGTATATTTTCACACTTTATGGGTTGAGTTTATTTCTGATGTCAAAGCTTATCTAATGATGATGCCATGATTACTCTTAAAGCCTTAATTTGTTTTAAAAGGGAAGTTTGTTGATGGAAAATGGTGGTTAACTACTTTGTAAACTGAAGAATGACTCACACAGAGCTCCTGCAGCTTTTAATAAATTCTTATTCCTGCTCTGTTGCTAAATCTCTCATACCAAAGTTGTTAACCATCAGATCTCATGTGTGGCAAAAGAGAAGTGATCGTTTTTGGTTTATTTTCAGTGGTTCTGTTTCTTGCAGCATGACAAAACGTGCACATTATGAAACTGTTCTGCCGACGTTAAGATAAGTCGACACTAACATGCTGTGGTAGTGAGTCTTCAGGACAGATTGAGTCCTCCTTCAGCTCAGACTGAAACACAAACTTTACATTTTCACATCAGTTCATGTCTCTCAGCCTTTTTGTTCCTCAGCCTGCTCTGATCCTGATGCCTTACTCTCACAAGTAGACATGTCGGTGTGTGTGAGTGTGTGAATACACAAATGTCTTTCTCTGAATGTGAACAGATCTTCCTACAGTCACACACAATAGCTCATTATTTCTCCCACTGCTGCTGTTTGTGGGTTGAGTCCAGCCTGGACCTCTGGTCATGTGACCGTGTAGGCTTTAGGGACTCTTCACACTGCCATCATTCAGAGACACTCCTCCTGCTGGTCCTGACCTTTGTCCGTCTGAGGCTCAGACTGGTCCCGGCTGGTCCAAGAAAAGACAGATTCTGTCCTCATGTGGTCTCAGGCTGCAGTCTGATGGTAGCTCTTCTCTTTAAGGGATGAAAACTGCAGAGTGCATTTTGTCACAGCTGTCCACTGAAGGTCACAGTTCCTGCTTTAAAAGTCACAGTGATACCGTTTTTGTTTCCTTAAACCACTTTCCAACCTATGCGGCATAAAGCCAAGGGAAATAAGAGTTTGACTCATGGCTCTTAAAGTGATGAGTCATGTTTTGACTCCTCATGTGGTTTTAAGCTGAGACGTGGAAGCAGATTATTATACGTCAGAGTTTCTACTTATTTATGCAAAACCCGACAGAGTCAGAGAGAGCTGGAGGCTAATACAGATCATAAAGCAGAGTGTATTTATACAAATGCTAAGACAGATTTAAGATGCTTCCTCTGCTGTAGAGCTACAGGGTTTTAGCTCTGAAGGTGAAATGTTTATAGAAAACAGGCAGGTGTTATGGAGGTTAAAAATACTGATCTGATTTGTGGAGAAGTGATGCTGCTTTATCATAGACTAATGAAATATGACCTCAAAAATGTGCGGGGCCTCAAACCAAATTAGATTTAGATCTAGACTGGATTGATGTTTTGCCCTCTGTTATCTCTCTGTTAATGCAAATATGGACAGCTTTCATTAAAGAGGGGGTAATGTGCTTTATTTATGCTTTATTCTGTCTCCTTGGTGCCCCTGTACTATCTTTACATGATTTACAGCTAAAGAAACATTTTTTTTTCTCTTACTGGTGTTTTAGAAAACCCTTATTTTGGCCCTTGTCTGAAACATTTTGCTGCTGTCTCTTTAAGGCTAAGCAAACCCCCTATAATCTGATTGGCCAGCCCTCTGGAGGCTTGGAGCTATAGTCAGACCATGGACGTTCCCCTGCAGCACATCATGAACCAGTTTTGTGAAGATCTGGTGCTTTTTTTGAACCTTTATTAGTTTCACCTTACTAGTACCAGGTTGGACCCCTTTGCCTTCAGAACTGCCTTAATCCTTCATGGCATAGATTCAACAAGATACTGGAAACATTCCTCATAGAGTTTGGTCCATATTGACATGATAGCATCACACAGTTGCTGCAGATTTGTCGTCTGAACATCCATGATGAGAATCTCCCGTTCCACCACATCCCAAAGGTGCTCTATTGGATTGAGATCTGGGGACTGTGGAGGACATTTGAGTACAGGGAACTCATTGTCATGTTGAAGAAACCAGTCTGAGATGATTCCAGCTTTATGACATGGAGCGTTATCCTGCTGGAAGTAGCCATCAGAAGATGGGTACACTGTGGTCATAAAGGGATGGACATGGTCAGCAACAATACTCAGGTAGGCAGTGGACTTTAAACCATGCTCAGTTGGTACTAAGGGGCCCAAAGTGAGCCAAGAAAATATCCCCCACACCTTTTTATCCATGGTTGACCTTTAATAGCTGCAAACTTTGAACCACCTCAGACAGAGACCCTGATGTGCCTGACAGTTGATGTCCATCTGTTCGTCTTCCTGCAGTCCCTCTGTAAGTACTAATGTAATGAACTCATCCTGGATCTCATCAGTAGATGTTTTGTTCCAGACTGTTTCAGATGATTGAGTTTCTGATACGAACATTAGCTCTGAATCTCATCTGGCTCTCATTAAGGTTTGGTTTGAGGGTCTCTGACTTTATGAATCCTGTTAGAGGTCTGCTGTTTATTTGGATGTCTGCTCAGCCGTCTGGATGCTTTTGGATCTGATTCATAAAACGTCTCTTCATGAATGTTGCTCTTTGTTTTCTATCCCCCCTAAGGATCTGTCTGTCTCCTTGTTTCCTGACGTTGTGACTGATCTTTGGGGGGTGTTCCATTTAGCTGTCTGTACTTAGGACACTGGGTGATGAAAACTTAGACCTGCATTGATTTGTAAAGAAAACATGCTTTGAAAAATAATGCTGTCAGTTGAAACAGGCCCTGATCCAACTACATCCATATATGATCCTACTTTTCTCCCCTTTTCTGCACAACATCTCCATAACATTCTTTACCTTTGCATAATTTATGATCATTTTGAGGCTGATGTGTTGATGCATTTCAAACAGCACATTATGACCTTGATGATGCAAGATTAACCCTTTGAGTTGTGCAGCCAGGATAAAAAAGGCTCTGCTTGCTTTTCCATTCATTATGTCTCAGAAATACTTTGTTTTATAATTTACAGTGTATTTTATGTTGAACTCTTATAAATTTCCTCCTGACTTTGCAGCTTCAGTCAGCGTTTTAGCACCTTTGAGCCTTTGTTTTGGATTGTTGGCTCTCGCTGTAATCTTATTTTAACAATCAGTTTTTATATCTTCAGTTTTGATTCATCATTCATCCATCGTGTTTTACCACCGCATTCAAGAGGAAATGGAGGGGAGGGTCTCATTACGTTGGAGTACACACTCACATCACTCTGACTGCTTCTGCGCAGCACAGCTTCCTCTTCCTCCTCCTGGTTATGTAACCCTGATGTTAGCTGTTATTTCAAGCTCAAAAACTCTCTCAGAGACATTACTATCAGTGTGTCACAGGAAACTCTGCGACAGAACAGGAAAGAAAACAGGAAGTGAGCACAGTATGCCGCAGGTTGTGATTCTTCGCAACCTGTCGATCCCTGGTTTGTGGATGATGCTCAGGGTGAAAATCAGACGCTCTGACGTCAGGGCGGGGATGGATGGAGATGACTGATGTTCCCAGGAAGAATTCAGGAAGTGAGAAACAGAGTATAAGAGCTCAGAAACAACATTGAGCTTCACCTCTGACAGACTGATCTGGAAGGATCGGGGCCACAGGTTGATCCTGAGTGGGAAATAAAGACGACTTCTGAACCCGTCTGACTCTGTTTGGACTTCAGCACTAAAAGCTCCACAGACTGATCTGAGAGAAGGGTGCTGCTTTCTACTTCAGCATGGCCTCAGACCTGGCATACTTTTGATTGTTGTTACACCAAGGTTTTAGCTTAAATGGAGTTTTTTTTTAAATATAAACATCTGTAAGATGAAGATCTTTAAAAACATACCTGTGGTCATTTTGTGAAAAAGAAGAAGAAAATTCAGTGCAAGTTATGCAGGTAGAAATGTTCAGACTTAAAAATGGAGCCAAAGCCAAAGTCCCTAAGTTGCAGTTCCCTGAGTGTCCACTAGAGTCTGCCTCCAGAAGTGAGTAATTCCCCATAGAGCTCCATGTTAAAGTAGACTGCAGTAAATCTGACCTTTAAGACTTTATGATGTTGACGAAGCCGCCAGATGAAATGTTAAAAATCTGAACACAAAAACATCCAGTCTCTGGCTCTGACCTTTAGTAACCTTTGTCTGGAGCCTTTCAGTGACCATTCGGACTCTGTCTCACTAGTGTGTAGTGGCAGAGATCTTCTCCTCTGCTGTGGGATCAATACAAAATGAAATCTGAGGGAGGACAAAAGGTTAAACAGATTATAAATCCTTTATCATCCAGATTAAACTCAGAGCAGCTGGAGGTTTGCCAGGTTCTGTTGTCCTGATGGAGCAGGTGGCAGAGCTCCAGTCTGAGTTTAATCTCTTCAGGTCCAATCATCGGATGATAAATTTATGTCATAGATCAGAAAACAATGACCTTCATGCAGTAAGATCTGTGTTTTTTTGTGAAAGCGTAGGGTCAGATGATTTGATAGTTTTGCTTTTTGTAGCAGGATGAAAACTGTGGAAACACACGTGCATGCAGGTCCGAGGATTGACAATGTGTGTTTACGACTGAGGCCCTGTGTGAGCGTTCTCCTGCAGACTTCCTGAGCCATGTATGCACTCTTCTCATAGGTTGGCATATCTGCAAACTCAGTGTGAGGGAGCTACTCAGAGTTCATAGCGCTGTGGCATGAAACACAGGTTACCCAGGGTGAGGCTGCAAGCATGGCCAGATAAAACAATAACACCATACAGAGACATGAAAATAGAGAGATGTGGTGAACAAAAAGCATGGAAGATACAACAAATGTTCATGTTTCAAAGTTTTTCTTTAAGTAATAATAAATGTACAGCCTGAATCAGCCTAAATATTTATTTTTACAGACATGTACAGTATATTTTTTATATTATTTTTATAAACTCATATTCATGGCAACAAGTTATTACGACAGCAAAACATGAAGGTGGACCGGGATGCTGTTAAGGATGGAAAAGGTGAAGTTTGGTTGGTTGTGTTTTCCAGTGCAGGCAACTTGAACATGATTTTGTTGCCACAGCCTCTCTGCTAATGTTTCATTTCTCATCACCTGTTGCCAACCAACAGGTTTAACTGTGCGGCCTTGTTTCATAATACTTGATGAAAGCTGCGCAAGGAAGACATGAACATGACATCTTGAGAGAAAGCAGGTCTGCAGGAACTTTTGAAGAAACCGAGCTTGGTACCTGCAACATCTTGCAAAGTTAATATGATGCGATATTTTCTGTCACATTTTTGAGCAACAGATGGAAAGTGTGAATGTGAAATGCACCTGTCTTCAGGTAAAATCCTGCTGTGAGAGAAGAGTTGTTTTTGTTTCTTTGACACTTAACAGACAGCTGCTTTCTGCCTCGTGGTACTTAGACCACATGTGGTTCAAATATCTGGGAGAGGATTCAGAAATGTGTGTTCATGGAGACTTGTCAGAGCACTGCAAAAAACTGAAATCTTATCAAGTGTTTTTGTCTTTTTTTAAGTAAAAATTGTCTTATTATACTCGATATGAGCCACTTTTAACTTATCAATCCAGAAAAATGTCTTGTTTCAAGTTATCAGAGTACAAAAATGAGGTTTGAATCGCTTGTAACCAGTAAAAAAATCTGCCAATGGAACAAGAAAAAATTGCTTGAAAATTTCCTTGAGACTAGAACAATGTCTTAATACAAGTAACTTTTCTCTTGTTCTATTGGCAGATTTTTTTACTGGTTACGTGCAATTCAGACCTCATTTTTGTCCTTAAATAACTTTAAACCAGACATATTTCTGGATTGGTCATGTGAATTTGGCTCATATTGAGTCTAAAAAGGAATTTTCTACTGAAAATAAGACAAAAACACTTGATAAGTTTTCAGTTTTTGCACTGAGGACGTTTATCTTCCTCTACTAATCCTCTGTTTAAACAGTCTTTGAAAATAGTTTCTGAGCTACCTGCAGCTCTGTCTGTCTCACCTGGAGCATGCAGGAAGCAGCAGGAGGGATTATTCTGCCAGAGGACTGGGGTCAAGCTGGATGGGTTACATTCCATGGAGGTCAGACCACGTCCAGATTTTATCTTGTGTGTCTCTCAGGATTTGTCAGGAGGAAACTAAAAATGTATTTATTTTTATTCTGGAGTAATGGAGCTGAAGACAAAATATTTGTTGATTGTTTCAGACACAGCTTCATCCCTTGCCATCATTTTGTTCTTTTTGTTCCACTTCTGACTGAAGTTTATTCACTGGTTTCTACATTTTTTTTTTTTTTTTATAGTTTTTTAAAATCCGGATTCCTTTAAATGTGTGCCTGTAATGCCTGTTTTCTCATATTTGAAGCTCTTCAAGCATTCAGGCAATCTTGATCAGGTTTATAACACTCACGGTTTTAGGGTGTAAGAGGTGTGTGTCTTTCTCCCTCCTATGTGATTGGCTGTTTTGGGATGTTTGGAAATGTGTCATCTCGGAGCTGACCTGATAAGCTTTCTGAAAACTCAGAGGAGGACTGGACTTGTGTGTCTCCCACATTTTCTGGAATTCTTCTCTGAAAGGTCATAGAGAGGTCGCAGAAAAGACACAGAGAGGACACAGACAGAGACGATGTTTCTGTCTGGTCGCAGAAACTGTTGAAGAAAGTTTTTTTTGTTTTGTTTCTACTCCGAAGGATGTCAGTGTTTCCTCTGAACATGAGGTCGCCCTCTCTGCTTTCCTCTGTATTATAACTAGTCTGATCAAATCCCATTAATAAGGTCAGTCTTACGTGGGTTCCAAGCATCTTGTGTTGCAAAAAAAGAATGGAAAAAGAAATCTCTGACTCAAAAAGTTAAATTTTAACTTTGACCTCTTTAATTCATTTGTATGTGAATTCATTTAGAAGTTTATTAAACTTATGAGGTGAAATGTGGCCTACAATTTGTTTTAAAGTTCTCAGAGGAACCGTTCTTTTTAAATCTAGTTTTATATTCTGCATCTAATCCTTCATTAAGGATGATGCCTCTTAAAGAATCTGTTTCACCTGAACAGACTTTGTCCTCCTCTTTGTGCTTGTGTTTGTGAACATGTGCAAAATGTGTCTGATTTTAGATAGGTATTAATCATTTTAAATATGAATGTGTTCATGATATAGATTGCATTTCTTTCTTTCAGGCTCGTAACATCCGGACGTCTGAACTGGCAGCTATCAAGATCGTCAAGCTGGACCCGGGTACGTTAATATGAAGTGTCCTCTGTGGTCTGAATCTGCTGTCAGTCAAAAACTTTGTCTCTGCACTGCAAAAAGAAAAGGTGTCATGATCATTATTTAAACTTGGAAACATGATTCATGACACTTTCACAACACATTTTCTTTTTTGTAGTCGTCCTCTATCATGAAGGGGACAGGTTAGATCCTTATTCTCTCCAGATGTGACACAAAGTAGCAAAAACTTGTGAGCTAGGCTGTCAACCTGTACAGATGTGGTCAGCTTTAAATTAATATGTAGTAGATCATTTTAGAAAACACTGACTCAAACAGGAAAGTCTGCTGAGGTAAAAGCTCTGTTCAGAAAACTTTCAGAGCCCAACTTGGCTTTAGAGAAACACTTTTAGCTCAGGTAGACTCTGACCCACAGCCCTTTACCACACATCATTCTCCACTATCATCCTCCGCTATTGGTTTCTGGCCCTGACTGCCATCCTCTTCTCTTAAGAAACAAACACTTCAGTGAAAGCTGACAGTAAGGCACTGGTGATATAAAGAGGACCAGACAGTTTATTTAGTGTGAGGAGATTTTGTCATTTTGATATCCCGGAGGAAGAGGAGGAGACGTTGTAGAGACTGAGGGCTGAAGGGTTTTATTGAGACTTAATGTTACAGACACATCTTTATTTTTGTTCTAGCGTCATCTGAATGAGTTTCATGATGAAGGAGTGACTGCAGCTCCTCTGTCCAGTAAATGACACAAACTGTCTTGACATGTATGTGTACGTGTGCGTTTGTGTGTGTATAGGTGACGACATCACGTCCATCCAGCAGGAGATTACCATGATGAAGGAGTGCAAACACAAAAACATTGTGGCGTACTTCGGCAGCTACCACAGGTGAGCTCACGTCTCGGCTCAGGGTGAGGAGGTGCTGCAGCTGTGGCTGGATTCCTCTCCCACTCTGCAGCTCAAGAATGATGCTGTGTGTGTGTTTTTGTGTGTGTGTTTGTGTGTGTGGGAGTGAATGCATTCAGAAAATCAGGGAGTGGACTTGTGAGGATTTCCTCCTGATAATGAAAGCTTTAAAGCTGCTGTGTGTGTGTGTGTCTTTGCAGGAACACCAAACTGTGGATCTGTATGGAGTACTGTGGAGGAGGGTCCCTCCAGGACATGTACCACGGTAAAAACACCAAACACATGTTATTAACTCTGGATCAAGGTTTTTCACTATAGTTAATCCTGGTTTCAGCTGCAGCTCCTCTACCAGAGTCAGCAGACAGGAAACAGTATATGCTAATCTGTGCACAGATTACACAGGAACAGGATGTTATCTTTTAAATCCCACCTGGAGGCCCACATTGGATGCAAGATAAATTAAAAGTTCTTGTTCCTTTCAGGAGCTGAATTTCTAGTATGTGAATAGAGTTTCTCCTTAAATCCAGAACAGCAGTTAAGAGGGGTTAAGAGTCAGATATTGTCTCATTCTGTCCTCATAGAGGATTTCAGCTGCTCAACACTCCAGGCTCTCCTTTATCACCTGGACTCTTCTACTACAGAGTAATGCAGAAGTAATCCTGCAGAATGTCTAACTCGATGGCAGATAATGCTGCTCCTAAACCTGTAGATAAAGAACAGCAAAGATCTTTGCACATCCACTCCTCAGACAGGTGTGTTGGAAAAGACAATAAAGTCCAAATTATAAGAAAAATATCCCGCACACTGGCTAACTTTGTGAAAGAAGAACTTTAATAATAACTTATAATAATAACTTTATTTATATAGCACCTTTTAAAAACAAAAGTTTTCAAAGAGCGTAGTTTAACAGGAACACAAACAACAACAAAGCACAGAAACACAAAAACAAAACACACAGTTCTAGAGGCACTCGAGCAGAAAGACACCATGCATGAAGGCATCAGGAAGCAAAGTCAGAGACCCAGACAATACAAGAACCATACAACATAAAATGAGACCATGAGGACAGAAATAAAAGCTAAAAACATAAAACTCAGTAAGAGAAAGAAAAAAAAGGCAATGGAAAGGGCAATAAAAGGCAGTTACAAAATCAGAACATCAAATATACATATATAAAATTGTAAAATGAATATGAACATAATAATGAAAGAATAATGATAATAAAGCAGAGATATGAGCAAACGATAAACAATTAAAGGCCTGAAGGGTATAAGTGAAAAGATTAAAAGTGAAACAAGGGTGAATCAGAAGTTAGGTAAAATCAGGATTGGACGAAAATATTTACAATAGTGTAAAAGTATTAGTGTATTAGTGTAAAAATAAAACAGAATAAACAAGTACATATAAATAAAGAGGATGGACTTTACAGGTAAGAGCAATAAGATAAAGAAAAGCTAAAAACAAAACAAAAAAATAGAATAAAGGCAAAATAAGATGGGGCTGAGGGTTTATGTGACGTTTTGGTCATAGACCTTTTTCAAGCCAAATCATTTTGCTTGAGAATGAGATTATCATTTAGGTTACTTCTAAATGCTGTTGCGTAGCTTCCTGATCGGGTGCGACAGTCAAAGTCTCTATGATAGCCCCACACCTGACCAAGTTTGGCAGTGTGAAGAGAGATCTGTGTTTTTAGGACACATCAGGACACATGAGCCTAACTGTCAGACAGAAAAAGAACAGAAGAACAGAAGAAAGCTTAATGGGAGAGTGATAGAGCATGAGCTAAAGGCTAAAATATGGGCTTGACAGTTTATAATACTGTCCACTCCAACCCACAGTCAGCAGTTATTCTGCTGTGGTCTGTTCAAACTTGAGAGTCTATCCATAAAATGAAGAGTGAGGTTACGTTAGCTCTGATTGGTAGATGAGCACAGGTAGCACATGACCAGGATTTACACATTAGGGACATGTCTTAGAGCACCGGGCTGTCAGATGTGCTAAATATCTGGCTACTAATATCAGGAACTTACAAAGTTTACTTTTTGTCACATTACAAACAACAGTGATATGTAACTGTTGATAGATACCTTACCTCGCTGCATTGTAACCGGTAAGAAGTTGTCTTGTTGTCATGTTAAAAAGAAATGTTTCACCTTGTTTAAAGTCATGTCTCCTCTACACTCTTTGATTCATGTGCAGTATTCTTTATTTGCCATTACAGCCTGTACAGGAGACATGTTGTGTCAGAGTTGTTTTGTTGAATCTGTGCTGCTTCAGCTCCTGTTTATTCTAGTTTGTATGCTAAGCTAAGCTAACACACTCCAGACCTCCCTCATGAAGACCTCTGGTCAGTCTCTGGGTGAGACAGTAGACAGATTTCCTCTCTGCTGTAATCACCTCCCTGTCTCAGAGACATCAGTATAATCATGGTGAAACACATGGAGTCAGGCTCAATGAGCTCTGAGGACACATTTATCATCTATTTTTAGCTCCTGCTCCTTCAGGCTCTGTGTGTGTGTGTGTGTGTGTGTGTGTCCTCTTAAGTCTGTGAGTTATTAACCCATCTGTTTTCCACAGTGACGGGCCCACTGAAGGAGAAGCAGATCGCCTACGTGTGCAGAGAAACCCTCCAGGTGAGCTGCTTTTGTTGTGAGATATTCACTCTTAGAGTGACTCATGTGTTTTCCCGCCTGCTGAGGAGCTAAACGGTATTTAACCTTGCCAGACCGCTAAACATACTGTACTGTAAATGCTGCTGCTGCAAAACACAGGCCAAGGAGAACAACACAGAATGCCTTTATTTAGTCAGAGAGATTTACTTTCTGAGTGGATCCACTGGACGGTCCACTTTAAAGACCAGAAAACAGGAGCTAGAGAGGAGGGAATCTCTCTCAGAGGTCTTTAACAAAAAACACTAGGGGACGTATGCCTAGAAAAATTTCCCCTGATCATCCTGTGTGTGTGTGCGTGTGTGTTTCAGGGTTTGTATCACCTCCATGAAACTGGGAAGATGCACAGAGACATAAAGGTACAACTGATCTCTTCATTGTTGTCCTGTTGGAGCTGAATTTGATCTTTAATGTTAATATCTGTGTAACGTGTTACTCTGCAGGGGGCAAACATCCTTCTGACGGAGAGAGGAGACGTTAAACTGGGTCAGTGTTTACCTGAATACGACCCACAGATATCTGAAGTATATTTTAAACTCCTAGGGCTCAAAAAGTTACATTTGTGTACTGTTTCAGCCTCTGTTTGTCCTGGTTTGACCTTCTCTTCATCTCTCTCTGTTGTTTTTTTTCTGTGCAGCTGATTTTGGGGTTGCAGCAGAGATCAGCGCCTCTGTGGCCAAGAGGAAATCTTTTATAGGAACTCCTTACTGGTAAGATGAAAAAACAAACTCTTTAAGAACAGAGTGAGTTTCTTATGTGAGTAAAAGCTGTGAACACACATTAAACTCTTGAACTCTTCCTGAAAGTTCACCCTAACCCACACTTTTTCCATCCAGCCGCCTCGATAAGTGAAGTCAGAGTGAGCTGGAAATGTTTGGGAAACCCTCAAATGAGCAAGCTGAGGCGACTGTTGCGGTTTGAGTGACTTTGTAGAGATCAGCCGGTCAGCAGACCTGCCCAAACTCCAGATTTTGGAGTCTTCCCCCGCTAAACCTCCAACCTATAATTTCTCCCAGTTTTATCTGTTTTCTGTGCTGATACCAAACAAAAGACTGTTCCTAAACCTCTTTCTGGAATAATGTGTCATAAGACTTGGAAACCCAATTGTGCAGTGACATAGAGACCACTCTACTTGATATACAAATGTGTCAATGTCAGCCAAATTCCACCAGATCCACACATGTCCGTCTCCGCTCCATCACAGCCACAAAGCTGATATGTTTCAGTTGTAGTCTGGCTCCCCTCTGCTTCAGATGGGATACCTGGAAGTTCAACTGATCCAGCAAAGTGGGCCAGTCTACCTTAAATACTGTTTCCCACAATGCACAGCAATGGTCTTTTTCTGTTCCATTCATGGCGGATTGCACTCATTTTTTGGGCATTACCACACCACCAACTGGGGTGAGTTAGCATTAATATTTCAAAACTGCAGTGTTGAAGTTTACTTCCTGTTGTTACAGAGGTGTTAACATCCCACATACTAAAATCTGCATAAACCACTTATTAAATCTTTTAAACCTTAAGTTGATACTATCTAAGTGTTTTCTTCTACCAACTTCACTTCCTCTTTCCAAAACTGAAAACCAGCGAAGCTACAGATCAGACCTCACAACAGAACAGAACAATGCACCCATCGGCTCAGAAAATATCAAAATACAGAGTGTTGGGCACTAAACAACATCAAAACATCTGGTTGATTTTCAAAATAAAACACTCCATATTGACATCAGATGGTATTTAGCTTGACTACAACAACAAACCGACAAAAAGAGCTGAACCAGGTCAACAGGTTTGAGGTTTTCAGAGAAGAATAAGCAAAACGTATTATCAGGGAGGGAAGTGCAGGAAATCTTTGCTCACAACTAGGGCTGGACAATTGATCGGATTTTAATCGTGATTTCAATTTTGCCATCTGACAATCATAAAAGCAACATAATCGAAGAAAAACAATTAATATGCCACACAGTGTAGATGTATGCAAGTTCCTGTGCTTCATAGCTCTTCTGTGTTCCATGTGCAGCCACAGCAATTGTGTGTGACTTATGTGAATCAATAATACTGTATGTGCTACTTGCTGGTTCTTTAAAGTTGTGTTTAAATCAGTACTGAAGTTTTTGAATAAGATTCAAATAATAAATGAATAATTGTGTATATTAATTGTGATTTCAATATCACTTAAAATAATCGGGATTCTTATTTTTACCATAATCGCCCAGCTCTACGCACGATGGAGACGAAGCAAATCCAAAATATAATCCAGAAATATAATTCTAAATCTGTTTTCTTTAATTTACTAACTTCACGTTATATGTTCTGTTTTCATGAAAAGTAACAGTAAGTCGGCGTTTTCAGTGGAAAGGATGACGTCATACTTCGCTTCGCGCTTCTTGCTCGCTTCGTGGACAACAGAACCGTTGGTACAATCGTCGCGAACTACCGTGTTGTGCTTGTGCTGCTGAATCTGCTGACTGTCTTTAACAAAATCTTCATCTGTTGCTCCACTTTTTTAATCTTAGTATTCCCCAATTCACCAGATGATCAGCTCACCTCTACTTCGGTGGAGCGGCTTCTGGACAAGACAGTTAGCTATAGCACCAACTACAGGCATAGTAGTGGCATACTTGCTACAGCGTTTTCTGTCCCTCGACGTTTCCGTGGAAATGCGTTTTTTTCCACTGCGTTTTACTGGGTTTCAGCGTTTTCAGATGAAACGCTGCATGTAAACGGGATATTCCCTGTCCTCTCTCTGTCCACCTCTGTCCCCCCACCCTCTAGGATGGCTCCTGAGGTGGCTGCGGTGGAAAAGAAAGGTGGCTACAACCACCTGTGTGACATCTGGGCGGTCGGCATCACGGCCATTGAGCTAGCCGAGCTCCAGCCGCCGATGTTCGACCTCCATCCTATGAGGTCAGCCAACAGCTCAATCACATTTAGTAAGAAGCTAGACTTAGTTATATTCACTGTCTGCTCTTTTAATTCACACATTGTTGTGTCTCCTGTCTGTGTTTCAGAGCTCTGATGCTGATGTCAAAGAGCAGCTTCCAGCCCCCTCGACTAAAGGATAAAGCTAAGTGGTGAGTTAAACTGTGTGTGTGTGTGTTTTATCCTTTCATCTCGTTGATATCTTCTTGACGAGTGGCAGATTTCCTCCTCTCTGCAGGTCTGCAGGTTTCCAGAGCTTTGTAAAGATGGCGCTCATTAAAAACCCTCGTAAAAGGCCGTCAGCTGAGACTCTGCTGCAGGTGAGCTGCCTTTTTATAGCTCCTCCTTAATGAACCATCTGTCTTCATTCAGTCACTGTTCAGACATACATCACGCTCTGTTTTTAACCCTTTCCAGCAAGCGTCGTAACACGTAACAGGTAACACAGCTCTGCAGAATTGGGATGTTTTCTGCCCCTCAGGTCCATCTTAGAGTTCAGAGACATTCACACTCAGACTCCAGTCTTTAGAGCACTGTTTTGTTTTCGTCCTGTCAATTCAAACCAATCATCTTCACATCTCTGCAGAACAAAAAGTCAATCTGCACCTTTATTTCAGTCAGCAGGTGTGTCAAAGCAAAACGAGGGGATAATCTTTAATCTGTGTGTGAACAAAATGTTCTCCTGCTTTAATAAGAAGAATGACTGCTCTGGAGAAATCATCACACCCTCATACCGATACTCTCTACTGATCAGAATGATAACAGACCACACAGACTGAAAACACAGCAAGGAGGAGAGTTCAGAGAGACATTAGAAAGGAGACAGAGTCAGGATAGATAAATATTAGCATGATTAATTGTTGTTCCTTTTAATCTGGTGTCATTTGAACAAAACACATTACAATAGTAATGTAACAACTATTAATCATGCTGATATTCATCTATCTATTCGTTTGGTGGAATAAATTACCTTGTTTAGGGGTGTATATTGTTCACATGGCTGGGTGAGAGAGGCAATGCACCAAGAGGGAGGTGGTTCAGAAACTATAACTCAAGCAGGAGTGCACTTATCTCATAATTTCAACTTTGTATCTCATAATTTTAACTTTTTTTTAATCTCATTTTAAATTTATTATCTCATTATTTCAAAATTTTATCTCATAGTTCCAACTTTTATCTCATATTTATGGCTTTATTATGTCAAAAGTGGGACTTTTTTTATCTCATAAGTATGACTTTTCATCTCATTAATATAAATGTATCATCTCGTTATTTCAACTTTTTATTTCAAATTTATGGCTTCATTATGTCATAAGTGGGACTTTTTAATCTCATATTTTGACTTTAGTATCTCTTAATTTCAACTTTTTATCTCATAATTTTGACTCTATATTTTTGAATTATGAATTTATAATCTCATAATTTTGAGTTTTTATCTTATAGTTTTTAATTTTTGTGTTTTTTTACTTGCCAGAAGGGGCTTCCATATTTTGTACAGTATAATACATATATGTATAGTATACTTGCAAGAGTGAGTTTATCCACATTGGTTGTGAACACAATCATTTGAAAGTCTCTGCAATACTCTGCCCAAACGTGTGTTGGCATGAATTATACTGTGGTTGCAGGTGATGTTTAGGGATTCAGAAACTGTTGTAAATGCAGGAGATACCCAGCAGACCAATCACAGGGCTTACAGTCTGCGTTTTTCGAATGTGTAGTGCTAGTGGAGGTGTACAACAAAGCTTCTGCATTTTCATGCAATTCTATAGCAAAGGATAAACTGAGATGTTCAGATCTCTGTCGCATAAGAATATAAACCAGCAGACACAACTGAGCCACACTGACCTGATGGATGGTTAAGACAAACATGGTCAAGAGAGAAAGAAGATTACGCTTTGATTTGATTATTGTTTGTGGTTTCTCTAAGCTTCTTTCAGAAATTTGATCTTGAGGAGCTGTGCCTTGGGTGAAAACCTCCCTTCATGAAGGTTCAGAAGTCAAATTCCCGTCTCCATGTCATCAGCATCTAACCAGTGATATGGAGCATAAGCATTAGTAGCTGACAGTTAGAGTCATTGCTTTGAAGAACCTCATTCTCATTGGACTTCCATGAGGATTTAATTCCCTGGCATTTTGTAAAAAAAAAGAAAAGAAACTGAGACTTAACAGAAACAGTTCAGCAGGTACTCCCATTCTCAAGGGCTGAATTTAATCTTAGCACGCTCACTTCTGAAGTTTCTGATCTGACTGCAAACAATACAGCCCATGGAAAAGGAAGTCTTTGTTGGTAGTTGTTTATAACTAAGAGCTGGCTTCACCAGAATACCGAAAAAGTTCCCAGTTACTCCCAGAGGCATTTATCACTTCCAAGTTACAGCCAGTGAGTCTCTCAGGATTGGTTGGAGTTGTGACTCACAGATCTGGTGTTAGCTTAGCATTGTCTCTCCACATATCACGAGGCCACTAAATGCAGGATATGGTTCATGTTTTTGTGTTTTTTTTTCCGTGGCCAACATTGTTTTCTCCGAATGATGTGTAACTTGTTCCCCCAGCATCCGTTTGTGACTCAGCTGCTGACTCGTAACCTCATCATCGAGCTGCTGGACATGGCCAACAACCCTGAGCTGCACAGCGCACACACACACAGCATGGACGACATGGAGCTGGAGGTCGGTGACGCTGGCTTATAAAGTGTTTTTACTCTCAGTAATAAAGATGAACATCCAGAGTCTGCAGAGTTTATATTCTGTGAGCAAACAGCAGCGTGTCAGACTCTAAATGTGACGTGTTGACAGGTCGGGGAAGTTGGTCCAGACAAGATTCAGTCAGCAGGGAAACACCTGCCAGCGGAGAGGACACTATCTGAAGAACAATGTGAGCACTCACACACACACACACACACACACACTCTAACCGCAATGCTCTGCTGACATTTTGGGGGAAGTGTCTTTGTGAGGCTGAACATGTCCTGGAGCTGTCCTTGTGCTTGCTGCTCACAGATGAACAGATACCGACTGTCTGGAGGTCAGAAATACTCGTTGATTTCTTTTCTCTGTGCACAGATGCAGCCTGTTGTTTCAGAGGGAGTTGCACGCTGTAATGGTCCCATGGTGGACATTTTTCACTGTTTCCTAAAGTATAGTCTGTACACAGAGGTTGCCAGGTGTGGTACCATCCTGTCTTTGGAAGCTGGGGCGACCTGGTGTCCTGCTGGCTGAGATAAACTGAAAACATGCTGAACCACACGTCTTTGTTTTGTACTACACTGTCAACAAATTTATCTCTTTTCCTGAAGAAATCCACTTCCTTTTAACATGCTTAAAGGTCCCATATTATGCAAAAATCACTTTTAGTGAAATTTGTGGGTCTTTGGCTTTCCTCCCAGCCCACAAAATGTGATATTTAATGCCAAACCTGTACTTAGTAGTGCTTGTGAATTTAAAATCCTGACCTAAAACCAGCTGTTTGGATTCTGGGGATTTGCCGACGTCAGCAATTCCCTTTTTTGACCAATCAGGAGCAAGCCTGACCTGATTGGTCCACCGGAGCAGATATCCCGAACCCCCTCCCCGCCCACTCCCCTCCCTGCTGCTGCTGCTCCAGCAGCCATCACTGCTTTGTTTTTGGCTGTAAACAGCCACATAGTTCCATGCAAAAGCTTCCCATCTCAGAAGAAGACAATACTAAGTGTCTAGAGTTCATTTATCAAGGAAATGTGCCAGCTACACTCAGTGAAACTGTGCATGTGTGTGCTAGTCACTTAACGGCTGACTGCTTTTCCAACTTTGGACAGAACAACAGAGGGCTAGCGAATAGACTGGTCCTGAATCCAGGCGCATTACCAATCATCTATTTTAAATGCTGTGTGCTGTGGAGCAGATGTAAGAGCTTTTCCTCAGTGTCCCCTGTCTCTGTGTTAGCTTCAGGATGCTAACTTTAGCTGCAGTTAGCCTGTTGTTTTAGCTTGTAATGTTACAGTAAACGAGCTTCGCTGTTTTCTAAACATTGTGCACTCGGAGCTCGTTGCGCCGCTCTCAGTGACGTGGAAGAGCGGGGCGGTATCAGCGGTGGCTCATTTACATATGAAGGCCACGCCCACTAAATCAGACTGTTCTGAACAGAGGGGCTATGAGAGCCTGGAAACAATGCTGCTGTGCTTGATTTATTGGCTTTTTGACCAAAATATGTTACTACCATTTCATGAAGACTTAAATGATTCATATTAAAATGCAGAAGGAGCAGAATATGGGACCATTAACATTTATAGATGAACCTCAGGATTTAAAGTAATGACACATGAGGAGGCACATTAGTGAATAAGTCATCCATTTGCAGCATGTTCCGGTCAGTTTCTGGCTGTCACTGAATGCTGCTGCTCTTGATGGCGTTCTGCGTGCCTATCCGAACACACTGACTGTACGCCGGTTGTTCGGGCTGAAGAGAGGCCTCATTGTGTGCCGTGGCTCCGGTATTCTCTGCTGTAATCTCCAGAATATGAACGAGGACAAAAGTGTCTCAGTGGCTGTCGTCGTCCTGTAACTCGTGCACACGTGTGGGCTGCTGGCTGCGTCAGAGGAGGGTGGCACCGGGAACATGCTTGAGCCATGCGGCGCACAGAGCGGCCTCTGAGCTGCAGTGACCTCATGCTGATGATCGGCCAGCTCGCCGGCTGTTTGTGGTGTTTGTGGTGTGACTGCCGGGTTCACACTGAATCATAAATCAGTGTGACGCTCACCTCAGCTTCCCTCAGAGTTTGACTTGATAACACTTAAACCACAGACGCCTGCAACACCTACCACTCAGTCTGACCCACAACAGTCTGAAGATCACACTGTGATCACAGAAACACAGACATGATAGACGTTTGTTTAAGTAACACTGACAAAATGAGTTACAGTATTGATTTTTTGAAGATATGCATTCCTTTAAAGGGGATTTGATGCTTATTTCTGTACATGAACATTTAGTTAAGAATTAAGAAATTTAGCATATATTTTACACCACATCGATTATGCACATGAAATTGCACTTAAAAACATTTCAATTTCTAGTATTGTGAAGGAACTTTTTCCACATCTGCAAAATGTTTGAAAGTCTCTAATAGCACATTAAATTTTGTACATTTATTGTCATCCATGAAAAAATTCTTTGCAGCAGTGAATGCATGTAGATAACTTTTCACGTATGCTTGCACTCAAAAAACATGCAGATCAGTGTTTGCTCATTGAATTTAATAGACATCAGTGGTTGACCATTCCAACTTTTTACTGTTGCAGATAAAATTGAAGACGTCAAATGTTACACATATTGTGAAGTTGGCAAAAATATATCAGCGTAACTTTCACACTTTCACAGTTTTTTAAATGACCATTACGTGCATGTATTGCCACATGTGAAAGTTTCAGACAGGTTTTTTGCAAATATTTCTACATTTAGGAGTTCACATGATACCTGATAGTACCTTCTATTAATGCACAAGAAATCTTCAGTACCTCCACATGTTTATTTACAATCCTCTCTGCTTCATTTAACTCCCACTCTTACATTTATTCTGCTCCTCTTTTATTACACTTAAAGAAGTTGGACACACTAGTCAATTTTTGCACATGGCATTAAATGCACATGTAACAGCTTACTCAAAATTGAACTTTAAAGATCTGTTTATCAGTTGTAGATTAAAACTTTTATCATAATGAATAGAAATATTCTCACTTCTTTAAGTTGATTGAAATTACTAGTGCACAGACATTTGTGAAGTGTAACTTTTTCGCCTTTACAAGATCTGTCTGTGCACATATTGTCACGTGAAAGTTTCACACATGGATTTTTAAGATAAGAAAGACTTCATTACCACCCCATGGGGGAAATTCCTTTGTTGCAGCATACAATATGAGCAAATGAAAAAGTGGAAAATGCATCATAGTAAAATAAATTAGACAAATAATACTGGAATAAACCGGAGCAGAATATACTTAATTTAACAAGAAATAAGAATACAATTAACAAAGAATATAACATTGTTTTCAGAAACAAACAAAGGCATTTAAGATCTAAACTCTGGTCAGCGTTTCACCTGCTTGCAGACTATAGACGGGTCACACTCAGGCAGCAGATGGCTGAACATCAGCACTTCTTACTGCACAGTTAACTTATCTCTCTGCGTTTCATCCCACAGGGAGTTTCTCCTCCTTTATTGCACATAATAAATCTGCATATATACACATCATCAGCGTACAGTTATACATCTGCATATTGTTTTATTTTTTCTTTCCACAGCTTCGCGCTGTGAGGCATTTAACTAAAATCTTGATGTGTCACCGTCACAGAGAAGCAGAAGCAGTGAGTTCAGAAAGTTTGAGCAAACATGAGGTCGACTTACCAGATTATATTCATCAGACTGTGATGAACGGTTATCCAGTGAGGTATTCTATGTTTTTACTTTTTGACTTTTGGTTTGTGCTAAAACTTTAGAGCACAAACGTTGAACTGAAACACAAACCCTCCCTTTTCCTTTTACAGAAGTGTAAAAGTCTCTGTGTCTTTGGTTCCTGTTGAACCTCTGTGAGCTGAGTTTGACCTTCCTCACAGTCCAAGGAGAAGTTTGATTTAGTTTGTCTGTCTGCAGAGCGTCAGGTTGCTCCATGTGTGTTTACATCTGCTTCCCCATCAGCCTCTCTCCACATGAGACTTAATAACACCCTGTTGTGAGCAACACGTCCTGCTTTTCAGATCTTTTGAAGAGTGCATGTCTGAGGTGATCTGTGGAGATTTCCTGTGATGTGACCTGAATCTGACCTTTGTCTGTATCCTGATGCACTCCTACAAACGAACATCTTGCTAAGATGCAACATGGAGCCAGAAGTAAAGTTCCAAAAAACAAACATATTTAATTTCAGAAGTTATGCAAAGAAGCTCGTAGTTTGCATAATGCAACAGGAAACAGAAAAGCTTCATTGCTCCGATAAGAACATGAAAGAGTCTTCTGAGAAGATTTTGTAGAAACTGTTTTCTCTTCATCTTTGCTCCTGTTTGATTCTGTGCTGAGCTTTAAAGCTGCTGTAAACATGCAGAAACAATGAATCTTTGGATGTCAGCGGAGCAGAGAGGACGCTTTATGCTCCCTGAAGAGGAATTTCTGTTACAGCGTGCTTCAAGTCTCTGCAAGTTCATCCGCAAACTACAGAGAACACACTGTTTGAAATGTGGATCAGACAATCTCAGTGTTTTAAAGTAAAGAAAGGAAAATGTGCAACAGGAGTGTTTCTGGTCAGAGTGATTGTGTGTCTGATGCATGTGGAATAATTTGACATCTGCACGTTTCTGAACATTTAAATTTCAATAATGATCTGATGCAGATGTTCAGCAGCACTGTGAGAGCCAAATAAGCCTCCACGTGAGAGAAGAGCTTCTGCTTTTAGCTTTACTCGTTTCCTCAGCTTTAAAGTTGAACCGTCACTCAGGTCAGGCTCTCTGTGGTTTGACAACAACCTGTTTCCTTTTCACAATTACATCTCTGTTGAAACATCAGAGAAACAAGAGGCAGAAACCTCCTGAAGCTGCAGAAGCCAAACATTTAAATGCCTGAAGAGGATGTAAATCAAAGTTTTTTTGTTGTTGTTTGACTTTAACACAGAGGTGTTTCTACCTGTTCCTCCTGCAGCCCTCTCATTCTCTCTGTTAAGGCCCCTATGTGTTATTTTGAAACATGATGAGTGACTGAAATAGTTTTGCAAAGTCGGTAATAATAGAGTTAGACCAAGATGTCAAAAGCAGACTGAGAAGTCTGAACTCAGACTTTAAAACTTGCTAAAATTTTCAAAATATTGCAGAAACATCAGACGTCAGAGACTTAAATGTGCTTCTGTGTTTCTGCAGTCGACCAGGTGAAGTTCAGGCCTCCTCTGAGGAAAGTCACCGAGCCATATCCTGACCTGGTAACTCAGCTCCTCTGTGTCTGATGATCAACATTACCTCATGCTTCAGTTTTACTAACACAGCTGTGGCTTTGTTCCCTCAGCAGGGTTCCTATGATGATGACTGGAGTCTGTCAGGAGATGAAGATAATTCACCGTAAGTCTGCTCATGTCTCATATCCCACTTTTATTTCAAACTCAGTCTGATCATAAACACACACATATAGGATCATGATGTGGTCTAAGACAGATACTTGGTGCAAAATTTCCTCTACAGCAACCGAAACTGAAGCTAAAGCACAGGACGCACTTCTTATCAGTTTAATATGTTTCTACAAAAAGAAACAAACAAACAAAAAAAAACCTTATTGTATTCTTGAACTTTCAGATCAGGTGTCAGAGTATAAGTACAATTATTTATCCCAAAAAAACCCTTTGTATTTGGATTTATAAATTTACGACTAAGTTGATTTTTTTTTTCCTTTTCAAAAATTGCAAATTATTTTTATCTACAATTAAATATCTTAAATATCTGATCTTAAAAATTATCCAGGATTTTTGTCTGTGTAATTTTTATTTTTTCCTTTTTGTGCCTGTTTAATGTCACTTTAACTTTTTGAAGATTTGTTTTTGTGTACCAGAGAAAAAGAAAAGAAAAAAGTTCCACGTCATACATAGCACAAAAAAAAAGTGCAGTTTGTTGTTTTTATTGCTGCACAGTTTAATATTTTTCCAATTTGGTTGACATGTAATTTTCTGCAGGTTGGAGAAAAAGAAGAAGAGAGTAGTTGTTGTACACAAAGAATATGTACTGATTGTTTTTTTTAATGGTTATAATGTGACAAGTGAAGGGTTAGATTCATCATACATAACAGGATCTTTTTGTCCTTAAGGGCCACCATAGTTCACAGTCAGTTTTGGACTTGACCTATAATACTGGAGACTTTTTGCACTTGATTTTATCTCATTAAAGTTTTCCAAATCCAGTTTTGCATATTGATAATAAACATTTTAAACACATTACAGCTCATGACAACTTTGCTCATTAGTTACACATCTCATTCACATATTTTAATGCAGACCTCAGCCTAAGACAATATGTTTAAATTTGCAGTAAATATTGATTTGAAACTTGAATATTAAACTATGTTTCCTGTAAATTTGACTTTGTTTTAATTTGTAAGATTAACTTTTACAAGTGTCTGACCTTTTGCATCACACATTGTTTAACATTTACACTAAAAAGACCTTTTTTTTAATCACTTTTGGAGAATTCGGTCAGAAAATGGGAACTTTGACCAAACCCTAGAAGAACAGTTTATGACTTAAATGTTTTTGCTAAAAAGAGTTTGAGTGGTGATAAATCCTCAGTGAGCGTCACTCGTCCGTCAGGCCCATAGTCAGATAAATATCAGGTGTTCCTGTTGCAGGAGCCTGTTGGAATGTGTGGAACAAGCTCTGCAGCTCAGGTAGGTCACACCTGTCAAAGCCGGCCTCTCTAACAGCAGTGACCCATCCCTCGTCTCCCCCCCTCCTACCTGAGTTTACCTGAGATCACCTGCCTGTGATGGTGTGATATGAGAGTCAGTGGGTTTGTGTTTGGTCTCTTAAACCTCGCTCATGGTGTGATCTCTAACTGACGCAAACCTACTGATCCTCAGCTTCGTGGCCTTCTTTGTGTTTTCTGCTTTTTGTGGAGTTTTACTATGAGCTGCTGTTAGCATCCTATAGCATCTGTAGCATCTGTAGCATCATCTGCCTGTGTCGTCCAGCTTGTTGTCGTAACGCCTGACCTTGACCTCTGCAGAGGATTTTCACTCCTTCCCTGATCAGAAATGCTGTTTCTTTGTCTTTCAGGAGTTTAACCATCAGGAGGGCGCCATCTTCTGATGTAAGTGTTACACTACAACTATTGTTTATGTTTATTTAAATCCCAACTACATAAATTTACATTCTCTGTCTATATTTGTTGTATTCAGGGAGGTAGGAAGGGCGGTCTCTTCAGCCCGTCCACGGCCTCTCTGCCTGCCTTCAGCTCTCTAAGTCCAAACGCAGAGGACAGCGACCTGACGCTGAGGCCCAGCTGTACACTGGGTCCTGAATCTGCCGTCACTGCTGACTCCGCCTCCACTACAGGTAGCACACATCATCACAACCAACAGGGAAGACTGGAAGTCTGTTCTTGGACAGACTAAACTCCCTCCTCTTCTCTTCTCCTCCTGTGTCTGAAGTTTTATCCAGGTGCTCAGCCACACAGGACATAAGCAAGCGCTGCAGCGACCCCTGTCTGCCAGCAGGGGACGCTGCAGCCACAGAGAAAAGACGTGTTACACCTGTTACCTCTCCGAAAAGAGAGACGCCGCTCTCACCTGAGTGGAGCACGCTGAGGAGGAAGACAGAGGACTCAGTGAGTGTTTCTGTCTGTCTTCAAACATGAGTCAGCGTGTGATCTCTAACAGAATAACGTCCTAATGGATCATGTCTTAAAGATGTTGATGTGACTTCATCTGATGCACAGTTTTTATCCCCCCTTGTGTTTTGTTGTGTGTAACCTTTGACCTATCCAGAGGGCTGCCTGTCATGGACTCCCTCCTACCCCTCAAGTCCATGTAAGTGTGAACGCTAACAGCATGTGACGCCAATAAAAGCCAACTGACGCTTCCTCATACTGCATGAAACACATTTAGAATCAAGTTTATGTTTTGATGCTGGGCGGGAACATGTTTGAAGTTCTTCTTCTTCAAAATCAGCTTGATTTGATTTAAAGATCATCTTTATACCTCTGAGCCTCATCCTGTAGGGCCTGATGCAGCTTTAAACTGTTATTATCTAAAGACTCAGAGCTGCCAATTGGTGTCTTAACTTCCTGTGCGTCTTTTCCAGATGGGAGCCTGTTTCTCTAAAGTCTTTAATGGTTGTCCTCTTCATATCCACTGTGCCGTCACCTGGATTTTACCCAAAACAAGGGGTAAGATCATGTGATCTTACAGATTTTTGGTTGTTGTAAAAAGACCACCTTATATAACAACTCTGGCACACAAGGTGATATTGTTCCAGAGGGGGTGTCTCATGAGTTGTCTCATCTCTTAGATCAGTACCTCATCCTCGGAGCAGAGGAGGGAATCTACAACTTAAACCTAAATGAACTTCATGAAGATACACTAGAGAAGGTAATACAGTGGCTTTTGTACACTTTGCTCTGTTATATTTCTGCCAAACAACACAACACCCCCAAATGGACCTCTGTCATGTTCAGAGATGGTCCAGGGAAAAAAAAGGGGAGTAACATTGATGTAAAACCCCAGGATAAAGGTGTAAATAGGAACTTATTTTTAATTAAAATTTCTCACTGGATTTAATCTGAGCTACATTCACCTGACAAATTCAAAAAGTCTGGTCACAAGAAATTCCAAGCCAAAAATGCCAAAGAAATCTGCCCATGAGCTAATTAACATGTCCCTGTTTAGTTTCTAGTAATAAGACTTCTTTATTTTAACAAAGATTTTAATGAAGATGTTTACCTGCCCTCTTAGAGACGGCAAGCCTGATTTCACATACAAGTCACAATGATGTGTGAGGCAGCCATCACCAGTGACAAACACCTCAAGGCATAAGAGGAGCAACCATATACAGCATATCTCTGTTATCAATTAAAGGAAGAGATGTTGCTGATATAAGCAGTTTCCTGGCTCTATGTGAAAAACAGGATCTGTTTCTGTAGAAGAACCTACCTTTCAATGTGTGCTTTGAAAGAAAGCTCATGATCTAAAAGGAAACCCAGGTATTTATAATTGGAGACCAGCTCGCCTGGGTTTCCTTGTTGAGTTACCACAGACGGTACATTCACTGGTTACTCACTTGAATTTGAAAAGGCCATGAGCTTTTTTGTTTCTGAGTTTAAAACCAGTTACAAGGTCCTCAAACGAGCCTGAACAACATTAAAAGCAGCTTATAAAAACTTGAAAGCCTGAGTAAGCTGATGAACAACAATAAATAATGGTATTATCTGCATAAAAATGATAAAATGCATTTGACACATTAGAACAAAGATTGTTGATATACACTTAAAATAAAATGGGGCCCAGCACTGATCCTTGGGGTACCCCTTTAGTGACACCCAGAACAGTGGAGATGGATCCTGCCACCTGCACATACTGTGTTCTGTTTGTTGAATAATCAGCAAACCAAGAAGTGGCAGATTTTGACATACAGATAATCGCCAAGGTTTTAGACAAGTCAATAAAAAGAGCTACACAATATTTAGTAATTGATTAAGATTCAAAAGAAAAAGTTGAAACAAACCATTAAAAGTACAAACTAGTTTATAAAACAAGTGCTTGAGTTAACCACTTTTAAAACACAGGCACTGCTCAGTTCCAGATCAATCTGGAGTTTGTTTCATGGAGCAGAACTGAACACTCTTTACTCAGCTCGGTGAGAATGAGAGGAAACTGCACACCCCGTCCTGCACTTATGATGATTTGTGCAGACAATCAGAGATTTTTCTAATGCAGACAAACTTCGGACTAAGATTAAAATCCAGCACTGCTCAATCTTTTGAGCTGCTGTTCTCTCCTAATCAAAAAATAATAATTAAATCACAACAGGTGGCTGAAGAGCATGTTCTTAGAGCTGTCCACTTTTGATTAGACCATGTCTCATCATCATCTTTCTGCAGCTGCTCCCTCAGAGATGTACGTGGTTGTACGTCATGAACAATGTGCTGATGTCCGTATCAGGTAAACTAGATCTTTATAGTATCAATTTTATTAAAGAAATCAAAATACTGGTTCACGTTTTCTGTACTAAGACTCCACCGTCTCCACCGTCCATCCTGCAGGAAAGTCTTCCCAGCTTTACTCCCACAGCCTGACGGCTCTGTTTGAGCAGAGAGGAGACCTGCAGAAGAAACACGGCAGTCTGTCACTTGGCACCAACCGCTTCACAGAGAGGATCAGCACCAGGTAGGAGAAGACATCAGTTTATCTGCCTTTAGACAAAATGCAAGAAGTATTTCTGCACATCTTCAACGAAACATGAGACCTGCAGACTGGAAGTCTGAGTCTCAAAATTGCAAAAGCTTAAAGATTCTCATGATGACTTGCTTTTGCATCAAAAAGTGTTAACCCACACCCTCCACACTTAATCTCATCACAGTGGTAGAATCCTATTTTGTTTGTGCTGATGTGTTTTCTCTCAGCCACAGGAAGTTCACCGTCTCTGTGAAGATCCCCGACACTAAAGGCTGCAGGAGGTGTAGTGTAGGTGAGTTACTTGTCATCCTCTGTGTGATCAGTGTGAGGGGGAAAGTGTGGTGAGCTGTTTGACAAAGAAACATCATAAATAAAGACCTCTAACTCTCTGTGTCTCCTCTCTCAGCGAGGAACCCGTACACAGACAGCACGTTCCTGTGTGCAGCTGTTCCCTCTGGTATCGTCCTCCTTCTGTGGTATGAGCCTCTGCAGAAGTTCATGCATCTAAAGGTTTGTGCAGATGAGTGACCTGTACAGATCTGGTGTTGTTTGGTTTTTGGAGTCAGATTCTGAGCATCCTCCCTGTTTGTGTTTCCTCGACCTGCAGCACATCCCCATCAAGCTGCCGGACTCTCTGCCCATATTCGAGCTGCTGGTGTTGGTGACAGACGAGTTTCCTCAGCTGTGTGTTGGAGTCAGAGACTGTCCTAATGGGAAAAAGCCCATCAGCCAGCAGCTGCAGTTTGATATCATAGAGCTCAACAGCTCACCTGTTTCATGTCCAGGTAGGATGGAAACTCCAGTTTTGCTTTCAGGTAAACAGACTGTAATTTTCCTGATCTAAAAACAAACACCAAATCTATCACATGTATGTAAAGAAGAACAACCTGATGCTCTCAGGGAAAAAGGAGAACTTTAAGTGGACCCACTTTAATCCATCAGGGATCATGTTGCAGACATTACAGCCTGTTTACCAGAAGGAGCATTTCCAAAAGTTCAGTTTCAAAACACCAGAATCCTCCTTTAAAGTTTCCTCTCTGCAGATGGTGGAGCTCTGAATGCTGCACAGGTAACCCAACTGGACAGAGACACAGTTTTCATCGCGTTAGAAAGTGAGTCCCTCCATCCATCCATCCTGATATGCTGTAAAATTTTAACCTTAAATCATAACGTACTGACGCCTCCATCTTGATGCTGATTGGACAGAAACTGTGAAGATCGTGAACCTGAGGGGACACCCATCCAAAGATCTTGCTGCTGAGATGGTTTTTGACTTCCCCATTGAAACTCTAGGTAAGAAATCATCTGAGACACACACACACTGATGATTTTCTCCCCACACTTTAAGTGACGTGTGTTTCTGTCAGTCTGTTTACAGGACAGTGTGCTGGCTTTCTGGAAGCACGGCCTCAAAGGGAAGAGCTTTCATTCAAATGAGGTGAGAAGGAAGAAGATTCATGTGTGTCTGCGCTGATTTCAGGCTTTTTTTGGTCATTTAAAGTTGTGCATGCTACATGTCTGTATCTCATTCTGCAGGTTACTCAAGAAATCACAGATGAGAGTCGAGCGTTCAGAGTTTTGGGGACAAACAGGTACAGTAACACCCACCTGACCTGTTAATCTACAGGTTAAATCTGAGAGGTGTTTAAGCTGTAAACTCATCTCCAGATTTTCCCCTTCCCAGAGACATCATCCTCCAGAGCACGCCGACAGACGAGCCGTCAGCTCTGAGCAACCTCTACATCCTGACCGGACATGAGAGCAGCTACTGAGAGGAAACAAAGAGTTGATTTCTTCCAAAAACTCTCACTGAAGAGAAGAGGGTTCTCTTTCACTGAAGCTGTAGAAGCACAAACCAGTCACTCAGAGTGTCTGCTACGGAAGCCCAGAGGGGACAAAGTTAAAGAGACAAAGTCAAACATGCACGTTTGAGAGGAGCTGCTCGGCTCTTTAGATATTTCTCATCTAAGAGTTGGAATTATTATACAATAATCCACTTTGCAAGAAAATAGATGGACAAGGTGTTTTCTAAGTCTGTGCTACATACAGTAAACAATGCAGCTCTAATTTAATATTACAGCTTTAGAGCAGGAGAAGACTGTAAGAATATAAAACTACTTTTCCATGTCCATTGAAATGTGGAAGAACATCAAACAGGTCAGAGAAGGAAGTACTGTAAAATATTTAATTCTGGGAGTAAGTTTTGATCTTTTTAGTTTACTTTACTATTTGAATATCATCTCCTGAGATTGTTCATAACATAAAACGCAAAGTAAAATTTGGGAAACATCTTAAAGGGAGATTGTAAATGTGCTTAAAGAGTTTTTAACTCTTTGCTTTTCTAAACTTCTTTTTAAAACATAAACGTTTCTCCAGCCTAAGTTACTGTGCAGCTACAGAAGAGGGAACCTGGCAGAGATTTTTTTGGTCTACATTTTGGAGTATTTAAGTAGACAACACCGATGTAACATCCATGACCGCACAGAAACACATCAATACTAATGCATGAATACTTCTGTGAGGTCTCACTGTTTGCTCTCGTCTTTCTCTACTCCTGTAACAGAAACCAAAGTTTTGACTCCAAGCTTAACACCAACTGTTAAAGGAAATAGACGTAGCTTTTTGTTTTACAGAGAGAAACCATGCAGGTGTCCTCTGAGGGCCTGTGCCTGCGAACACCGTTTTTTTTGTTTTTTTTTTTGTGCAAGGCAAAGCTAAAAGTCATAGATTTAAAAGGAAAGAGTCGTAAATCTACTGGTGATAAAACAAAAACCTGAGAATAAAGGTGTCATCCCTCAGCAGCAAACTTGTTAATTTGCCAGATTTCAGTTGTAAATTTGTGAGATAAAAGCTTGGATTTAACAAGAAAAAAGTCTTTGGAGAAAATAGTTAAATTAACAAGAATAAAATTCTGGTTGTATGGAAATAAAGATTTGTGATGAGAAAAAAATAGTCAGAAATTTCAGATAAATACTCCTAATTTACCAATTTAGTCATTCATATTTTGAAACTAGTCTCAAGAAGAAAGTTATATCAGTTCAAAAATTGAAGTCATAAAGCCCCTGTGAGGAACTTTCTGTTTGTGTTGACTTCACACCCCCTGTGTACAAAATGAATATTACCAAGAATACTTGCTGCAGAAGAAGACTGAGTATTTTTTGTTCTTTCTCATGTTGTCAAACACCTCATGTGACACAGAACACTTAGGCTAATCACAGTATAAAACAGCAAATTGTTTCTTGAAAATTTATCACTTTATTCTTGATATATAATTTTTATCTTTGATATCATTGCCCCACAGGTCTCTATCTCTGTTTTCTTTCTGTTTTGATTGTTAGCCTCAATGTTACAGAGCGTGTGTAGCACAGACAGTTAATCAGATGTTTTTTCTTACTAAATGACATGTAGCTCTGAAAAATTGTGCCAGTGTAGCAGCATTCACATGAAGATAAGAGAGCTAAGACTGTGGTTGGTGTTTGGTAGATTTTTTCAATGCTGTCTGTGACCCATAAGTGCCATAAAAAGGTTTCAGTTGTGTGTTCATCTCCTTTATGATTGACTTGATTACACAGAGACTAAACGTGATTCATTAGGTGCCATCAAAATGTTAAACCTGCTCATCTGACTAAAATGTAAAATTCACTACATTAGGGAATGTGTGTGATGATATTTATAAAAGGGAACTGTATAAGTAACACATTCCCCCGAGATATACTTGAAAGACATGATATGCATATGGATATTTGGGTTTTTAAGATGATTTTATTAGTATTTGTGTGTAAATTTGATGTATATAACAATGCAGTATGCTTTTACAGGATGTAATGGGTTGTATTCTGCCAAATAAACATTTTAATAGCTATTTAAACCTGTCAGATCCATTTTGAGCAACACCAAGAGTCCCAAAATGCCATGTTTTAACAAAAGTCTACATCATGCTCCCCAAAGAGGATATTACTGAAGCTCACATTAAAGTTCAAAGCTCCCTCTGGTTGGTAGGACAGAATCAGACTTGTGCAAAGCCTCTGGAAATGGGAATCACTGGTTCATTGTGTGTTGTAAATGTTGTAACAAAAAGGCTTGAACACCGTTTTTTTTTTTTTCAATCAAAAAATTGTTAGATATTTATTCCTAAATTTTGGTAATTTAAAAGGAGACACTGGTCCATCATGGGTAAGCAAGAAAATACCTCATATATACTTTCATTTAAAAAGTTAAAAAATGTTGTGCGCTGGATCTGATGTAATATCACAGCTGTAAAATTGATAACAGCTAGTTCATAAGTGGACTTAAACATACTTGGCTTTTATTGCACTGTGTGGTTTAAAGTAGATGTTACCTTATTTTTATATGGTTGTGTGGACTCCATGAAGACTAGCAAACGTTTTATGAAAGCTAATGGGGATCCAAATAAAAGATAAAGAATGAAGAATAGAGAATACAAGTAGTATGACGACTTATAGGAGAGCTAAAGTGCTCTTGGTTAACTTGTTTAGCACATTGGAAGGCACCAGAAAAGGGTGTAAATAAGTGTAGTTTTCAAAGTATTATGCTTGCCATGCTGTGTTTTTGCAGGACATACCCCCGAACAGTAGGTGGCGACAAAGAAGCGGGAGCTAAAAGTAAAGACGCGGCAGCAGCTTCGTCATTTCACTTTCATTCATTGCTTTCAAGGCCTACGACGTTTCTGAGGTTGGTTACGAGGTTTTTATGTAAACTGTGATACTAAGAACGAGTTAGAAAGATTAATATGTAAGGAAAAACGGCTAGAGATAAAGAAAACCTGATCCTAAAGGTGAACGCTGGGATCTTTTCATGGTGACGTTCCTCTTAGGTGCAAGAGCTAGGCTAGGTAGGAAGTAAGTTAGCTCCTCGAAAAATTGCAGTTTTACCAGCTTTAAATATTACTTCGTTTTATTAAAATTTATATTAAAATAAGTATGGCAGCCGTTTGGGATCGCAAAGACAGCGACGTTGGGCACATGGCGTAAAAACGCTTTAATTTCCTAATTACGTCAGTGTTAGCTCTTTAGCTGACGTTAGCCTTTCCGCTTGTTTACCTTTCAGTTGTAAAAACGCCAGAGTTTGTTTCAGGTGAAGACCGAAATTAACCCTGGAACATTTCACTTTTAGAGCATACAAATCTCGAGGTGCATTAAGCATTAAAGTGAGAAATGCAGTTTTTCTACTGTTGATTAAAAATGTTAGGTGGTATGTCGTGGGTTTGCAAGACCGGATGATACTAAGTTTTTATGTGAACATCTGTTATACTGGGATAAGATAATCCTTAACTTGTCTGACAGGGAAATGTACAGAATTACAGCAGCAAGTGAATTGTGCACACATTGCTATCAGGATATATGAAATAGAATATAAGAAGCATTAACAAGCTTAACAAAATATGTAAAGAACTATTTAACTTCCATAAATATGTAAATGACCAACACACAAGTCGTAAATGTGCAGAATTCACAGGTTAGACCTAAAATATATCCTTTACTATAGGATGTTCTCACACATCTCAGATCTGTAAGAGCTGTGCATTAACAGTATGAGAGATTCTAACCTTTAGTGAAGCTGTATGACCTGGAAGAAACTTGGCCACGCCTTTATATTGCAAGATCCAGCAGTGCTTGTCTCTCCCATCCCCAGTAATCATTCCACAACAACATTTTTAACTTTTTTTATTAGGGTTTTAATTTCTGAGCCTAAAGGAACAGATGATACTCAAATGTCACAGCCTTTGCTAGTGCACAGTGAAATCGTGGTTGTGATTTTACAGTTTGACACATTTCTCTTATTCCTCCAGGACACAGATCGTCATCATGGTGAAAATTTTTATCGGCAACCTGGCTTGCAACGCCACGGCTAATGAGCTGCGTGAACTCTTTGAGAAGTATGGCGAAGTCACAGAATGCGACATTGTCAAAAACTATGGTTTTGTGCACATGAGCAACACGTCAGAAGCAGAGGAGGCCATCAGGAACCTCCACCAGCACCAGCTGCATGGCTGGCGCATGAATGTGGAGATGAGCAAAGGGAGGCCCAAGTCCACCACCAAGCTTCATGTCAGCAACCTTGGCGACAACGTTGACTGTGAAATGCTGAAGGCCAAGTTTGAAGAGTTTGGCCCAGTGGTGGAGTGCGACATAGTGAAGGATTACGCCTTTGTGCACATGGAGCGAATGGAGGACGCTATGGAGGCCATCGAAAAGATGGACAACACGGCCTTTAAAGGTGAACTCTTGCGCTGGGGGAGCTAGTGGTCCTGTGCTGTTTGTAGTTCTGGGGCCATAGAGCTCTCGTAACAAGTGAAATCCACTAAATGATATTTTTAAAGACCAGGTGAACTGAAATGAATCACTTGTAAGTTTGTCTCTTGGTAAACAAGTTGCACTGGTACCGGTGAATAAGCAATGGCATAAAGTCCCCTGCACCTGCCGCGTCAGGTTATCGCTTCGCTCTGTGATTGTCCGTCAATGCATTCAAGGTTTCTGATAGTCGGTAAGACGCTTTGCGTTTCAGATTCCCTCGGTCTCATGCGTGTCTTCTCTCTCCTCACAAGGCAAGCTGATGAACGTACAGCTGTCCACCAGTCGGCTCCGCACGGCCCCAGGAATGGGAGATCATACCGGCTGCTATGTCTGTGGGAAACATGGTCACTGGTCGAAAGACTGTCACGTCGGTCGGAATGGTAGCCACGGTGATGGCCCAAGAGGTCGCAGTGGCCGGGGGCCCCCACGCGGTCCCCCAGGTTATGGCAGGGGCAGCTACGGGATGGCCGCACCTCCAGCAGATGATTACATGGGTGGCTCTGCGTATAGTCGAGCTAGTTACTTAGGTGGGATTCCACCTCCCCCTCGTAGGCTCAGCAGCTACAGCGCTGAGCTGGGGGATCGGTACAGGCCGCCAAGCTCCTACCCTGAGAGGTCATCGGCTTATGAGCGGGAACGCATCTACAGCAGTTTTGACTACTATGAGAAATACAGAGCTCGCCCTTATGGCGCAAGCTATTTCGAGGATCGTCGCATGTCCTATATCCCTCCTCCCCCTCCTCCCTCTTCCTCCCTCTCAAAGCTTTCATCCAGTTTAGATCCATATGAACGTCGGCCTCTGCCTCCTCCTACAGCAGCCTCTGCAGCTGCAGCCGCCGCCACCGCCGCTTACTATGCACGAGACCGCAGCCCCATCAGACGAGTGCCGATCCCCGCCTCAGCCTACAGCTATGAGCGAACACGTCTGTCTCCTTTGTCGGCATCCAGAAGCTCCTATGCTGCTTCACGGCCTAAGGACCCTTACACGCCGCGCTATGCGCCATACTGAAGACACAATACCAAGGTGAGCAGCGTCTTTGAAAAGCCATGTAAACATGCAGTACTGATCAGTGGGAGGTTGCACGTTGGAATGGTTTCTTCAATGTCTGGTTTCTTCTTTCTTTCCAGGTTTGTTTGTGAACTGCAGGAATTTTCCTTCCCCATCGATACTCAAGATCAACAGAGTTCCATCTGTAAAGCAGAAGGACCCAGAAATTCAGATTGAAAGATCTTTGAGCAACTTGAACTCTAGTTACCAACTGATAAATCGCACCTTCAGTCACTATAATTTGCAAACTGCATTGACTCTTGTGATGTATAAAAACAATATTTTTTTCACTCTCTTTGCAGCTTTTGTTTCAGATTTTAGCCATTTCTTTTTATTTGGTCCTACCTGTGTTTCTCCTTCACTTCAGGCAAATTGTAAAACTCACTTTTTGGCTTTTTTTGTCATTTAGACAAAAAAAAAAATTTTCATGGATGTATGTTAACATTTATTTTTTGTTTTAATGAGATGAGTGTAAACTTGTGCTGGTTTGAATCTTATCTTCTTTACAGACACAGATCTGAGCTTATCTTAGTCCATTATAGTGACAGATGTTTAACAAAAGCAGAGACGATGAAACCAACTGAGAATTAAGGTTGGATCTAAAGTAAGTCAGATAATCTCAAACATTCCAGCCTTTTCATTTTGACTAAGTCAAAGGCTTATCCACAAATTTTAACTATTATTTAACACTTAATGGTGTTCCTGCTGAACGTAACACAAAAGTTTGGCTGGGTAACACCAAAAGAAGAATATTGTCTGATTTGAAAAGTGAAACATTATCATCCTGAATTTGTGTTCTCTTACTTTTGCCCTCAGCTGACGAAAGAAAATAACCTGTCGGGTCTTAGTTTTTTGTTTGGGACGGGTGTTCATTGTCTCAGTGAATGAATGGATGTGAGGAAGGACTCAGGGCTTGGTCATGTGTGAGTCAGGGGGCACCTGTGTTTTGTTGAAGGTGCCTTTGTTTGTTTTGCAAATATAGAGTAGGATTTGAAGTTTGTATTTTTCATACTAGCTGTAAAAGTACCAGCACACATTAAAATCTCAAATGAAAGTGATTTTTAATAAAGCCAAAGTTACTTTGGTGTCGACTTGCTTCAGTTCTGTTCCATTATACATGTTATTGTTTGTTCGGGGATGTGACTGAAGACTGCCTTTATTAAAGCTCCTTAGAGGAACTTTAGGTCTGTGTCAGACTTGGCGCTCCTGTGGATTGAATGGTCTATGTTGACCATGGACTAGTCTGTACCATTAAATGTATCACTCGTTGAGGACCCTTCCAGTGAAACATAAGAGAAGCTGTTTTAGAAGCACACATGACACCTACCCTCTGACAATGATTCAGACTTCAGAAAATAAGTGCAGAAAAAGTTGCTTCCCTGGATAATAATCTTGTTTGCTTTTTAAACTAATACAGTGGCATTAATAGTAATTTCGGGCAACTTTATAAACAGAGAAAGTCTTCACAGGAGCTTCAAATATAAAGTTGGAGGACTGTTTGTTTAAAGAGGGTGTATTGTGGTATTTTTGTAGTCTTTATTCTGTATCTTTTGCGCCCCTGTAATAGCTTTACATGATCCATCGTCTTTCTTTATAAAGTACTGCTACGTAAAAAAATGACAGACTTTAGTTTTACGATGACCAATCACAAAGTATCAAACATTTTTTTTGTAATTCCAAGACTAAACACTATGTTGACTCGCTAGTTTTCGATGAAATCTCATTCGTTTTGCCAAGGATTCTCAGCCAGAATGGACAAAAAGCATGTTTGAATGTATCTCAAAGTTCAGCGAGTTGCCATAGACATACTGGTGTCTTTGTTTATCTTCATATAAACTGAAATGTAAAAGGATTTGATGATTTAAAACCATTAAAATTCACTATTTATGATAGTTTAACTACAAGAATAAAATACATTGCTTCATGTCCACTTCAGGCTTCTGTAGCTGATGTTAGTTTGGTGTATGAGATGGAAAATAACTAAATTCATCTTTTAAGGTAGTCTGTGTTCACACACATACACCGGGTGCGCCTTTATAAAAGCTTATCTTGAGCGTTTTGACCCCTTACTGCAATCGCATCTTGAAAAATAAATTAATTTATGTATCACTACATTCATATTGGAACCTTGCCCGGTGTGTGTAAGTGTTGGGACGCAGCCCGGCAGTCATTCCATTCTCTGAGGGTCCAACGCGCTCTGCCGCTTTACAAGGTAAGATTTCACCAATGTTACAATGAACATGTCCGCAAAGATGTCAGATAAGCTACACAAATAATATGCGCTAGCTATCAAGGTTACCTAGGCCTGTATTGAAGAAGAAAAATATACATGCGAAATAGATGTGAATGCTAAGCTAAGATATAGCTTCATTGGCTAAGGGCGTGCAGCGTGTGAAAAAGGCTGAAAACCCGAAAATGAGCGATACTTCACTTTCCTCGCAGAGTAATCCACTCAGAGCTCAGAGACGTTGACCTGTTAAATAAGAACCCATAGTTCTGATAAAATATCTAATGTTAGCTTGGGCAAGTCGTGCAGCATGCGATGAGGACAGAAACACCGTGCGAGGAGCTGCTCCATGTTTGCATGGCTTCCTAAAGTAAAGTAACTTCAGACCTGCTAAATGAGGCAAAACGTAAAGAATGAAAAATAGTCTCTGTGTTCTGCTGGGGATGAAAGGTGCAGATAATACGTTTTACACAAAGATTTATATCATCTGTTTAAATCACCCCAACATAGACAAGACACAAGTAGATCTTTAATATTATAATGAATTAATCTTACAAAATGAGAATGCAGAGAGACGGATTTCTTACATTTTTTACACCACTGGTAGGAATTTTAGAGTAAAATATGAGTTTATCTGTTAAACATAAATTCATGTTGATGCAAAAAAAATATCTTCCTGTACTTGATGGCAGCACCTACAGCCAAATAACATGTAGCACTTCGTCGCAATAAGTAAGGTTTTCCCTTCTGTCTGAGTTATTGCTGTGTTGTACATCGCTCTGGACAAAAGTGTCTGCTAAATTAAATTGTAGGAGTGTAGAATGCAAGCTGCTGAAAGCAGTTTGTTTGTGTGCGAGCAAACCTACTCTCAGGCCAAGTCAATGTGATACTAAGCATTATTTCCTGTCTTCTCTCAGTGACTTTGACCCTTCAAAATGGTGAAAATATTCATCGGGAACTTGGCCCAGGAAACCACATCGGACGAACTCCGCTCTCTCTTCTCCCAGTATGGAAAGATCGCAGAGTGCACCATTGTCAAGAACTTTGGCTTTGTGCACATGGACGACAAATCCGAGGCAGAAGAAGCCATCAGCAACCTCCACCACTATGAGCTGAACGGTCAGCCGATGAACGTAGAGCTGAGCCGAGGCAAGTCCAGAGGTTCCACTAAACTACATGTGGGAAACATCGCCTGCACCAACCAGGAGCTGAGGGCCAAGTTTGAAGAGTACGGAACTGTGCTGGAGTGTGACATCGTGAAGAACTATGCGTTTGTTCACATGGATCGGATGGAGGATGCAATGGAGGCCATTAATCAGTTAGACAACACAGCTTTTAAAGGTGAACTTTTGGTCGTTTCCTTTTAAGATATTGCATCAAGAATGCTAAATTCTGTCCTTGTGAATTGATAGCAAAGTTACGGATGGATCACAGGTGAGTAAAAGGAAGGTTGAGGTATAACAATAAGTTGAAGGTAGAGAGGCAGCAATGAGTTGACTTTCTTTAAAGCTGGTATCCGTAAAATGATTGGTAAGTACAGTCTATTTAACGCGTATCTGTTCCTTTGCAAATCAAATCCTGCAGCAAAGGGTTGAATGAACCCTCGATGTGGATACTTGTGGTGTTTAATTTCAGTTTTGAGAGAAAGTGTCAGTCTCATGGTTCAAGTTAAAAGCCGTAGCATGCATACATGATTATATGATCAACAACCAAACAAGTCACTATGAGTGATCTTGAGCGGTAAAATTCACTGTTCATTTTATGAGTAGAAGGAGCCAATTTTTCCAACTAATTTGAATCGATAATTGTTAACATCAGTTTGATTGTCACTGCATGAGGAAAAATATGCGAAAGTTACGGATTTCAGCTTTAATGACTATTTTTAGCCTTGTTTCACTGACATTCTGAGACAGTCCAGTTTCTTAGAGGAGCCGTAAATTGGAAGGGTCTTTGTTCCAAGCAGGAAATGTTTTGTGACTTGGTATCAATGCAGGTATAAGTCCTCATTGAGTCTTTTCTCTTAAAGGCAAGCTGATGAGCGTGAAGCTTTCGACTAGCCGCCTGCGTACTGCGCCGGGAATGGGAGACAGATCGGGTTGTTATCGTTGCGGGCAGGAAGGCCACTGGTCCAAAGAGTGCCCTCTAGACCAAAACGGCTACCACAGAAATGGCTCAGAGCCAAACTCGGAAGGATATGATGACTCGAGATTTGGCGGGCGTGGTCACAGCAGGGGTTATCATCCCAGCTTCAGCGGGGAGCCAGATTACGGTCCTGGCTACCCTCCTGTTCATGGTTTTCCACGGGGTGCTGCTCACAGCAGCGCCATGGCAGCGTACAGACGGGGATCAGGCTACGAGAGTGCAATGAGATACGGGCCGCCCCCAGGTTATGGCATTAGCGCCGTTCCTGACCATAGCATGGCTCGGATGTACGGCAGCGAAGCGGCTTACAGGAGCAGCAGCTCGTACTATGGCGCGGTTCCCTCCTACCCGATGCGACGGTCGCCCTATGAGGACCGGGATCCGTACGGGGTCGTGGACTACTATGAAAAATACAGGGCCAGTTATTTCGAAGATCGTCGCGCTGTCCCCATGCCTGCTCCTCCTCCAACCTCCTCCACGGGTTTAGCGAGAGAACGTCTGCCCCCCTCCAGCCTTGACCCGTACGAGTGCCCTCCCCTCCCTCCTCCTCCAGCCCCGGTCTCCTCATACTACACACGTGAGCGGAGTCCGATTCGGAGAGTTCCTCCCGAGGCGGATGGATACGCATACGAGCGCTCGCGCCTTTCTCCGGCGACCCACCAAAGAAGTTCTGCCTACGACCTAACGCGGGACTCGGCTGAGCGGGCACGATATCCATACTAATGTTTGTCTTATAAAGCCTGGTGGAAGCTGGGTGACACTTACAGGACAGGATAGCCTAAGTGCCATTGGATCGATTGAAAATTAAACAGTTATCTCAGTGGTTATATTAGAGGTACACGTCAGTCATCAGCATGTAACAGGTGTTGGCAGTAAGAATATAGCTCAGAAATCACAACAGCTGACTAGTCATTCCAGGTAATTCTTCAAAATGCAGTACAGCTAACGCTTTCATTGTCATATTTAAATGTTGTGGTGTTAGTGCAGCTCTGAGATAGCCTCGCCTTAGTGTCAGTGTGCAGACATTTATCTTATCTTCAGCCTGATCGATGAGGTGAGCTACATGATTATTATTTTGACTTACTTGATAGAAACAAACTGAGTTAGTGCATGCTTTAAGGTAAGTCTTAAGGTGTTTTCAGATGAAGAAAGAAAAGCAAATTTGGGGATAATGAACAAAGTTCATGCAAACTTGGAGATTTGTGCCTTTCTCAACAAATCATGTGATTTTCTACTCAGTTGAAAAAAGGAACCTAGCTGCAGAAGCCTATGTGCTCCAAGGTCTTTAAACTATATCGGAAACAGTGAAGCCAAACTCCAGTTTAAAAAACAGCATGACAAAGATCTTGGCTTGTCACATCTTTCCATTTGTCGGAGCTCCTCAATGTGGTTAATTCACCGTTATTTGGACCTGTTTGTTTCAGTGAAATATCAGCAGAATCACTTTTTTGAGACCACTGTAAGCCAGATTTAAAAAGGTTTGTGAATTGTTTAGATGAAACGAAACTGCCACTTACCAAAGACAAATGACAGGTTAAATTGAACAGGCTTTGAGTGACTATAGTTCATGGAGACAAATAGTTTGTATTTCAGAGGGTGAATATTAGATACTTTGATAAAACCAGCAAACTGAATTCCCTCTGTCAAACCTGGGTGAGTTATGCAAGGTGTAAATTTGCTTCACTTTTGGTCTAAATACACCTTTAGAGTTACATTAGAGACATTTTGTAGGCAGTATCTTGTGAATATCTTTGTGCATTGTGGTGTTTTGTAAACATTGGCGTTTTCAGACCAAAGAGTTTTGGCTGCATTTTCATTCACCAATTTGTACACTGGAAGAACCAGCAAGTCTTTACATCAACAGGTGGTTAGTATGATCACATCATGTAAAAGAAGATCAACAAGATGATGGATGGCGTGTTCGGAGCTGTTTGTTTGGATTGATTGATTGATCATGACAGAGCTTGAAAGGTGACTTAGGTTTTCAAAGATGCTGGTTTCTCAAGATGTGTTTGATTGTTTCATGTTTCCATTACTGTAATGTGAAAGGAAATCTAAAGGAGATCTTTTACATTTCTTTCAGCATCAACTCTTAGTCTGAAAACGCTTGCTGTTTCTTTATACGTGAAACAAAATACATTTGAATTCTGTACACTTCAACACTTACATTGTTTAACCTGTGGACTGTTGCTCTTTTACCAAATATAGGTCTTCACAGTGGTTAGAAATGGTTTCTTTTTTGTTGCTGGGTTGTGTGATTCCTTTCTGTGAAATTTAGTTGAACTTTTAATGAAGCTGTATCTTTTTTTAATTTTTCTTTTAATCATTTTATAGTTGCAGAATTTTACTTTTAATGCTGTTATAAATGTGAAGCCTCACATTGAAAAATCCAGCTTTATGACTAAAATGACCTTTACGCCAACACTGTATTTCTTGGTTTCTAACTTCAACACTGAAATAAAGTAATCTGTGCATCTCAAGTCTGTTTGTTGTTGTTGGGTTTATTGTTAAACAGTATTCATAGTTAAGAGCAAAATGTCAAGTCTAAACATGAATATGTATAGCAGATGTTACTTCTGGTTAATGAGGTGTCTAAAATTAACTTAGATAAACTTAAAAACTGGAAAGAGACATGGAATACAGTTTAAGCTTAATGTAAAAAACAAAACAAAAAACATGTCATTGCAATATTTGCAATACTTGAGAAGCACACATGGATATAAATACATCAAAACTAGTCTACATACCCATCATAGCTGGGCAGCCAAGGGTACACTCCGGGTTTTCCCCCCAACTGTTCATTGTTGATAATTTTGGATTTATATCTGCATCTAAATGTTAATTATTTGCCTTAGAATTTGACCGATCAGATCAGAAACTTTAAACCCATTGAAAATGAAATGAAAACCCATCTAATATCATGGAATACTGCTTTAAGCGTAGCCAATCCCCTTTCCTTGTAAACCGATTGGATTGAGCTGGGTGGGAATGTAATGTGAATGATTGTTATTCAAGCCAATCACCGTAAAGGATAAAGGCGACAACAGGTTTTGCTTAGCCAATTATATATCAAGGCGGGCGAACTCTGGCCAATGAATAAGGTGTATTCTAGAGAAGCTCCTCCTTCTTCAAAGGAGTCATCTTTTGTGGTTTTCATGTGGGCGCCATTTTGAGGAGATTAATTTGAGGTGGAGAGCAGGAGTACATTCATAAACAGGTTACACTTTTTTTGATTTTGAGTAATTGAGACGAAGTAATATTTATTCAGAGGTGAGTAAGCCATTGGAGTACATTGACAATGGCAACGGGAGCTAACGCAACTCCTCTCGGGAAGTTGCATCCCAGCATTGGCGCAAAACGAGGGTTCGACGCCGGGCCCGGAGCGGGGAACGGACTGATGCCCACACCAGGGCCTCCTGCATCCTTTCCCTCGCTACAAGCCTTTCAGCCCCCGATGCCAACCGCCGCATTCCCACAGTTCAATCCCGCAGCAGGATTTGCGGCCCAAGTTCCACAGCAACCGTCTAACGTTGGAGGACAAGGTACGGTGATTGTTTAGTAATAGTTAACGTCCGTTGGAATTAGCACAGGCTAAGCTGCTAATATAGCTCAGGGCCGTTTGATGAGGCCTCACATCAGGTCCTGGCCAGTCTATGGTCCTGACACGAAATGGAGACTGCCAGTGTTGGTTCTGATGCTAAAGCGGCTAGTTTGCACAGCTGTGTAATTAAGAATCTGACTTAACTGGAATCCAGCTCTTCTTCTACTGAAAATGAGTTTTTATTATTTTTGGTAGTAGTAATATGTACTTTTGGCTCACTCCCAAGCATTAACAACCGTGGCGTAGCCTATCTTGTGGTCATGTTACAGTGTATCCAATGGGCTAAATTATTGACCAGCAGCAAGCAAAGAAGTCAATGAAGCAGATTGTTAAAGCTACATAAATTGGTCCAGTTCACAAATCTGGGATGATTGTAGTTCAACCATCTCGTGGTCAGAAATCTTAAGCGAGATTAGTTCAGAGTTTGATAAATTAACAATAACGTTTATGGCAAAGAAAACCGTAAAAGCATGAACAGTTCCACTCAGAGCACAAGGTTTAAATGTACTAGGGAGCATAAGGACTGAACTCTTGAGCTACGGCAGAAAGTCATGTGGTTTGATTCGTCTGGATTTACCCATTTCCGCAATGATGGGTGCATCAGGGAAAGGAGGGAGGTTAAAGCAATGTCACGTGCCCAACAGGTGAGGTCAGCTGACTAGCTTAATATTATGAATATTGTGGTTTTTGTGTCAGTGGGTATTTCTTCCAAGACAGCAGTGTCAGAACTCATTAGACATTAAACTATGCAACAGTGATTGAGGAAGCACAGTAGATCATTTTCACACATGGATTAGTCACTACCAGTCCAGGCCTTAACCCCAACGTGAATCTGATTGATTTGCTAAAGAAGATTTTGTGCAAAATTTGGAGTCTCCCATCCTCTTCCATGCTGTTTTGGCAACGAGTTAATGCAGAGCTGGATGTAAATACATGTTCTAACACTGCATTAGCTTATCAGCTTTTGTTTGATGTAGTCAGAGATTAAATGAGTGATTCAATTTCCTAGAGATGGGATAGTGCTGGATTGTTGTCATCTGTGTCACCATGAAAAGGCAACAACAGTTAACTTTTTCAATTCATTTTTTTTTGTTTCACAAGAAAGGTAAAGGACACAAACCCTTGATTAAAACAATCAGAGTATCTAAAGATTATCATCCTCTGTTTCTTTCTGTAGATTTTTCCAAGAAGCAACGAAAGAAGAGTCGTTGGAGCAGCGAGACACCAGATCAGAAGACGGTCATACCGGGCATGCCCACTGTCATTCCCCCTGGCCTGACCCGGGACCAGGAGCGAGCCTATATAGGTAAATATTCAAGAAGCATCTGTTTTTTTGTATCAATCCCATTTATTTTGTAAATGCAGTTTGGTTTTATGGTATGTCCCATATTAAGTTAGGGTTATAGCTTTTTTTCATATCAGTACAAATGTTGTTTCTATTTAATGAGTCCCCAACAGTTAGAGCTGTAAATGGCACCCACAAGATGTGTTTAAAGATCATAATGAACTCCTTCATTAACCAGTCACACAAACTGGGATATGTCTTCATGCTCCAACTGTTGAGACAAAGAATTAACCTCTTGTGGTCTATGATTATTCTGATAATGTGATGTATAATGTTGACTGAGGTGATTTCTCTTTTTATTGGAAGCGTATCTGTGGTCTCACTGTTTGCATACCAGTGGGCAGCCATTAGCCAAAAGAGTCTGAGATAGATGATTAAACACCACTGCTTGCTGCTACCTGTCCCTGAGCTGCAGGTCACTGCTCACTGTCTTGCCTGATCCCTTTACACACGTCATCAGTATTGTTCTTGTGCATGGAGGCGTTTACCCATAATGTCCTAATATGCTGAAATGTGCTGCTGTTTATTCTGCTCTAAGTGTGAGCAATGCTGCTTCAATGGCTATCAAACATTTTTATTTAGAGTACAAAACAAAGGATGAAGAGCCCATTTGTGCCTTTCTTGTGGCTTAGTCAAAACAATCACTTTAATGAAACAGGAGATGTTCCAATACCGAATCAGTCTGTGTATGCAATCTGGAATAAAAAAAAAGTGAATTAGTCACTGCAGATATACTTTTCACTTCTACTTTACCATCTAGCAGGACTACCAGACAGAAATCAAACATAAAAAGAGAAATGGTGATGAACAACAGCTGACAGGTTCTTGCTCTATCCATAAAGGAATTTTCAAGGCAAGTTATGAAGTGGAACTTTATGTTTTTAAGTCTGGTATGCTTGATCCTATAAGCTGGCTGATGTAACATTAGCTGTAGCTATGTTTGTTATCATTGCATGTTCAATCATCTTAAACAGAGCAGGGCAATCCAAATTGTTGTCTCTTTTGTTAGGACACGTTTTGGCTTGTATTTGGAGATACAGAACGAACTAAGTCCAACATAAACATGACATAAAAATGGATCCAGAGACCAAACGTAGTATGGAAAATCTGTTCTAACCTAAGAGCACAAATGTGACATAATGTGAACCATGCATGGCTTAAAAATGAAGGGCACCAACGCACCAACCCCCCCCCCCGGCACCAACCTGAAATGAGCTCTTCAGTAACTGTTGGATGCCAGCTTTTAAACTTGATGGACTGTTATAAATAAAGATTAAGATTTAGAACCCCAGCAGCAAAGCATCATGGGTGATACCACTTGTTTCTAGGGATGGGTACCCAATTAGGTACTTTAATTGGTACTAGAGCTGAAATGTTTCCTCGAATGATTCGAGGTACTCGATTACAAAAACATCGAGTAATTTTCTCCCCCTCGAGGAATCGTTCAATTTTTAAAAAAAGATCAAAGAGTGGTATTTCAAATAGAGCTGAAGCCATATTAAGAGAGTTTTCAGACCCCTCAAGCTACCTCTTATACAAAATAGCAACTAGCAACAAATCTAGCTTCTTTTTTTGGAGTTTGGAGACTAATGGGTCATTCTACGAAACGGTGCCATTTGGGTCAGCAACATTTGATGAGATGTACAAGGCAAAAAAAATGTGTCAAAGTGTGTTTACAAATTGTGGAGCTACCAAAGCAAGTGCTCTTATTGACATGCTGTGTCAGAAAAGACTATTTCTTAAAGAGAAAACTTTTCATTTGATAAATAACTGCTCTTCAACTAAACAAAAATGTATTTTATCCGATAACTCGATTAATCGATGGGATTTTAAGTAGAATACTCGAATAATAAAATATTCGATAACTGCAGCCCTAATAGGTACAGATCGAAATACGATCTGTACTGTTTGATTCACATGAAATCAGACAGGACCATGTTTAGGTACCTGGTCACATCTTTGTGACCAAGAGGGAGTGGAAGAGTAGGCAAATTTCCGTGCTAGACATGAATACAGCATTGCAAGCTTATATATTGAGAAATAAATATGTTAAATGGACAAAGTTTCAGATTTTATCATTAAACCACTTAATAATTATTACCACATTAACACACAAAAGTACCCAAAATTGGTACCGTTGGATACTGATATCAGTTGCCAGGTATTGGGCATTGGTACGGCAACGTTTCAAATGTGAAAGGTAACCACTCCAACTTGATTCTGATTCTGGCATGGGAACAACTCCTTTGTTTGCAAATTGAGAACCACTTGATGTGCTCTTCATTAGACTGTATGTTGTGGTTGGTTTTGAGTCAAAGATGCCTTCCAGCAGCAGTGTAGCACCAACATGCTGCCTTCACAGGCCCTCAGCGGGGTATTCTGAAGCAGATGAGTCCTTTATGTCAATAACTGACATTGTTATTGATGTTGTTCACTCATTGGTAATGGTTGTTGTTCTCTGGTATGTAAACGTTCATCTGTGCCCACCTCCTTATGTCACACTTGCCGTTTCCTTTGCTCATACAGTAGATCTCCTTTAAAAAACAAGGGAAGCGCTTTTAAAATGTGAAGCACAATTCACAGGGCCTGTATTCATCCCTATAATCCAGAGTAATCCTCACAGTGACCAGTGAAGCTCTCTGTGTTTGGGGAATTTCATTCCAACTATCATACTGTGCATGGGATGACTGATTTCTTCATTGCCTTCTAAATGTAAGAGATGTCTCTGTCACTGCAGGCCCTCAGTGTTAGATCTGTGGAGTGCAAAGAGAGACTGTGATCACCTTCTTGTTTCTGAAACATGCTGAACAAAGAGAGCAATCAGTGATTTTTAGACCCCATGTGTCCTGAAAATGCCAAAGCCACCAAACACATCAGTAACCCAACAACAAAGCACCAAACCCACAGCTTTGAATTGGAACATTTGGCTGCATTTTTAGGAATCATGGTCTAGACATTGACTGATATGTTGCCATGTTTAATCGTTGTCTGAGTAAAGGATAGTTCTGTTTCTGCTAACGTAAACACCTCTGATCCTCTGACATGCTCAGTAAGTGGTTTCATGCTGTAGAATTTGACCAGATGTTCATTTTTTTATCCCTTTATTTAACAGACTCACCCTTTTTTTGTCTTGACCTGAGTAATGTTTGAGACGCTGCTCTCATGTGCAGAGCGTTGTCTCTCTGATGTTGTCATGATAACCACATTTCTCTCCATCCTTGTTTTTCTTTCCTAACCTGAATTCTTCCAGTCCAACTGCAGATCGAAGACCTGACTCGTAAACTGCGTACAGGAGACCTGGGAATCCCTGTTAACCCTGAGGACAGGTCGGAAAAAGATTAAACCCATGAACAGTAACACTTTCTCTACCTTTTGACTTTTTGGAAGACAAATGTTGATTTTCAGTATATTTGTATGTGTGTGGTTGTTAGCCTCAGTCTAACATTGCATAGTAGTCGTAGCCAGCAGATGTAGCATTTAGTTAGCTATTATAACTGAAGGACAGTGCTATAAATTGTTTTTACCATGTCAGAGTTAAACACTAAAGAAGAGTTGATCCTCAGCATTCCAAATGAAGTGCCTATTAGTGCTCATTTCCTGCTAATGCTAGCTGTAGCTTTTGTTATCTTGATTTGTTTTTAATAGTAGGTCTGTTGAAAGATTTATAGTTTTAACAGAGGTGAGTATGGTCTCTGAGCACAGGTAGAAAACTGCGTTTCAGAAACAGTTTCTTTAAAACAAATTTGTCTTTACATACAAAACAATTAATTTTGTTAAGTGAAGAAAATACAGCAGAATAGTCATCAGTTTTTTTTTCTCAGTGATGTTGTTAGTGGTCAGACTTTCTGACGACTTCAAAGCCTTTAACTTAGATCATGATGAGGAGAAGAGCTCAGAGTGGGTTTTTTTTTTTCAGGAATGGGGCTGGGTGACGTGTAACACAAGTGTTTATTTATTACAGCCATATAGAATGTTTAGTGATGTCTTTGAGGGTGTTTTCAGATTCCTTCTTTCTCGAGGGGCTCTTAGTAACTCAGGATGAATGCATTTTCAACAAAATTGTTTGGGTAGCTGCTTCAAAGGATAAGTTCGGTTTATACAGCTTTACATTGTTTATAGAATGAAGTAGAACAAAATACTCACCCAGAAGGCTTTCCTGATCCAAGCAGTACTTCGGGAGATATTTTGATCCAAATCGTGCAGCGGACGTCCGTATGATGTGATCCATCAGGCATAGACAGCGCCGCTCCTAAAACTGCATTAATCGTCCAAAAACTCATGTTTTTCACCAATATTCCATCATGGTTCGCTCCAGGTTAGTCCTCTGCTGCAGTCTGTGTCACTTCAGACAGCGCTGTGTGGCTGTAATGACCCCTGAACTGACGAAGACTTTGTTTACGTTTGCTGCACGATTTTGGATCTAAATATCTCCCGAAGCACTGCTTGGATCAGGAAAGCCTTCTGGGTGAGTATTTTGTTCTACTTCATTCTATAAACAATGTAAAAGCTGTATAAACCGAACTTATCCTTTAAGTTCAAATAGACATCAATTAACTTTCAGCTTTTTCTGCACCATAGCTTATCAAATTTAAGTTGAGTTGCATTAATGTTTTTAAATTACTTGTATGAAGTGATTTACCACCCAGCTCTTGGTTCACTCAAACACTTCTCTTCCGGTTGTTCTTATCTGGCTCTGTGATGTAGCAGGAAGTGGTACAGAAAGTATAATAGCTTGGTCCATTAGGGGTAAGTCTTGGTGTATTTTGACTGCATCTCAGTTTCACCCAGGAACGCACTTGTCTTAAATATTTGCACCTTCTTATTGAATTATTTCTGATTAAACTTCAGATTTTAGGACATTTTAGCTTCAGATATTTCTGCATCATGGTTTCAGTGACTGTCTTTTCTGCTCCCTGACTTAGAATGATGTGAAACATGAGTACACATATGATGCATAGTGTTTTAAATGTTCCTCTGAAACAGGTTTTTGCCTAATCGCCTTAATCCATCAATATTTTATTTTAATTTTTAGATTTGATTATTTCTCCCTCAGCTTTACGGTTCAAAACCACACTCAGATGAATTGGTTCATTTGTTTTTAACAAAGGGTTTAATTTAGCTTCTCTCCTTTGATATCTCAGGCCAGAGCCTTCACAGTGACCCATCAGTTATTAGATGAAAAATTAGATTTTAACCTCAGTGGTTTGCTGCTGGTCACAGCTGTTTTTTTTCCCATCCTGCGGCTCAAACGTTTTCACCCAGGGAGGTCGGGGGGTGTTCCAGATCTCCCTCTGGGCTCTTGAGGTCTGGAAAAAATGTGTTCTGGAAAACAGTGGACAGCTTTTATAACATAGTTTCCCTTAGGATGTTTTCCTGCAGGAAGTCTGTAACTTTTATTAGCTAGAGTCCCTGTTGTCTGTGTACAGTTTCTCTGCATAATCAGACATTTCCACAGCAACAACAAAAAGTTGACAAACCTCTCCCCAGTCTAATGTGACAGAACCAGCAGGCCAGGGGTGTTTCAGGTTGTCACCGTTGGAAGTTTTAAAGGAAAAACTTTTTTTTTCTTCACATCACATGGATACAGATGTGGCTCTCTGCTGGGAGAGCGTAGGAAAAGGTGGATAACCTAATCTCAATTCCTTTTCTCTAACCCAAATTACCCCACATCAGCCTAACCCTTTTTCAAGCACAGAGCCTCCTTAATGCAGCGACACAGGTTTTCAGCATCCAAGGGGAGGTACGGACCTCTCCCGCCACGTCAACACCCAGCGACCCTCACAGCCAGCGTTCTGCTTAGGACTGGTTCTTTTTCTTACCTCCAACTTTCCTCTCCTGTAGGCCAACACTCCTGTATGCAGGTTTAGTTCTGGCCGTGTATTTGCTTTTTGATTCTGTGTGGTTCATGCCCCTCAGAGAATTGGGTTTATTACCACTGAACAGCTTTGGTCGCCCCCCTTTTTTTACTCATTACTGTTAAAAAGTTGGATCTTAGACTTTGAGGTGGCAGTGCAGAGTTCCTACATATTTTACTTTTTGCACTGGCCAAGAATCACAAAGTTTAACTGAGAGTTTTCTCAGTAAATCCAAATTTACAAACCCTTTTCTAAATTTAACAACACCCATTGATTAAAATATTCCCACTGGATTTATTGAAATTGTTAAAGTAGTAGTCAGCTGTAGGGAGCCTGTGTGAGTATTTACAACAGAATTCCACCTCTAGAAAGATAACCATGATCTTCTTTGTTTTTGTTGTTCGGTTTCAGGTCTCCTTCTCCGGAGCCAATCTACAACAGCGAGGGGAAACGGTTAAACACCCGGGAGTACCGCACAAGAAAGAAGATCGAGGAGGAGCGTCACTCCCTCATCACTGAGATGGTCGGATTGAACCCCGACTTCAAGCCTCCTGCAGACTACAAGTAGGACTTAAACACTTGTTCTGTCTTTTCATTCTTAGTACCTACCTTTCAGACATCTAGTTTTTACATGGAAAAGAAAACTTTAAAGGATGTGTAACGTTGAAGTCCTGTTAATCTCCAAGTTACTGTTTGCTGTTTTGTCGTCTGAGAAGGCAGATGGATGTTGATGCTGCTGCAGTGAATGTCATGAAATATTAATAAAGATGCTTTTAGGAGGATCAGGAGAGCTTTTTGTTGCTTACTGTAAATCCTCACCCTGTGTTTGTTTCCTGCAGACCTCCAGCAACCAGAGTCAATGACAAAGTGATGATCCCGCAGGATGAATACCCAGAGATCAACTTTGTTGGTCTTTTGATTGGACCACGGTATGTTGAATCTTTCTTTAAGCAGCACTTTGCAGCTCAAACAAATTTTAACATCTAGAAGTGAGTCAGATTTTTCACTCTGTCCCTCTGTTTCTCGCTTAGTGGTAACACGCTGAAAAACATCGAGAAGGAGTGCTGTGCTAAGATCATGATCCGAGGTAAAGGCTCAGTGAAGGAGGGGAAAGTCGGCCGGAAAGACGGACAGATGTTGCCAGGAGAAGACGAGCCGCTACACGCCCTCGTTACCGCCAACACCATGGAGAACGTGAAAAAAGCTGTAGAGCAGGTTGGATCAACAAAGATGTTTTCATGCATCTTACTGCTGCAAACTCTGTAAACAAGAAATGCTCTAACCTTTGTTTGTCTGCAGATTCGAAACATCCTGAAACAAGGCATTGAGACACCTGAAGATCAGAACGACCTGAGGAAGATGCAGCTCAGGGAGCTGGCCAGGCTTAACGGCACGCTTAGAGAAGACGATAACAGGTGAGTGTGGCGGAGCTGCTTCCTGAAAGATGATCATTCCAGTCATCAGTGCAGAACACCTCAGATCTTCAGCTGAGTCATATTACACAGAGCAAAACTTGCTGTAAACTTTCCAAAGTCAGCCCTTTAAGTCCCTAAAATCAAAACAGGTTCAGCAAGCAGTTGGTCTTCCTCTGAAAGTTTCATGGACTCCATGTTGACTGTAAGAAAGTAATCACATGATAAATGTCTGGATGACATCTGACCCCAATGAGGGTCTTGATGGAATCAAGGGGGATATGTAATTCACAGGAAATCTGTAAAGCTCTGAACAGCTCAGGAGACTTATTTTCCTCCTTGTCTCTGCAGGATCCTTCGTCCATGGCAGAACGCTGAACCTCGCAGCATCACCAATACAACTCTTTGCACCAAGTGTGGAGGAGCAGGACACATCTCCTCTGACTGCAAATACACCAGGTACTGTGTTTGTGTGTGTTTGCCTTCTAACTGAATGTGTCTGATTATTTATGGAATGACACTTGTTTTGTTCTGTGCAGCTCCTTCGCTGCCCACAGAGCAACGGGTGGAGAGCCCCCTCAGTCAGCTCAAGACAAAGCTCGAATGGACAAAGAGTATCTGTCCCTCATGGCCGAGCTGGGGGAGGCTCCTGTCCCCACATCTGGGGGAGGACACACCAGCACCCAGGGAGGCGCTCCCCGGGCCTCAGGACCCAGCGGCAGCCAACCGCCACCGGTTAGTCAGCCGCACACGATTCTCCACCGTCTCTCCCACTCTCCTGTTTGTGTGTATTTATTTCAAATCTGTGTTTCAGCAGAACCGACCCCCCTGGATGAGCTCTGGGCCCACTGAGAACAGGAACTTTCATGGCATGCATGGAGGACCTGGGGGTCATGGAGGACCACACAGTTTCCCTCCACCAATGCCAAACATGGGAGGACCCCCAATGCCCCCAAATCCCAATGGCATGCCTCCCCCCTGGATGCAGCCCCCTCCTCCTCCCATGGGCCAGGGACCAGGACCTCATGGACATCCCATGGGTAAGAACTAATCTGAGAGTCCAACCACAGATTGTTAAAGTAGAGTCCTCTCTGGAAGAAGAAACAGCTGATTTGGAAACATCACTGAGTCAAACAAAATAATATTTGTCTTCTGGTTCCCTTTCAGGACTGCTGCCTCCTCCAATGGGCATGATGCCACCTCCCCCACCTCCCCCCAGCAACCAACCCCCTCCTCCCCCTTCTGGACCCCTGCCACCATGGCAACAGCAGGCTCCACCCCCTCCTCCAACTAGCAGCATGGCAACCAGTACACCATTGCCATGGCAACAGAGTAAGATCACATACAGGCTGTACACAAAAACCATGAAGTCCTGGATATAAGCATGAGCCCGTGGAAAGAACACAATGTACCAGAAGGAGTAACACAGTTTGTGTTTGCAGTGCATCCTGGGAAACAAACATCTGATATATAGGTCCCCTTATACCTGAAATAGTTGACATTTTTATTATTTTATCAATATCCCAGGACTTTTTTTTTGCTCCCAGTATCTAAAAATAAGACCATTTTTAGGTGTGTTGGATGATCGTAAGTTAAATTAAGTCTAATATCAACCTTTTACTAGAAATTAGACAAAAAAACTAAACTTCACTCAGTTAACATGAGATAAGTCTGGTGGCAGGACGTCTTTGAAAAATGAAAAAAAAAGTTAACTATCAATTAACTCTGAAAAGTATGTAATGGAGGGAGGAAAAAAACAGCATTTCAAGTTTCTATGAAGGAAGACGCTTGAAAGAAGTCTTTGTTCTGCAGTGATTGGGGTTTTTTAGCCCCTATTTGTTTTATTTAATCACTTTAATGACACAGCAAAACTCAGACCAAATCATCAGTGAAACTTAGTACAAGGCCTTCAAGTTTCCAGGCAATCTTGGAGAAAACAAACACTATCTTTTTACCAGTATTTAAAACAAACTTAAAATCACATTAGAGACGCTGACGCAGACCAAGAGCTGCTTTGGTGATGATGCCGAGCAGAGCATTAGGTCTTTATCTGGACAAGTAGTGCACACAGAGTTTGTGATGAAGCAGGATTTCACCTTCCAGATAGTCATAACGGACTGCTCGTAGCACTGTTTGGACTTATTGCTGTGGTGACTAGAGTAGTTTTCTTTGTCTTATTGACAGTGAAGTGTTAACGTTCAGCTCTCATCTCTCCTGCAGACACCACCACCACGTCCAGCCCTGGCACCGGCACCCTGCCCCCCTGGCAGCAGCCCCAGCAGCCTGCAGCCTCCGGTGCCCAGCCCCCTCCACCCATGGGAACCCCTTCCATGGTGCCACCTCCCCCTGGTGTCCAGCCCCCCCTGCCCCCTGGAGCCCCTCCTCCTCCCCCTCCACCTCCTCCAGGCTCAACAGGCATGATGTATGCACCTCCTCCTCCCCCACCTCCCATGGACCCTTCCAACTTTGTCACCATGATGGGTATGGGGGTACCCGGAATGCCGCCATTCGGGATGCCTCCTGCCCCCCCACCTCCTCCCCCCCAGAATTAACCCCCCACTCAGAGGAGTCGTCCTCCTGTACGTGTACTCACAGAAACATATAACCAGTGCTTTATTTTTTATCAATCCTTGCTCTGAGTCAGTTCGGTTTGTAAATTAACTTAAAGAGTTCAGTTTCCTGTTTTTAAAGCTCAGACACGCTCTGCATCGCCGCTGTACTCTATCCTCATACCTGCAAACCAAAACAGAACTGCTCAGACATCAGCAGGTGTTTAATTTCTGCTCACGGCTTCAAACTTCTGCTCAAACTCAACATTATTGGAGATAATATATTGGAACTCATCGTGCATGATCCATCTAAAGTCATCACTCACAGATTTATACTCCTGTCATGTCCCTGTGTCAGCTTAACGTTGAATAAGATGAATATTTTTGTAATAACGTGAAGTGTTTCTTAGTTCTGTCAGAAAACCTTTTTGTAGTTCTGATTGTTTTCCACAGATTTCCAGGCTTTTAATTGTTCTTTCTTTTTTGTTAACTTGCCTGCGTCTCAGTTGTGACATTGAGTTGGAAAGGGGGGGTTAGATTATTGGCCCCCTCCTGCACTACTTGAATGCTGAACATAAGATATCCCTGTCTCTCTGCTCTGACGCTGTGTGCAGTGTTTGTGTTGCTCTCTGAAGGACACAGATCTCAGTTTGTCCCTGGAGTTATTAGAGGAGACAGATGTTAGTTTTACTCTGTTTCTGGATTCAGTCCGTTGTGTTGAGTGTGGATGAATAGCTGTTGAAATCTTGCTTGGTTTTGCATTAAACTGATCCATTTCACCTCTGAGTGCAGACTGCTTTCTCCTTTCAAGGATGTGAGACCCTCTGTGTTTGTCTGAATGCTTGCCAAGATTTTTTTCCTCCCTCAGACAAGGCTCTGCTGGCCGGCTGCGCCTTTTACATGTTACATAACCAGGTTTTGTCAAGGATGTCCTCTGTCCCACAAACTCTCCAGGAAGCCTCCATACAGACATTCATAAGTGTCTCTATGAGACATTAAAAAATAGATTTACAGTTGGTAAACCTGGATTCCTTCTAACCTTTTTATGTCCAGCAGGGGGCGATCCAGCTTGTTGTAGAACCAAAAGCAGTCTGATTGAGCAGAAGTCAAAAAGAAACTGTGCCTCTTTCTAAGCTGATTTATTCCCTATGTTAACATTTTCCTCATGAGTACATGTACTCAGTCTCTAGATACAAGGCCCCTCCAGTACAGCTCAATGTTTATTAAATTAGAGTCAGACACCGAAATGGAGCGTAAGGTGGGGCTACCTGGATCGACAGGTTGCTTTAATAACAATCTTCCATCAGCAGACTCAACCATGTGTATTTATCCTCAAATAATAAATATTGACACAAATTGGTTTTCATTGTGTTTGTGACCGATTTATCTGCTGACTCGTCTTTCTCTGGAATCTGACATATTTCCACATAGCCGATTTATTCTGGAGAGGGGAGTGAATGTCTTATTCATTCTCTGTCTCAGCTGCTTACTGCTTATATTGTCAACATTTAGGATGACGCAGAGGTGACCCTGGGTGGAAATGTGACAGGCAGGAGGAAGGGATTTCAAAATAAAAGCCTGTCCTGGAAATAGTGATACATCATGAGTATTTTTGGGAATGTGATCAGTGGTGAATAAAATGCAAAACTTGCGTCATGATGCATGAGTGCAGTAAAAATTCACAGGTGTACACCCTGTTGCATTGTGTTTATCTAGAAAACATTATTTACGTTTTAAATTCAAATGCTGGATATTTCTTCATATACAGCTCCAAATTACTAGAAACATTGGTCCATACAGCTGCTCATTGACTCTTGGCTGTGACATCTTGGCTTTTAACCTTCATTTCTAGCTTTTTTACATTAAGATGAACATATGGATTAAAATTTTAGCTCTGTTTAGGGCTCTGCACAGGTGAGCAGAAGATACTATCAAAGGTGCTCTGGAAGATAATCATAGCCATCTCTGCACTAAATGGAGTCTAAACTATTTGCTATTCATTCAGCCATGGGGATAATCCTCTACAGACAGGTGCAACAACACCGTCCTGAAAAACCACAGACAGAACCTACAGGAAGTCCATTTACTGTCTTGTCTGTGAGATCAGCTTTTAAAAGAGAAAAGAAAAGTTAACAGCTAGCGCCAGAGCAAAAAGGAGAGGAAGAAGAAGATTATAAAAAAAATGCTGAGGAGGTGAAATGTTTGGCTTTACTGTAACGGAAAGAATTCAAGAAAATCTACAAGAAAGTTAAACATAAAAAGTAATACTCAAGTAAAGAACCCATGCACTCAAGTACATTGAGTTCATTGTTTTCCACCACTGGATTTTATATAGTCATTACCCATTGAAATCAATATGCTGATCCAGACAGAAGTGCAGTTACATCACAAGATGAACAATAGGGAGAGATGTGGACATTGATGGATACACTATGATGCCTATATACAAGAGTCACCTTCAAACTTTTTATTTATTCTCTTAAAAAATATCCACAACATGACTGTGTGTCCACAGAGAGGAAGAGGAAAGAAAAAAAGAAAAAAATGTGTACAGGAAGTTGGCTTTGCATCGTTGCTTGCAGACATTGTGTAGTCCTAACACAGAAGAAACAACACAAGGAAATACATTCCAAAAATTACCTTTCCCTTACTTTTGCTTGGAATCACAAACTAGCTGTGTAAAATCCTTTTTTAATGGCAAATGTAAACAAACTTCATTTATATATTTCCTTGCAAAACAGGGTTATAGGCTTTACAAATTGTAAATTCACAATGAAAGAAAAATGAGGGGAGGACATGATAAAAAAAAAAAAACACTTCAAGAGATTCAACAATAAAAGACATCTAGAGAAAAATGTAAAGATAAAGGTCATGGAGGAACAAAAAAAGTTAAATAAGAAAACATTATTTGACATCTTGGTATTAATAATGATAAATTAAAAAAATGCATAAACATTTATGAATCTCGTGTATTTAGTTTGAATTGCTGAATGAACGAGCCTCCATCCTTGGAACTTTTTGTTCAAGTCTCCACAACCCAAAACAACTAGAACTACACCGGAAAAGAAGATTGTGGATTTCAAAGTTAAGTAGCGTTCACACGTCTTTGCCGTAATTTTCACATACTTTACAAACTTACAGGTGAATAATCAATATAACTGATGATTTATCCTTAAAAGGCTTTTATTATAACCTAAATCAGAAATTTTTAATTTATATACTGCCTTTGTTTATTAATACACTTCAAGACAAGGTGTGACGCATTTATTAATGACTTTTACTTTGGAAGTATGGTAACGGAAGCCCTCGTGCTCTCGACGCTTCTTTGACGTTAGAGTGCGTGAGGTATAAAAGCAGCTGAAGCGTCTCATCAGTGTCTGTGCTCAGGGCAGAGTAGGAAGAGGGACAGGAAGGAGCTTTAAACTTTAAAAGTTAACATTTTTAATCATAAACAGAGGCAGACAGCATGGCCAGGCCGCTCACAGACCAGGACAAGAGGAAGCAGATCTCGGTTCGGGGTCTGGCCGGGGTGGAAAACGTCTCGGACCTGAAAACTAATTTCAACCGGCACCTGCACTTCACCCTGGTGAAGGACCGGAATGTGGCCACCAAACGGGACTACTACTTCGCCCTCGCCAACACGGTCAGGGATTACCTGGTTGGCCGCTGGATCCGGACTCAGCAGCACTACTACGAAAAAGACCCGAAAGTAAGATGCCGCAGTGATCCTGCACGTACACATCCGAGCGGGTAGGGGGGCGGGGCCGCTAAGGGCCCAATGCTGCAGTGTCATAACTAACAAAGATGCACGAGGGGGAGTGTGTGTAGTTCGCTCTTTGCTGTATTTCCTTGTATAGAAATGCTCCAGCTCAGTTTGGAGCGTTTTAATCTCCAGACCTCAGAATACAGGCTGTTGAGTGCACGCGGACATTTCCTCTCCGTGTTATATAATGAGCAGCTCGTTTGTGTGTGTGTGTGTGTGTGTGTGTGTGTGTGTGTGTGTGTGTGTGTGTGTGTGTGTGTGTGTGTGTGTGTGAGAGAGAGGACGGTGTGTTTAGGCTATCATCCCGCTCTGATCTGACTCTGTGTGAGGCTCAACTGGTTGTTGAAATATGTGTTACGTAACGCGCTCCATCCATCCTCAGCACCACTAACACCCATACACACACTCACACACACTAGAACACACGCAGCGCTACACAAAATGGCCACACACTAATTCATTTAGGAGCTAAAAGTGCCCTCCTTGCTCCCTTTACCCACTTTTTCCACCAAACCGTCCCCATCAACGCCCACTCCGCTCCGGCGCGTGACAGCCGTAGGATGCTGAATGGAGGATTTAAAGGGCCAACACCTGTGTGAGGAGAGGGGCACCAGGCTTCACAGTTCAGGATCTTCTGCATCCATCCACAAACTTAATATCTGAAGCCTTTTGTTCTAAAAACCCTGACTCCAACTGCAGCGCTGCATATTACCAGCTTCAAACACAGATATGCTCTTACTTCTTCCCAATTATGGAGGCTTATTTTACTAAAATGAGGCAGAAAACTTTGCCCGATAGATTCAGACATGATGTAATTTAGTTGCCTATACTGTCCAGCAGGGGGCGCATTATTGCCCTTATATGATGATTGACAATTTGTCTATCTTCTCGTGTTGCACTTAAGTAAAGCCAAAATATGAAAATGATTAAAGCTTTGTTCACTCCTAATGCAAATAAAACAATTTGTGCATGGCGAGTCAAAGTAAAGATGTGCGTCATGGTGTGTTCTTGTCAAGCAGCATGAATTTGCACCAAATTCGGTCCGATATCAGCCCCAAAAAAAAAAATATCAGTATCGTATCAGAATGCATCTAAAATCTCCGATATAAGCACTCAAATATAAGCAGTCCATTCCAGACCCCACTCCTGCTGTTTTTACTTGAGTTATTTAGGTTATTTTCTGGGTCTTCTAATTTATTCTTTATTTTATTCAATTACTACTAAATTCTTATGTTTAATGTTAAAATTTCTGTTACCCATTGGTTAATGATAAACTGGTCAGTTTTTCCTCATACCTACTGTTGCTAATTACTGTTCTTTGTTTGAATAATATCACTTAATCAAGTCTTTTCTAACATGACAGACATACTACAAAATAAGTAATAAAAGTATGCATGTTTAATGCTGATATCGTATCGGATAAATATCGGTATGGGCCAATACTCAATGCTGCAGTATCAGTATCGTATTGGAAGTGAACATGTAATATTTGGACATCCCTACAAATAACCCCAAATTATCTCAAATTATTTGCGACAGTTAAAAAATCTGTACTTGTGCAAGTTAATCGTGCTGCAATAGCCAATCAGCAAAGATCTTCTGATGAGGTATTTAGTACTTGCAAATTCAAAGTTTTTTTTTTTATTAATTAAGCGAGTAAAACCTTGCAGACACCTCCGGTCAGAGGCAGCAGATCTATAAGTAATTTGAACCCTGTCTGGTGTGTGTACATCATGATGAGGTCAGCGGTCTATTAAATAACCTAAACGTGCTAAAACTGTAGCTTCCCCTGCTTTGCTGCTCATCATTCCTCGTCTGCACTGATAATTCAGAGCATACAGTGCTTCAGGAGCCTCATTGGTCAGCACAGCTGTCAATCATGACATCACAATCTGTCTTTTGAAATAAATAAATAATGAATCAGAAATAGCTTTGTTTAAAATGTACACTGTGACATAAAACATTTTGATAAGAGCTGACTTTCATGACCCATGTCCCGTCTTTTAACATGAAGGAGACGGAGCTTATGATCTGAACTGCTGCCAGCCAGCAGGGAGAGCTCTAAATGTCATGGCTTCATTTTGGTTAGATTGCCAGTCTTTAGGAAACCTGTCAGCAGCCTGAACATCATAGATTTATCATCTGTGGTTATTGAGGATAATAAAAACTGTGCAAACCAAAGGCTGAAATTCAAAAAGCAGAAGAGTTCATATTCAAAGATGCAGCTTGTACACTCACCCTTAAAAACTCTTCATGTGAGAACACCAGAGGCTTATTCCTTTCCCAGTTATAACCGCTTGGATTATTTACAAATGAACTCAGGAACTGAATGAAAAGAGGAATAAAAGAATGTTGCTCAGTGCAAGAAAACAAAAGCTAAGCTGTGTTCTCCCTCATTTACTCCATAAAGGTGAACCAAGCCTGGTCTCAAATTGTCCTCCCTTCTTAAAATGTTCTTAAGTTTCAGTAATTGACTGAGCATAGACATCTTTAAGTCTAAACCACCTGATACTAGGAGTTTAGAGACATTTTAAGGACAGAAACTAAATCTTTGAGGCTAGGGCGGGGGATATTTGAAAGTTTGCATTAGTAAATCTCATCCAGTGAAGGTATCGTATTTCTTCCTGCTCTCACAGGATTCTTCCGCTGCTGAAAATAGTCCCAAACAAAGTGTCTTCTCTCCTGTCTCACGCAGAGAACATATTACACACATATTTTGAGTACATTGAACTTTGTAAGTCATGTGCGGTAAAGTGGGCACAGACCCCCCTCTGATATTTATACACACCCCTGGATGCCTTTGTTACTTTGGGATCATGTTCTTTTCCATGCCTGCTTCCTTTGTGTAACACACACACTCACACACGCACAGAGCTGGATCAGAAAATGTCAACACAAGGTCAGAGACGCCGCCACAGTCTGAACAAGGACACGCAAGACTTGTATCTGCTTTGACTTTCTCCTCGTACACTTTGAATCAACACTCCTGATGTGTAGGCCGTCATACGTGCTTATTTTAGTGTCAAGTTAGTGTTATTTCTCACACATCTATGAGAGGCGTTTCTCTTTGTGAGAGTGTGTTTGTGTGTGGTTTTGTGTGTGTGTCTGAGACATTGTTGGAGGAGCTGCCTCTTTTAGCTTGCCCTGTTGTTGCTCAGACAGCAGCTGTTGTTTCAAACACAGATAAAGTTGCACGGCCATGATAGACACCAAACAGAGCACGTACAGAGTGTGACCTCTGTGAAATATGATCCTTTATTCACTCAAATTAAAGAGGAAGCAGTAGGTTTTAATCTGCATGATGTCAGGTTACATATGTTTCCTTAAAGCTGCTACTGGGAGCTTTTATCAGGTTATAAAACAGGCTGAAATTAACACTGAGGCTCTCAACGACAAACCAGATAATCAGCATGAGGGTTTTTTAAATGTATACAGTTATTATCAAAACCTCAGAGCGTAACCGTCCCACTGTGATAAACTTCACACTGCTGAATACACCTCAAAGTTTTCAGAGAGTGAGTGACAGTCTGGATCAGCTTGTTTTTTTTTTTGCATTGTTTGCCCACAGGGGGGCACTAAAGTAAAGGCATACTGTGCAATTTTCAAAAGAGGTTTGATGATCATGAAACACACAATATTAGAAGAAAAACTTGATTTACTGCATGGGAAATAAAGACAAATGTAAGAGTGCACATTGAAAGCTAAGTTTATATAGATATTTTTTTCTAAAAAGAAGCCTATTTTTAAAAAAAACCTTTTTGAATTTCAAGTTTTGTCTAAATTTAAAGTCTGATTTTTGTGAAAGGAAGGCACATCTTCATTGGCTGATCTCGTTTGAAGTGATGACACAGCAACATTCAGACAAAACTATCCAAATATTTTGAATTAAAATGGAGGAAAATGTAAATATGCATGAATTTGTTTTATTAATTACAGATTTCTTTGACTGTGTCAGGAGGAATACGAGCAGATGAAGCTGCAGAAAACCTCTAGATATTTATAGAAACTTGTGTCTGTGCATAAACGTGAAGAAATGCTTGAAGCTGATTTTGTGTTATCAGGGTAAAAGTGCAGCTTCCGATCTCTCATATGAGACCTTTGAGGGCTCTGTAGGTTTAAAATTATGTCAAATACACAACATTTCTTTAACTTAAATTTATAAATCAAGGATTCATGTTTTATTTTGGTTATTCTCTGATGCCACTTCTAAAACTTACCAACAGTAGCATGTCTGACATTTCATAGCATTAGCCCCGCCCACAAACGTATGCTCAATCATATTTCAAAAAGCTGTTGAAATTAAAAGCAAAACACAAATTTTTGATGAACCTGACCCATGATCAACGTTTTCGATATCTATGCCAAAGTTTTGTTTGACAAAAGTTTTTAGTTGATGTATAAACTTTTAAAAAACATCTTTTTACAGCTTTTTGACAATTTCTTCTCAGTGATGTTAATCTTCATAGTGAATTTATAAAGTATCCACAGTTTAACCTGTCTGTATGTCTACCGTCCCCTGCAGCGTGTTTACTACCTCTCTCTGGAGTTCTACATGGGCCGGACTCTGCAGAACACCATGGTCAACCTGGCTCTGGAAAACGCCTGCGACGAAGCCACGTACCAGGTGAGGCAACCTCTTCACATCCACTATAAGCATAAAATATAACTAAAAAGATGTCATTCAGCATTTGAGAGCCGCTGTTTTAAAGTCTGCATTATCTTTGTACCTCTGAGCTAGAAGAGATTTACACAAGAGCTGATGCTCTCAGGCTCTGGCATGATTTGGCACATTAAAGACCTACATGTCTGATTAAGGTTAATTTGTGAGCAGATTGATTAGTTGGTAGAGAGCACGGACACGGCTACTTCAGATTTGTGCTAGCATGTTCATATGATCGTGGAAGAATTTCAGAGTGTGTGTCAGACTTCATGTATACATGTCTCCATGAAAAAAATCTCTTAAAGGCACTAAAAATTCTTAAATTTCTTCTGTAAGTTTTGACATTTTAACATGGAGCTCTGCAGAGATCGACTCCCTGCTGGATTTAGCCTCTAGTGGACACTCAGGGAACTGCACTTCAGTGTTGGCATCATGCTTGAACTTCTTTTAACTTCTGTTTTCTGCAGTTGGGTTTGGACATGGAGGAGCTGCAGGACATCGAAGAAGACGCTGGTCTCGGAAACGGTGGTCTCGGTCGTCTGGCAGGTGAGCTTCCTCCTGATTGGCTGCTGGCAGACAATGATATAAAGCCCTGTCTCCAACATTCCCCCTCTCCTTGTCATGTCCTCAGCTTGTTTCCTGGACTCCATGGCCTCTCTGGGTCTGGCTGCGTATGGCTACGGCATCCGCTACGAGTTTGGCATCTTCAACCAGAAAATCGTTAACGGGTGGCAGGTGAGCTCACCTGAAAAGGCTTCAGGTACATGTAAGTGGTTATGTTAATACATGAGTTAAACAGCTTGACGTGTGCTCAGGTGGAGGAGGCAGACGACTGGCTGAGGTACGGAAACCCCTGGGAGAAAGCTCGCCCTGAGTACATGAGGCCTGTTCACTTCTATGGTCGAGTGGAGCACACGGACGATGGGGTGAAGTGGGTCGACACTCAGGTCAGTAAATTGTAAATCCGCTGTTCAAACTGAGACAATCTGAGATGTAAAAACAAGAAAACGATGGTCAGTACCATTATGATAAGTGATGTTTGTTTTTGCACCAGGTGGTCCTGGCTCTCCCGTACGACACTCCGGTCCCCGGCTACAGAAACAACATTGTCAACACCATGAGGCTGTGGTCGGCCAAAGCTCCCTGTGATTTCAACCTTAAAGACTGTGAGTGTCGTCCTCTTTTATCATAAAACACAAGATTGATTCTCTTTAAAGTGAGAAAATGATGTAAATCTGTTTTCCAGTCAACGTTGGAGGATACATTCAGGCCGTGTTGGACAGAAACCTGGCTGAGAACATCTCCAGAGTTCTTTACCCCAACGACAACGTGAGGACGATAGTTAATCTGTGTGTTTCTGGGTCATAAAGATTGTCCTGTCAAACATATTCGTCCTCCATCATGCTGTTTCTCGTCTGCAGTTCTTCGAGGGGAAGGAGCTGCGTCTGAAGCAGGAGTATTTTGTTGTTGCGGCGACTCTTCAGGACATCATCCGACGATTTAAAGCCTCAAAGTTTGGATCTACAGAGTTCGTACGGCTTGACCTCTCCTCGCTGCCTGATAAGGTAACACTTCTCAGCCTGATCATTTCACTTTTCATCTTTTTATCACTCATCAATATTTACCGTGTTTTTCTCTCTGTGTGCTGTGAAGGTGGCGATCCAGCTGAACGACACCCACCCTGCGATGGCGATCCCTGAGCTGATGAGGATCCTTGTTGACATAGAGAAACTGTCCTGGGAGAAGGTGAGACACAGTAGATCACTCCACACCTGAAGGCTCTTCAGAAACTTCCTGTATATGAGACGAGCCATCAGTCACGGTGACTTTGTCTCTTCAGCATGTCTACTCTGAAACAAGGGACTGATGAGGTTAAATTTAACTTTAAATCTAAAAAATGATCCTGAAGCAGGAAAAAGTTACCAGATAAAGATTTGTATGACAGCTGAAATATCTCATCTTAATTTTGGCTCATTTCTTTGAATGAGTCTGAAAAGATAAACCTTAAAACTTTCTGTTTGGGATAAACAGACTTCTTAAAAGCTCTATTTTCTCAGGGTGCTGCTGGTTAGGCGTATTTAGTAGAGCAGACTTAAATCCTCATCAGCTGATCTCAGCTTTGCTCTCTGTGCTGATGATATTGAGTGCACGCTGTCTCTGTCTCTTTCTGTTTCCTTTTTCTCTATAGCTCTCCTGTTCAACACATGCAAAAAGGCACAAAATGATCTTTAAAACACTGTCAAAATAAAACAAAATTTAGCTTTGTGCTTTTTTGGACTTACCTCAAAGTAAGGGAGCGTTAAATTTCACTAAGATTAAAAGATGTACAGATGCTCTCACACATCAGGCTACAAACCCTGCCATTTACCATGCTGGCTGTACAACTTAACTGACTGACAGGGGGCAGTGTTGTGTTGTGTATCTCCAGCCCTGAGGCTACATCCATATTCTCCAGAGGATCATCTCTGCAGCTCATATAAACCATGGGTTTCCCTCCCCAGGAGGACATTTATACATCTCACTGCCTCAGGAGAGGATACATCCTCAAGAACACATCCCAACTCAATCACTATCTGTGTAAACTGTTGCTCTCCGGTCTCTGCTGCAATGTCATTAAATCAGGACTGAACGCTTAAAAATAAAAAGAAGTATTTCAGGCAAACACAAAACACCTGAAGACCTACTGTGCAATACCTTCCCCTGTTTGAAGTCTTAGGTTGCAGGTTGCACGCACTGAAAGATTGATATCCAACATTTTTGTACCTGTTGCGTTGACATGTAGGTCTGTTGATGTGTTTCAGAACTGGTCATCATCTGTTTAAAAGGTTAAAATGTCTGAAAGAAGAAACTGATTTTAGTAAAGCAGCTTTTCATGGTGGTTTCTTTGTGGTTATGACTGATTTAAGATGTCAACAGATCCAGAAAACAGATCTGTTACATGCTTCAATGAGTTCGTTTAAGATGAAAAACATGAAACAGGGTCAACACTCAGACATTAAAGCAGCTGAGGATGTTTTTTCAGATGTAATGAAGTCCTCTCTCTGCTCCTGCTGCTGTTTCTGCTCTGTCACTCTGCATCTTTCAGCCCTGCAGAAACAATGACTCTGCAACATGTCTGAGAGATCAGATCAGACACAGCTGCAGACCAACAGACCAGATTAAAACTCTAACACAAACAAGTTCAAACACGACTTCTGTCTTTAGTTTTTTGAACAAATGTGTATTTATTGGGTGATTTTGAAAGAAATATCCTGACATGACACTTTTTAACTTCCTGGTCTTGTCTGTTCAGTCCTGGGACATCGTGGTGCGGACCTGTGCCTACACCAACCACACTGTCCTGCCTGAAGCTCTGGAGCGCTGGCCGGTCGACCTTTTCCAGAACCTTCTGCCCCGACACCTGGAGATCATCTATGAGATCAACAGGAGGCACCTGGAGGTATGAGGGAAAACTACCATAGAGTTTTAGAGGTGTGACCACAGGTTCACTGATTGTATTTAGTTTGTTGTTTCATGAAAACATGAAGTTTTTCCTCCCCTTCTTCTTCCTCTGCAGAGGATCAGCAAGCTGTTCCCAGGAGACTTAGACCGTATGCGCCGCATGTCTCTGATCGAGGAGGGTGGTGTGAAGAAGATCAACATGGCTCACCTGTGCATCGTGGGATCTCATGCTGTCAACGGTGTGGCCAGGATCCACTCTGAGATCATCAAGAGCACTGTGTAAGAATGAAAACCTCAGTGGGATTGAGCCTGCTTCTGCAAACATCAGCAAAGTTTAGTGTTTTCCCGATGGACTAATTTGGATATCGTTTTCTTTCATCCTCAGGTTCAAGGATTTCTATGAAGTGGACCCTGAGAAGTTTCAGAATAAGACCAACGGGATCACTCCACGCCGCTGGCTGGTCATGTGCAACCCTGGGCTGGCTGAGGTCATTGCAGAGGTGAGATATCATCTTCATGACTTTGGGAAGAGTCTGTTTTGTCTGTAGCTGCCTCTGGTGATGAATGATCCTCTCTGTGTGATCCTTCATTAGAGGATCGGTGAGGACTTCATCCGGGATCTGGATCAGCTGCAGAAGCTTCTAGACTACGTTGATGATGACACTTTCATCCGGGACGTCGCCAAAGTCAAACAGGTGAGCTCTCTCTCTCAGGTGTTTCTGTTCCTATTAAAGTCTCAGCTCCTGACCTCTGACCTGTGTCTGACTTTTAGGAGAACAAGATGAAGTTTGCAGCTCACCTCGAGGAACATTACAAAGTCAAGATCAACCCCAACTCCATGTTCGACGTGCAGGTGAAGAGGATCCACGAGTACAAGAGACAGCTGCTCAACTGTCTTCACATTATCACACTCTACAACCGTATGTGGCTCCGGTTTTACTCTCAGGGCTTCAGACAGACAAACGTGGACCCAGAGTTAAGTCTGTGTTTGTTTTTTAATCAGGAATCAAGAGGGAACCAAACAAGTCATGGACCCCGAGGACCATCATGATTGGAGGAAAGGTGAGAGGAGTTTAAAGACTGAAAGAGATGTGTGTTGTTGTCTTCTCCTAAAGAGAAAAAACACACACAGATTATTTCTTTCTGATGATGACATGATGATTTCTTGTTTCCAGGCAGCTCCTGGCTATCACACGGCTAAGATGATCATCAAACTGATCACATCGATTGGGGACATCGTCAACAACGACCCTGTGGTTGGAGATCGCCTCAAAGTCATCTTCCTGGAGAACTACCGGGTCACACTGGCAGAGAAAGGTCATTTATGTCTTCTTTCAAACATTCACAAGGAAAATTCAAAAGTAGATGTTGTAAACATGAGATTGGAAGACACACAGCATCTGCAAACTTCTACTTATCCATCAAGGAATTTAAACTCATCGCCAGCTGTCTGCACACTCAGCCCAGAACTTGAAACCTTTCCTTTTGTCTCGTTCTGCAGTGATCCCGGCCGCTGACCTCTCAGAGCAGATCTCCACCGCAGGCACGGAGGCGTCTGGCACTGGGAACATGAAGTTCATGCTGAACGGAGCGCTCACCATTGGCACCATGGATGGAGCTAATGTGGAGATGGCTGAGGAAGCTGGAGAGGAGAACCTCTTCATCTTTGGGATGAGGGTGGAGGACGTGGAAGCCATGGACAAGACGGGGTGAGTTTAGAAACAATGAGTGATAAGTAGAAATAGCAGGGAGTGGCAAAAACAAAACAAAAAAAAGATTTTTTTATGGGTTTAAATTTACTTTCTGTGTTTGGTCCCTAGCTACGATGCCAGGTCCTACTACAACCGGATCCCTGAGCTGAAGCAGGCCATGGACCAGATATCTGGAGGCGCCTTCAGTCCCGCTCAGCCCGACCTCTTCAAAGACCTCGTCAACATGCTGATGAACCACGACAGGTGAGAGGAGTCAGCACAAAGTCTGAGACCTGCAGAGTCACCTCACCCTCGTCCTCCTCTGTCACCCTCTGACTCGTCTGAACTCTCATGAATCCTCCTGTGTGTCTGTGCCACAGGTTTAAAGTGTTTGCTGACTATGAGGACTACATCAAGTGTCAGGAGAAAGTCAGCGCGCTTTACAAGGTCAGTAAAAAAAAGTGATTGTGATCATTTTATATCTGCAAAATGATTCAAATTCACCTCTTTATATTTCAAGCCAAGATTCTGCACCACACATTGCATCATCCTCATCTCTGCAGCCACCTGTGCTGTTAGGATGTAAAATAATAATGAGCCGGAGCCTCAAATAGACCGTCCTGCTGATATAAAGCTTTAAATCTGCTCACACACTCAGCAACTTACCTTATAAATAATATAAATAATCAGGAATCACTACAAACTCCCAAACAGCAGGGGGCAGTGTGGAGCTTTTTTAAAGAAGGTAATACAGATGAGTAAAGTCTGTTTTTCATCTTATCCAAGCTACTTCTATCAAGTGAATGTCCACTTTCTGTACATTTATCAATTTCTTTGATTTAATCAAAGCTCCACTCATAATAAACTATTATAGAAAAAGTGCAGTAAACAGAAATGTAAAATCCATACTCTTTTAAAAGTACACCTCCCTGTTAACCAGTAATCTGCTAGATACCTTTATGTTCCACTTTCTGATTGGCTGAAGGTGTAAACATCTCTTGATTCCAGTTTGTGAAATCAAGCATGTTGCCCTCTTGAAAAGTTTTTCAAGTCGTATTTTCACTTATAACAGATCTTAAATGTGAAGCAGCATTTTGTGTGATTATGTCTGGCTTTGAAATTCTTCTTTTAATTCATGTTAAGCTTTTATTTTGAAAGGTAACATCAGGGTGGTTTTCCTGTGTCATGCTTGGACAGCTCATGACTATAGGCAAGTTTGTTTGCCCCGGCCAAAATAAGGCATAGGAGAAAGATAGTCTGTAAACACCAGGGTCTAGCTGGATCACGTATCCATCTGCAGTTGGACCTAGTAACAAGTTTGTGACAAAGGAACACAGGTCATCACAGCAGAGGATTTAGTACAGTATCAGAGAGGATGAAACATACAGCTTGTGTAAAGTTGTACAGTTTAATTTTGAAACACCTTACTCTTAATCTTCTTCTTCCTCCTTTGCTCTGACAGAACCCTAAAGAGTGGACCAAGATGGTGATCCATAACATCGCCGGCTGTGGTAAATTCTCCAGTGACCGCACCATCTCCCAGTACGCCCGGGAGATCTGGGGCATGGAGCCCAGTTTGGAAAAGATCGCTGCTCCAGATGATCCTCGCTAAACTCATCTGCCTCCTCCTCCTCCTCTTCTCTGTGGTCCAACCACTGAGGATGCACCCTGTAGCTTTCACACTGTGTACTGTGGCATTCTTTATTTACCTTATTATTAGTCTGTCTGCTGTTTTTCAGTTTACCGTAGCAACACATACTCAACTGGTTCAGATTCTGTATTTATCCACTCTATGCACCAGCAATGCATCACCTCACTGTTTGGTGAACACGTGTTGGAGCCATGTTGGCGTTTCAGCAGCTAAGAAGCAGCGTGGATTTAGCCTCTGAGCCACGGGTTTCTTCAGCTGGAGTAAAACACTGAAGATAAATATCCTGATTCTGTTTCCCAAACATCCGAAATCATAATCAGGAATTTGATCTTCAACCTGACATGTTCTTCAAACAACAGTGATCCAAACCACAATCTGACCCTTCACTAAGCCCCGCCCCCTTTGCTAACCATAACTGTTGGCAAAACATTGTGCACTTTGTGAAGAAAACATAGCAGATCTATCCTCCAGAGGTCAGTCAGCATGAAAGTATATATTATTTCAAACACCATATTCAGGTACACAAAAGCATTTATTAGCCTATTTGTTAGCCGCTTGCTAATAAAGCTAACGTTAGCTACATGAGTTTGAAACACTCGCACTTGTTGCCTTTGGATGAGTCCAGCTGACTGTTTAGAGGGAAAAAGCTGTCAAAGGGTCTACAATGTTTTTCAGAGGGGTGTTGCATGCTTTATATATACTGAAGCTAATGCTAATGCTACATGGCAAAGGAGCATTCCACAGGTTGATGATGTGTGCAGAAAATATGAAGATAAATGAACTGCTGAGTTTGCATCACACTTTAAAGCTATTAATCAATCAATGATATTACATGTCAGCTGAAGTAAAACTGAAATGCTAATGTTAGCCAGATTAGCATCAAGAGGAGCTTTTATATAGTGGTGTTTGGAGCTGTTTTGACATGAGATTGTAAACGCACAAATGAATATTGTTCACATTGGATTGGGATGTAATGTTTGTTGACTACAACTACCAGGCCAGTTAGCCAACATGCTAACAGTTTGTGGACAAATATCTGATTTTACCAGGTAATCATGCTAAGATAGAGTCACTAAAGCATTTAAGGGATAAGTGGTATTAGACATGGGGGTTTAGTGAAGGGTCAATTCAAAAGAAACCCATTATTTTTACATGGCAAACATTTTTCTTTGACATGGCGGGAGATGACAGCGCGATCATGCTAAGGTTTGTTTCTGTTTGAAGTTTAGAAAATTCTATAAGCTGAAGGAATCTGATCATTTGTTGTTCTTAAAAGCTAAATAGATGCTTGGTAGACATAATGCGGAGCTAAAACCAGTCCGATTGAGATGTTAACAAGATGTTTGGAAATCATTTCACCAACTTTTTCCACACTTTCTAAATTTAGCATTAAGTAACTCACCGGCTAACTGTTTCTACCTGCATTAATATTGGATGGTGAGTCCTGCTATACCTGTAAGGTGCATTTCATACAATCACAAACTCAAAGTGGAGTTCATAAATTTCTCAGCAATCATTTAAGGCTCCAAGGATGATGTATGATTTAGTGCCTGCTGTTCCTTCTTGAATATCGTTAGCGTAACATGCGTTTTAAATGGGACTAAAGCGTAAAACACCCATAAAGTTCTGCAGCTCTGCTCATCTTGCTTCACTATAACAGCATCTGACCTAAAACAGATATAAAGTGAGCGTCCCAGTGTTTCAGATCCCACCTCGTACTTTACTTCTCCGCCATGTAAATAACACAGATACAACTGCCAATACCCAGCACACGAGCCTGTAAACCTCAGCACTGCTCTGGTCTCAAACCAACATGTCTTCCATGACAGAGAAACGGTTACTCTTCACCTCACAGCAGCACTGTGACCAACACCGTCTTCATGTCCACCTCAGACAAAGTCTCTCTCTCTCTCCGGCTGCTGCCTGTGTTTTCTGGTCCTGTGTGTTTCTCTCAGCATGTTTGTGTCTCTCTGCTGTTCCTCAAAGTGACCTGTGTTAGAGCATAACAAAGCCTTCTCTGCCTAAAGCCTAAGTGACTGAACTTACCTTTGAAGGTGTGTGTGTATTCTGTAGTGTATTTACGTGTGTAACATAGAAGAGTCCATGACACTGTGGGTTTCAGTCGATTGATGTACTGTACGAACAAACTGTCCTGCTTCAGCTGCTGTATCTGACCACAGAACGTACTGTCCACTAAACTGACCCTAACGTGACTCTGTCAGTTAGTGCTTTTCTTTTTTTAGTCAATAAACGACGAAACATAAACACCACACACGTCTCAGCTCACTTTGTTATTTCAGAGAACTGAAGGGACATGAATCAGTTTCTGTTTCAGCTTCATACTGCTGAAAAAAAAACCCTACAAAGAATGAATATGGGGATCAAATGAATCCTTTGAAAAAGTACGATGCTGTGGAGCTATACAGCAAATACAGATTTTGAGGACAAGACATTTTTCAGTTAGTAGATATTTTAAAGGAGGTTTGAGAAGTCTCAAACGGGCAAGGCTTGCTGCCATAAATTATGCCATATAGTTATGTTTGCTTGCCTCTTTGCTCATATGCAATTTATTATAGATCAGGGGTGGCCAACCTGTGGCTCGTGAGCCACATGTGGCTCTTTGCTTTTTGGTGTGTGGCTCTTCGATCCATCCATAAAAAAATATATGTATATTGTATATGTATTGTTATGAATAGTGGTGTGTCAAAATATTGATATATTGATGCCAACGTTGGGATCAGTATTGGTCACTACTTTGGTGATGAGATTAATACTTAAGTTTCAGTTTCTTTTCTCTACATGTGCTCCGCTCTACAGCTCATGTACTTTTAGGTAGGTAGGTAGGTAGATAGATAGATAGATAGATAGATAGATAGATAGATAGATAGATAGATAGATAGATAGATAGATAGATAGATAGATAGATAGATAGATAGATAGATAGATAAGTTTAAGTTTAAACACACTTTCAAACACAATAAATCTTGCTATGAAAATTGGAAATGTATTGATTTTCATTTTATATCATTAACTTTATGTGTTGGAGGATGTGCATTTGTAAGACCACCAGTGTGAGGTGACTCTTTGTAGTATTACAGTAATTTTTGTCTGACTGGTTGGCCACGTCTGTTATTGATATACTTTATTTTAAAGGTCTTTTATTGTGTGCATGGAAAACACCACATGTTTTTACTCTGTTCAAGGTTTTCAGCCCAACATTCCCTTTCTCTTTGTTATCTTTTAAGATTGGCCGATTTGTTCATTCTGTATTCTTGAAGTAGAATCTCTTTTCCTTCCAGTGAAAAATGTTTTCCTTGATCTTCTTTCAGTCACAGCATTACCACTCGCCATTTTTTTGCTGTTGTTTATGTGTGGTAGGCATGTGCAATTTGGATTTGTTGGTTGTTGGTTTTCTATGAAGTTCCTCCAAATTATGACATAATCTGCACCTGCCTCACGTTCATGGTGCAATTAGTTAACTGGCCAATCATTTGCAGTCCCGCTTACAGTTGACTCTAAACACACTAAAATAGGCTGTTTATACAGTACGTACAGTACGTTAAAACTTCTGGTCGTGTCTATGTGATGATTGGACATGCACATGGGCCCTAGTATTATTCCTTTTTTTTTCATTTTTTTAGAACCGAGTGTTTTGATCAGTTCACAAACACAGTCAGGGATTTCTACAACATATGAATATGTAGAGGTTTGAATATCCATGTTTTGAGATACAACTCCTCCTGATGAGTTGATTTCATGCACTTTGTACCTGGTACTTAAGCCCCGCCCCCTCCCATATGATTGACAGCTGTCCATCACAGCAGGTCCTCTCCCTCCCTCCTGGTTTTCATATCAAAGGTCCATTCCCCTCAGTGAGGTCTCAGTTTACCCCACCTGATCCCCAGACCCTGATACAGCGGGATGGACTGCAGCCTGTATGGTAAGACCCCCGTTCCTCTTTCTGCTCCTCATCTGGTTTTCAACAACCAGTTTAAATTAATCATTCATCTTCTGTTTGTTTTAATAGATTTGTCACTTTTTAAGGATTTGACTTAAACCAAATTTAGTATTTATTGGAAGAATAATCTGTGTTAACTCTGTTCATATTTAAAGAACATCATAGTGTAGCTTTGAGCAGAAGAAAACACATTTCTTTGTGTTTTATCATACCTGACGTATTATAGACATCTCATGAGAGGGTATTATTCACAATCTGAGCTCTTTAATACTTATTAATACACATGAACAAATCCATCACGGACAATTTAAACTCTAAATGAATGCGTTTAGAACCTGTTGAATTTAAATGAAATAACTGGAAGCAATATTTTGGAGTATTAGAGGTTAACTTGCTTGATTTTTTCATTGGGGTTTGTTTGGACTCAGGTGTCACAGAACGTGCAGATATACACTAAAAGAAACATTTGAAGAGATATTAAATTAAAGAGAGAATTTTCTAAAACATTGTGCTCATTAAAGCTGAAAGGAAATATGTGTGAATATTCTATCCTTGTACATTTTAAAACACAGTTTTAACCAGATGTGAACAGTAACTTTTACTTATTTTGGTTTTGTTGACAAAGATTTTCACACAACTAAACCCTTTCTCTTAGTGTTTTGTTAAATAATTATTCATAATTGATTAATAAAATATATAAAAATAGTGTAAATTGTAACTGTCATCATAGAGTCAACACCAAATCTCTGTGAGGTGTTTTATAGAGGAAAAAAAGGTAAGTAGAAGAAGTCAACAGTTAGAAGCTGAGAAGAGGGACTTTTAACTTTGAGGAATTATTTGACAAAATAAACAGAAAGTTCTGGAAGATTTGAATTATTTTTTACAACTTATTGAAGTAGATCTAAACTGAAATTTGATGAAATTATTTGAATGTTGCTGCTCTGATTTTTCCTGCTCTTTGCCCTGTTTGTTTGTGCTCTTTTTAATTATATCAATTTTATTTAGTTTTATTTTCTCATAAAAAATCTCAAAAAATAGGATGTTATTTTTAACCCCTTGATGCCCGTTGCTGGGAGTTTGTGACATACCCTGCCAGGGCGATTCATATTCTACACAAACCAAAGATCACATAAACACTTTGTCCCAGGATATTGGTCAGAGGTTGAATTTATTATACCAGTATATATCATAGATATTTAATAACTATTGTATGTGTTATATTTCAATTTACAATTCCACTAAATTGAGCATCTGTACTAATGCAAAAACACACAAAAACATTTATAATTGTTAATTATTATTTTAGGCAAAATTGCTCTAACTGTTGTGAAACTCAAACAGTTATATACATATTTATGATAAATTTAACAGGATAAATCTAAAAAGGATCCTTCTTTCTTCCTGCCGTCTCAGAAATGGACCCCCTGGAGGTCCCCCCACTCACCCCGACCAGTAAGGAGGTCCTGAGTCAGGCCCTGAAGGCCAGCTTCTCTGGGTTTTCCCAGGAGAGGATCATTCATCACTTTCCTCATGGTACAGAGTCACACACACACACACATAGACACACACAGCACACAGCGGTGGATTTAATGAGTGTGTGTGTTTGTGTTTGTGTGTGTGTGTGTGTGTGTGTGTGTGTGTGTGTGTGTGTGTGTGTTTGTGTGTGTGCAGAGCCCACCCTGTGGTCAGAGTGGGAGGTGAACTTCTGGTTGGACTGGTGCCAGGCTGAGTTTGGTCTCACCTGTCTGGACTCAGACCTGAGGGGCCTGCAGGGGGCAGAGCTCTGCGCTCTGGACAGAGACGCCTTCCTGAACCTGATCTCGGACTGCTCAGCAGGAGAGATCCTGTGGGAGCACCTGGAGGACATGAGGAGAGGTGACACATTAATAAAACATGAAAATTATTTAGGAAAAAAACATTATCTTGTGCATACAAGACTGACTCTAGTGGACACTTAGGGAACTGCAGTTAAACTTATTTATGAAGGTGTTTTGGCTTCATGGTTAGTGTGACTCTAACTCAAGAATCTCTAATCTTTTACCTCCAGAGAGTGAACATGACTGCAGCTCTTCATTGTCCTCGTGCACGATAACATCCTGGTGTCAGCTGCAAACCAAAGGTGAAGGAGAAAGACAACATGTCTGCTTTGTAGTTGTAATGATGTCACGGCAATACAAATAGACTAATGGCAGGTTAATGACAGAAAATGTATTTGAGAGCATGTCACAATAAAAAAAGTAAATAAACAAAAAGCATCCAGTTATTCCATTGGTATTTCCCCCAATGTTCACATTTATGTGTTAATACTGTCTGTGTCTCCTCAGAAAACTTCTCCGACTTTGTTCAGAATCACGCAAACAAACACAGTTATCAGTATCATCCCTCTGAGAGGACAGACCTGCAAACTCTGGACTCTGTGACGGGACAGCATCAGGATTATTGTCTGACCAAAAGTGAAGATCCAAACAGGAGTGTGAACGTGGCTCTGCTGCAGGACATGGGAGGTAAACACTCTGCATTCAAAGAACATGGAGCTAAAACCTGAACCTGTCAGAGGTTAGTGCCAGAGGATACGTTTGTAGTTTCTGCTTTTTTCTTCAGTTAAACTTTGCCTGACTAACATATTAAACTGACACGGAGAAATGTATTAAAACTATCCTTAACCTGTCTTTCATCTCAGCCTCTATCACATCTCGTAGAGTCACCAATAAGTACAAAAGATGTTTTTCTCTCTCTCTTTTTTTTTTTACAGTTTGCAAATAACAAGATGTAAAATTTTGTGATTTGCAAGTAAATATCAACAAAACACAAAAACACTTTATAAAACACACATCTTTCTAGTAAAAACATTTTACAAAATGAATCAAGTATACAACAGAGATTAATTTAGTTTAACTTAAATTTAACAGCAATAATATTTTATTATGTCAGTTATTTTTTGTGTTTCATGAAATACTATTGTTCATTGTATTTAAAAAAAACGTGTGCATCTCTGCAATTTAGATTTTTAATTTGTTTAAAAGTGAAACATGTTGCAGCAATATCTTTATGAGCTTTGTACATGAAATCTTTTGAAATGTAGAAAGAAATTATTTCCTGTACAGGAGCTCATCCTATGTACACAAGTAGTATTCTTATCCACAAAAAATGTATCTTTCTATTTTTCCCACACATAATTTGTTAGCTTGTAGCAACAATTTTTGCTAATAGGACCAGTAAAAAACTTTATGCTAGCCCCCAGTTGACAAAATACCGCCTTTTATATCTTTGCTGGTTGTGTTCTGTACTTATGCAAGTCATGACAAAGAACATGTCCCACTGCTTTTTTATGAATCACTTTTCTTAAATATTTTTATAAGGAAGAGAGCCAGAGTATTGTGTGAATACATGTTGCTCTACAGGACTGTGAGCCATCCAAAACTTCATCCCTTCTCTCTGTGTTGTCCCTCCCATAGAGAGGGACTCAGAGATGGAGATCTCTCACAGAGACGACTCAGACATTGTGGGCTCTCTGTCATGGACCACTCCTTACCAGGAAGTCGATCCGAGGATGGAGGAGACTGTCTCTGAAGACATCTTCATTGTACCTCAGACTCACAGCAGCTTTAAAGAATACATTGGAAAGACAAACGACCTGAGCCGAGCCGTGATTCCAGCAGCTGTCCTGGCTGGGTACACAGGTGAGCACATGTTTGAATGACTCGTGTAGATTCTTCAGGAGGTGCCAATGGTATCACTGTCATCCTGTCTTAACAGGAAGTGGTCCGATCCAGCTGTGGCAGTTCCTCCTGGAGCTCCTCACGGACCGAAGCTGTCAGTCGTGTATCAGCTGGACTGGAGACGGCTGGGAGTTTAAGCTGACTGACCCTGATGAAGTAAAAACTGTTTTGCATTCAAACACCTTAAACACAAATTTAGAGGAATACAAACAAAATGAACACTTTCCAATTTCTCCTCCAGGTGGCGCTGCTGTGGGGCCGCAGGAAGAACAAGCCCAAGATGAACTACGAAAAGCTGAGTCGAGGTCTGCGATATTACTACGACAAAAACATCATCCGGAAAACAGCCGGGAAGCGCTACGTCTATCGCTTCGTCTGCAACCTGCAAGGCCTTCTGGGATATGAACCGGGGGAGCTGCACGCCATGTTGAACATTAATATCAAGAGTCAGTGATGAAAGACTTTTTTATATTGGAGACTGTAACTTTTTATGAGAGAGTGTAAGAAAGTGTGTGTGAGATGATGTCGAGGTCTGAGCCTCAGTAGGTGACATGTAATGCTTTAACTTATCAAACTATAAAACTCAAAGCTAAATACTGATGTCATTTTTCCCGGTGGATCCTTAAACATAATGGAAGCCAGGATTTTATTGCACTGAAGTGTGTTCCTCCGGCTTTTTTCTCCGTACAGCCTGTTTTTTTTTCTGAGAACAGCAATGCCAAAGTCGTCTATTTCTCAATATTTGATAAATATTGGTTCAGAAATCCGAACACATAACACTCTGTCTTAGCGCTCCTTAGCAAACACTAGCATGCACAACAAACCCTGCTCATAACCATCTTAACACCCGCAGCATTCAGATGAATACACACGCTCCTGTTTCTATCTAAACGCCCGCTGAGCAGCTTTCTGACAGAGCCAGGAGATTACTTCCACACCGCTCTGATTTCACTCATGTCTGGGTGATTTGCTCTTGGTAGACGAGCTGATTCATTGGACTTGAGGTAAACACAGAAAAACCTTGTTCAGCAGGGGGTCTCCTCAGAGATCAGCTGGTGTTTGGACTAATGGAAGCTGGTTGATGTGTTCACGCTGGCTCTCTTTCACTTCACTTTGTCCGAGCAGACGGCGGTGGTGTGTGGGCGACTGAAATAGTCAGCGCCTGCAGAGAAATCAAGCGTATTGATTTAACACCTTGAAGGCCATGCAGATTGGCAATTATTGGTTCACCACCTTCTGGTACTTTGTACTGTAGAGGGTTATTTCCTAGTCTGAAGTTTTGAGTGTGTTGCCTGTAGGTCTGATCAGGTTTGATCTGCAAACTTGATTCATAATAATATCAAAGAAAGAAATTTAAGAGCCAAAAATCCAGATGAACAAATGCTATGATTTGTTTACTGGTGTAGCATAAGTTAGCAGGGTACTGACTTCAACATCACTCATTCCTTGGATTTTTTTAAGCAAATTGCACATGGTCAGAAGCATGTAGGAAATTGGGGCGATATTTCACAAGATATTTGTTGTTAAATCTGATCGCCAACTACAAAAACATCAGATTGACTCCATAATTACTACAATGTGTTTGGGTGTAAAACGAACCAAAACAAACCAATCAGAGTGCATCAATTCTCTTCCCCTTCTTCCCCTTATTTCACTGAGCTCTTAAAAATGCAAGAAACCCACACATGTAATTGTATAAGATTGGCTGTGTATCCAATCAAGCCTACCAAGGCTGAATTTGAAAAACGATTATGTCAAAGGTTGTCCCATTTCAAAGGCTCCGACAAATGCGGCCGAAGAATCCGGCCTCCTTTTTGGGTGCCATGAAGGACGGGTTCTGTGAATCCTTCGTAGCCTCACACATCCCAAGATCCATTGCGCGGGAATGTCGAAGATGATAGCCATGGCCGATCTCCAGAAGGAGTCCTGTTTTATCCAGACGTGAAGGATTTCTGGCAACAACTGTGTGATTGTATTTCTAAAACATTAAAGAAGATTTTGTTTTACAGTGTAAAAATGTGTTGTTTGGGCTCTTTTTAAGTAATATACAAAGGAAAAACAGTTTTTCTTTAAAAAATCTTCTCATTATTACTTCTCTATGTCATTTTTCTAAATTTCTTTTTTATAAGGAATTAAAAAAATACATTAAATAATTTCAGCAGCTTGTATTTTATACTTTTTTTTATCTGTCATTCCCCCAGCACTTGTTCAAATGTTGAAAATGTACATTGTTTCTTAACTCTCCTGTAAATGGTGGTTCCATATTCTATCAATAAAAAAATAATATTATTATGATATAATAAATAATTATAGTAAAAACAATATAATAATATATTATAATTATATAATAATAATAATATAACAACAAAAACAATAATAACAATAATAATAGAATAACAATGATAAATAAATAAGTAAACAAATAATAATAATAATATTAATAATAAAGCAAATTAAAAAATCATCCTGTTTTAAATGTGAGGTTTTGGTTTACGTGTGCTTAAAAAGCCATGTAAGCCTGACAGGTGAGGGCGGCACTGTGTGACATTGAGGGCGACAAACAGGAAATGCTTCGTAGACCAGACTGTCTCAGTTCAGTTCGGCCTTTGTGGTCTACACAGGTTATGAAGGCCGGGTCCTGCAGCCCCTAAATTGTGACACAGCCATAGTGTAACCATCTTAAAGAGTGGGTTTTGTACTTTGAGTCAGTATTTTGTCCTTCTGGTGCCCCTGCAGTATCTTTAAATGATTTACAACTCAAAAACCCTTTAGAAAACCCTTATTTCAGCCTATTGGCAGATGTGAAGCAGGGTTCAGAGGATAAAGTGTGTTGGATATTTCCTCCGATTGGCCCTGGTTTTCTCTCAGAGAGAAACTGCAAATGTGGTATACATTAAAAACTTCATGTCATCTTGTCCAGCCTAAAATAAGAGCAGTTCTTTATTTCTTATACACACACACACACTTACAAGATCCCCCGCGCCGGCTCTTCCATTAGCAGCCTGTGGAGGGTAAGTGGTGGAAGTAATCTCCACACACTTGATACCCTCGCTCCGTTTCTGTCTGAGCTCAGTGATGGAGAAAATCAGATCAGAGTTCGGTCGTATCTCATCAAATGCACTTCTTATTTCACGCTGTAGATGTAAATGAGATGTTGACACCTGAACACACTGCTGTTTTATATCACTATATGAAAAACATACAGTCTCCTCTTAGGTTATAAAACATGTAAGTAAAAGATTGATCCACTGACACAAATGAATTGTTCACTGCTCACTTCATTTTCGGAAATATGTTCATGTCATGAAGCATGAAAAAAAAAAAATCAAAGCTCTGTCACACGTTGATGTATCATGTATCAAAAATCAGGTTTTTATTAAACACCCCTTCATAACATTTTTAGAAATGTTAATTATAATTTACTCTGTTAACCTCAAAAACAGGCTTCTAACCAGAATAAATTAATTTTATGCATTATTACATTTATTTGAAAACCATACAGAGGATTAAATATTTTTACAACACTTTCATCAAAAATGAACATCAAGTAAATGTCGAACTGAGATCGCATGTGTAAAAACTGACTGGTGTCATGAAGAGAGGTTCAGTTTCTAACAGGAAAAAAAAAAGATTTAAAACAATAATTAAAATACTAATATCCATGAAGATTATAAATTATTTACAAATCAGTTTATTTTACAGCTGTCAGCTGATTAATTTCGATAGTAAACTGACATATTTGATCACATCACGCGCACACACACACACACACACACACACACACACACACACACACACACACACACACACACACACACACACACACACACACACACAGGTTTCTATGGTTTAGCTGGACGACTCTTTACGGAGGTCATAGAGCTAGGTCTGTTAGATTGAAATACTCTAAAAAATCTGAATAAAATTTGGATCACTTTAGCTTTCCAATACATCCTTCAGAACATTATTAACACCACCCTTAAAATGATGGTGTATGGACAGCTTTTATGTGGCTTATGAGAACCAAAAAACAAACAAACATGTAAGGACTTAAAAGGGACAATGAAATCACATTTAAAGTATCTTCTCATTAGCATCAATACACACCCTGACTGGACCAAGCCTTAAAGAAACAGTTATTAAATCATGAAGCATACACACAAACAAGAATAGCCATTTAAACATTTTAGTGCTACACATACCTCATGCTGTAGCCGATAGCATCAGCTTGATGTTGTAGCTGAACTTCGGGTGTTAAATGACCGTTTCAAACGTCCACTCTGCTGAAACGTCTGGAAATGCTAACTGCCGTCGAAGAAGCTCCATTAGCATCTTTTAGCACCGTTTCTTGACACCGCATCGTTGTATCCGATACATCCGACATTTTCCTCCTCTTTGGATGGATATCTTAACACACGGCCTGGCGTGGTGCGGTCAAAAGAGTAGTTGTGATCCCATCTTGTTACATAACCGTCTACCAGCACCTGTTACCTGTTGAAAGGTTCCCGCCTTCCCGTTCTTGTTCTTCTTCTGGTGGGTTTCAGGCAGGCTGTGTAGTGTTGAGCACATTACTGCCCTCCTCTGGCTATCAGGAAAAAAATACTTCCCACCTAGCGTTTTAATCCAGCGGAGCGCAGGAACCCAATAACTGCGCCACCTACAGCCTGGAAGTTTGGATCGACAGTGAAGATAGTACAACAGGAGAAGGTTGACAGCCCCAGGTCAGACGACACCTTGTATAACTGCCTCCTGTATGTATGACAGACCTGGTACCCGTAAAAACTTCATCTAACCACCCAGATTTTCATCCTGAAGTAAACAGCAGAGGATCTCCAGAACCAAATCAGGCCAAGATGCTGATGGCCCTTCTTTTAGTGGCATCAAGGCAGCTGTCAAGTCAGAGCAAACTAAATTATTTGAAGATTGGACTTCCGTTACCCAAGGTTCCGACCTAAATAGCTATGTAACCTAAGACAGTGGTTTTCAAAGTGGACCAGGGGGTCCTCAGAGAATTGGAGGGAAGGAAAAAATGGGATCTCTTTGTTGTCATTATAGCAATAATAATAATAATAATAATAATAATAATAATAATGATAATGATAATGATAATGATAATAATAATAATAATAATAATTATTATTATTATTATTATTGTTATTATTATTATTGTTTTAATTATTATTATTATTATAATTATTATTATTATGATTATGATTATTATTATTATTATTGTTATTATTATTATTGTGTTTTATTTCTTTTTCCCCTTCTATAACCATTTTTCCTAAACACAGGACATTTTAGTGCCCTTCACACACAAAAAGGACTTTTTCTTTGAACAGGCCCTGTGGTAGTTTAGATGGACTACCCTTTCATGAGGTCCTAGAGCTATCACTGTTAGATTGAAAGACTCTGAAAAGATATGAAAAAAAGTTTTGTATCACTTTAGCTTTCCAACACATCCTTCACACGCCACCCTTAAACTATGGTGATTTATATATAAATCTATAGACATTTTTAATGTGGCTTATGAGAAACAAAAAAGCACAACAACGCCAAAAAGAAAAAAACAATGTCAGGACTATAAAGGGGCAAAGACATCACGTTTAAAGTCCCTTTTTATTGGCATACATACACAACCTGACAGGACAAAGCCTTAAAAGAACAGTTATTAAACACAAGTTGTTATTATTCAACATAAAGGGGATCAAATCATAAAAGAGTATTTTAGCATCAAAATCTCAGAATAGTTGAATTTAGATTTTGGGGTGAAATTACACAGTTTGGCCTCAGGATGGCACTGCAGGGAAGGCTATGACGCCGAGGGTTAGGTGAGCAAAGGGTGGCATGTGGGATTGTTTTTAATTGTATCGCAGAGCATTTTGGGTTACATCTTTTGTATGAAAATGGCTTTATAAGTAATGTTTGATTGATTGATTTTACCTCAACAGAGCTCTTTGACCTGCATAAAGAAGTTGGTCCTTTGCTCTTCTCCCATACTTAAAGACTTCTAAGACTGTTTTAGGAGAAAGATGGATTTATTCATTATATCTTTTGTTCCATTTGCTCAGAATGCCCTTTACAATATTTCTTGTGCAGACTTACTCAGATGATTGAATTCTGTTAATGGCCTCAAATTCAAAACCTTTCAGGGAAAAATGAACAGACAAACAAAACTCATCTTTAGGTTTATTGCCAGCAGAACATGTTGTGTTTTTATCAAAGATGCTGTTTCACAGAGAATTAAAGAGAGCATGTGTTTCCTCACACACAGAGTAAGGCCTGCCTAATAAAATGTTCAGGGAAATATGTGTGTGTCACTGCGCTTTCTGTTTCTCCCACTGTTCAGGTGTGAGCGTTTTCTGTTCGAAGGCGTGGATCTCTTTCAGCTCCTCGGCGAGACATGTGTTCACCATCCTGTCAAACACACACACACACACACACACACACACACACACACACACACACACACACACACACACACACACACACAAATAGGATAAAATGAATATTTTAAGTTATGCTACAGAGCAGCGTGTTTCTGACACTGAAGATTTGTTTGGATCTATCTAGCTGACTTACAACCTAGTAGGTGTTTTCCAAGAAAAATGCTTCATTGTCATACCCCAATTTTTTTAAAAAAAAGGTTGGGATGCTGTGAGAAATATCAAACTGTGTGTGTTACCTGTGTCTCTGGAGCAGCGGTTTGCCTTCAAACTGAGGCGACACCACCAAGACTTTGTAGCTGGCAGCACATCTGTTGGGTGAGGTATCCTCCACATCCTGAAGAAGACAGATTACAGAAACCATGGACTTATTCTTGTACTTATATTTTTCTACAAGTTTATCTTTTTAATATAATGTTTGCATGGATTCACTCTTGGTGGATCTTTTGAACCAAGAAAACCAGAGATTGTTGAATTTATCCCCTGTTTGGTCAAATGTGAGCAGCTAAATACAGGAAATATCCCATCCCTAAACCAAACTCCATTCAGATATCAGTCAACTTATAGTTTCAAGACAAATACAAGCTTTGAACTTACCACGTGCACTGCCGCGAGCTCCGTCGTGAGTTTATCTTTGATGTGATCTGCTGTTATCGCCATTTCTATGTTAAAACATTCACAAATATGTTAGTAAATCAGGCGATATAATTGTACACTGTTATTTTTTTGTAAATATGACTCCATACGGGAGATGGCATGCTGACCCCGGAAGCATTATACAGCGACAGAATTGATTTTTTATAACTCTCTATATTTTCGAAAATATTTAAAAAAACATCTTATGATGTTATATTGTAATGTTAAATCATATTTTTACCAAAGACCGTAAATCTAAGGATTTTTCTGCTATTTCAGCTTCTTGCTTCCCGTAGAGGAAACACTGCAGACAGTAAAAACATCCAATCACAGAGCAGCGGTGGCAGCAATAGCCAATCAGGTGCAGTGTAGGCGGGACACAATGTTCAAAATAATGAATCTCAATATTGGCGGTCCTCGCAGAATGCCAGATGAAAATAAAAATTCGGATAGAGTAAATTAAAATGAATATTTGAAGGTAGCTTTAGTCCAAATACAAAATAAGTTTTTTAAAGTTATTTTTCAAAGTGTATGAATTAAGTTTCTCCAAAAGTGGGACACATAGATAATTTGTGCAACAGGCACATGTGTTGCCTGCTAACAGAGACAGCGTTTACCATAGTGTTTACTTTCTGTGCTGGAGGAGCCATGACTGATTGTGAGCAGAAATAAGTAAAGTTAAAATATGTCCACGGACATTTAATCTTCTCACAAAAATGGAGATATCGTCAGAAGTTTATTAACTGACATTTTAAAAGATTTTTATCGTGAGTTTGTGTATTTACGGCTTGTGCTAGTAGGTGCTGTATATGTTATATCTACAGTTTCTCGTGGTTATTGAGAAACAGCACAATGGTGGTGGAGGTAGAGAGTTTCTTCGGTGTGTACATGCTGTACTGCATCAACCCTAAATTCAAAGGTCGGATCTATATCGGGTTCACGGTGAATCCTGAGCGCAGGATCGGACAACACAACGGCGGACGGCACAAAGGAGGAGCCATAAGGACCAGCGGGAGAGGACCATGGTGTGATTTAACGGCCACGACAGGATCTATAAAGATATAGATGTATACAGAAGTTGAATGATGTTATAAATTAACTTTTCACCCCCTTTTCTCCAGGGAGATGGTCCTCATCATTCATGGCTTTCCCACTGATATCGCTGCTCTGAGGGTAAGTAGGGTTTAAATCATATACTACTTAATTATTGGCTTAAACTACGGCACAGTATTTGCACCAATAAGTAGATTTGCCGTTAAGAGCTTTGTGGTGTAAAAAAATAATTTAGGATAAACTGAGATGTATGCCTCTAACATGTTCAAATACTCAAAGCCTGTCAATGTCAACAAACTTTATTATAAAAGAGGAACAGGAAATGTAATATATATTGTAAAAGAATCAGAATCAGCTTTATTTAACAGATATGAGTGCACACAGAGGGAATTTGAGTTTAGTTTAGCTTTACCTCTACTGTCTATACAAACATCAGTGATGAACTTATACCACTGTCCAACCTTTATTAAACACTTATATATGTCATTACACCGTGTGATAAGGCATGATAATTACTAAGGGTAGCAGGACAAATATTTATAGTCACAGTGGAAGTTTGTTCACAGGGTTACTACTCTGAGTTTCTTCTGCCGCTCTCTGAGTGTTGAGTTCACCACCATCATAGCCTGAGGAAACAGAATATGTTATTAAATTAAAAAAACAAAAACGCAGACCATCAAACATTTCTCAAGTTGTTGTGAATTTTTAATCTAAGTTGTGTGAAATCAAAAAATCCACAGACTAAAGAAATGAACTTTGGCTTCAGTGTGTGATCTTGAGTTTTATGGCTCAGTTTTCCTGGAACGTTAGGGTGGAAAAGAATTATTACTGATTTCTTCACATTGAGATTTCACCAGCATTTGTGATATTTGTGTAGATGTGATTTGTTACAAAGAAACTATTCATTTCCCCCCTGTTGATTAGGATTTTATTCCTGCCTAATCCAGCTGAATTTAGAGCAGAGACAAAACAAGTAAAAAAGATTTTCCAAAATGTAGCTGATTTTTAATCAGATTTTTTTCATCTGTACTTTGAATTTACAAAGTAAGGTCAGTTAAAAACAAGTTCTGAATTAATTGGATTTTTTGTTTTTGGGTGCAGTGGATAAAGGAAAAAATATTAGGTTGGTAAAGCATCTTTTGCTGTAAGACTTTAGATGCAAAATAAAAACCAACTGTGTGCAGGAAAAGCCTTAAAAAAGAGCTTAAGTCCATGTCATAGTCACTCTCTATAAAACATTTGAACCATGTTATTCAGGAATCTTTTTCTCTGTTTACATGTCATCATCTATATCTCTCTGGGGGATTATTATTATTATGATGGCTTGACTCAATCCCTGTCAACAGATTATCTATCTTCTTATATCTTTTCAGTTTGAGTGGGCGTGGCAGCACCCTCATTCCTCACGCCGTCTCTCCCACATCACCCGGCGCTCGAGGAAAGAGTCCAGCCTTCAGTTTCACTGGCGTGTCGTCTCCAACATGCTGCGGGTGGCGCCGTGGAGCAGACTGCCCTTGACAGCCCGCTGGCTGAAACAGGAGTACAGAATGGACTTTGAGCCGAGCCTTCAGCCGCCACTCCACATCCCCATTGCTTTCGGGAGTGTGAGAGCCAAGAAGAAGCAGCTGCTTCCGTCTGCAGGTGAAGAGGAAGAGACGAGCCGGTGTTTCCTCTGCAGAGAAGTCATCAAGGTACACTTTGGTTCCATTCAAGTGTCCGAAGATGCTGTGCTTCATTTAGAGTGTTTGATACTATTTAGCTGTCTGTATTTCCTCAGAAGGTGAAATAAAACAAGTTATTTTAGAGGAAGTGACTGAAAATTGTCATGAGCTGGCATCTTTATATACACTTAGTTAAAACTCCTGAGCAGTGTCTCCAGTTGAAACCTTAGTCACCAAATAAACCCGCTCCCATAAACCAAATTCTGATTTGCAAGGTGGCCCTAAAAAGTTCAACTACACAACAGTTTCATGATCATGAGAAACATTTCGCCTAACGCCAAAGAGAAAACAGAAAAATGGAAAAAAATAACAAAAAACATACATAAAACACAAGTATTTCAAATGATCTAAAATTTCTTCTATTCAAACTAATAAAAAAACATGGAATGCAAAAAGATTCTGCACGTCAGGGAAAGTCTATGTCTGTTTCTTCATTTCATTTTTCATTTCATGCTAGGGAATATTTGTGCAGCTGACCTTCAGGGCCACCATACATTTTGCTGTTAGAGCGCTCTGAACAAACTGTACAGATAAAAAATATTCCAAAAATTTGAGCTCATGGTCATATCAGTTTGACATTCACACTTGGCTCCAAATAACTATTTTTGTCTCCAGTCTTGACCAGTCAGCTGGTTAGTTTTTTAATAACATGTCTCTTCTGTTAGCAGGCATCAGAGAAACTGAGCTGTTTCCATCCGGCCTGTTCGATGAGCAGTCATGTGATCTGCCTCGCCAAACTCTTCCTGAAATCGGAGCCGTCTCACCTCCTGCCGGTGGAGGGCGAGTGTCCGGCCTGTCGGCACTCGGTGCTCTGGGGGAGCCTCATCAGACACAAACACGGCTGCTTCGGGGACCTAGAGGAGATCGGAGTGTCTGCGTCTCAGGTAAGGGACGGGATGTTCAGATTTGGATGGTTGATCCAATCTGATATTTGAAAAGCTGCACTAACAGTTACATTCTTCATGGTTTTGATGTAGTTTCATTTCTAAATCTCCTTCTCTGCCCACAGAGTCACTGGGCGGATGAGCTGCAGATTTAAAAAAGCTGATTCTGCAGAAATAAGCGTCAGTTTCCTTCCTGATGAGCAGCTTAGTCATATGATACTTTCACAAAAACTGATGAAGACACTGAACAGTCCTTTTCTCACAGAACATGTATATGAAGCCTCCTCGTGCTCTCTACTCATTTTTAAATAGTCTGATTATGATGAGTTTTTTTAACTGTGTTAAATTATAATTTATGTGGGACTGTAAACTTATTGATGCTTTTTTGTAACAAATAAAATATATATTTTCTTACTGTATATACTGTAATTTATGTAGAGCTCTCTTGCTTTAATTATCTAAATTGAACCTCTAAGTCTAATGTTTATGTTGTGAGTTTAACTGTGTGCTGTTCTGAATGGATACATGTATGTTTGATGCAAAGTAGTTTTTAGAAAGTCAGATTTTAAAATAGAAATCTTTTATTGATCAGGTGAAAATATACGGAGCTGGATACAAAGTGCCAAATGTAACAGTTCACATTTATCATTTACAAACATCACTTTACTAAATATCTGTAAGAATTAGTCACACAAAACACAAACAAAACTAAAAAATATTATTCACGACTGTGGCATTTTTTTTTTTTTTTTTTAACATTTTAGACTCCAAAGATGAGGAGAAAACATTCAAACAATCATTTATCATATATAGGGTTATATAATATAATAATGCATGGTAAAGCAGCCATTAAAGCTTTTAAATTCAATATAATCTTTAAGTACACAGGGGCGGAGGAATCTACTGGAGACACTTTAAACTTGGTACCTGAGAGTCATTTAAACCCTAATAAGGGTAAAAAAAAACAAAATTCCCTTTTAATGTTACCATATATCAGCTGTTTGTACTTTTTAAGTATGATTAAGTTCTTTATACTTTACCTAAATATGAGGCAAGTTTCTATTTTATTTGTAACAAATCTTAAAAAGTGGGAAAATAATCAGCAGCCACAGTGGTCTGTAAAGACTTGCATCCTCTGCTTTAAGTCTGCACCAACATTCATCATCATATTCCAACTTTTTTACAGGCATATTCAGGTAAACAAGGCTGCATGTGCATTTGACACAAAGTTGGAAAGTTATCTTATAAAACTGCATAAAAATAACAAAAGCATTGAAATCTCTGGATTAATTAAAGTCTGCGACACATGGACAGTGACAGTGCAAGATGCAACATATTCATTACAGAGGTGTTAGTAATTTTTAGCACACGTGAGCACCAAACAAAGCCGTCAGACGTCCTTTAATTCAGTGTTAGTCTCTAACTGTGTTTCATTAGGCTGAGTGCAGTGGCCAAAAACATGTCTAATAAACACAATATCTGTGTTCTAGTTTGGTGTCTCAAAGTAATCTCTGTCACATGTTTGATTATTCGACAGTGTTAGTATAAAATTAATGATAATTGAAGCTTTAACCGGTCTCTTGTGGCACTGGAGGAGCTTGAACGGTGATCACCGGCTGAAACCAAGGAAAGAGAACAAAATCAAGCAACAATAAAAATTTTTGATGAAGAAAGTTCAAGACGTTTAATCTGGTTGTCTTCATCTTGATTTGGTCTGACTTTATGTGCAAACTCTTTAAAATGTGATTCTAGTGATTCATCACAGAGAGAAACTTCAAGAGAATAAGAAACTGAGTCTATTCTGGAAAAAAAAAAAGCCTCTCTAAACTCAGAGTCGATCATTTAATTCTGAATCCCTCGTGCCGTGCTCTGTAAGCCTGTTATCTGTGTTGAATGACTCACCATCTTGGGAGCTGGAGCGCAGCAGTTGACCACCTTGCAGCAGTACGCAGCCAGAGTAGCAGAGATGGCCATCAGAGCAACGTTAATCAGGACGCCTTCAGCGTAAAAATGAGACACTGTGCTCTGCAGGAGGACACAGATTTCAGGGCGACATGTGACAGATAAAATATGACACACTGACAGAAATTTAAGTTGATAAGAATTGATTTATTATGCCTGTTTATAACCAAAAATATGGTTATAGACAGGCATTTGAAAAAGCTTTTCCATTATTTTTGATAGAAGTTGTGTTTCATGCATCCATATTTGACCTCATGATTGAGGTCTTGAAATGTAAAATGTGACATTAACTCACTTGAAAAATAAACTTATCAGCTGAACTCATCAGTGTAACATCATGATCACAGACCAATCAGAATCAAGAAGAAGGCGGGACTTATGTTATCAACTTTCCTCAAGAACAATTGCAGAGGTTAGTAAGGAGGACAAATGTAACTGAAAAAAAGCAAACATGAAGTGAACAAACCAGACTTACTGGTGAGCAAAAGATAAAGAGACTAAGATATTTTTTTTCTTTTCACAGGAGTTAACCTCTAAAGATGTTTAAAGCTGTTGTAACTCACCTCGATGTTATGGCAGATTTCTCCGATATGCAGCGTGGCGTTGTCGTACTCATAATGCCAGCAGCCGAAATATACAGACTCCATCTTAATCAGAGTGAAGATCATGTTGAAGAGCGACGCACCACATGACACAATCTGCATCCCCAGACATGCTCTGAGCTGAAACACACGACATCAGAACAAGGTGTGAATCTTTTAATCGCAGAAACACCACCTGTATGTGTTCACCCTGTGCAGTGTGACTCACTGTTGGCAGGTGGAGGTTCTGTGCAGCTACAGCCACACTCCCAGCGATAACAACCTGCAAAGGAAATAACACACAACATCACACAATGCAAAGAGGATCAATATCAAGATAAAGTGTGCAGAGTCACCTCTTTACAAACAGCTGGAGTTTTCTGCATTTCAGAGAAGCTTATTTGTTTTGTTCTTACTCAAAAATGTGACGTCTCCTTTAGACATCTAAGGATTCAGGATTCAAACATTTTCTCATTACTTTATCCTGTTACACTGAGTTACACTGAGTTACACTCTTATCAGTGTTATACCAATGCCAGAAAAAGTGTGTGAAACAGGACAATGAGCCATAGCACAGACTCAACAACAGACTGGCTGTCAGCACTGTAAGTTAAAGCAGATGTCATGAGAAAAAAGCATAGTATTGCTATCTGTCTGTATGTTTGCACACACATACTGAAGTTGCCGAGAGTGTGCAGGCTCAAACTTTGGATCGTAGTGTAATGTTTGGCTCAGGTGGAGAACGTTTCCACCCTGGTAACTCAGCAACGCAAAGAAACAGTTTAAGTTGTGTATCTAAACGCTGAGGATGAACCGGTGTGGTTACTGATGCCAAGGGCTGCAACTTTATATCCGCCTAAAGGAGTCTGAGTCTTATTTTGGCCTCTCCAGTCATGTCACAAGACATGATGACACACCTCACCTCAGGTTGTTTTTGTTTTCACAGGTATGTACAGGTGTACACGTGCTCACCAGCAGGCATGCGATGAAGAAGGCGATGTCACCTTCGGGTCGGCTCAGGTCCTTGGCCAGAAACACAGTTGCGTTGATGATCTGATAAGAGCTCAGGCCGATCTGAGTGACCTGGATCAACAGAGAGGGAACAAACCAGTATCAACCAGGGAACACAACAACAGACCAACACACACAGACCCAGAGACACACACAGACAAAGACAGGGTGCAGATACCCCAAGAATCTTAGGCTCAGCCTCCAGGTACTTCTGCTTCCTGTTGACGTTTCTCTGAAAGGATACTTCGACAAGAGGACTACTCTGTATCTCCTCCACCACCGCATCTTCATCTGGCCAAAATTCAGAGAGAAGCAGAAGTCAGTACAAAGCTGCATGCTTTGTGTGAGATAGAGAGACAGCTGCGCAAATCTGCAGCTGGAAACATCTGGATTTCATCACTTCAGTTTGAACATGACTCTCCTCCCTCAGATTCTTCGTCTAGCTACATTCAGAACGTAAAGGCGTCTTTTATTTACCTGCCATGATCTCAAAAAGTCCGTCAAACTCTCCTGTCACAGATTTCTTCCTGTTTTTATCGACTGTTTAGAAGCTACAGGAAGTTGAGCAACAACTTTTCGAACTGACTGACCGCTCGAGTCCCGCCCCAGGTCCGTCCTGCAACACGAGTCCGTCTGCAGGGTCAGCAGTTTGAGTCCAGGATCCGGATTGGCTGGTTTCCTCTGCTAACGCTTTCTGGTAGAAGTAAATAAAGAGAGGGGTCTGTTCCTCCCACTGCAGCCTTGAAACACGTTGGATTAATAAACCGATTAAACTTAAGTCACTGAAATTTGGAGGCCCATGTTTGCCAGTAAACAAAAAAGGAGAATAAAGAAAGAAAAGAAAAAAAAATCGAAAGTCACAATACTGAAAGAGTGCATAGAAATAGTTCATAATTATTATAAGACATTTTGACTCTTCCCAGTTTTAAAACACACTAGTCATAACTGTGAAAATATAAAAAAATCTGTAGGACACAGCAAGTACGGAGGCCCTAAAAGACCGTGATTAAATACATTTTATTTTATTCGTTTTTAAAAGATAACAATTTTTTTTATCTTGAAATAAATTAAAATTAATTTCTATAGACCTCGCTCTAATTTATAACAAAATCATTTACAATTTACAATTCTGTGTTATTTTATTTACTGAACTGAGCCAATCATTAATTCTCTTGATAGAAATGCTGATTTTAATTTATTACATTTTAAACATTTTTTTTTCTCAGGCGGAATTATTATTATGATGAAGATGATGATAATTATTGTTATCATTACTTTATTTAACAATTCAACAATTATTTTTCTTATAATGTGCATATTATTTTCTTTGGACCTCTTTCCAAATTTCTATTCCCCCGCCCTCATACCTCTGTATTTCCATTTAACATTCAATTCATAGATTAATTCTTTGTATGGCACACATATGACACCATAACATTAATGTACAGTCATTTAGAATAATCTTAAAATGTGTGGACATTGATGAATAACAACATTGAACCACACATTCCCTGAAAATAACACTTGATTAAGTCACTCGGTGAACAATAGGTTAAAGTACTTCAGTATGGAAGCCCTAAAATGGCCCATTTAAACATTATTGTATGTTTATTTTTTCAGTTTACTCAATAACACTCCTACAGCACTCATATGACGCCATAGTTTAAGTTATTATAATCTTAAAGGATTTTGGTAGTACATTCAGTAATAAAAATGTTGGTGAATAAAGACGTCAGACTTAGCACTTGTAGAAATATAACAGACTTTATTGTGACAGGCAGTAAACAACAAGAAAAAGTGCTTGCACGATAAAAACATACATTAAGGCCTTTCATGTCTTTGCTCAGCAGCACCCCCTGTTGGACAAACCTGGCTCAGCATCTATGCTCCTTCATCTACTCTGTTGAGTTTGGGTCGTGTTCTCTCATAAAATGTAAATATTTAGATTCATCCATCAGCTATGATAACTAACAGGTTGATAGTATGGATTGTTTTTCTTCTTTATAATATGGATGAACTGAATCTTTAACACAGAGATACTTAGTCTATGCAGTGATGCTAAGGTACAGCTAGCCAGCTAACTTTAACTCACTCTTTAGGCTTTGTGTAATCCATCAAACTAATGACAGACTGTATAGTCTGAGCGGATTTAGTAAAAAGCTAATTTTTCACGTAAAGTTTGCCATGTAGCTGTCAGGGGTTTTAGGTTTAAGTTAGCTCGAAGGAACAGATCATGCAGTATGAGCTTAAGGTTATGCTAACGCTATTGCTAACAGCTTTTTCTTTTACCTAACGCCATGCATCAAAAAATGTCACTGGAGTCTGTTCTGCCTTTAGATTTTAGAGAACCAACTCACCACAGGAGTTACTTTTTTTTTTTTTAGCTTTTCTAGTACTGTCGATCATGTTGATCTGTTGATCACCTATTAGCTTCAAAAGGCATAAGCATATATCAATCTTAAGGCTGATTTTAGCATGGATTCCACCTTAAAAGCATCAGTAGTTTGACTAAAAGCTCCGTAACAGCTACTTTATGAACCTTGTGGTGAGTTTTATCTTGTTTGTGAATTGGCTCACCGCTGTCAGTTTGCTGAGCTAACATTAGGAAGCAACCTACCCAGACGCAGTGTAGCACAGTTAGAGCTACCTGGCTAACCTCAGCTTCTTTTTCCCAGTCGCTTTACTCTAAAACATTTTAGGATTCAAGCTGATTTCAAATGTATTCACATATCTTACAAGGTTAAGAATTGAACTTGTTAAAGATTAATGCCTAAAATGGCATCCTACGTCCGAGCAGCATTGTTATTTACAAACTCTGACCAGTTCTTCATCTCTGCATTTCTGTAAACACACAGCGTCACTTAAGAAAAGTACAAAGAAAAAAAATCACGTGTGACAGTAGTCAGTGCATTAAATGTTCCCCAGGTAGAATAATACAGAAAAACATCACTCCTATTTTCCATTTGTGCTGATTATATCATTATGATTGTTGATCTTCCCTTTAAATCTATAACAGCCTCATGCCAAAGCACATACGACTTGATTCTTCAGAAAACAGAATATATCAACTCAGATCCAAAATATACATTTAAATGAAGTGAAAAACAAAAAAATCAAAATATGCCGGATATTAATATCTGGTTAAACTGCACTTTATGTCCTGATTTCACCTGTATGAGATGAAGAATTTTAGACTCTAACATCGAAGTACTGACCAATGAGTATAAACCAAAAGACTGTAAAACAGAAGGAAACAGAAAAAAACTGACTCTAATGACAGTTTCTGTCAGTTTTTGAAGTCTGATATGAAGGCGTCAGGGTGTAAAGATGCGTCGCTTTCAATAACATCTTTTCAGTGTCTCAGGTTTTATATGCTTTTAACTTTTTTGTGACTAGAAAGCTCAAACCTTGCATGAGCCCTAAAAAAAGGGTTTTAAATGTTTTGCTATTAAACAACATTTGTATGGAGTCCAAAGTGTGCCACTGGAATTTTGTTTGTTTTGATACTTTATATTTAACAAATACTCTATTTTAAAATCACATTTTGATCATTTAAACTCATATTTGGTTTCTTATCTCCCAGTTCTCTCTTTGAACTATTAATTGCACTCCGATATGATAATAATTGCAAATCTTGAAAGCTTTTAAACATTTTTTTTTTAATTTTGTATTCATAAAAATAATTTAATCACATTGTGATTTGTAATTCATATTAAGTTATTTACTTAAATTGAGATTTGGTGGCTTGTAATTGGAGTTTAATCACATTTTGAAATTTAAACTGTACTTTTACTATATTACTATTGCAACTGTTTTAAGTCCAGCTGTATTATTGTGCACAAATTATTATTTATCAGGATCCATGAACCAAAACACACAATTTAACATATTCTGGCTTTGTGTCAGTGGAAATTTAAGGAAAAAGTTTATAAAAAGAAAAAAAAGAGTGAGAAATAATAAAAAAAGTAAATGTAAATTTCTTTAAAAATATATTTATTTTGACTTCATTGTCAAATTCATTTTCCAATCCAGCATATAAATACAGAAAATAATTGAACAATACAACTTCTAAAATCTAGTTTGATTTGAGAATTTACAACAGCGTCTGATTTGATTGGTTTATGGATGATTGTAATCAATTTGAATTATTCCAGTGACAGACTCTTGTTCCACACACAGCAGGACTCAAAGTGAAAACAGTAAATTTGGACATTATGACAGAAAAAAGCAAGTTAGGCTTTAGTGGAAGTGCCCTTTGACCCCTGAGAACCATCACAGCCTCATTTTGTTAACGCCAGGAGCAACCTCTGACCCTCACAGAGTCTGGTAGCCGTCGGTCCTCCTCCGGCGGCCGAGCAGGTAAGCCAGCACCACGATGACGATGAGGACAAGCAACGTCACTCCGACTGCAACCGCGACGCGATAATCAGGCTGGTCAGCGAGGCAGTGGTCAGCTGCAAACACACAACCATGAACATGTTAGATCAACTTTTGTCAACAAAACCAACGAATAATTTCCACTAATTACATTCATTCCAACACTTTAAAGAGGTTGTAGAAATGACGTAACGGGGGCCTAGTACTGACCCCTTGTGGGACACCAAAAACAATATTCAGGCATTAAAAACTACCCAAGTATCAGCATCATTACCTCCTTACTGCAGCTGATAGGCTAAATTCTGTGGGAGATAACAGCCAATGATGCACCTTTGCATGCATTTTTAAACTGGTCAGAGTTACTGTAAACAGCAAGACCTGCGCAGCTCTCTGCCGGAGATGGCTATATTTTTTTTGAGCTCGATATACAGTTTAGAAGTTAAACTGAACAAACTCCCCATTTTGGGTGGTGGCTATTTTAGATTTTGTGACATTTTCCTTTTACCTGAAATAATGGTTGGGTAACTTTATACTGAGTTTTATTCATTGATATCTGGGGTTATTAATGGTTTTGTGATGTTGATTTTTGAATCGATCAAAGTTTTATCATTGGGAGTCATTTCTGGTCTCATTTCAGTCGGTTGGTTGGGTAAATAGGTCTGATTTAAAAAAAAGTGTGGACTAAGCCCAAAAACTCACACCCTGAGGACATTTTTCAGACGACATATTTGTTTGCTTGATGTCACTTACGCAGGCCGAACTCGTTGCTCTTGGTCAAGTTGAAGGCCTGCATCCTGTCCTGGTTGATGTCCAGATACAGGCCATTCCCCATGTACAGAGTCTCGTTCATGCAGGAATAGGAGTGTCCGACCTTTGTGGGAAAGAGCTTCAGCGTCGAGTTGGAGCGACTGAAACGGCTTTCTGCAGCAGGGGAAACAGAGATATGCTCAGGTGCATTCAGGACATGAAATCAAAACAAAAAACAGTGTTCAGATATCAAACCAAACTTGCTAGACGGCACCCTGAAATTAGGTTGATTGTCACCTGCTCAACAGTAATTCACTTGCATAACAGTAATTCCACTGATTATTACTAAACCTATTGAACGCACTCACAAACAAGGAAGTAGCTGCCCCCCCTGTGCTTCTTGTCTATGTTAATATTTGCCAGTGTTGCACAACCCCGACTAGCTGCTGGGATATCAGCGCACACTACCTGACCCAATTACAGAGTGTAAAGTTTAGTGGATAATACAGCTGTAAATCAGGTTGAGAAAGTGGAATAAAATGTGATTAACTCAACCTACCAGTTTTGCTCAGAGGGTATGTCAAGTTGAAAGACAGAGCGTTGACGTAGACGTTGTTGTCTGCAACGCTCTGAGGACAAGAAGAAAAGAAACAAGTTCACTTCACAAAGGATTTAGCAATTCAACCAAAGGTGAGGTTTAATGAACATCAGTGGCATGTGCCGCTACATAATGACTTTATAAACTCAAAAAAGGATTTACAGATACATTCAAACTAAAGACTGTGCAAAAGAAGTAGACCTAGCATTGTGCAAATAAAGCTCAAACGTGCATTCTTTCTAATGACCAGCAGGGGAGCTCTACTGGCTGTAGAAATATGTGATTCCCAGATTAAACCACTGTTTTATTTTTACAGCCAGCACCACCTGCAAATATCTTGTTTGCGTTCATTTGTAACAAAACCACTCAAATGAGCAGATTTCTAAAAGCTCTTTAAGTGTACAAAGCCTAATTTTTGCTGGTCAGAACCATAGACTGTAAAAAAATGGACGTCATCTTTCTCAGCTCGAAGTGAGGTTGCCACAAAAACTGCTCCCCCTGGTGACTGGCTGCAGTACGGGTCAAAAAATCAGGCTCTCCTGTCATTCCAGCTACCAATGGCTGCTGTTTCCAACTTCCTACTTTTGTATCTCCCATTAAAAGCATGAAAAGTCCAAAAACAATTCAACAAACTAAAGTTCCAAACAGTGTCTGTGAAATGTAGATGCTATCTGCTAACAAAGCTAGCACTAACAGTTATCTGAGCTGCTCCACCCTCCTGTCTAACTACTGTCACGCTCCAAAAACAGGACAGCATACACAAGATAAGATCTGTGTTTTTTCTTTAGGGTGTATGAGGGTTAAAGTGTTTTACCAGGGATGTTTAGAGTCAACTAAGTTCTTTGATGTTTTAACCAAAATTTAGGTCAGTGAACACCCAAATGTTAGTAAAGCGTGGCTAATATTAGAAGAGTGAGCTGCAGTCTTCCTTGCAAGTTGACATCCTCATGCTAGTTCCTAATGTCTAACAGACATCTGTCATCTGTGACTTTTTACATCCAAGTAGTAAAGCTTTAGAGCATTATGGAAGCAGACATTACGAGAGCCACAGCTTCAGCTAGTGGATGAAGGCTGAACTACAGCTGAGACACAAGATATACATGTTAAGCTTTCCATAGCAAAAACATGGAGAGTTGGTTTACCGGACGAATGGTGGCGATGATTTACAACCATTCAGTCGACTTACTAAATGAGCACATATGTCGCTTTTATCAGACTAAAATGATCGTCTAAATCAATGTCACGGTTATTTTACACCACACTATTGCTCTGTAGCTCCACCCTCTGGACACTTTTAGTTTTGATAATGGCAAAGATGGTATCAAGATGAAAGCCAAAGTCAAGACTTCCATGATAGTCTACAAACTGAGCCTGACATGGCGAGAGCTTCATCCAATAGCACACTCCTGGTTCATGTGTGTAGTAGTTAGTGGAAACACCTTGCTTATGTTGAGGGCCATCACATCAAAAACCACAGAATGAATCACAGAAGAGTTGTGGAGTAAGGCCCTGTCCCTGTCACATGCTCTCAGAGCGGGCTTTGTTACTTCACTTCCCTTTTCTGAGGTTTTTTGTCTTTTTCCAGTTTCTATATTTGTACTGTTGATGCTGGTAAATGCGACAAGTTGTAAGAGTGAATGGTTTAGTGTGTTAACGTTGCTTGGGCTAATGACCTTTAGTGAAATATCAGAGCATACTTAAAAGGTCAAAGACAGATCGATCTCATTGCCTCATAATTTGTGGGGAAGGGGGACTCCTGAATACCTTGTTGAACATGAAGGTGATGGCGCCCTCTTTGAAGACCAGGGTGAGGTTAGCCTTGGGGTCTTTGCACTCTCCTTCCACTTTGGTCTTATTTGGCTGGACAATGAAGGTTCCATTTTCCTGTAAGATTGAAAAATTTCACTTTGTCATGTCGGTTCAGCAACTGTCATATGACAACACATCTGACAAACCTCAGCCATCACAATTAGGAAATCAAACTTATTTCTCAATTCCTGAAAGTAGATGCTGACACTGCTTTGCTGCAAGCTGAATCATCTTTTTATCCACAGAAAGTTCAATCTGTGTTCACGAGTTTCTGAGAGGCCTGCTGGATTCCCTAATATGAGTGTCTCTTGTCAGCTAAACCATACCTTTGGTAGGCGGATCTGCAACTCCATCTGAGCCATCAGGCAGATCACATTTTTGTCTCCCATCAGGGTGTAGTTTCCTCTGGTCACACTGGTGGGGGGAGTTGGTGTAGGTGGCGTTGTAGGTTTGGGGGTGGTCGTATGAGGCTTGGTGGTTGGGGGCTTGGTTGTTGGGGGCTTGGTTGTTGGGGGCTTGGTAGTTGGGGGCTTGGTTGTTGGGGGCTTGGTAATTGGGGGCTTGGTTGTTGGAGGCTTGGTTGTTGGGGGCTTGGTTGTTGGAGGCTTGGTAGGTGGAGACTTGGTAGTTGGAGGCCTAGGTGTTGGATTCTCAGAACCAAACTCAGCTGCGGGGCTCACAGATGCAGCGGGTTGGGGTCTTGACTCATCTTCAGCAGATGACAGTGCTTCAGTTAAAAGGAAAAAAGACAGAGACATTAACTTGATTCGCATTTACAACTCTATAACTTTAAAACTTAGAAATATGGAGTGTGGGACTTCTTTATGAGGAATAATGTCCTTTAGATTTAAGAACTCTTCAAAAGAGATGACAAAATGTGACTTGTATAGCAGTCTCTATAACACAGGGCCAAACAAGACCTAACAGAGAATTCTCCTCAGCTTGAGAGTGCATACAAATAGGATCAGGAAAACAAGATGGACCTCCAGAGTAAACACGATCGGCCCTCCTGAAACCACAGTGGTCTGTTGGGGAAAATATGGTCCCCAAAACCAAGATGTTGTGCATCTGGTGCCTGAGTGAGGACAAAATCCTTAAAGGGTACAGGATTGTCACTCAAGATTGTTTTTGAGGACAATGGGGAAAACAAGTTTGACCGAACCAAATTCCTTCTGTGAACTAAAAAAAGGGGTTTTCTACGAATGAATTGGATGTTTTATGAAAAAAAAATGGTTCAGAGCAAAATACAAGACTATCCATGGAGAAAAAAGGAAAGTCCAAGATATTCTCCAAGAACAGGATGGTCCTCTGGAGGAAACAAAAGTACAAGTTCTTAAATTGATGAGGCCCCTTATGAAAAACAAGTTGATTTCTCAACTGAAAAAATAGACGTTGTACATCAGGAAAAACAAGCTGGTTCTGGCAAACCAAGATGATTTGAGACAAAGATCAAAAAGGGGTCTCCTGAAGAAAAACAGAATTAGCGACTCCTGTGGTGAGGACGTCTTTATTACTGTTAGCTTACGGTCAGAATTTTTTGTTCCTCCTCCTTTCAGCTAAATTTATTCCCCTTGTAAACAACCTGATGTTCATTGAGTGAGATATGGTCTCATTTAGAGTTACACACAGGAAGCAGAGGAAGGGTGGGTCTTGGTGTGATTGATAAGTTGCTCTCCTGTTGATCTGATTGAAAAAAAACTCTTGTGAAGCATTCAGTTGGCAGACACTCTGAGGAGGTGGCTTTGTTTGTAGTGATGGACATTGTTTTGAAGCCAACAAACGTTAGCGTCCTGATAGACTGACAATAAAATACAGATGTTTCCTTCTTCCCAACCAAGCAAAGACAGAAATGTTTTAATGAAAGCTTCACAGTCTTCAGGGCCTCGAGGTGGCTCGATGCGTTTCTTCAATTAGGTCTAAAAAAGTCTGAAAAAACAGCCTGAAGCTAAGCTGATTTGCAGGTTTAGTTGTTAATCATTTAAAACTTTGTTAATTCATGTGACCTTGTTCCCATTACACAGATTTACTTAATGTGATGCTGATGTTAATTTGATATCATTGAGTATGAAACAGGTTGGAGTTGTCAGATTGACTCATTTTGACAGATGTAAAACTGAAGTACACAGGTCATGACACACATCTGTTGTTTTCAGCACACAGCTTATCTGCTAGCTCAGGAGCTGTTCAGTCAAATGTCCCATTTAAGCATTCAAATAAAACAGGTGACTCAGCTCTGAGACACTCTGAGGTAAAACCTGCGCTGGGTTTCCGACCGGCTTCGTTTTGAGCGAGGCGGAGTTTGGGAAGTTTGGAAATGGTGAAAACAAAGGCGTCCAGTCATTGTCAGCACTAAAGGGAACATTTCCTGTATTTTAAAACCATGTGTCAACATATTTAAGGCTCTAGCCGTCTTAAAGGTTCCAAATGGTTTCACATTGCTCCAGATAATTGCCTCAGCCATCAACCTGTAAAAGCTGCAGTGTAATCTTCAGAAGGGCCTGACCCTCCTCTAAAAGCTCTAATTTTTGTCCCTAAAAGGCTCAAGTGTTAGTGTGAAAATATTACATATAGAATTACAAAGAAAGGGGATTTTTTAACCAGAAGAGCTGCAGCAATGCTCCATTTCATGCACCAAACTCAATTGGAAAAAAACTGTGGTAACACCTGCAAGAAGGTGTGAGTTTTTCATCTACCACTGACAAGACCAGTTTTATTGTTCATGTGGTTTTTGTGACCTGTGCCTCTGTATTCAGTGCTCTGACCCAGAATCCCTTTCCTTTGTACCTAAAAGCTCTCCTCTGCTTTTTTTCTGAAAAGTTTTCAAACAGCTAGTGTGCCAACCTGAGCCTGTCAGGGACAACAACAAGAACTTTTAGTAGATGAACTTTGATCGGGCACATTGGCCTGAAAGGATAATGCTGCAGTTATTACAGCCTGTAACGCAACCTGCTGGAGCAGCTCCAAAACTCTTAGCACCAATAAGTCAAAGTAGGCTCAAAAAGGGTCTAAGTTCGAAGTAGAACAGTTATTTTGATAAAAGATATCTCTTTTAAAAAATGATGTTTCTTTTGGGGCAATCTATATCTCTTCTGTACTTTAATGAAATTATCAAGTATAGTGAGCATACTGTCAAGAAATTTTCAAGTATTTTCAAAAAATCATCTTCAACTTTAAAGCTGTGCAAAAATAAGGAACAATAACTTCGAATAGAAATAAATTTTGTAAAAGCACCAATATTTTTTTTTATGATACAATGATTCAATTTACAAAGAATAAAGTAGGTCAGTAGATTTATTAGTATTTTATTGCCTTGAGCTCTTATCTAGAGGCAGAAAGACCTAAATGAAAGTGAAAATAATGTGAGGTAAAAGATTTACTGTTAGAGAAGTAAATCATTTTCAAGTTCAAACATCGAGAAATAATCGCGATATTTTATCTGAGGACGGTTTCAAATCGGACCTGTTTCTAAGTTTGCAATGTGGGCTGAACTCAAGCTGAAGATTCACTCTGTCTCTGAAAAAACATCTGTGATCTACCAGCAGACATGTGACTCAGATCTGTAACAAGGTCGAAAGATTGCGGAAATTTCTGTTCCCTAAGTGATCCAGGAAGTCACCAAGAGGTCTCATCAAGTCATGAAGGGTGAGATTTATAAAACTGAGCACAGAAAAAATGCGCACACAGTTTTTAAACAGTTTGAAAGCTACTTATTATCATTAAAAAAAACCTAATTTGATGTAATGGGAAGCAACACAATTCTGCACTGTGTATAAAAAGTCTTTTGTTAAAAGTTTTAAATTTTAGAGCTCCCTAACTCCACTGCACGTGATAACCTGAGAATGAATAAAACTCCTACCTGAGAGAGCACAGAAGGCTAAAAACAGGACAGCAACGGAGCTCTTCATGGTGACAGGTTGTCTCTGCTCAACTTCTCCTGACTCTGGTTCAATCTGCGAAAACAGCTCTGCGTCCGCGCTCATAAACAAACAGCTGCGTCAAGCTGCGCAAGCGCGTAACACGACCGGAAACTGTTGAACAAAATAAGAGCATTGGTGATACAGTCTAGTTTTAACCATGTTTTAGGATTTTAAAAAAATAAAAATCACTTTAGAAATTATTTGTCTTTTATTTTTATTTGATCTGAAGTTATTTAGCCCCCTTTTCTGTTTATGGGATGTTGTTCAATTTAACTCAGAGGATTACGATATAATTAGTTAAGTTTTAAAAAGATTTGTAATAATGTATATGTCTGTTTATGGATAACAGTCAAAACTTTGATTTGTAATCTAGAAATTTTACCCGTAGTTATAGTGAAAGTAGCCAACAAATAAATCACAGTTGTTTATCTTCGGTACATTTTACTAAATGAATTTAAATGTATGAAAAAGCTGAAAAAAAAAATAAATAAGACAAATTAATGGTACCAGATAGTAAATCGGGGGTCCATCTTATTTATTATACTTGTAAATTAATTCAAATAAAGTGATTCCGTTTGCTCCTCTAAATGCTGGATATTTTTTTCTTTAAGGGCCTGTGAAGCCTCACTGTCATGAAAACCTGACTCTTATTTGGTGTGTGTGCTTATTTTTTTTTATTAGAACACATCTTTTTAATACTACTTTTCTTTGTTCAAGAGTGCTTTTTTTATTTCATTATATTATATTTTTTAACCAGAAACAAAGCAACAAAGTACTTATTACCAGTTAGCCTACGTAGTGCAACTGTTTAAAAACTTTATAAACTCAGTTCATGCCATAGTTTAGTAGCTGGCTATGTTTAAAGCTACTCACATTTGTGAGTCTTGGCCTGTTCTATCCTTTTCCTTTTTGACAGTTCAGCTCTAGTGTCCACTCTTACCACAAAATTAAGGCAAAAAATTGTTTTAAGCAGAGAAAAACCCAGATATCTATTCTCATTACTGAACTTTGTCAACCAGCGTGGTGCTCTAAATCAATCTGACTGGAAAGCTGAGGAGAAGCATTTATAAATGATCTTTATTTTCTGCACTGATAACCTCTTTTAAGTTGGGGATTTAAATTAAGCATATAGAAGTGAGACTTCTCAAGATCACAGCCACTTTAATATTACAATATAATTAATACTAGAGCCATAAATCAGAGTGTCTGGTTCAGGAGATCAGACCCGATGACAATTTAATGTACACCTTCAGGTCATATATGATTTGAGAGGTAAGAGAAATTTCTCAGTTTTTGTTTTATTTTGAAAGTACCGACAGGAATCTTGTGTGTGCATGCCCTGTAACTGTATAGTTCCTCTAGGCTTGATGATATCAAAGTTCAGGAACCGAAAGTGACAAGAGGGAGGAAGACAACGTTAAACAGCAGCGAAAGGTCGCGTTTTATTTTCCACCACAAAGAAACGAAACTGTACCCCCACACACTCATACAAACTCTGTCATCATGTGATGTCTGACTGCAGTCCAAACAGTGCCTAAACCACCAGCAATATATTTTTAAACTTGCAAACCGTGCTTTGTTTTACCTTTGATCATGATCTGATCAGTGGACTGTAAAGCACAAACAGCCTCTGCTAACAGTGGTTAGAGTAGTCGATAAATGGCAATATCAGACTGTCCGTTTTTTTTTTGTTTTAAACTAAGTATTTAAAGTTTCAGTACCAGTAAAATATAGCACCTCACCTCACTGGTAGCAGTAGTTAAGCAGCTGCAAAGGTAGAAAGTGCAGTACTATTAGTCAGAGTAATAGCAGTGCTGGACAAGTTTTTAGTTGTACTGATAGCACTTTTAGACATAAGATTTAATGATAATAGCAATACATAAGTTAAGGAGTTTTCATGGCACTTAAATTGGTTTCAGTCATTTGTGTTCACAGTGGTGGTAATACTCTGGACTTATGCTAATCGTGATAAGCTAGCAGCACCCGTAGAAGGAAAAACAAAGGCCATGTTAGTTGTTGCAGCAAATTTGCATGTGTGGAATAGCATCATAACTAGCTTTAAAGTTCAGGGAAAACAGAATTGTTATATTTTGAGGAGTTTAAATGTGTCCTTAATCAGTATCAAACAGCAGGAGTGAGAACAATTCCTGACCTCATGTGACACAAAGAAAGAGGAAATAAGATATGTCCCTCCATCACACATTCATGCCATCACATGGTTTACTGTAACGCTGTCTAAATTCACTCTGAAAAGACACTCAGCTCAAAGTAGGAACCCTCATTATGTCAGAGTCAGGCCTGTTTTCACCTCGGACATGTGACTAAGTGAAGAGCAGATGATGCTGATGTGAATGAATATTTGCCATATCTGCTTTCATAGTTTTTTTCTGTATTTACATCCCCATATGTGTGAAACCAGATTGTGCTTAGATAAAGAAATTCAAGGATGAAGAAAGTTGAAAACTGATGAGTACAACCATCATTATTTGACTCATTCAGATTGATTCTCTCTGGAACAGACCAAGGGTATTTAAAGTTGGCAGGCTTGAGTCTTATTTCTTGTTACAGATTTGACTACCTGTTGGCTGAAACTAGAAATTGCATATGATGTGTTTAAATAAGATCAGGATAAAGCCTTTGTCTGTATATCCATGTCATGACATACTTTTTCACGTATACAGATTTACTGTTCATGTGGAGTGCACTTTTACTCAAGAGGCTTGGGAACAAGATCCGAGGACAGGATCTCTATCATGATCTGGCTGTTCTAAGTAATATGTTTTTGTCTTCTTATTGTGTTGACCTTAATTTATGTATCACAAAATTGATTTGTGATACCACCTGCCATCAGTTCCCTAGACACGGACCACTTCCTTAGTTGTGTTGTCATTTTGTTTCCCTCTTTTTCCTTTTGTTGTCTGTGCAAAAAAGGAAGTAGTTAGGAAAATAAGTCTGGAGGGTAAGAGGGTTGGATGTTTAGTTAAAACTATTTGTTTTAGCAACCATTACCCTCTTTAAATTCTTGGATACATATCACCAACTGTGTAATATTTAAATAATTGTGTATATATCATCACCTCTTGTGTACTTATCACACGTCTTGTGTGTACATCGCCACCATATGTATATTACCTCCCTTGTACAGTGTTTTAGTGCCCTAATGTTTTTTTTATATTCTCTATTTAAATTACTGTATATCCTTTATTTAAATTTTCATACATTGTTGACTGTGTGAGAGTCTTGCACACAAATTCTTATGTGTCTGGACTGTTGGTCCATGTACAAATATAAAATAAAAACCTTGAGTCCATGTATCCAATAGGCTACATTTTCATTATGTTATAATATTCAGTGTTACAACAGATTTTCCTTTTCAATCAACTTTTCAGTCACTGAATAGAAATGTGATAACAAGTCATATTATTTGGTATTATTAAGACATAAAATGAAAAGCAGGAGCACATAAAAAAGCAAAATAAATCTCTTTTTTTGAGGAGACAATCTTTTAAATGAATATGGCTTACTTCTAGTCCTTTGCTCGTACTTTATCTTTTAAATGTTGTATATATTACTCTAAACACTTGGGTAAGACAGAACTCTTACTTTATTTATGTATCGTAATATTTATTCTTCAATTATAATGTAAAAATAATAACAGCTCACGTTTGGTCCCCGTCTAAACACTGGAACTCTATGTCTCCAACTTCATCATGGGTTTGATCTCCCGGGAAAATCTTATTATAATGAAGCCGCTCTCCGCCAATCCCGTGGCCTCAAACCCAACAGGCCCCGCCTTCCGTGACGACAAATGCAAGGAAACTGTACAATACCAAATAAGGAAAATACTCCCGCATGCGCAGTGTGTGTAGTTTTGTTTGAAGTGAACTGCTCCCTGGGACTGCCCTACAAGCTGCAAAGTCGACAAGCTTTTGATTTTTAACAGAATATTTTTCACATTTCTTCCACATTGTTTCAGCGCCTCTATGCATCGCAGAGACGATGTTGGGCCATCACTATCCGAACACCGACAAGTCGCAGCAACTGGTCAACTATGTGGAGGATTACCTGGAATGTGTGGAGTCCCTGCCTTTGGACATACAAAGAAATGTTTCCCTGCTCCGAGAGATCGATGCAAAGTATCAAGGTACCGTGTCTCCATGTTCCTCTCCTTACTCACAGTTAAGTGTTAAATACTGAAACATTAGCGGCAGTCTGCGGGGTTTGCTGAAATGGAGGAGCAGGCGCCAGCCTTGTTCCCATTTTGCGAAAACTGAACCCATGAGTCCAAACGCTCTCTCCAAAATCAGGAAATCTAACCGATGAAATTCTCTCTGATAACTTCACCCACGCGTGGGTCTTCCTGAACGAGTCAGCCGTCTTTTTGTACTAACAGCCCGCATACTGTCCGTGCTGTTTTGTGTCTTGCACCAAACTCCCTTAGGAAAAGGCTGAAATTTTATATTCATTACCCGCCGAGAGTGTATGTAAATTTTATTACCTAACAAAACACATGAGATTATTCAGTAATCTTTGCTAAAGAATTCGGCATAATTTTCATTCAAATGTAACTTTATTTAATGAGACAATTTTAACTTTTTCCCCATGTACACACTGCCGCCCACCGTGGTGTTATCGCGGAGGATTATTAGGAAAACAATGCACAAACTTGAGCGTGTATTTACATTAAACACTGACTGTAAAATTAATGTTAACCGTTATTCTGAATTAAGACGTAAAATGTCTAGAAGAGAAAAAAATCTGCCCATTGAGGCGTGAAACACTTGAAATGATCGGGGTGTACACCAACTACTCTTGGACGTAAAAACAATCCTTATTTTTGCTTGTGCTGACGCACGGTTAAGCTGCAAGCTGCAGGCAGCCGCGGTTAACGTGACTTCTTCGACATCTCAGAGACATTGTAGGAGTTACATTGAAAGAAATGACGACTCTCTAAATTTAAACTGTTATAAAACGAGATTAGACGTCCTGGAGGGTTTGCACGGCCTCTGCTCGTCCACTCCGCTCCGTCGAGTGTGAGCTGCAGAGCCGGATGACTCCTCTTCTAAGCGAACCCCCCTTAACATCTGACCGCCGTCATTTCCTGCAGCTTCAGCTCTCGTTCGCCTTCTTCTTCTCTGTGTTAAACTGCTGTTTAAACCACGCATTACTACCCACTGGTGGGCGAATTGTCATCATTTCCCCCTTCTTGAAGTGTAGTCCCTCCATTTTGTGACATATGGGTAATTCTAAATCAAAGAAAAAAAACCAAAGTGTCTCTAAACATGAGCTACTTAGTAAGTCTGAATTTATTACAAAGCCTATTTGATGCATTAGTACCATAAAAATAACCAACCGGATTATGAGGTAAACTTCCAACTTTAGTGTTCTGGAGGCTTAATACTTATCACTTATAACATTTTTATCTTTATTTTCCTTTGCTGTGTGTCACTGAGGTTTAACATCTTTCCTCCTTGTCCCCGTATTTGTCTCTTCAGAGGTGCTGAAGGAGGTGGATGATGTGTTTGAGAAGTACAAAGCAGAGCAGGATGCTGCCCAGAGGAAGCGTCTGCAGGTCCAGCTGCAGAGAGCTCTCATCATCAGCCAGGAGCTTGGTGATGAGAAGATTCATGTAGTGACCCAGATGACAGAGCTGGTGGAGAACCGGTCCCGTCAGATGGACTCGCACTCTCTGTGCCTGCAGGAGCCCAGTGAGGCTGAACGTCTCCCCACAGAGCGCCGCTCCAGCGTCCAAGACTCTCCAGCTCCTGAACGCACCTCAGCACGCCGTCCAAGGCGACAGCGGAACAGTGAGAGCCGGGACTCGAACCACCTATCGGCTAACGGCTCTCTGGTGGACGACCCTGTGGAGGAGCTGTCCATCCCTCCTCCACGGGAGAAGAAGTCAAAGTCTGCAAAGAAGAAGAAGCGTAAGTCCAAACAGGAGCGGGACGCCTCGCCGGTGGACTTTGCCATCGACCCCAATGAGCCCACATACTGCCTCTGTGAGCAGGTGTCGTACGGCGAGATGATCGGCTGTGACAACGACCAGTGCCCCATTGAGTGGTTCCACTTCTCCTGTGTGGGGCTCACATACAAACCCAAGGGGAAGTGGTACTGCCCTAAATGTAGAGGGGACAACGAAAAGACGATGGACAAAAGCCTGGACAAAAACAGAAAGGAGCGCAGGTCCAGGTAGTGGTCAGCTGAGAGGGTTCAGACTGTTGGACTGCCGGAGTGAAAACAGTTTAAGAGCACAATCGAAGTCTGTCAGTAGCAGCGCTTATTCCTAATCAAAGACCAGATGTGATTGCTGTGATTGATCCTGAGACGCCTTCAGGCTGCAGGGATCCACCTGCTGCCAGAATCATCACTTCCTAGCTGCCGTCCTCTTCCAGAGCTTTCTGTCAGGTTCAGTTTTACTTGTGGAAAAAAGAAACAAGAGCTCCTTTTGATTTCTCTGGATGAGGTCCCCAAAAATTCTGTTTTTTTTTCTTGAATCTTCTTAGTTCTTTGAACCAGTGTGTGTATCTGTAGGGTGATGTTTCTACATATGTTTATGTTTACAGAGATGATATTTAAGGACGAGGAGCCTGCTGACGGGACTCTAAGACATCATCATGTGGACTTTTTTGTTCTCACTGCTTCACTCTCATTATCGTGTACATTTCTTTTTATATTCATTAAAACAAAGTATAAGCATCCAGTTTTCTCCTATTTCTGCATCAAACTCTCTTTTCAATCTACTGTCTGATGTTGGATTATATCTCATTACACTGACCTCTACTTAATTGAAAATGAGCACATACATTATCTTCATCTTTTGCATAAACTCTGACCTTCAGGTTTAAATTCCCTACTAGTCATTACTTATGTTCAGTGTAAGTGACAAATACTATAATTTTGTCTCCAGCTGAAGCCTTTGGCTTTTAAAATGGTAACTTGTTGTAAATGACATCATTTGGAAACATGGTGGGGTCAGAAAAGCTTCAGCCAGCTGTGCCTGCACTTAAAAAAATCTGGTTTTGTGGGTGAGTAGCCGTTTTATGACGATAAATCAGCTGCAGGAAGTAACGAGCTGTCTTCACAAAAGTGAGTTTTTTATAAATTAAGACAAGAACAGAGGTTTTTTCAGTCATGTTGGGCCTAGTCCTTTCTGCCTGACTTGAGTAATATCTTCCTATTCCCTTTAATTTCTCTATTACAAACAGTGGGAAAAGTCAATCAATGGGTGAAATACAGAAACAAATGAATAGATATTAGAAAAAGACAAAGTAATGATCCTGAGAGATTAAGTCGAAATAGGATGAAGAGTCAAATTTTGGAGATTGTGAATCATAATTATATTAAAAGGAAGTCAAGATCAAAGCAAAAAAGTAGAAATTATGAGACAGAAACAAGATAAATTGAAGATACAACTTCAAAATGCAAAGTTAAAAAACAATATTGGATTCTGATGACAAAGTCAGATATATGAGGTGATGTCATGCGAGTTGAAATGAGAAAAAAAGTTGAAATGAGAAAATATTGGAAATGATGGACAAATTATGAAAACAGTAAATTACTAATAGGATAAAAGGGTACGATTAAAAAGATGTAAAGAAAAGATAAAAAAATCAGCAATGAGACGACATTCAAATTGATGAGTTTATAAGTCATAAGTATGTGTTAAAAAGATTAAATAATGAGATATAAATTCAGTTTGATGTGTCAATTAAGGGTTAATATTTAACACTACCTATTTATTCCTGGGGTATCACCTACATATACAAACAAACTTATACTAAATAATGTTAAAGAGATAATTTTATTAATTCATTTTTTGATGTGAATGATTCTAGTGATGTGAACCCATTTTAAACCACGGACCAGTCTGATTCAAAGATTTATTGATCCCTCATAAATCAAACCTAAGTCATCAAACCAAAGACAATTTTTGGACCAAATCTTTTTTTATTTAAATATAAAAATGTGGAATTTGTTCATTTTTACATTAAACCTTACATCTGTCAAAATAAGAAACTGGTGAAAGTTGTAACATTTTGTGTTTTTGAAATTCCTCTGCTTTCATAAAGTTACCATACATTAAAGTAACTGCATGAAGCTACCTGACACTTTGACACAACCTTCACTAAAACTTCAGCCAGCGTTGCGATTGCAGCCGACAGCTGGGCTGAAAACATGGCAGTGACAGAGTCTCTCAGACATGTGCCACCCTGAGGGATGACTGAGCGCGTCTTTCTCCTCACACAGAAACAGAGAGGTCCTCCAGTGATTCACTGCTGGACCTCTACGTCTCTCCTCAGGGTGAGAGTGGACATGTTGAGGGTTAATGTTGAAAGAAGTGAAGGCATCGAGACGTGGCTGCAGAATCAACACGCTGCACACAGTCCAGTTCATCATGAAGCAGCAGATCAGAGCAGGCAGAGCTACTCGTCATCTTTCCCTCCTGTTCTACTCAGCTGAAACACAAGAAGAAGAAAACAATCACAGAATGAAGCATTGTGTTGAGTTTTAAATGTAAAGTATCTGTTTTTACTTACATGCTGGAGCATCAGGAGGAGGTAATGGCACGGAGAAAAAGACAGAAGAATTCAGAAAGGTTCACAGTGAGTCTGACTGATTTAGAGCTCTAGCTTGAAGAAAAAAGGAAATGGACCTACTTTAATCACATCCACCCAGTTCCAACCTCTTGGCAGTTCACCTTTGTTATCTGAGAGCAGAAAACATTGGAATACAACCATAAAAACAGATATTTGATAAAACCCTGGTGTGTGTAAAGCATTAATTAATTATTTCAGCTAGATTGTAGGTCATTCACTGTCACTTCTGATTTCTTTCTCTCTTTCCTTTCCTATCCTCCCTGAAGGAAGGCATACAAGCCCCTCAGATACTCAAAATACAATCATTTCCTTCCTGGTGTGCAGCATTGGGACAGTTTTACCTGTTCTGTTGATGATCCTCCTCTTCTGAGCTTTGGTCAGCTGCTCCTTCTTCTCCTTCTTCTTGGCTGTAGAAGTGACAGATGTAACATCACTGCTGGATATCGTCTGCAAGGGCAAAGAGTTAGTAAACGTTACCTACATTAAAGAACATAAAAAGATCTCTGTATGTTTAACAGGCATTATGCTAAAAACACCCTTTCATGTTAGCAATACAAGCAATAAACCGACTGTGCAAGGGCCACATATGCTTCAATTTACCTTTTTAAAGACCAGAATATGCTTATATTCTGGTTTTTAAAAACACAAAAATCACCCCTGGGCTAGTCCTTTTGTAACCTGAATATTTTGTCATGTATACGCCCTATCAGGATATCCCAATCAAAGGAACATTAGTTTGTGTTCCGTGCAAGTTCTGCTCGAAAGGAATCCTGGTCTTTTGAGAACAGGAAGTCCAGCAGGCTGCTGCTGTTGTTGTTGCTGCTGCTGTTGTCATGGATACAGCAAGAAGTAGGAGAAATGACGCACACTGCGTCATGATGTTCTCAGTGTGTGGAGATGTTGTCCATGCTTTGCTGTTTTGATCAAGATACCAATGTGAAAAGGACTAACTCTTTTTGCTCACGCATGTAAATCGATTATTCTGAACGTTTCAGAAACCACAATATTGACCTTAATCTGAATTTTGGCAGCATGAAAACGCAGCCAATGAGTTTTACTAACCAACGCAGTGACTACAGGTTTGTGATTTTCCATCAGAGCCTCCTGGTTCTCCTTGGCCCACTCAAACAGAGTGTACATCATGGCAGTGCCCAGGTTAGCCTCCACCTGTTCTTCCAGCTTTGACAGGATGAGCTGCTTTGTTTCTGCAGAGCTGTGCAACATAAAGAGCGGAAACAGCATGATATTAACCCCATTAATGAGCACATGCATTCAGCAGCAAAAATACAGAGCTGATGTATCATGCTTTGTGTGCAATGTCAAAGAATATACTCAAAAGAAGTTTTTAAGTCTCATGGTTAACATTTTCTGGGTGCTGGGGTTCTTAAATGCATCTCACATGAGCCTAGATTAACACATGCCACATGTATTTAAATTTCTCGCAATCAAGTGCTCCTCAGAACATCATCATCATGTATCAACTGTCAGTCATCAGTCAGCTAAGAGAGGGCGAAACCAATACTCAGCCCTGTCTTCGAACTTACATTCTGTTATTGAAAAAGGCATCAAGGTTTATTTGTGGGGATGTTTCAGGGTACGTCTCTGGCCACGTCACATCCAGGAGGAAGGCTTTTGTGTCTTCAAGGTCTCCTATCTGTTTTAAAGCATGAAAATGTAGAGAGACAAGATGAAATGACATTAGAAATTAGGTCTGGTGAGTTGGCTGGTTAGTCAAACACAGCAACATAATGGTTTGTACAAAATAGGTAGAAGTTTTGATGCTGTGGGCAGGTGGCAAGTGGTGCTCCTGCTGGGAAATGAGTTTAGCATCTCCATAAAGCTTGTCAGCAGAAGGACACATGAAGTGCTCTACAAGTTCCTGGTAAATGGCTGCACTGACTCAGCAGATGACAGACACCCCAAACCATGACTACTTGTGGAAACTTCAAAACACTGGTATTCTGTGCTAAATGTCACGAAAAAAACAAGTATTTCAGAGATTCATGGTTCACATATAGTTAGTCTAGAATTCATAAAATAACCACTTTCTCAAGTAACAGACAGAAAATGCCAGACTCATACAGGGTTTTCTAAATTCTTGTACAATACTTTTTGAATTTCAAAACGTATTTGTTTTGTGTTAAAGTTTTGATAAAACTAACAGATTGCAGTACTCACCCTGAACTGAAAGGAGACAGGGCTGATCTCTTTGAAACATTCATCCCCCTCATAGATGGAGCGAAGAGCCTCCAGCTCCATCTGCAATTGAAGCGTGACAGGTTATAGAGAGAGATTCCGCACCAAACCCCATTCAGAAATTTCAACTATGAAACCTGGCATTGATAAAACCCACTGCGACCAATACCTCACACAATTGGGTCAGTACTCCGTGTTTAACAGTTGATAATGGAAAACTATACAGCCGAATACCTTCAATGAAGTTAATTGATAAGAAAAATGTTTGATTTTTGGTTTATCTGACTCATTTTGTCGTCTACACTGAAATCCAAAACTCACGTCATTTTAAATGGAGTTTGGCGTGACACATCATCTGTGATTATTTCATGCTTTACAGCTCTAGGCTAATTTAACACTCCATGCCGACTGATAATTACGCTTAGCAGATTTATTTTACGCTGTATAACACTTAAAGTGTTGGCTCGAACTGATGACTAGTGAACATAAACGCTTTCAGGCTAACATGCTAGTCACACTTGAGCCAAGCAGTTAGCATTTAGCCGCTAACAGCAGCTAGCAGCTATCAAACATTCATACCTCTTGATCCTCGTTCGCTGACATGATTTTCTTAAAGCTTGTGTGTTATAAACTCCTCTTAAGAGTTTCAAAAGTATAAATAATTCGACGTTAATGACCCATTTTTGCCATTAAAACTTTACTATGTTAATCTTCCAACTTCTCTCTCAACGACGGCTACCATGATAAGCGACGCATGCGCAGTAGATATCTACTTACCCTGATTTAATTTTTAAAATACTCAACGAGATTTTCTGAACTGTACATCAACTGAAAGCTGGTCACCCATAATATTTATGCAAATAAAAATATTAAGAATTCAAAAACGGGAAATGTCGAAAAGGCACTCCTGTTTTGAATTTGTAGCTTTTTTTTTTATATATATATATTTTTATTAGGAGGCAATACAGAACAGAAGAAAAAATACAGAGACAAACGGTAGAGCACAAGATGGAATGAATAGATTGAGCAACACCTGATATCAGTAACAAAAATACAAACAGATACAGAAGTAAAAAAACATAAATATCATACAATAGTGTGCTATAGCAGATACAGTATGCCCCCTGGGTTGTTTTTTAATTTAGTGCAAATTAAAACAAATAATAATGATAAAAGAGAGAAGAGACAGAAAGGAGAAAAAAGAGTAAATAAATAAAATAAAATAATAGAGATAAAGGAGGAAAATTTGTAGCTTTAAAATGTGTAATTACTGCCAAGTAAACAGCAAATAAATGTATAATGGGTGTAAAGACCCATTTATCAATCAGTCTTTATTCACATAGGATAATGTAACGTCACAATTAATGTAATCTCAAGATGGCAAAAATTACAGAGCCCCTTAAATCCACTTTTTTTTTTTATACTGCGGGCACAATATAGTGCTCATAAGATAAGCTTCCTTGGTGTCTAAATAAAGGAGGACCTAACTTAAAACACCAACACTACTGCAACATTCAAAAGATCAAAAAGTCAAAAAGGCACAGCAGAAGCTCTAGTCCCTTGGGCTCTCCAGGAAAAACCACATGGAACAGAAACCGCTTGTTTGATTCCACCACTGTGTCACTAAAAGTATGTTTTCATTCTGCGTGTGATGTGCAGCAGAAATAAAGGCATCCAGAAGGTCATCACAACTACCCCAAAAAATCATTGGGTGCCCTCTGTTCTTCATCTCTTCAACTGCCGGTGCCTGAAAAGGGTCCAAAATATCCTCAAGGACCTGTCACAACCAAGTCACCACCTGTTTGAACTGCTGCCCTCTGGTAGAAGATTCAGAACGATTAAAACCACAACAAATAGGTTAAAAAAACTTTTTGACCCTGAAGCTATAACCGATCCAAATACAAAATAGTGCTTGACTTGAGTTCACAAGTGTGTAGGTAGGGACCATGCAGTGGGTTGAATGTTGTGTGTGAGTATGCTACTTTTATCCTATAGTTTTGATTTATGTTTGGTTTAATTCTTTTTAAACTAATTATCTGCACTCACAAAGATTCTGCGCTCCAATTTTGTGGTGCAATGACAATCAAGCCATATTCTATCTTTTCCATTCTATAATTTTCTTCCATCGAGACAATTACTTGTTTTTGCATACAATCAGCTGAGTTGTCTTCCTAGGTGGCCATCAACAAACATTAAAACACATAACAAAAGTTTCAGGCTAGTCATAAAATAAAGAAGCTCTGTGTTTCTGCAGCCAGTCTCAAGCAGACACTTGATGAGCTGCAGAATTCAACACTAATGAATTTACCACAGGTTGATGCTTGTGTATGAGGTGTACAAACATGTCTCAATGAATTAAATCATAAGAAAATGGAAAGAAGTGAGAATTTGCTGTTATTTTCTGGTGTTAACAGATGACACAAACACTAAATCTCAATGTTTTATTTCTGTAAAGATTTAAATGCTTGTATTTTTCTCTTTACTGTATGCATCTTCTATTGTTCAGCCCTTCTCGCTCTGTGGTTGACAGGATGAACACCATGGCACCTGGATGAGTGAGAGAACTTAAATTTCATGATCAGACAAATCTGAAACCAGACACTTGGTTAAAGTTGGTCACTTTATTCTGATGCTCTGATGGTTCATGATGATCCACGATGATCCACAATGTTTTTACTGCACTATCCAGCACAACTGAGCTTTGTACTGAGCTGTAACAAGGACCAAACTTACAGGAGCCTGAAGATTTTTGGATTATACAGACTTTAAGTCCAACTCAGTACAAAGTCACACCTCAGACCTTTCATCAGATCTTTAAATACTATTCCAGACTTTATTCACAGGATGAATTAAGAACTCACAAACATGAACAGAGAATTAAATCAGGTTTAAATGACTGGGATCGAAACTAAAAACTGGAATGATACCACCAGTTCAGAATCAGCACTACTCCATCTGTTGTGGATTTTAAACTGGACACCTGCCTCTCTGTTAGGTAGATTTGTGACTGTAGAGAAAACATTATGCTCTCTGCCTCTATATCCAGTGAGTTTGTATTAAAATCTCTAAACAGCCACCTCTGAAGTGACTCAAACTGAATGTTATTGTGCATCTTAAAGCTGGTGGAGATAGTCCAGATACAGAGTCCAGTTCAGGTGGCGTCCTGTGTCTTTGAGGCACCTCAGGGTGGACTGTTGAGAGAAAAGAACTGTGGGAAAAGGTGTGTGGGGGTGCCTCGACCAGTCTGCTGTACCCAAGCCTATTCATTGCTCAGGCAACAAAACAAACCCCACTCTGTCACAGTTACATCATGAACTCTAAGGAGCCTTGGCCACGCCCACCAGTGCAGGCCTGAGTGTGCGGCCGTGAAGCTTGTAGCCTACTTTGGTAACAATGGCAACAGTACCCGGCTCCTTTCCCTCCACGGGGGCGTGGAAGAGTGCCTCATGTTCATAGGGGTCAAACTTCTGCCCATCAGGGTTGAGCTTGACGAGGCCGTGTTTGGTGAACACCTTCTGGATCTGGACCTCTGTCATCACCAGGCCGTCATACAGGTTCTTAAGGTGAGGGTTCTGGCTCGTCACCTCCTCTTTAGGGACACTTTCTGTGGCTTTCTCCAAGATATCAGCCACCTCCAGCAGGTCCTTACAGAAGCCCTGAATCCCTGGTGATGTACAAAAGACAGATGTTAAAGCAAAGGGAGTTTTCCTCCTGCAGTAGTGTTTCGAAACACAATCTTTTACGTGTGAAGACAGAGGAAAAAAAGCAGAGGGGGGCCGAGGTGAAGAAAAAACATGTTTTCCCCTCAAAGTATGCCGTGTTTTGTCAGGTTTGACTGATGTGACAAGCAAACATCCAACAGTTCAGTGGAATCAGAACTAAGCTGACTTAAAATACTTGTCTGAAAAGATAAATAACTTCATAAAAAAAACAAAATTTTAAAGAAAACGTAACGTTGGCACATTCTGGTCAAAGGCTAACATTGTCGTTTGGTGCCATCTAGTGGAAGAGGGGACCATTTGATTTGAAACCACTTCACCTCACAGGACATCTCCACACTGTAATCCATGTCAAAGGGGGTGTAACCTGAAAAATAAGGTGATTACAAACAGTGAGAAGTATTTACCGTATATCTTAGCGTCCTCTACCATCTTCTGACTCCTCCTCCTGAGGTTCTCTGTGTCTGCTAAGGCCCGCTTGTACTTTTCCTAAAGACATGAGATAAACGGGAAGAACTTGGTATGAAATGGAATTAATGCCAGAAACAGAAAGTTATGTTGACAGAGATCTCAGATCTAAATTCAGGTAACTATTATTCCATGGCCATGGTTGATACCTCTTCAGACTGTCAATGATGCTCATCTCAAACTGCAGAGCTCTGTTTATAAATGAAAATTTTCAATGAAAGCAGAGTTAGTAGCACAGAGCCAACCTTGGTCCACACTTACATGCTTGGAAAAAACACTGCAGGACCATCTATGTACTGTGCCAGTAAAGGCTGAAGTGAACTGAAACTAGCTCTCAAAACATAATTAACTGTGCACAGGCCATCAGAGGTAAGGTTGGCATACACAGTAATATGTTCTTAGTGTCTAGCTACCTGCTGCTAATCAAGACTAATGTTAACGGTTTGTATTTGTTTATGGAAAAGATTACATAAGGGGGGGTACTCGTTTTAGAAACACCCGACTACGTGTGGACTTGGCCTTAATGAATTCTTCTGGATGTGAGGTTTTCTGCAGCTCAATTCTGACTCACTGTCATCTCCTTCAGCTGCTCATCCAGCTGTGTCTTCTCCTCCATCAGGGCTTTCTCTGCTGGGCTCTGCTCCGGCTTCTCAGCCTCCTCCTCTGGGCCCTGGCCATTCTTCTGCTGAGTGGCTGTGCACAACAACCGTGGCGATGCTCTGGAGGACAGAAACAATGTCATTACTTAGTTACTTTGTCTAAATGTTAAGATAATGCTTAAGCTTCAACATCATCAGTGGGCCATCAAATGCATTCACACATATATCTCTGCTGTTACTTTTTGATCAAATGGTGCTAATTTAGTGGTGCAAAAACTGCTTCTTGGATTTACATCACACTCAGGAGGATGATGTTGTTGACACAGGTATTGTGCAGAATAAGAGAGGGGGAAAAGTGATGAAATGATGAAAGTTGTGCTTTTTATGCTCTTTATATTCAGTACGAACCATCCAGAAATCTCAGGTCATCTAGGTCTGGGATGCTTTGGGAAAATCAGCTTTTACACCGTATGCAAATAATAATGGAATACACTAAACAACTTACCTGTTACAGCTGCCTTGTAATGACTCACTTATACTCATTTTTGCTTTTTACTGACTCTGTGTCTTTAACCTTCAGTCCATTGAACTACTTCTGTTTGTCGTTTCTCTAACTCGCTCAAGGCTTTCAGTGTTTTGGCACCTTCATCTTGGTCTGAGCTACGAGGTCACCTAAAACTGGATTATGTTATTAGTTGGTTTAGTTTGGATTATTTTAAAACTAGGATTAAGGATCAGTTTGTGCACATCTTATAGTTGAATCCTGACAAGTATTGATTCATTTAATATTTACTTGTTGATAACTTTTGTTCTGTCTTGCGCTCTGCTCTGTATTGTCCGTGTCTGGTCAGGACTCACTTGGATAGAGATTTTGTAACTAAACAAGATTTTTTCTGGTAAGAAAGGAGTTACAAAGCAAATAAAGATAATACAACACTGCACACCAACTTGTACATATTTTAAAACTGCCTCTTTCAATACTAACCTTGCTGTTTTTATTTGTTTTGGCTTTTACTTCCAATTTCTTTCCTTTTTTTCCCTGACTTCTGTCATTCCTTGTTTAAATTAGACTTGAGGTGTTTTAAACAACATGTTTAGTGTGAATTTGGCTTAGTGCACTTCATATTGCCATCACAATATTAATGAATGTCATGATCACAGACAGACTTAATCTAGGCATACTGTACATGTTGTTTATCACTCACTGGTGGCCTCACAATGATTTAATACCATCAATGACAACCGTTCAACTGTCATTGGGTCTAATGATGTTATGCAACTGACTTACAAGTCATTAAATGATTAGCCTTCATACAAAACTGTTTAAAAATTGTTAGAATCAGTATGCGAGGAAAAGGCCCATTTCAGTGAATTACATGTTATGCCATGATCCATGCTGCTCTCATTAACAGGTAATTGTGGATATATGACGTCAGACTGAGCTTACAAAATGACACTTTAAGCTTCAGGCAAAACAAGTAGGATGAATAAAACATGAAATTAGCAGATTTGTGAATGGAGTTTGGTTTGACATGCTCTCCTTTGAGTTCACATACAGAAAACACTATTACGCGTCCAAGTATTTCAATTTTACACCACACTTCAGCTCATTTACTGAAAACATATGTTAAATTTAAGACATCCGAGATGGATAGATGTTAGCTTAGCATTCTACCACTGTCTGATCACTGAGCTAAGCTAACTTACGTCAGGTTATTTCATCATCTTCACACGCTAAGTCCTACTAACAATGCACAACAGGTAAACCTCGGTTCCCCTTAAGTTTGGGTCGGTTGAACATAAATCCACACACAAACAGAGGATTAAAATCTACATTTTCACATAAAGGTCAAGCTAATGTTGCTAACAGCCTGTGAAGCCGCGTCCTGGGATGACAGCAGTTAATACTGAAACAAAGTCTCTGTAAGCTGTCAGGAGTTCAATTTTGATCATTACTAAAGTTTTTACCTGGTGAAAGAAGGCGAAGCTACCAAGGAGTAGCTCTGTCTCACCGCGCGGACACACCAGCTCGACATGTTTCCTTCTGTCTGAAAACCTAAGCTCCTCTAACGCACGCTGACGGAACACTCAACCATGATGACATCACATCGCGCTTTCAACCAATCGAAAACCAGTACGAAGAAACCCTCCTGCGTTCGACCAATCACATTTGGGCAAGAGTTTGCCGACACGATTGAGTTTGGTTGAGCTAAAGTTAAAGGTGAAATTTGCACATGTGACCAAGGACAGTTTTCGAACAGTTTTACCTAACAGAAGGTTACCCATCCTAGATATTTTGCTGGAAGTCATTCACCGCTTTTACATGACACTGGTGGGCTTTATAAAATGCGAAATAAGATCTGTTTCAGGATGGGATCAAGTGTTTAACTAAGGGGCAGGTAGTATAATTACTACAAAGTTTACACAGAGGGGCTTATCACTCTGATGGACATCTGCCTCAGAACTCATTAATTTATATACCTCATGCTCATGCAGATTCAGTCTGTTAGTCTCTTTTCCTCCTTTGCACATTTTGAGGCCCTGCCATTGCACTATTTGACCTAAATGTTATTTGGACAAAAGTTTTTGTGCCTAATTAAAACCCTATTTTAGCTGTGATTAAGTTTTGTTTAGTACACAGACAGCACACTGGATTAAAAATTCTTATATTCTTTTGAAAATATTTGTCGAATAACGGTGACTCTGACTAAAGAACACAAACGTCGCAATCCAAGTCCATTTTTGAGAAAAGAATGGGAACATGACAGAAAGGGTGAGAGAAAGTCTTGAAATGAAGATTTATGATTTATGGAATACAAAACAAGTAATAATAAAGATCAACAGGGGCAGAAATACATCATATAGACGCTCTTTATTTTCTTGACCACAAGACAGAAATTAAGAACGTGATGATGCACACTCTTGCACGATGGGTGGCGGTGTACCAAAAGTGGTTTGTAATCCATATTTAAATGGAAGGAAAGGAGGGAAAAAATCTTGTTTGATTCAGTAAATACACCTGCTCTAGAAAGAACACCCCCCCCCCCCCTTTACATGAACATTGCAGGTAAAGCATCAAACTCTGATCAGTAACCTCGGAATAAGACAGGGGTAACAGGTATTGCAGAGCCACATCAGCTGCAGCCGTTGGAGTCCGGCATTAGGCCCTCTGATAAATGTAAGTCTGTTTAGTCCAATCTTTAAAGGTAGTGTCTTGGATTTTTCTGGAAAAATGGAATTTGAACTTTTACAGGAATAATCCTGCCTAATTGTCACATCCTAGCCTTCATACAGTGTGCCAGTGTCAGCCTCGACCTCGTACTCTCGTGATGTTTTGATTGTGTCGGGACGTTTCTGGGCGGAAAGTAGGAGCGGTTATATCAGCCAATCACAGCACGCCAAGCGCAAGTGACTTTGCGTGTTGGTTAGCGAGTGGAAGGAGCAATCCCGAGCGGCTACGACAGTGGACGTTGCACGGGAAAAGAAAGACACTGATAAAGTAAAATGAAACGCAAAACAGATTAAGCCATTCATCAAACAAGGGTGAAGCTTGGCTTGACTTTCACTCGCTTTCGGGCACATGGAGAGCAGTACGGGGCGAAGAGCGATGCGATTTGGCTTTCTACTGAGCAGGTTTGTGTCAAATTACCAAGAGATTAACTTGTGCTAACATGCTAAATCAGGTGCACGGCTCTCCGATCTCTCCCAAGAAACGCGATGCACCAGGTGGTTGGTTTGGCCGGTAGTTTACCTAGCAACAGTCTGAGGCAGTGGGTGCATGGCTCCCACTGAGCCAAGGAGGGTGAGCCCAGTTTGAATGTTGTGTTTACTGACAAGTAATGGAAATTTCTGCAGAACCTAGCTTTAAAAAATTATCAACACCCAATTTTTGAACGTTATTCCCAGCTTTATCACCAAATTGTTTTCAAATGTTTTAGTTTGCAGTTGTTGGTTATGTGGTGACCAGGAAGACCCAAAAGCTAGAGTGGCAGAAGACCTTATATGAGTTTGATGAGTTTAACTTTTCACAACTCCCAGTATTTTTTTTTTTAATTTAAGAGACAATCTCTTAAATTGATTCAAAGCCCTGCATAAGAGTTGCAGCATATAGCTGAAAGCACAACACTGAAGTTGTTGTTGAGCATATTGCCCATAAGCATGCTTTTACAAAAGTTGTAACTCAGCAGACTTGTGAAACTTGTAAACTATGAAGTCAACAAAATAATGAAACCCTGCCGAAACTCGATCCTTTGGGAAATTATGCAGAATTATAGAGAGTCCCTAAAGAAAGGGTATCTTATTTTTGCTTCTGACAGGCTCAGATTGTTAAAGTCAGAAGCCGATAACGTTACAGAAATGATTCCTACAGAGAGGGACATTACTGTCAAGATGAGGTGCTTTAGTTTTCAGCTCTTCAAAGTAACCAGATTCAGCGCAGAGAAACAGTAAATTAATTCTCACAACAGATAGGCTACTGAGGGCATGGGCAAGAACAAAACACACAAGCACTAAATGGGCCTTGATTTTAGAGTCCTTCTGCTCTATTTTTCCAGTCAGTGCACTGAAGAGAACATATAACAGCTGTTTTTACCCCCAGAAAGCTGTTGTTAGATAAGTTTGACTGACATTCTTAGTTGCAACCATAGACTGTATAAAGGGGTGAACAGCGTGGCTCTGCCATTTATCATTGCACAGTTTGGAAGCCAAAATACCCCCGTCTCATGTGCAGCCATTGACAGCAATTGCAGCCAGAGTCTGCGCAGTAGAGACTGTGAGGGATTCTGAGAGAATCTGAGTGGAGCTGGACAAAAATAATAATTGTTTTTTTTCTTTTGAGAGTCTAATCACTTCTTGACTCTACCTCCCAAAATATTTTACAGTCCCCGGAAAAAATACATGAGAACAGCAGCTGTCAATCATCGTTAAACGTTACATAAAGCCTTGTTTATAACCTCTTATAACTAATGAAAAACAAAACTTTTCAGAAAAAAAAGAACAAGAATACAAGGCAGCCAAATGATATCATCAAATGACCACAACAACCCGATGTGAGAAACATTTCTACGAGGTGTATTAATTTTTTAAAGTTTGACCACAGCCCATCTGGAATGACTGGAAATCTGGATTTTTCAACCTATACTGCAGCCAGCCACCAGGGGGAGCAGTTTTTGTGGAGACCTCACTTCGAGCAGAGCAAGCGGACGTCCATTTTTTTTTACAGTCTATGGTTGCAACCTTAGCAGAAGCAGCTGCTTGTCTGTCGTCTATTTTGTTACAGTACCCTCTGCTGGACAGACGAGATGATGCTATGTCTAAATCCCTCTAAGCATCACTTGAAGTAGATCCAGGTTATTCCAGTTTCGTGAGTGTGTAGATATTAAATATTCTCTTTTATTTCAAAGACAAACACTCAGTGTCTGTGTTGGATTTTATACAAAGCCTCTGAGTTTGTTCTTGTCTGTGTAAATATTTGCTTGATGCTGATGTTTTGTCATTACTTTGGAGTTAAAGTGTTTTGAACACTTGCTGAATTTAATTAGATTTGTTTGTGAGGTTTTTCATGTACTCCAGGTGCTCTGAGAATTACAAACATTTAATTTTAAAAAGCTCACACCTGCACGCTCACCTGCTCTGTCTCTGATTCCTCTCAAAAAAAAGGATTGTTTGATAATCCTTATTTCCCTCACTGACTCTTATTTCCTCCTCCTGCGTCTTTCTCCTCTTCAAACTTTGACTGAGCATTCACGATGAGCGTGTTTGTGGGCAGCTTATCTGGGTTGAGGATTTAGTCCTTATGAATAGTCATTGTGAGCTCTCAGCCTTTGGGATGCAGAAGCAGATAGAGCTGTTTGTTTACCAGAGACGCTGGAACATCTCACCTCTAAAACTCTGTGTCATTTAAAGGCAGCAGAGAGGAGGAGGAGGAGGACAAGAGTGAGTGAAGGGCACAGACTGATGACTGATTGAGATGGATGGCTCAGGAGCAGAGAGGAATAAAAACCTCACATCAAAGTCATTGTAAAGGAAGAGCGGCTGAGAGGTGGGTGCAGAGTTTTTTTTATTCAGAGCAAACTGGAAGACAACATAGTCAAGGTTGTTCAATTATTCATGTTCGGGGATCTTCTCTGAGCCCTTTCTCATCCAACACGACTAACAAGACCATGGCAGAATCATCGAGAGGCTGTTTGTTTACACGGATCAGATTCAGAGCAGGAGAAATGGCTCACTCAGGTCAGATAAGTGTCTTAGATGTCTGAACAGCTGGGAGATGATGAACAGACCACCTGCAGGGGGCGCTCAAACACTTATTTCAGAGGACCGCCTTGGAGTTTTGTAGCTCATATGAGGGATGAAATACAGAGAGCCCTGGAGAGAGGCTTTGAGTGTCAGGGACACAGGACGCACCCGACACAAAGGAGGACTTCCATTTATCATTTCCCTGGGATGTACATGCACACACACACACACACACACACACACACACACACACACACACACACACACACACACACACACACACACACACACACACGCACACACACACACACACACACATTCACAGCTAGACACACACACAGTAAACAAAGAAAGACAGAAGGAGAGAGAAAGGTGGCATAACACAGAGACCCTGTTATCACCACATGTGTTGTATGGTTGAAAGCATCATCTTTGCTGAACGACCTTTGTTGGACGGATTGGATTAATTTGATGTGACTTCAGGCCTCGGTGGAAACAGAGACAACAATGAGCCTTGAGAACCGTCTAGTTCCTGGAACTCCTTGTAAAAACCACTTCTTGACTGGGATATTTGTGATGACCTAGGACTGGACTTAAATGTTGAGCAAATGTTGAATATGTGAACCCTGAGCTGAATTACAGAACATGATGGTCATTTATTCTAAACATGGAGAGAAAATATGACTTTCACCCTCTGACTTTTTCTTCCTCTGAGTCTATTGAGGCTCTCTGGCTCAGTCTTGACTTGGCTTTTGACTTAAGCCTTTGTGTTTTTTCTCGAATTAGACCTAAGTCCTTCTCTGCTGGATCTATGACTTAAATCTGTTGATTTGGGTGATTCCTTATGAATTTTTCATTTCCTGACTTCAGGCTTTAGTGTCATAATTTGGTTATGGACTGAGAACTTCGTGTTTGCAGGGTACTTCTTTACTAACTTGAGACTGGGACTTTCTATCCCCTTTATCACTGGTTGACACTGTAATCATGTGAGACATGACTGAAGAGTTTCTTCTGTAAAGAAAATGTTTCTGTCCAAACTTGAGGCTGAGCTTTTAAATTTAGACTTTTTTCTTCAAACTTGGGACTTGGCTTCAGACTTTTTTTGTTGGGTTGGCCTTGTTTAGCTAATTGTCTTAACTTGAATTGTGATTTTTCTGTCTGGATTGAGAGCTTTTTGTCTAAGAATTGAGCTGTCTAGTCCTTGTCAACGACTGTCCTGTCTTGGTTTGAGAGTTGTCTACACCTTCTAGTGTTGGTGAGACTTTTCTGCCTTGACTTTGGACTTTTCAGATTTTTGTCTTGAAGAGGGTGTTGACTTGTTCCCTCTGTCTCTTTCGTTGTCTCTACTTTGATATCTAGAGAATTTTTTTTTTTTTAAAGACTCTGTCTTCACTTGAGAAATGTTTTATTGGCGTAACTTTGGACCATGCTTTAGATGGGACTGTCTTGGAGTGGAATATATCTGTTTCTCTAGTCTTGCCTGGGCACTTTCCTGCCTTAAATTCAGACTTTTCTGTTTGAATTTGTAACCCTGGATGCAGCCTGCCCTGACTCTAGACTTACTTGTTTTAATTTCTGACCTAACTTGTACTTCCCCTTTTGACGTGGTACTCTCTTGCCATGGACTTTCAGTCTGAACTTGAGACTAGTATTGGGACTTCATAATTAAGATTTAAGATCAAACCTGGATCAACTGCACCCTTATGCTTTTAGCTGCTTGGTCTTTAAACTAGCCTGAACCAAACTGATCCCAAGAATAAGGTTGTCTGAGGACACTTAAAAATGTAAACACAAGGAGGCGCTAACTCTGCCCACACTGACTCCAGATCCTGGACTAACCCTGAGTGTGAAATAATGTGGTGGAGTTTAAATGCACGGCTGCAGTTCTTGATATGTCAGCACATAATTTCCCCATCCCCGGGGAAGAGTGTGAAAACCTCCACACCCCCTCACTCCCCCTTTCCCCTCCCTCCTCCCTCTACAACAGTTAAGGCGTTTCCTTACACAGTAAACAGATCTGTTACCACTAGTCTGTCTGCAGGGAGGTGTGTTTCAGGGGTCTACCTTTGGGTCTGGGGGGATCCTGGTGAAAAGGAGAGGCTCTTGTGCCACGCTCAGATGTTTAGCTCTGCTGGAAAAGAAACCCCGGGGGATGGAGCGTTTGATTAAGTGAGAGTTGTGGGCGGGAAGGATGCTGGAAAGTGGCCTGGCTCTCTGGGGAAATCTGACAAATGGAAATGTATTTCCATCCCCAAAGCACCAAATTTACATCCAGCACAGGCCGAATAAAAGTGCTCTCATGGGTTTACTGCCGCAGTGAAGAGGCTTTAAAGATGCTGGAAGTTAACGGAGCTGAAGCCTTTAAAGTGTGGAAGAAAGATTGTATCCGCGTCCTGCTGCAGAACTTGTTGTCCTGAGTTTTACTGAGGAGTTATACGGTGCTGTCACGCTCTAAACGCTGTGTCAGAGGATTTTACAACCCCGGGTCCGGCTGCTCGGTAATTGAAGAGGGAACATTTTGTGAGGATTCAGGCCGGCATTACAGATATGAAAATGATTTTTCAACACTTCCATTATTCTGACAGGACTGCCTTGCAGTCCTCTTTTCACATGATGGTCTTCTTGCTTTGTAGATGCTCCGGCTTTGACAAAAATATCACTCTGGGCATGGTTTGGTGGCTCAATCTGAATGAAATGTTCCAGTTTCACAGAACAAAACAAATCAATCACACCCTGGAAAGTTACCAGCTCCAAAATACTGTGTTAGGGTTAGAAAATATCAATGTTTACTCTTTGTTTAATAAAGCCTAACAGCAGAATTCTCCAACAGACCAATTTGTTTTGTTTGACTTTGAAAAATCCAAATATCAGTAAATCTTTTGTCTGGTTTTGTTGTGCTTAGTTTTTCAAGCAGGAATCAATGAAGTTGCAAGATGCTGAAAGTTTTCACATTTGAAATAAGACCAATAAGACCTGTCATGAACATGAAGCTGACACTTATAATGTTTGCAACCATAAATATCATTAAAATCATCTAACAACTGATGAGAAAACACAGTGTGAGTGAGCTAAAACATGCATTAGGCATCCAACACTATAGCCCTGTTTCCTCCAAGCAGCAAGCGGTTTAGGTTTGGTACGGGTTGGCTCGGCTGAGCCTGAACCGTGCTCCCTCGTGGCAGGCAGCGTGTAAGCCGGATGTGTTAATCCGCTAATAAATTCAGCGAAGAAGAAACACCCGACACAATAACCAAAGAGAAACTATTGGAGACATCCTGTTATTTGCCTTCTTTGTGATTTTGCCACGTGGCTTTTTGTTACAAAGCGCAACCACGACTGTGTGCCACAGGGAGAGCCGGTGTGGCACGGTAAGTGACGATTCTTTTTGACCAATCAGCAGTCTGTAGTGTTGTAGCTCCACCTTCTGGGATTGGATCGGTTTAGCCTGGCACCCCTACAGAAGGGTCCAAAAAAGTGGGATGGCTCATCTGGGTTATTTGGGGATCTGGCCCAGGATTAGTCAGTGGAAACACCATAAAATATGTGCCGTGCTGAGTGGAACCAAACTGAACCGCTTGGTGGTTCAGTTTGGGGGCTATCTTTGAGCCTCACTCTATCACCTCAAATACGTATATTAATACTATTTCTGCAAACTAAAGGTACAACCCTTAAAACTACAACTCAGCATCTTTGTACTATTGCAGAAATATCCCTCCAAAAAATGTAAAACCAGTCCTCACTAAGTCTGATTATTGCCTTTGAGTCACATTGATGCCTTAGCTAGTTTCAACCCTGTTTTAATGCCATAGCCTCCTCACATAGCCTGACATAAACGTCCACCCAAAGAAATCATTATTCATGTAGCTAAATGATGACAAATAAGATCCTGTGATTGGTCAACTGGGAAGCATCATATTTCCTACATGTAAATATATTTTTCTATTGTTTCTATATTTTCTACTTTTCTATTTTTTCTACAAATTTGTAATTTCATATTTTTTTAATCATTTTTCTATTTCTTATTGTTATTTTATATACTGCAGCTGCTGTGACCAAAAAAATGTCCCCCATGGGGGATCAATAAAAGAATATTCTATTCTATTCTATTCTATTCTATTCTATTCTATTCTATTCTGTTTTTCCTGAAACTGCTATATATCTACCGTTGATGGACCATAAATGAACTGTAACTTGCCAATACATTGTTACACTGTGTATTAAACATAAATAGACTCAAACATGGTTAAGTCGACAATACATTGATCGTCAAACCTTGGTAAATTAATCACAAATTGGCTGTGAATCAACTGTAAAAAACAAGAAACAGACTGTAAAAGGACCATAAAGTGATAACAAATCAACAGTAAATCAGCAAAATAATTAAAATAAATAAGCCATACATTAGCCTTAAATCAACAAAAAAAAATTGAATTAACCTTAAAGATATCACAAGTGACCTTGTAACAGCCAAAAATGAACTAAAAATAGATCATAAACTGACTGTAAATTAGCTGTACGTTTTCCATAAATAACAAAGAATTTGACAATTAATCAGCTGTAAATATCCAACTGCTGTAAATATACAAAAATTGACCAAAAAGCAGCTGTAAATTAGCCTGAAATCAACAAAAAAAGTATCTTAATTAAACTGTAACTCAGCCATAAATTAACTGTATAATCAGTTGTAAAATGTAAAATGACCACAAATTAATCAAAAATCAACTGTAAATCATCCCATCTGCCCTGATCTCTGTTCTCTTTTATTCCTCTTTTAAGAATTGATGTATGATTTAGGGAAACATTTTTCAGATCATAGAAATCATGTTTCTTATGGTCATGTCAGTGCTCTCGACAGCGTTCAGTCAGTAAAAAAGTATAAACCAGGCTCTTATCCAACCAGGATGAAGAAACAAGAAGTTAAGAACATTATCTTCCCTCGTCGACAGTTTTAGCAGAGAGCAGAGTAACTTGTGAACTAGAAAGTAAAACGAAAATCAATGATACAATTTCACTTACTTTATTTTGCATCATTTCAACTTTTCATGCACATTTTCCTCTGACTGAAAACTGCTCTGGGCAGACCATTTCAGCATCAAATCTGGCAAACTCTGTAAAATGTCTGTAAAGTGTAATGAGTCAGAAAACACTTCCACTCCTCAGATCTTATCATAAAGAGGCCCACGCTCGAATGACACTAACAGACTGACCATTAAACACTCACCACAGCAGATCAAACTGAGCACAAAGGCTGTGTGAAGTGATAAAACACACAGGGTCACATCAGTACAAAGAAGTCAGACTATACAAGTCTCTAAACAAGAGAAACAGATCAGTGTCCGTGTCTTTGGATGTCTAATAGCAGAGCTAGCATATGTATCTATAATTATCCTGCCATCCCTGAAGGAGTGTTGTAGGTCAGTGAGATTGCTTAGAGAAATAAACCTGCTCAGCACATCAGAACTCGGCCTCATTACACAACATGGAGCTGCTCACAAAGGTGAGCACAAGGTGGTAGAAGGGGAGATGGCAGATCTAATTCATGTCTGCTTTGGATATAAACATGGTGTTTCCATCTCTGACACATTTATATTGAAAACCAAAACAAAGAGTTGTAAACATGAACACACATGTGCCGTTTGTCTCGTATGAGGATGTAAACATGGTTTTATTCACGCTCCAGTGGTCGTCACTGTCCCTGCTCCTTATTTCCTCCTGTTGGAGTGTGTTCCCATCAGTGAGGGTGAGACATCAGACCTGCAGCTCTAATCTGTGATGACAGAGTGTGACTGAGGGGCCACGGGTCCCGTCTGCAGGGGAACGGAGCCAGGGGACGGCCCTGCGAGGTCCCTAATACACGGTCACACCTTTTAGACCGTGCAGAAAGGGATGTGAGGAACTCAGAGGGTGATGTGTGGTTAAAGGTGTTTGTGTGTGTGTGTGTGTGTGTGTGTGTGTGTGTGTGTGTGTGTGTGTGTGTGTGTGTGTGTGTGTGTGTGGGGTGTAAGGATGGAGATAATTGCTCCTCAGGAGTTCAGCAGGTCAACATTGGCTGCCTCATCGTTAAGGTGGAACATCATGAAGCTGGGTTTGGACGTGTAGATTTAGGCCTCAGGTCCTCAGTGTTTAAACCACTTGCATCTAAATTAGCAATTAGACATTAGACGGCCAGCTGACCAATCGATCGGTGATGATTTCCTTAATTTTTGGGGATCAGGGATTGGTGATTGGCCCATCCTTACATATGAAACTGATCTTATATTCAGGGTGTCCGCGGGTCTTGAAAAGTATTAAAAGTTGATAAATCAATTTGGGGAAAATAAGGCCTTTAAAAAGTATTAAAAAGTCTTAATTGTGGTTTTATGAGGTATTAAATTTTACAGGTGTTCAAGCTATGACTCCAAAAATATCCATGAATATCAGAGAGTCAGAATACAAAAATAGAAATAATATAAAATAAAATATATACATAAAGACTCTAGTTACAATAAGATACAACAACAACCAGCTATAAATTAACGTCACAACTAGTTTTAAAAAGATAAATTGAATACAACATTAAAGCAAATCATACAATCTCAGGCACATGTCCTAAATTTTGATAATAATGAAATGATTTCTCTCTTTTTTTAGCAAGTTGGCCTTGAATAATTGTTGTTACTTGTAGGAGTTTCCATAAACCTGCCTTTAGTTTTACTTATTCTTTCAAGCTTTAGTCCTCCACAGTTTACATAATTTCTGTAAAAATGTAAACTACAACTGTTAAAAAGTGGATGCCAACAACAACTGAAAGTCTCAATAAAGTCTTTAAACTTTTTGAAAGGTGTTTTCAAAAGTCTTAAAAAGGTATTGAAATCAATCTCAGGATTTCAGCATATACCCTGATATTCCTCCTGGAAGGTCTGACAGCTAGCCATTGTTGCTTTTTGCTCTTAGACCTAAAACTCAGGACACTTTATTTGTTGTTTAAGTTGAAACATAAAGATTTTATTGTTTCACAGGTATTGTTCAATGATTTTCAATAAAATAAGTTTGGAACATCGAAGGTATATACTGTTAGTTATAAAAAAAGAAAAAGAAAAAAAAATCGGTATCAGCCCAAATTGTTATTGGCAGGTCAGGCTTTTTAAAGATCGGTTATCGGGTTATTGGTGATCGGCCAATTGTGATTGGGGGTGGGGGGGTGGGGGGTGTCAAAGTTGTGTAATAAAAGTCAAAATTGACAATAAGTTAGTCATAATTGTGAGATAAAAATGCAAATTTATTGAAATCAAGTAGCCAAATTCATGAATAAATTGTCCAAAGTATGTGATTTAAAGTCATAAAATGAGATTAATAATTACACTTATGATATTGAGTGAAAGTGTGAGATTGTAAATTGCAGTTGTTACCCGAATCATCATGGTTTTAAGAGTTAAAGTCAAAAACAGGATAAAGAAGGTCAAAGTCATGCGATAAAGCCACATTTGTGAGAATTGATGGTAGTCATACTTATGAGATAGTAGGCTGAAATTGTTAATTCTATAAAGTATACGATTTTTATAAGTTGTTTTTATTTTGATACTTACTTCCTTAAATTTTGACCTTTATCTCATTAATATTATTCACCACTGTGCTACTTTGACTTTACATACCTCCTTGGCCACGTCTCCTGTTTTTCAGCCTGGTTGAAATGGGCCTCCATAGTTTTAACCTTAGAAAATTGGCACTTTAAAACTTAAGGTTTAAGGTTCGAGGGTGTGTATGTGTGTGTGTGTGGGTGTGGGTCAGAAATACTTCACTGTCTCTCTGTTTGAAAATCCTCTCACTGCTCTAATAAATGTGAGGTGTTTGGTGTTTTTATTCTGACCTTCAGGAGAGAAGATGCAGAATCAGAGCAGATCTCAGAGCGAATCACACAGCGTGAGCCCTCAGAAAAATAAATGTAGTAAATTTTTCATGGCCATCCTCGGTGTGTGTTAGTGGCTTCTCCCTAGTGTGTGTGTGTTTGTAATGTGTGTGTGTGGTCCAGGTGTACAGGTGAATAAAGCAGGTCTTACATCACCTGAAGCAGAGGCAGCACAGGAGGAGATGAACCTTGGACGGCGGGGGGCTGACTCGTTAGCATGCAGCTGAGCGGCTGTTGCTGAACGTAGCTCCCTCCGTCCGTCCGTCATGAAATTTTCACGGATAATTGGGTGTTATGAAGATTAATGTGCATTAGCTTTATGGAGCCGCTGGAGGACAGCTGAAGACGGACTCTCAGCAGCTGTCTGAGGCTCTTTGGAGGTGATATCTGCGACAGAGCTGGTTTTATCACAGGATGATCACTCTTATTCTTTCACCACTGTGCTCTCACATCCTCCCACATATACTTTAATGCTGAATGAAACCCCCATACAAAGAGTCCTCAGAGTGGAATCAACACACTCTGTACCTGTGGTGTGCAGCTTCTCAGACTCCTGTTTCCAGTCTGAGAGCATCACAGGATGAAGATCTGCAGAATCATAGTTTAGGTTGATGGGCCAAGAAAAGATGTGCATTCAGGAGCTGAAGTCTTTACTCATGCACATAACTTTGTTTCTTGTAACATCTTTCCTTTACTTCAAGAATGTTTCAAACACAAAGTTTTCTTCAGTAATTATTCCAAGAAATTGTCTTTTTTTCTTGTTTTGCATCTTTTACCAGAACCAGACTTACTTGCAACAGTTCAAGTTTTATCTCTTACAAAAACTTTTTGTTTCACTTGCCAAAATTATATATGATTATCTATTATTATCGCCAGACCTCCAAACAGCTGGAGTCACAGACCGAAGAGTCACAGACCGAGGAGTTCCCTGGATTCCCACCCCAAGGGGTGATTCTCTCCTCATTGTTGCCTCTCGGTCAGGCTCTGCTCATTGTGTTGCTTTGTTGTTGTTGTAGTCACTAGTCAAGCCAAATATGATCAAGTGTTGACACGGTTTGTTTCATTTTGAAAGTCACTGGGTGTCCATGAACGGCTTCCTGTTCCAGTCCATCTGCTTTTGAGGCATCACTGCTCCGGCATTCGGCAAAATTAGAATTTGATCCTCTGGTGTTGTGATGCAGCAGAGACAGACCTGAAATGCATCTGGAGTATTTTGGCCTTCATGTTTTTGCCACCAAAAAAATCCCTCAATACAAATTCTTGTGTACACAGTAACACCTCTGACTCTTCAAACCCTTGCATATTCAGAGTGTCAGCGGGGTCTTAAAAAGTATTAAAAGTTGATAAATCAATTGTGGGAAAATTAAGACCCTTAAAAAGTATTAAAAAGTCTTAATTATGGTTTAATGAGGTATTAAATTGTATTGGTGTGCAAGCTTTGACTCCAAAAGCATCCATAAATATTTCATTTCCACCTTGCAACTGTCCGCTGATTAGGCCGTTTAGCATTTGGCTGGTGAAGTTGTCAGCTATTTCAGACAATGAACCATGCAAGTCCATCTAGATCGCCTCAGAGCCGCCTGCTTACATGTCTCCAATGACATACCGATGGTGGACACAAGAAGCTGATGGAAAGCAAATCACACAGTCTAGGGCACATTTCCAAAATTTTGATAATGATGAAATAATTTTTTGTTTTTTTTCCAGCAAGTTGGCCTTGTATAATTGCTGTTACTTCTTGTATGGGAACAAGAATGGGAGTGTCAATAAAGCTGCCAGTAGTTTCATTTTTTCTTTGAAGCTTTTTTCCTTCACAGCTTACCTCATTTCTATTTAAATTCAAACCACAACTGCTAAAGATGGGTTGCTACCATCAGCTTAGAATTGTGATGAGGTCTTAAAACTTTTTGACAGGTTTTTTTAAAAGTCTCCAAAAAGTATTGAAATTAACCTCTGGGTTTCAGCATGTACCCTGATATTACTTTGTTAATTCTATGCAGTTGTCAGATAAATGCTGCTAAATACTGCAGACTGTACCTTTAATGTTTACCTGTCTAGGACCTGCTGCTGTTCCTGGATGTGTGTTAAACTTCAGCTCAGGAAACAGAAAGTGTTAATAGGATGAGTCAGTTTGGAAAGATCCAAAGAGATGACTTCTTCTCCTCACATCTCAGCTGTGTTTTTCTTTGTGTCCCCTCTGGGCTTCCGTAGACACCCAACAATCTCTCTCTGATATGAAGATGAGACTTTCAGCCTCACCCTCTGCTCCCTCGCTCCAGGCATGTGAAAATTATTCCTCTGTTTTCACGGCCGGCCTCAATCCTGGAGAAAGCCGTGAGTGAGCGATACTCAGTCTGCAGTTAGTAATTAATCTGTGTCAGGTTGTCATTAACATTAGAGCAGTTCACATCCAGGTTTCTGTTCCTGCAGCCTCAGCTCACCTTCTCCTCCCACACACACACACCTCCACAAACACACTCTCACAGCTCTATGAAATATTTAGCGTTAAGCCCCAGTTTAGGAGGCACAATTACAGGCAGGATCCTGGCGGTGGAGGTCATGCAGGGTGCACTCTCTGCCCCTCTTTCTCAGCATGAAAACATTCAGCTGAATATAGAAAAACTACCTCATGATTATGAGCGCATTTTAATCTGGCGTCCTGCTTCAGCATGCAGGTAGTGTTCTGATCTGTGACTACTGGAGCATCAAATGTTGGTACAGGTTTCATTTTCATACGTAATATTAATGCAGACTGAATTATTCCAGAGACATTTATTATTTACAGCGTTGTCTGTTTGATTGCTTTATTTGAAAATGACTTAACAAGCTAAAAATAAACATTTAGCTCATGCTGATGTCATCTCCTTTCTTTGCTCAGCCTGCAGGGGCTCATCTCTGTCAAATAAAGCAGTTTGTAAACTTCATTAAAGCTCTAAGTTGTGGATTTCTGCCAGGATAGAGAGAGGGTGTTGTTTTAAAAGAGGGAGAGAAGGAGCAACACGTACCAGAAATCAGTCTGACATCACCGTGAAAGTTTTTCCTCGTCCCCTCTGACTTTCTGCTGCACCTCCTGCCCTCTCAACCATCAAATATTCAAACTGTCTTTGCTCTCGTTCTGCAGCGTGCAATGATCTCAGACCAGTTTCTCCAACAGCATTGCTCTCTGTCCATTTATTCTCAACCTGCAGCAACAACAGGACTGTGAGGCGTGAATAATTCACAGAGATCACCTTTCAAACACTGGTCCGGCTCGCAGGTCGCTATAAGACCACAGCTGTTTCTTTAAGAGGAGGCTCTGAAATAATTATGCTCAACCCTGCTGTCTGCTGGAGGTCAGGTTACAAACTCTGCAGCTTCTGTAAATACCATCAGAATCTACATGAATGCTCAGCGTAATGCAAGTGAATGCAACAGCATAAAACGCTGCTAATGCATCATTTTTCTATCTTGAGAGCATCTGGTGTCAGTGCAGCGGTGTTGACTTTTTGCAGCAAGCTTCAAATTGCATTTTGTTTCAGCTGTTACGTTTAAAAAATGCATTGTTTCTGCGTCTGCAGCTTGTTTCTCCCATGAAGATTGTTGGAGCTCGTCTGCCCTTGTCAGCCACAGTAAAAAAGAACAAAATGAAAACATACTATATAGAATAACACAAGGATGGGTCGACGTGAGGAGAAATACAGCAGTTTCTACAGGAGTTCAACTTAAGTTTCTTCTCAGTAAGAGCCAGCATGTCCAAAATCAGGGCTGAGATCCATTTCTATTCACCCCACAGCTTTCATCTTACATTAAATTAATCAAGTCACTGACATTAATCATCTCCTAAATGCTGTGTATATTAACATTTTCTGTCAAAGTGGATCAAGTGACATCTCAATAAACTACGTTTGGATTGTGCATGGGCTGCCTGTTTAAAGCTAAAGCTCTGTACATTCTGCAGAAACTCAACAACTCTTACAGCTGACGTCTTTAAATGGATAAATTTGTGTCCAGTGTCCGTGGATGTTTCATCTGTATTCTTTTCAGTCGTCATCTGCAGCAGCTCTTCTTCTGCGTACTCCGGTTCATACAGGTATCCTTTTGGTTCCAAAGTGAATGAAACTTCATCGTCACTGTCATAGTCACTCATTTTGAATTTCCTACGCTGCCTCACAATCCAGAATTACGATACTTGATCAAACTTACATGAGGCTACAACCAGCGGCCGAAGCATAGCTTGTTTACATTCCCTACAGCTGAAAGGAGGAGGGGGGACGGAGCGCACTAGCGCTGCGCGGAAGGATACATGACCAGTTAGTTAGGCCTGGATAAATGTTTATATTCCCGAAGACTTAATGCACTTAAAAAATATTTTATGTATCGTACTCTTAAACTGTGGTGTTACTTTTTGATTTTAGTTCTTGTAGGCAGAGAAAATAGCCTTTGAATTTGGTACGGTCTCTCCCTGTTAGCGTCTATTTCCTCGTCACCAGCGATTACAGTTTGTGTCTTACTGAGGGAGAGGAGACAACTTTCTACTGTATCTAATGTCCTTAGTGGTCACATAGAGCTCATACAACCCCACTTCAAAAAAACTGAACTATCCCTTTAAAGTGGTGCAGAAAAGATAGATATTGGTGAATTATGAGTAAGAAATAAGAAATATTTGGGTCCAAAAAATTTTTTTTTTTCTGGTCAAAATAGTCTAAATATGAAAACAATCCTGGCAAAATCTATATCCTGATTCTACCATAAAGAAAATCCTGACATATTTTTCCCATACCGCCCTCTAATGGAGTAAATTTTCCTAATGAGAAGCAGAGTTTGCTGATTTGAAACCGCTTAATAAAAAGAGTTTACAAATAGAGCACTCCTATGTTACGGTATGTTACTCCAAATGTGCCCTCTTTAACATTTTGCTACTGACATAAACAAAAGTTGCTCAGTGTTGTCCTCGCCTCCTCCTCCTCCTCCTCCTCCTCCTCCTCCTCCTTGCTGCTACCCAGAGATAAAACGTCACTCCACTCACTCAAACACTAATCACACTGTTAGAGTCCTAGAACATGAGCAGACAGAGGAAATTTAATTTCCTGAAACACAGTGACGTGAGTACAGGAACACTTTACCTGAGCACAAACACTAACAGGAAGTGATCATCATGACAATAAGAATGAACTTCTGGTTTGAATCAAGAGATGCCCTGGTTTCGAACAAAGTTTCGGTGTTTAAATGTTAAAGCAATGTTAGAAAAACACAACGAAAAACTTTTTGAAAAAGGACTTGTAAAAACTTTGGTCAAATAATTTGGTAAAAATGTCAGTTGTTGATGCATTTTGATTCGTTGACCCTTGAATTACATGGTAAGAGTCATGACTAAGTGAGAAGTAGAAAAAAAAGAATATCTTTTATCTAATTTATGGAACAAGGAATGATTGGAAGAGAGAAAGAGTGAGATTTAAGATCATTTTCTCCCTGAATATTAAATGTTTGATTCTTCTAAAACCACCTGTTAGACCAGTCAGGCTTTGATTCTAAACATTTTGTTGATTGAAACCTTTAAAAAAAACTTGGCAGCTCCCTGTAAACACTCTGACAGCCGTGATGCTGTTTTGTGGGCACAGTTTAATGTCCTCATTAAGTAAAAGTAAATCTTCATTGTTTGGCCCCAACCAGTCCTGAGCCGTGGAGTCAGGAGTTAATCCAGCCTCTTACTATAATTGGATCGAGGACGCTCTCGCAGGAGAGCCATTACTTAGTGTGTGACCTTTGACCTCTCAGCCAGCTGGTCACCAGCATGCAGCCAGTGAGCAGGACAAGCAAGCCGACAGCATGCAAATGTTCTCCAGCTTTGGTGTCTCTTTTAGGGAAGGATTGGACTGCCTCAGGTCTTCTGATAGTTCTTATCTCTTAAATTGGGAGCAAAGATCAAATTAAAAATTCAAGAATTAATTTAAAAGTTGAAACAAAAACAAATCCAGAGAGGATTTCAGCAGCGACGGCCTCTGAGCTGATTGACTGCTGACCTGAAGGGTTTATAAATTATCCTCAGGGCTCAGGTCATTGTTCCTCTTGCTGAACAGATGAGGACTAAGAACTTAAGCGTACGACTCCTCAGTGACTCACTCTCCAGAGTCGGAGCTGTTGTTTCCTTATGTTTCATTCAGCCCTGCTGTTCAACCAAACAAACTCATGTTTCCCTTTTCTTCTCACTGGTGTTTTAGAAAACCCTCATTTCCGCCTCTGTCTGAAATGCTTTGTTTTAGCTGCTGTCTCTTTAAGGCTCCCTGCTCCAGAAAGCCTCGTCTCTCTGATAGGCCAGAAAACCAAACCTGAGCTGGATGAAACAGCCAATCAGGATTAGCTTGGATATAACTGGCAAATCACAGCAGCTCGGCATAAACAGGCATTGCATGGTTGTTTGTATCCTGTGTTTGAGGCTGTGTTAATGGACTGTAGTTTTTGTCATGGTGGTTTTTAGTGTGAACTGTGGTTTTCTAATTTCTAAGTTAGGGGGCGTTTACATGACAACAGTTTTAGGGTGAAACGCGTGTTTACACAGCAACAGTGTTTCAGCCGACCTAAAATGCAAACTTTTGAAAACGGCCTCCAGAGTGAGACTTTTTTGAAACGCTCCCGACACCGTTGCCGTGTAAACAGTAAGCCGCCATTTTTAGTGGAAACGATGACGTCACACTCTGCCTCGTGCGCGAGCATTCAACAGGACAACAGTACTGTTGTTACGATCGTTGCGAACTACTGTGTTGTGCTTGTGCTGCTCAATCTGCTTAATCTGCTCTATCTGCTGACTGTCTTTATACAAAATGAGCATCTGTTGCTCCACTTTTTAACTTAGTATTCCCCAATACACCAGATGAACGGCTCAACTCCACTACTGTGGAGATCTCCCAAAAGCGGCTTCTGTACAAGACAGTTATAGCACCATCTACAGACCTGGCATGCTTACTACAGCCTTTTTTGTCCATTAGTGTTTCCATGTAAACGCAGATTATTTTCACCGCGTTTTCACTGCGTTTTCACTGCGTTTTTAGATGAAATGTCGTTGTGTAAACGGGGCCTTAAAGACCCAGACCCACCGCACAGCGACCATGTGGCACAGAGATCATTGCTACTTTGCGACCTAGGATATGTGACCTAGTATAATTTTTGTCATATATAATGAAAACGTAGTCTCAGTGGCATCACCTGTTGGTTTCTGAGAACATTTTGAACCAAAAATTGTAGTCACTAAATTCAAAACCCTGACTTTAACTTACTCCTGAACAGGTAAGAAAGTAGGAGAATTGAGGCCAGTCTTTAGTCATACTCTGCCATATCCTAACAAAGTCTAATCATGCATAATTTTTAAACAAAAATGGTTAAAAACAATAAAAATTCACCCAACTATGCAGTTTTAACTTGTAATATTTGAACACAAAAAATATTTTGGTGTAAAATGGACATTTTAATTTGGGCTAAACAGGGATCATCAGGCTTTTTGAGCTGGCCTCAAGTGGACACTTGAGGAATTGCAGGCTTCTGTTAATCTTAGAACAGCACCCAAAGTGATCCCACAGTTCTTCAGATTGTTAATACTTTCATTTAGTTGTCATTTAACTTACTGACCCTTTTATATTTATGAACTTTGTATTATTGAACTTGAATTTCAGCTCTTAGATGAGACCACATGATCTTCTACATAAAATAAACATTTTCCTTTGATTCATTATTTTTCCTTCTTAAATAAACTGCAAAGAGTCTGCAAACTACAACAAATACACTAAAATATCAGCACACTCTGGTGTGTGGATTAGTTGTGTAGTTGAAATATAGAGCAAATTCATGTTTAATTTTCAATTGAAAAATAATTCAACTGAACTATCATCATTTCAGCACAACTCAAGGCCATAATCTTTATACCAACCTTTAATTTTGATCTAAAATCCTCTCTACTCATAGCACCATCATTACTAAAGGGAAACTCATGAAGTTGATCAACACCGAAATAAACATGTCAGCAGAAAATTGTAATAAATTTTGATCAGCAGGACTAAATCAGAGAATTAACCGAGGATGATTATAATACAGAGGAATTATGTCTCCAAATATCTGTTAATTCCTCTAAAACACTCAGTCATCTCCTTTGGTTTGATGCTCCTGTCTCTGCCTCCCTGTCTGTCCCAAAGAGAGGAGCTGTAAGCCTGTGTAATCTGCAGGCTCCTCAGAGCCGCAAGAACAACAGAGGCAGACTCTCTAAATGAATCTCTGAAACACGTCATGTGTCATATTTAGAATGTTAATTCATCATGTGGAGACACATGAGGGTGAGCTGCTGCAGCTGCGCGCCAACAGATGGCACCACTGCGCCGTGCTGTGGACCCCGAGACGCGTCCACGTTGTCCCCACTGTTTGCCTCCGCTCTACTCGCCTCCCTTCCTCTCTCCCTCCCTCACCCTCTCTCTCGGCGTACAGTATTCACCTCTCTATCTTCCACGAGCATCAGCACTCTCCATCAGTCTCCGCGTTTCGAGCGCTACTACGGCGCAAAGCATGGCATCTGTGCACCCCGAAACCCCGCTCTCCTCTCCTGCGCACCTCTGCGTCTTTCTGCTGACCACCTCGGCCTGGATGGCACTGCTGGGACCCGCGCGCTGTGACAGCGGAGCTTTAACCCGGCGCGGCGTGGAGGACCGAGCGTTTGACATGGGCGGCGGTGGCGGAGGCTCCCCGCCGGGCTTACCGACGGATGTTGACGAGGAAGCCGTCGGCGCGGAGAGCTCACCCCGCTTCAGGAGGGCTCTGTCCCGGGATAAACAAATGTCTCTGCTCAGCAGTTCCTTCGTGCTCAAAGGGGATGCGACCCACAACCAGGCGATGGTCCACTGGACAGGAGAGAACAGCAGCGTAAGTAGCCGATCCCCGTCCTCCCCGTCCCGTCCCGTCACGACCTGCTGGTTCGTGCACCAACCTCTCCTCACACCTCCTTTGTCACCTTTCTCCATCCATCACCCCAGCCCCAGCGCACATCACCAGAAACTAGTCCTCCTCCCTGAGCTGGCTGCACAGAGGGGGAGGCTCGCGGAGGTTTTTACGCATCCAGGTGGTCCAGCTGGTGCGCGCTTGATGCTGTCAGGCTCCGGGCTTTGTTGAGAGATCAGGAGTTCTTGAGCGTTTCCCAGCACACAGATGTTCCCAGTTCCGCCTCAGACTGCCATGACATCACACCGAGGCTCAGGTTTACGAGCATCTTTGTTATTGGGTGTTTGCACGCGCCGCGCAGAGGGAAACTTGTGGTGAAAAGCTCCTTTGTTTGCGCTTCCCCTCATATTTAATAGCAGTTTAATTAACACAGGCTTTGTCTGACTCATTGAACCCTTTTAATGGTCAATTAGTGACCCGGGGAAGGTCCCCTGACCCCACTTTGAGAACCACAATAACAAGCAGTCATGTGGTAACCGCGCTGTGTGTTAACATGCAGGAGGAGTCCAAGGACGCGCCTGTGAGCGCACGGAGCAGCGCAGCGTGGAGACGAGGAGCGCCCACTAAGCAGACAGCCACTGTGCGTGATTTAGTCACACAAAGCCATGACTGAAATATTGATGGAGCCTTTTTGTCCATGAATTTTGCAGAGCCTTGTTTATTCGTGCTTTGAAATGCAGTGCGGTGGCTCATAGGAGAGTGAATGTAGTCTTCTTGTTATGCCTCATCTGTCAGCTCTGCTGGAATAGTGGCACCAAAGTAGACTTCAGACAGATGTTTTACAAAAAAAAGAGTCCCTCAGGGATTCAGGAGGACTGTCAAAGGAAACAAAATGGAACAAAATATTTCCTGGAATCTTTTTTTTCAGTCCTCAGACAATACTAAAGGAATAATATGTGTATTTGAACCTTTGATTAGAGATTAAACTCTATAAAGTGAGCTGACTGTATAAATATTATAGTGAATTGTCCTCAGGGCCAGGTCAAGTGAGCTCAGCTCTCTGTGTAAACAGGAGCAGTCTTTGTGATTGCTATTGACAGAAGCAGGGGGGTGGGCGGCTGTTTGAATGGTGGTGTCTGGTGGGGACATCACTTGCATTCAGAGGCTTTCTGTTAGGGTAACACATTGCTGTTTTTACTGGCCGTGGCTGCAGGCGGCTCTGGCAGAGGAGAAACAACACAAGAGAGAAATAATGTGTCTGTGTCACAGCGAGCAGATCTGTTAGGATCGGGTTTGATGGAGTTCAGTGAAAATTGGATAGTAAATAATCTAAGCAGTGGCATTTGCTGGTGTTGTTCAAGTTATTGGTCTATTGATGAAAGAGAGATTGAATTCAGAGCTGATTAAAGATCTTCCTTCCTCAGTGTGAGGTTGAGACAGCAGTGAAATGTAGAAAAAGTTCAGTTTCAGAAGCTTGAGATGTTAATCTTAAAATATGATCCTGTAACTACCTCTGCAAGGAGTTCCTACCTGTCATATTCTGCACTTTTTAGTTTTTTAAAAAGATTATTTTTGGATGCATCTTTGACAAACAAGACGTGGAGCCTCTGAGTGGGTGTTTCCTGCATTGTGATCGACATCTCATAGTTGGTGTTGCTATTAGAAGCATAAAAATATTTCCACATTATATGCTGCTGTTTTTTTCTTCACGCCCACGCTGCTTTGCTTTTGTGGTTTGTTGGATTCATTATACCCAGATATATGACCAGGTTTTCACAGCCAAAAACCAGGATTCATGCACCATGTGGTCATGCATCTGCACCCGCATGCTGTTCTGCACACATATCACCAGTTTGTAGGAAAAATATAATATTTGCACATTTACCATGCTGAGCTTTTGATGCAGCTGAAGCTGGATGTTGATTTCTGGGGACTTCTGAATCCTGGTTTTCTTCTAACAAGAGGTTCACACGGACAGAGCCGAATTTAGGTGCATGGTGAAAAATGATGTCAGCAATGGCTCAAGAAGACTCTGAGACATTTTATATTAAAGTCATGCCAGTGCTCATTGAAACCAGCATAGTTCAGTTTCTTTTGGAGATACTTGTCAGACATGAGACAGCCATCTTAAACCCTGGACTATCCCAGATGCTTTGACCTTTTGTTTGCATAAACCAGGCGGATACTGACAAGTTGAATGTGATAGTTAGAGCTGGTCTTCACTTAATAAATGATGAATCAACCTCACTTAGACTCACTCTAATACCTTTTAAGTGGCATCCTGTACACCAGCGAGACCAACAGTGATAATTTCCATTTAACACTTAAGTTTCTTTATTCAAGACAACTTTTTACTGGATACAACACAACAAGGTGAGGTATTTATTAAGAGGTACGTGGTAGGGCTGTCACTTTTCAAAAAATTAAAAAAAAATCCAACGAATTTTGAATGACCCATAATTAATTGAGTAAATTTGAAGTCCTCCACCAGCTCCCCTTAAACGCCACAGCACAACCTAGTTTTCGTTTCTTTCCTTTCTCAACCTGTCTAACGGGGGGAGCTCGGACAGCTCAAAAATGAAAACAAGGTAAAAGTCAAGCCGATAGTCAAGCTGAACAACCCATCTAGATTTCTGAGATAACTTGCCAGAAAAGCAAGTCTATCAACTTGATTGGGATGAAGAGTGGCTCTTTTTTTTGTTTACAATATTGCCCACGACAAGAACACTGGCTCAGAGGGAACAGACGTTCCTGGTACATGCAGGTATTTACAGGCCAGCTTTGAGAGTTGCAGGTACCTGTTGCAACCTATGTCTCTCCACCAAAGCAGCGGGTTGCTGTCTGCAGACAGAGAAGTCTCCTTTACCTAGGCTTGCATCTCCAGGATAGTGTCATGGCTGCCTTTACCAGGGATGGATACTTTTCACATTTGAAACGATATGGTACCGGTGCCTGGTATCTGGCAGTCGGAACCGGTACTCAACGGTACCAATTTTCAGTACCTTTTTGTGTTTATGTGGTAAAAAGATATACATTTTTTAAATAATTAAGTATGATTTTTTCAATTTGACATATTTATTCTTCATTATATAACCTTACAATGCTGGGTTCATGCCCAGCATGGAAAATCTCCAACTCCTAGGAAGGAGGAAGTTAATAACTAAACTTGAACTTCAGATCAAGGTTGTAATAGTTAACTAAAATGAAACTAAAAACGAAAACTAAAATTTAAAATACATTGCAGTTAACTCAAACTAATAAAAACTAGAAAAGAAAACAAAAACGATAAGTAAACTAAAACTATATCTTGTGTTCACAAAACTAACTGAAACTAACTAAAATGATAGACAAAATTCCCTTAGTTATAGTTTTTGACAATATTAATAGCCTTTAGGATTTAAATGAATCCGACACATTTTCCCAACCAATTTTATGACAGTTTTCGGCAGTTGTCAGTGTCGCACAGCACCATTATAGTGGCGTATAGGGATGAGCTTGTTTACTGCACTAACTTGCTGTGTGTTGTGCTGCTACAAAACGTAGTGGAGCAATGAATCAAGCAACTATAATAGTTTAATTGTTACAGAGTTCAAGTTTTTATTTATTGAAGCTCATATATTGTTTTTTTTATAATTTATGTTTATATTATTTTTATGTAGTTTATGTCAACATTATTATATATAATTTATGCTTATATTTTTTATACTAAGTTTATATCATTTTCATATGTTTAAGGCAGCAGCCAACAGTTCAGTATCAGCATTGGCTGAGCAGTGAGCACTATGTTGGACTTGAAAATAAACAGTCTGACAAAATATTTACTCTGACCTTTTTGAATCCTGCACCTGGTTAATAAGGTATGAAAAACTAAACTAAAACTAAACCTTGTTGAAAAAATAAAAACTAAATAAAAACTAGAATGCCTGCTCTAAAACTAATTAAAACTAAACTTTAATGGAAAATAAAATGTCAAAACTAACTAAAACTTAACTATAATGACAAATCCATAACTATTATAACCTTGCTTCAGATCTGGTGCCTGGAGGAATTTAGATTTTCAAATCAACCTAAAAGTTCCTGACACAGGCTTAAAGTAACAGCTAAAATGAAGAAGTCACTTATTTCCAATTATGACATCTTAAAAAGAAGATACACTTGTGTTTGCCACTCATCTGTCTGGAAGTGAGTGTAGTTTGATGCAACACAAGAAACCTAAACACATGACAAATGTCATGTGCACAGGACACCTCTCTTAACCAATAACATGAAGTTTTCTGCTTCTTTGGCATTTAAGATATAAAAAGATGACATTCAGCTGGTGGTCTCTGCCCTTTCTCTTGATGAACTTCTTCATCTGAACCTCCTCTTTCATTTAATGAAGATGGCAGGTCCTCGAACAGTCTGTCAGTCAAAGACTGGAGCCGGACTCACCTTCTGTTAGTTTGGTGTTGGTATGTTCTCTGAAAGGTCACACAGACGCGGTCCATCTCAGGCTAATAAACACAGACAAATGGTGCCGTTCAGTTCCCCCTGAAGGGACAGTTATGAGCACTGTGCAGATTGATGAGGAGTGGGAAGATGCTCTCCTTCCTCCCTCATTTTAGGTATTTTGATATTTAAGGTTTTAAAGGATGCTGCTGATGAGAGGGTCAGCAGCTCAGGGGAGTTAAAGAGTGAAATCTTTCTTTATGATGTGTTTTTTCTCCTGAAAACATAAATTTATCTCAGGCTATAATCTTCACATCATTGCTCTATCCCTGCAATAACCGAGCGTCTGTCTCTGACAGTTTCCATCACTGTTTAGGGTTCAGTGTTTTGACAGGAGGATGAATCTTTCCTTCGGCTTTGTGGTAAAAACTCTGTTATTGTGAGAAACTCTTGTGCTCTCTCCACTGTCCCTGAAGCAGGTTTTATCAAACGATGGGGGCATTGAAGAATCTGCCTCAGGTTATGGAGAGGAGACCTCACAGTGCAGAGAGGGTGTGAGTGTAGGACCTTGGATATTCAAAGTAAACAGATAAATAAAAGTACATGGAATAAATAAATGTGCTTACGATTGGAAGTTGAAGTTTACAGCCTCAGGTAGAGGATGAGGTTTGTAGACCTGAGAAGAAGATATGAAATAGTTTTCTACTTTTTATGATCTAACATGCTTCACAGCCCAGGCCAGCTGATTGCAGAAATGCAGGTATAAGCCAGTTTACAATAGACACAGAAGAAGAAGAGAGATCCCGAGAATCAGGAGGACTGTATCACTGTACCCGCTTATTTTCAGGAATACCGCACTAAGTTTCCTCGCCCACTCAATACCAAACTCAAAACACAACTCCTGAGTGAGTGAGTGAGTGAGGAGGTGAAAGCTTGAGGAGCAGGAGAGAGAGATGTGTGCATGGCTCTTTGATTTTCTGCATCTTCACATGTGAATGGAGTTTAATTGCATAGTTCTTTTTTTAAAGTTATAGTTTGGGGCTTTTGCACCTGTATATGAAGAGGACAGGACAATGGTCAGAGCAAGGACTGAGCTGGAAATGTACAAGATGTTACTGCGTTTTCTTTGGCTCATTTTGTCTTTTCTAGCCGCCAGCCGCTCACGTCAAATGAAGCTTGCAACTTAGACTTGGTTCTCATCATTTGTGTCAAGAGATTTGGTTTGTTAGTGAAAAGTGCTCTACGGGCCACCTGCTATTTGGGCATATGGCTTAACCAGTAAGTCAAGCCAGCGCCACTCTAGCAGAGTTTTGGCGTTATAACGCTGCCACACATGACATCATGGAGAGATTGTAACTTAGGATGTTCAATACCAGTACGAGTGCTACCTCATGAGTAATCACCAATACCGAGTACTGATACTAAAGCCGCGTTTCCACCGAGCAGTCCGGGTCGGTTCGTCTCGGTACGGTGCGCTTTTAGCGGCGTTTCCACTGACTCATCCCGGGACGGATCCCTAAAAACCGAGACGAGCCGTCCCACTTTTTTGGGACCCTTTCGTATGGGTGCCAGACTAAACCGATCCGCTCTCGGAAGGTGGAGCAACACACTGCAGACCGTTGATTGGTCAAAAGAATCGTCACTTACCCTGACAGTGGCTGCATTTCTCCTGGCGGCACACAGACTTCTCTGAAACGAAGCTTGATTGCACTTTGTGACAGAGAGTAACATGAAAATCACAGAGAGGACGAAATGCTGCATGTCTTTCATCCGTGCTCTTTGTTTACTGTGTCGCGTTTTCTTCTTTGTTGGATTTGATAGCGGGGTAAGCTTCTACGGCGTCGCGCTATTGTTTACTAGCTGTGGCTTCCGGCATCTGGCTTACACGCCGCCCACCACGAGAGGGCACATGTTGCTGTGGAAACGCAAACAGGATCAGACTTAACTGTCCTAAACCGTCCCAAATCGTACTGAACCGACCCGGACTGCTTGGTGGAAACGCAGCTTAACTGTACTTTTTATGCATAAAATTCAAATAAACATTGACAGATCATTTTGATCAAAGACAGCGCAGTCACTCTGACACTAAATCCAAAATTACAACACAAACAACTCTCTCTGAGTTTACAATTTTTTAAAAATAAATTAACCAAAAAATAAAAAAATAAAACAAGAACTGTCAGAATTTGAACAGGTTAACTGTTAACTCTCCCTACTGCGGCAAGTAGCGTCAACTACTGGCAAGGAGGACTTGCTGGATGTGAGACTTTTCTGCCTTGAGTATCGCCTGCTGGTATCAGCAGCTTTCAGGAGTACAGAGACCACGAAAAAAAGGCTGGTATCAGCCTGATACCCGATATCAGTACTCGCCCTTCCCTAATGATAACTGACATTAATTTTTTGCAATAAGAAGTTATTAAATTTCATTGGGACCCTACATCTCTGGTGATGCTGGGTTTTCTCCAGTCTCTACTTTCTTAATGGTTCTCAGAACACCACAGCACCTGTACTTCTATCCTAAATTAATAATGCTAATGCTGCCTAGTTTTTGTCTTCCCTGTTTGTCTACCCTTGTCTTATTCATCACATTTTTTCTTTCTTTTGCACTGTGGTGTTGCACTGCCCTCCTCAGCTCACATCAGGGAGTAAATAAAGTTTGATTTGATAGTATATCCTGCAGGGAGGGCTGGTGATGGTCACTGACAGTAATGAATCATATCTACTTATCTTTTGCTGCAATAAAAAATGCATTGTTCTCTCAATGCTTACATCTGATACAGTGCTCAGCCTTTAGGGCAAATGCTGACAAGGGAAGACAGAAAATAAAGAAGCCAAAAGATATATGTTAGTAAAGTTGTTTTTGTTGAATTGGTCTTTGAAACAGCCATAAAATAACAGAATATCAATTCTCTCTAAAGAAAAGTCCAAATTGAATCTGAAAATGCAAAAACAGCTTGACTTTTGGACCTCAGTATGGGTCACTCTCTTTATGAGCTGCATTCTGCATAATCTCTCCATAACCCAGCAGTGTCCTCTGTCTGTTCCCTCTTATGTTAAGTGGCCAGACCTACATTTACTAAATAGTAAACTTTGTTTTCCAGAAATCCAACAAATGATACTGAAACAGATTCAGCCCACTGTTTGTGTTACAAACCTTTGAAAGTAAACCGTGTTCAGTTGATCTTCCTTGATGAATCAAACAGAGGTAATCTGGTTTGATAAACTCCCTCTGAAACACCATTAAAAAAAAACATTTAACTACTTTCTCAGGCTGAGTGGTATTAATACAAGTGTGTATCCGCTTTCAGCAGGATTTCAAACTGTCTGACTGTGTTTCTCCTCTGGGATCCTCAGTTGTCAACAAACAGTTATGTCATCAGAGTCTCTTCAAACACCGCTCAGAAATCCTTCTCAGGGGGGGATTAAACATGCAGAGTTTGTGCAGCTGATTTAAAGATTACAGGTTTCAGGATGTGACCCAAAAGTCAGGTTTGATAAAAGGCACGCATGGCTATTATTCAGCTGGACAGGAATAAAAACGACATCCTGCGAGGAGACGAGAGAGCGGCTCTCTGAATGGAGAGAGATCTGCTGCTGAAAGCTCTCTTTTGTGCCCGTCTCTTTCTGAGTTGTTGACCAGCCTGAGGGACTCTGAGCCGTGTTCCTCTATTTCTGTCTCCTCTCTGTGGCTCTGTGTGTGTGTGTGTGTGTGTGTGTGTGTGTGTGTGTGTTTGTCCAGTATGTGAAACTGTATCTGCGAGGAAACAGCTCCAACATTTAATACTGTTTGTCCATTTTGTGTGTATCGATTGTTTCGTGCTGGGACAGATTGTACACTGCACACACTTTCTTTAAATTTGCAAGTGTGTGTGTGTGTGTGTTCTGGTCCCTGCAGGCCTGTCCCACAGTAGCCTAAGTGATTAATGAGCGGCAAAAGAGCCGCTGACACTCCAAACTCTCACCCCACCCGCTGCCCCCTTCAGGGAATTGTGGGTAAATCCTGCCACTTCCCGGTTTAAGAGCCCTCCTGGGTGAGAATAAATTAATGTAGAAGAACTCTGGATTTATGGACTCATGAATGTTCGAGGATTTAGAGCACAAAAACAACATGAAAGTGCATTTAAATCTCTGCATCCACAATGTGTGTGTGTGTTAATGTGTGTGTGTGTGTGTGTGGATTAGTGGGTGTGACCTTGCTGGAAGACAACAGCCCATTATAAAACCAAACAGCTTAACGTTACATGGAGGACATTAATAGGGCTGAAACAACATGGTTGGAGCTTCATATTCATATTTAATAACTGGATTAGTATGCGTGACAACAGCTGAGGGAGTCAGAGGCTGGATCTGCTGATTGTGTAGTGACCGGGCTCCTTTCCTGGGCTGTTGACGTGGATTTGTGCTCGGCAGCAGGACTTGAAATAAGCTGACTCACAACAACAACATGAGTTGAAGTTACTCATTTGTTTTTGTATGCAGCTTTGCTTTGAGTCGTTTTTTTAAATAAAGTTTTGGGGCATGCTTGGTGTTTACTGCACAGGCCAGTGTGGGGAGGAGAGATCAGTTAAACACATGCAGCAAATATCCAGGAGTGACTGTTCCAGTGAGGACTGTAGCCTCCTGCATAAGGTGTGTATTTCAGGTGCTAGCTCCTCAGTTGCTTTGAGCTAAATGCTAACATCTTATTCGAGGTGCCATGTCTGCTTTTTTTTACAAGTTTACAGCCTGGTTCTAAACATGATTTTTGTCTGGGTAAATCATTTCTCTGTCAGCACACACTGAATGGGGGAGGATTTTTCATCGATCACTATTTTCTTAGCTATCAAACTTATGAGTTAGGGGTGCACCGATCAGAATTTTCTGGCCAATTGATCTTTGAAAAGCCTGACCTGCGGATACCTATTTGGGCAGATACTAATTTTTATTTTTATTTTTTATAACTGATACCATTTACCTTCAATGATTTTATTGAAAATCAGTGTACAATACTTAGAAACAATAAAATCTATGTATTAGCTTTGACAACCAATAAAGTGTCCTGAGTTTGGGGTCACAAAGCAAAAAGCAACAATGGCTGGCTGTCAGACCTTCCCAGTTGTATATAAGATCAGTTTCATATGTAAGAATGGGCCAATCACCCATCACTGAGCAGAGATCACCCATCTCCCAAAATTAAGGAAATCGGCACAGATCGATCGGCCAGATCGGTGCAGTATTTCCAATACAGCTCATGTCCATGGTAGACTTCAAACTCTGTATGAGAAAAAATACGTGATGTTATTGAGACTTCATCCATGTTTTATACTGTCAATGATCGTAGCACATGGCAGCAAATCTGATGGGATCATAAGGTGTCTTATCATTTCATATCACATCACTTTGCAGAAAAAAAAAATCTCCTCCAATATGGTTTGTGCTGAAGCTGATCTGAGTCTTCTTCTGAGGTTTGGGTTGATTCCGATGCTGTTTCTTCTTCGTTGGTGCTCTGTCAACACTTTTAAGTAACTTGGGGTGGTTGTTGACAACAAGCTGGCTTTTAACGAATATAAGAACATTGCTTGCACAAAAACACAGCAGCGACTGCACATCCTCCGCAGACTCAACCACTTTGGAGTGGTTTGGCAACAAAAAGAAGTTGGGACACATTAAAGTTGTTGGTAGGATTATTGGTATCGCACTACCTGACCTGCCTAAAATCGTTTGCAGGAGGGTGCTATCTAAGACTCAGGACATTATGCAGTGCCCTGATCATCCTCTCCATGCAGAGTTTGAGATCCAACCCTCTTGCAGGAAATTTAGACTTCCAAAAGCTAAATCTAACAGGATCAAAAATGTATTCATATCAGAAGCCATCATACCACTAAATTAATGTCGTGGAAGGTGATCATTGTTGTGCCTTTGTTTGTGATGATGGTGCTGCCTCCAGTTATCCTTATCCTTTGTGGTATCTGTGCACATGTCCATTTCAGTGTGTTGTCTTGATTTGATTGTGTTTTCTGTGTTCTTGTGTTTTTTCCTGGCCACCAGCAAAGCAAATTTCTCTTCAGGGGATAATGAAGTTAAAGTTGAGTTGAGCTGAAGTTGACAACCAGAATTATGACCTGCCCCACCCTTTGTTTTCTGTCAGCCTGAACTCCAGCTCAGCTTCACAACATCTTTACTGTATTCATCCCCCATGTCTGTGTTTGTGAAGCTCCACAATGCTGCTGACGCTTTGAATGAACCCTGTTTTTGTTTTGACCTCATCAGTCTGGATGTATCCGTCTCCACCTCTCCGTCATGGCGTTGGAGGTTCTTTACACTCGTTTTTCTTTCCATTTGTAAAGAATATTTGGCGTTACAACCTTTTACCCTCCTCCGCCTGCACACCATCCCCTCCGGTTTCAGATCGTGAGCATCACATCAGACAATTAGGTCGAAGGATTATCCGCCTGCAGCATACATCTAATCTAAACACAGCACCGGGTGAATTTAAATTGAGTATTTAAAGGGGGACCATAATGTTTTATAATCAGGTACTGGCCTTTGTTTGCATGGGAAATCATGCCTCATGCAGGTGCACACACACACACACACACACACACACACACACACACACACACACACTCACATGCACACACATTCAATCTGTAACAATAGAGCCTGCTGCCTCCCTCTCTGCAGTCACACACACACACACACCGACTATCTGGGTCTCCAGGGTCCTGACTTAATGTGAAAGGCATTTGTTCACGCTTCACATACTGAGCAGACAGTTCATTTGGCCCCTGGTTGTTCTGCGCTGGAAAATTGTTTGCACATGTGAGGGGAGCCTTTCTCCTCATTTATCTTGTCTGTCCTCGTTCATCCTGCTTAAGAAGACACTCCAAAACCCACACCGTAAATCATCGGCCTTGTTTGTGCTGTCTCCTCTTCTCTTTTTAATCCAGCTCCTGCTGTGTCTCCAAATTATAAAGTACTCTTCAGCACTCGCACAAAACCACGACATATTCCTGCACAGCAGAGAATCTCTCCACAACATCAGGGCTCTTTACTTCCTGTCATAGATCCAGTGATTGATTTATCACTGTGATCTTGTGTCAAGTCGGTGTTGGAAATGCATATTTTACAGCTGAACGTCTCTGGGGACCGAAGCGCTCCTGCAGCAGCTTCTCTGTGAACATCCCCTCTAATAAAAAACACAAACACAGCCTGAGACTGGAGGAACTTCACAGGGTCGCTGTTTACAAAACTAAAACTGGATTGCTTTAAAGATTATTCTTTAGTCTGTTTTTAGCAGAAAAAGCAAACATTGAGGCAGATTTTCTCTCCTGCACCTTGCATATTCAGTAGTTTGTGTTAAAATTAAGGTAGCTGATCACCTGGGATACATTTATTTCCCATTCGTTTTCTCTGCCTTCCCAGTTCATCACTGATTCAGGAGAGAGTTAGAGCTTTTGTTTCTTTCTTTGAGCATCACTGTTTCTCCAATTAAAGGCTTTTAAACATCATACAATCTTGAAAATGTTTGATTTAATCTGAACATAAAGACCCCAGAAGCTTGTCAGTGGGACAGCAAACTCTGAAAACTTGAATCTGATCCACAAACACATCACAGTGAAGCTTCAAAAGTCCTGACTAAAGCTAAATATACACATCAGTGTCTGATCTGTGGGCACAGAAAAGAACAGCGAGCTAACTCTCTTAAGTTAACTAAAGTCTAAAGTTGTGGGTATGATTGAGCTCATCCGTTGATCAGATCTTCATCCAGACCCTCTCTCTTGGCGTGGGACCACTCTCCGACTCTTGGCAGTAGCTTGTGTTTCCTGTTTCAGTGCCACGGTTTCTGTGTGAACAAGACCTCGAGAAACTCCATGGAGCTGTGATGATGAAGTCGTTTTTTGGTCTAATGAGTGTTTACCGATGCCAGGTAGATGCAGAGTTTGTCTCAGTTGGAAAGTTGTGAATGTTTGTCATTAAGTGTTAAGATGGACAGGGGGCTACCACTATTTCACAACAACCAATAATCTCTGCATCTTCCTCTAAAGCAAAGTGTGTAGCCTCATATTATTATTCACTATAATCAAAAATCTCAGTATCATCTAAATCACCCCAGTCGCACAAATTTTCCAAATCGTACAGCACTACAGAAAATACTCAAGCTTTAAAGCTTTCATATCAAACTGTTTTTCAACCATTAAACACAGTCCCCTGCTGTCGAAGTGAAGCATTCGCTTTATGTTTCAGTTTAACCACTCTTTAAATCAAGCACCAGAGGATAAACCAACAACAAACAGCTGTCTCGTCTCTACATTCTATTTTTGGTCTATGTGTCTCTTTAAAGGTGTAGTCAGCGATCGTCTAATCTGCACTATTCGTCAAAATCGCTGTATTTCTCCTGTCCATCCACAAGATATCATCACTGACAGCATGTTGAAAAAAAGTCCGGTTTCAACACACAGCCTTGGCTCTGAATTTCAGCAGGTAAATGGCGCGGATCTTACTCATGCGGCGATCAGATAGAGGGGGAAGGGGGAGTAGTATGTTGCGTAGCATGCACAGTTAGCGTAAGAAAACAGTGCAATACCAACAGTAGCAATGGCCGAAAAACAGCCCAAAAGAAAAAGGACAGAAGAGTATAACAGTAAAAAGAAGGTCAATGACCATTTTAGAGGGAAGACCCGGGTCAACATTGGTGTGGCTTTCCAACGGTGGAGGGAACTCTGTGATTTAACAGAGCTGAAAACGGACGCGGATGTCGCCGTCTTTCTGTTGGACAGGTAAGCAAGATTAGCTTTGTGGTGCTTCACATAACAGTAACAGCTGTCAGGCATTCATCTTATTGTCTAATCTGCCAAAATGTACTGTTGTTGTGGTGTTATCAATTATGGCAGTCGAGTTGTGGCACCTGTTGTCTGACGAGTCAGGGTTACCTTAGCACCTTAGTACCTTACCTTAGCACAAATTCTTGTTCATCCCTGGTTTCATAACCATTGTGTAAAGTTCTAATTCACATATACAAGGCACTGTACCACAATGAAAGCCATGTCCCTCCCTCTCTTTTCTCTCCCTCCGGTGCACACACGACTGTGAGTGAACATCAAACACCAATCAACAATCAAAGAACCACGAAACCCAAACAATAGTAGTGAGCTACAGATAGAAATACCTTAAAACAGCTGAGGCCGGCGAGTGTTGTAGCTAAATCTCCTGAGGACAGCGTCCTCCCATTCTGTCGTACATCTGCGGGTCAAGTATCTTTCAAAGGCAAGCTCAACAACCTGGGCCTTTCTATTGTGGAGCATCGCACGTCTTTGAAAATCAGAAAATATTTTAATATCTGAATATTACAATATATTATGCTACAATACTACTAAAACTCAATACACTACTACTACTTTCAAAGCAATAAATACGGCTTCATGTATTATAGCAAACTGACCCTTGAGTGTTTGCTGGTCTAGCTACGCAGTTTCTACGGTCGTTTCCATGACGATGCATGTCCATCATCTTTCGGGTGTGGAGCCAGGGGTGGGGTATGAAAGGAGAGGCGGGTCTAAATTTGTTTATCAACAACCTCTCCACTCGTTTTCTCCCAGACTGCTGACTGCACCTTTAAATCCAAATGAGCTCCTTCTAGCTCTGTTCCTGCATGGTGGACTATCATGAACACAGCCTTATGCTAACATAACTCAAAACATAGGGCATGATGTGAACAAATATCATCTAGCTATATGTAAACATGAGATCTCCACATCCAAGAGGTCCCTACTCCTTGGAGGAAATCCAAAAAAAGCTTTGAAAGATGAGGGTGGAGATACCAGGTGAAAGGGTTAGCATTATTTTAATTATTCAACCTGTGATGTCACAAGTTGCCCTGATTGCAAAAAGAGTGTCAGACTGTGTAAAATTAGACACAAACTGTGGGCTTTGTTGACCTGTTCCCTTGAGTCAGAACGATCTGCATCAGGACAATTTCTTGATTCACTCTGAAGCAAACATGCAGAGACAGGCTATATGACCTATTCTGGCTTCACTTTTGAAGAGCTGTCACATCATTCATCTTTAAACCTTCATGAAAAGTCAGGGATGTCCTCTTTGCCTTCCAACGTGTCCTCTCAGCTGGGAAAAGGTGAAATGACTCAGTTTGTTTGCGCGTGTGTGTGTGTGACTGTGGTGAAGCTTGGGGGACCAGTTTCCAAGCAACAGCCAAAACAGGTCTTTGTCAGACAGTGGCTCAGAAGAAAGTCCCTCATGTGTTTGAACATCTCAGAAATGCTCCAAACTTTCTCTCCTCTTTGTCTCAGAGCAGAAACACACCCAGCGTGTGTTTATTGTTACAAACACAAACCCTGTGTTCGCTCTCGTTCTGTGTTCGCCTCTCCTTCAGTGTTCGCCGTTTGGCTGTCATGGTAGAAAGTTCCTCTTTGTGTTGCCCTGGAAACCAACACTGGAATCCTGTTGGGTCGTCCAGTGGTTGGAGTCCTGATCTGAATTCAGAGCGCCGCTTCTCCTCGCTCTGCTCTCAGGTCTTCCATGTTTCATGTTCAGCTCTGGAAGGAAATAGCTCAGGATGAGGAGTCAGTGATTCAGGAAACAGAGGATTAATTCACCACATTCTGAACAAACCTTTATGTATCCACACATTACTCTGATATGTTTTACTCCCTTGTGATTGCTCTCGACTGACCAGGATAGGATCTTTATCTTTACAGAAACCTATTTTAAGATTAAAACGACTTACAACAACTTTCCCCACATATTACCCCAAAACAAACCAAGTTTTAACTCTATTATTGTTAGTTAGGTGTTATTATTGTTGCTATCACTACCTGAGTTAAGTTTTGTGTTGTACGTTCAGACAGTCGTTACCTGCGAGCTTCAATGTCTATGTGGGTCAATGAGGAGCAGGAGAGAGGCTGTAGAGAGCAGTGTGTGCTAAGCGCAAACTCAGGGAAAAAAACAAAACACAAACAAAAAAACAACAACAACAAAAAAACATGCTGGTTTCTGGGCCATATAGGAAAAATACAATGCATCCTGTGCAGTTGCTCTGTCACAAAGTCTTAATCCCCAAAACACAAATTTCAGCGAAATAGCTCGTCCTGCAAAAATGGCGTTTCATTTTGTGCACCTCGAAACAAAAAAAGTTAGATTCACCTTTGGACCAAACACTGTTACATTAATTGGCAGCTTGGGATTACCTCACTTTGAATTTTCCATTCATTAATCTCGTCACTAGCCATTCATACTATGTGTCCTCAAGCATGATTAAAGTAGAAGAAAATATATATGTTACCTTTTTTCTCATTACTCTTCTGTAAACATATCGAACCAAAACCTCAAAATTGTGCACCAAACCTATATTATTTTGTTTTTGTGAACCATTAGACCCCTAGCTTTTGTCTTCTTTTTACCACAGAGTCAACAGGTAGAAGAAAATTAGACACACATCTTTCTAGACATATAGGAAGAGAGACCAAGAGGGAGGGGTGTGATCGTGAGAATTAAAAGGGTGGGGGGTTCAATTCATGTAAGAGTGCTGGAAGAGGTGTGGTTGAGGCGTGGTCCTGTTCCAGGGACAGTTACACCAACACTCCCCTTTAAGCACTCCAGGCTGATATATGCTTAACTTTTTGCAGGCTTCACGCAGCTTTGTGCGGATGAATGATGTCATTTTCGCACCGATGCCGCCTTGCATGGTTCATGTCACGTAGAAAACTTCTGTGCCGCGCACACTCGAAAATTTCTAACCTGCCAGATAGAAACACGGACAAGATGGCCGAAGTGGTCAAAGTGCAGAAATACAGGCATCTGTTTGACGCTTCACAGAGAGATCACTGAGATAACAGAGTGGCAAATAATTCATGGCTTGAAATTATGGTCACCCTCGGCATAGAAAAGGAATCGGTTAAAGAACCTGGAAAAATCTCCAGGACAGATATGTAAATGTGTTTAAACAAAGCCAAACTTCTTTGACACGGCGTGAGATGTTAAAAAGCATACAAGCCCCTCTCACGCAGATCTCATCATTTCCGTGTTTCACATTTGTGCGTAAAGCACAACACAGCCTTTAGTGACCAAAATACCTGCTTCAGAGAGAGAATAAAGAAATCTGAATCTGTAAATGTCAGTATTAGTAATGACTTATTTGTCTCTTTTTTAGGGAAAATGTGTGGTCCTGATAAGAAAACAACCCTCTTTGAACACCTTATGAACTCTCTCCTGAAAAGTTCCTCCTCCCCTTGCAAAAGTTTCACACTCCTGGTGTAAAGAGGACAAAATTCCCCTTATCCATAAATAATTCTTTGTAATTTTCATGGAATAACTGAAGCAAAATCAAAATCCCTGGAGGATGAGACATTTTTATATCTACTCTTTGAGCTCCCAGCACTGCCCCTGGGTTCAACTCTGTACAGGGAATATCTCATAATGTACAGTAGTGTAGAAGATATAATGAAATATCCTCCTGTGGCGTCTCCACCAAGTGTTTTAAATCATCAGATGCTTCCTCGGTACGCCTTGCAGATTTAAAAAATGAGTTAAATTTATTCGTCATATCACTAAAGTTTCTCTAAGTGATGTTATGAGACCTTAAAATACCTCAAACAAAGTGAAGAAGTTTTCAGTTGATGATAACATATGCAGATACATACAGGCTGAGTGGATCTGGCTCCAGGAAAAGGCTCTGTATATGTGTGTGTGTGTGTGTGTGTGAGGGGGTGGTGTGAAATGTGTTCTCGCCCGCCTGCAGCTACTATAGGAGCAGTGGGAAAGCTCTACCGATGGAGTCCCAGGGAGAGTTGTGAAATGTGCCTCAGCAGGGATCCTCCAGTATTTCACCTTCACAGGAACACGTTTACAGATTGGATCGTCCTTCCTCGCCGCTCAGCCGTCCCTGCTTTCTCTCCAGACCCTGCCATCACCGGGGACTGAGGGTATCTTCAGTTTCTGACTTAAGCTGGTGTTAGAGCAGAGAAACAGATACAGGCTGAAGAAACCATACACACATTTCAACATTTGTGTTTATGATACAAAGGATGAGAAGCCAACATGTGAGAGAGTCTTTATCCTCTAATTTTAGATCTGCTAACACGACTTTGGCACCAGAAAAAGAAAATGAAACCTTGAAAAGGGGCGTTTTGACCGTCCTCCAAAGTATAATGACACCATCTGTTCTTCCTTCAGTTGGCTAATACAACAAATGCATCTGATTCCTGTGTGCGCTGGCCTTGTGAATTACAAACTTTGTTAGTATGGCTGCTCTCTGTCTCAGCATCACAGTGGATGCACGGGCACTGCTCCTGCAGCTGCTTTGATTCTTCTGGCCTCTGCGTCCTGCAGGTTTGACATGCATGTGAGGGAAGTAGGGCTGCAACCACAAATCAATAAAATCGATAAAAATCGATTAGTAAAAGCGTCAACAACGATTTTCCATAATCGATGCACTGTAATGCGTCAGAACCATAGACTGTAAAAACAATTGGGCTTGCTCGGCTCGAAGTAAGGTCTCCACAAAACTGCTCCCCCTGGTGGCTGGCTGCAGTATAGGTCAAAAAATCTGTCTTTCCAGCCATTCCAGATGGGCTGTGGTCAAACTTTAAAAAATTAATACTCCTCATTAAGAAATGTTTCTTAGTCCGATTGTTGTGGTGATTTGAAGATATCATTTGGCTGTCTCGTTCAAGTCCTCTTTTTTTCTGAAAAGTTTCATTTTCATTAGTTATACAACGTTAAAAACAAGGTTGTACGTAACGTTCTTGCCAACTAGCTGAAGGTGCATAACCGCCACCTACTTGACTGGAGTGTAGACTACCTGGCCTGCAGGGCTGTAAACAGATCAGTGTGGCGGAGGAGAGGCTGAGGTGGCAGTTGAGGGAAACAAGTAACCATGAGATAAATGGCAGAGCTGGAGAAGCGTTTGGTCCTACAAATCTCAGAGTTTGGGAGTATTCCACGCTGAGTAAAAGCACACGGCACGTTAATTGACAAAAATGACCTTGCATGGCACAGCAGTACAACTGCAATGATCCAGCACTTAAAACTCAAACATGTTGCTCTCATTGACGACGAGCTGGGTAGCTCAGCAGCGAGGCTAGTAGCTACAAAATCCCACATAGACTCCTTTTATATGTTGTGAAATGCATGGTCTGTCTTTTCGGACTTATGTAGTCTTGTTATTAACCCGCCTCCTCGTTTGAAATCCTTGAGGAGTTCATTAAACTAACGTTAGCATTAGTGTTAGCTGCCACAGATGGTGGTAGGGCAGAAGGGGTGAACTATTTGACCAGTAGGTGAAAAGATTGAGGACACAATTTTATTTATTTGCCCTTTTGGTCCACTAAGTTCTTACTCCGATGACAGAACAATTTATTTCCTATTCTTTTCCCCACACTGTTGATTCTTTAAGTGACAATACATTCATATTACTTTGTTTACTTAATTAATGTTGCATTTGGTCAGTTTAACCATAGACCGTAAAAACAATTGGGCTTGCTCTGCTCGAAGTGAGGTCTCCACAAAAACTGCTCCTCCTGGTGGCTGGCTGCAGTATTGGTTAAAATATCCGTCTTTCCAGCCATTCCAGATGGGCTGTGGTCAAACTCTAAAAAATTAATTTACCTCGTAGAAATGTTTCTCACGTCCGATTGTTGTGGTGATTTGAAGATATTATTTGGCTGACTTGTATTCAAGTCCTTTTATTTCTGAAAAGTTTCGTTTTAATTAGTTAAACGAGGTTAAAAACAAGGTTGTACGTAACGTTTAATGATGATTGACAGCTGACGTTCTCGTGTATTTTATTCAGGGATTGTAAAATATGTCGGGAGGTAGAGTCAGGAAGTGGTTAGACTCTCGAAAGAAAAGAATAGTTATTATTTTTGTCACCCAGCTCCACTCAGATTCTCCCAGAATCCCTCACAGTCTCTACTGCGCAGACTCTGGCTGCAAACTGCTACAATGGTGGAGCCTGTGACGGGGGAATTTTGGCCTCAAAACTGTACAATGATAAATGGCGAAGCCACGCTGTCCACTCTATATACAGTCTATGAGTTTAACTATGTTCATATATGTTGTTTCTTTGTATATATCATTAATAAAACAATACTCATCAACTTAAATAACAGCGCATGTTTGAATTTTACTATTATGTATTGTCATCCTTCTTTTCCCCTGATTCATCAATTAATCGTAAATATAATTGTCAGAGTAATCAAATACTAAAATAACCGTTAGTTACAACCCTAAAGTGATGGGCATCATCAGTCAAAGGGTTTGTTTTCTGGTGCAAAAGAGAGGATGCTCTTGCAGAGTGTAACTCAAATCAGATCTTGCTTATTGAAATCCTGGATTTGTAGATACTTGTAAAATATGTTCCTGCAGTGAAGGATCTGTATGACTCCATCTCTCCAGGATCTCAGAGAAAAGTTTCCCACAGTTGTTAAAGTTTAACGTTACATCCGTCACTTCTGCTTATTAAGAGAGTCATGTTTTAAAAAGTTGTTCGATGTTCTCGCCTGGCTGCAGTTTGTCTTGGAACTTAAACTTCCCTCAGTTCAAAGTCAGCTCTGCAACCGAAGTTTCTCCAGAAGTGACGTGCTTCGGTTGCTGTGCCAACCTCACACACACCTACACACACCTCCACACACACACACACGAACACGCACACACAGAGGCCACTCGAAGCAGTAAAACGAGAATTAGCATGTGTTGACGGATGTGAAGCTTGCCAGTAATAATTCTCGTCCTTGGGAAGAAAAAAAGAAAGTGGTTGTGAGTCATGTTGATAGCAATTAGAGCAGCGGTGTGTCAGGGGAGCCGGTGACTGAGAGGGTGAGAGTGTGGGAGGAAAGAAAAAGAAAGAAGGGAGGAGAGAGATGGAGGCAGGAACTCGACTCTGTGGCTTTTTCATCTTTACTCTGCATGTTCACTCGCATGGTGTTCAACAAACCTGTCAAAAGCAGTGGATGTGTCGCATGAAGAAGACACAGCTCTGTCTGTATCTTTCACCCTCTCTTCCCTTTTTCCTTCAGCTTTATTGAGCAGAGACATGAGACTATGAGCAGAAATACAGACGCACAGCAGCGACTAATTTAGTTATTGTTTAGAGTGCAGCTTGTCACAGCAGCTGCATCAGGTGATGTCAGATTTCCTTTAAAGGGACGAGGTGTCAGTCAGCCACTGAGAGGTTAAAAATACATTCAGATACACGCCAAAGAGGTAATTATGTGGCTGTATTGTGCAGGTGTGAATGTGAGCTGCTCAGGTACAGATTTCTTCTCTCTAAAGATAGAAAGCCCCGAGGATGGTGTGGAGATGTGACTTTCTTTAAGGGAGAATAAAACTTAGACATTATGGAAATATGAAAATGCAAATCAGTGCTAAAGAGATGAACCTAGAAGGATGGAGAAAATAAACCAGGATGATTTTTGCAGCTGCAGGAAAGAAGAAACAAGAAACAATATGTACTAGGGATGAGTATTAGCAAGAACCTAACGATACAACACACATCACAGACATGGGTTATGTTACGATAATATCACAATATTACAATATTGTGATATATTGTGATATTCTACACAGTTAACTATTTAATCAAAAACAACTTTTCAATTTTATTGTGTTTGAAATAATGAAAGTCAGATGCCTTCTTTCATACCTAACTTGAAGGTCCCATATTATGCAAAAATCACTTTATTAAGTCTTTTAGTGAAAATTTGTGGGTCTTTGGCTTTCCTCCCAGCCCACAAAATGTGATATTTAATGACAAAACCTGTACTTAGTAGTGCTTGTGAATGTAAAATCCTGACCTAAAACGAGCTGTTTGGAATTTGGGGATTTGCCGACATCAGCGATTTTCTTTTTGGACCAATCAAGAGCAAGTCTGACCTGATTGGTCCACCAGGCCTGATACCCCTGAACCCCCTCCCCGCCCACTCCCCTCACTGCATCTGGAGAGAAATCTTTCCAGCAGCTGGGAGGAGAATGCTGAAGTTGAAGAGCCATCACTGCTCTGTTTTTGGCTGTAAACAGCCACATAGTTCCATCATGCACAAGCTTCCCATCTCAGAAGAAGACAAGAATAAGTGGTCAGAATTCATTTATGAGGGAAATGTGCCAGCTACACTCGGTAAAACTGTGCAGGTGTGTGCTAGTCACTTCACGGCCAACTGCTTTTCCAGCTTTGGACAGTACAACAGAGGGCTAGCCAATAGACTGGTCCTGAATCCAGGCGCATTACCAACCATCCACCAACCAACCTCAGACCCTGGAAATGTGAGTATTTTAAATGCTGTGTGCTGTGGAGCAGAAGTAAGAGCTTTTCCTCAGTGTCCCCCCTGTCTCTGTGTTAGCTTCAGGATGCTAACTTTAGCTGCGGTTAGCCTGTTGTTTTAGCCTGTAATGTTACAGTAAACGAGCTTTGCTGTTTTCTAAACATTGTGCACTCGGAGCTTGTGGCGCCGCTCTCAGTGACGCCGAAGAGCAGGACGGAATCTGTGGTGGTTCATTTACATATAAAGGTCACGCCCACTAAATCAGAGCGTTCTGAACAGAGGGGCTATGAGAGCCTGGAAACAATGCTGCTGTGCTTGATTTATTGGCTTGGACCAAAACATGTTACTACCATTACATGATGACATCAATGATCCATATTAAACTGCAGAAAAGGAGCAGAATATGGGACCTTTTAAACATGACAAAGTGTGTGAAGTTTGTCACTGAAACTACTGTAACACTAAACTAATGTTAGTAAAGGATTATTGGGTGAAAGCTGTTGTCAGTTGGTGAAACTCATAAATATTACTCTTAAAAAAAAAATCAAATATTGCACAAAACATTACTACGATTGTTATTTTATCAGTCTACTACACTGCAAAAATTAAACTAAATGATTCTAAACTAACTGACCCAAGAATAGAGAAAAAACATTGATGTTTACAGCATCAAAACCCACATCTTCAAGTTCAGGAATAAAATATTTTGAATATACTTTAAGATTATATTTATTATACAGTTTATGGGCAACATGCATGGAGTAGCTCTTTGGTGCCATCTACCCCAGCGGGGGTTTTGTGTTTTTTTGTTTTTGTTTTGTGTTTTCTTGTTTTTGATTCCTCTGTACAGGATGAAACCTGATACTCAGCCCAGTCAGACTTCTTTGCTGCAGCCTCTGTGGGTCCGGTCTGACTGTTAGCATTTGGTGGCTAGTTTCAGTGCAGGTCAGCAGCCTCCTGAATGTCTTATTGTGGAGAGAATCATACACAGCTGTCACACACACACTCACCAACACTCACTCTGTCCTCTGTCAGCTCATTGTGTGCCCTTTCTGGAGCTGTTGGTGGTCAGAGTAATTCAGCGTTCATGAGAAAGACTGATCTTCATCCTCCTTTGAGGCTGAACTGGCCTGTTCTTATTGTCCTGTGGACGTTTTCTCCTCCCTTCTCCCCTCGATGAAGAAAGAGTGAGATGGGAATGAAGGAGTGTCTGAGCCTCTTTGGAATAAGGTGTGTAAACACAGACAGTGCATCACTCAGGTAATGAGATTCTCTTCTCTGCTTATATCCAAAGCCCCTGCGCACCTGAGGAGGACAAACAAACCTCTTCCCCACTCTCTTTCATGTACACACACTCTCACCCTCCTCTTTCCTCCCTTCTTCCTCCCCTCTGTGAGTTTGGACAGGCTGTTTGTATGCAAATACGTATCTTGGAAGACACTGGGTGTAGAAAACCCAGTCGAGGTTTAGAGCTGTCGTGCTGAGGTGAACAAACCTCCAGCAGGGCAATTGAAGCAGCGGAGTCCGAGCGTGTTTGTGTTTTTTGAAATTATTGTGTGTAATGAACAACAGGCCCGACCGGTTCTCTCCTCTCTTTCTGCGGTTAATCCTCTTTTTCATTATCATCCTTTTCTTTTCATTCGCCTCTGAAAAACAGCTTAGCTCCAAACGCTGTGAAACCCTTGCTTGTTTCCGGAGTGCCGTGTTTCCTTTTCTTTCTCAGGGAGAGATCTGTAAAGCTGCTTTAGTTAAGAAGTCTGAGTTGTTGTGTGGGATGACTCGGGGTCATTGTTGGACGTGTCTGTGTTCCTCTGTTTCTCTGCGTTACGCTCTTTGTGATGTAATGCTCTGAGACTTTTTCAGCATTACGTTGCTGCAGATTGAATAATCCAATCATTCAGTCTGCTTTACTTCGTGTTGTGGTCCAGTATCACCCTGATGGGTTTATTCCTGCTCCAGCAGCCTGCTCTGTATACATTTGCCCCCACATAACACTAGATTACTGCATGCCATCATGTCCTTCTTTAAACTATCAGATGTTGTCTGACAGGCTCTTGATCACAGCTATAGTTTTATTTTTGGCACATTTAAACCAAAAAACTTGACAACCATTGAGATGTCTTCAATCCGTTTGAAGAAGAGTTTATATTTCCACAAGCTCTAAAAAAGTCTGTTACATGTCATCCTTTAAAGCCAACCACAAGAAATGGAGCATTGCCTCCTTTAAACCTTTCTTTAATGCTATTATTGATGGTAACACTTAAGTTCAACACAGTCTTGAATTGCTGTAGTAGTTTGATCAAGACAGCAGCTAAGCAGCTGGGACTTGGGTTGCAGTAGCTGCTGTGAAATTTCTCAGGACAGGGGCATCTGATTAAAGTTTGTCTGATTAAAGTTATTAATTTATCGATTTTTTGCTTTGCTGTTAAAAATGAAACAGTTAAATATTTTAAGGCAACTGTTTGCACCACATTTTTGCATTTTGAAGCTTGCTCAAACTCTTTTGTTGAGATAACTTATCACATAGTTTAAAGAGGGGGCTTTAAGTGTCTTTGAATCTTACAAGGCTCAATAAAATCCTCTATTTTTCTCTCACTGGTGTTTTGGAAAACCCTTATTTCAGCCTCTGTCTAAAACACTTGCTGTCTCTTTAAAGTGATACTCCTGGATGGAACAAGTTGGGTCCTATCAGAAGGTTTAGGGCAGAAATTACCCCTACAGCAGTGATTTTGTGCAGCAGAAGTCCAGAGTGCACGCACCAAACACCCCCTCCCTGCTCCTCTGCTGGTTTCCTCTGCACTCAGATGGGGCCAATTTTTACTTGACCAAAAACACAAATAAACGGACTCCCACCAAAAAAGTATGATATCGGTCTGCATTCATGCTTTATTTAGAGAATTTTCAGCACGTTCCTTTCACACAAAAACACCGCTAAATAAGGCTCTAGTTCTCATCGTGTCTCTTCGTCCTGGCAGACTACCTGCGTTTGTTTGTATCTGGCACGCCGCGTGCAGACTGATACACTAAGCAGCGAGCGCCTCGTAGCCAGCTGTGTCTCTGCAGTGGAGGTAGCACCGTTTACGACACAATGAGAGCCTCATTTAGAGGTGTTTCTGTGTGAAAGTAACGCGCTGAAAATTCTCTGAATAAAGCGTGAATGCAGACTGATGTCAGATTTTTTTGGTGGGAGTCTGTTTATTTGTGTTTTTGGTCAAGTAAAAAATGGCCCCGTCTGAGTGCAGAGGAAACCGGCAGAGGAGCAGGGAGGGGGTGTTTGATGCGAGCGCTCTGGGCTTCTGCTGCACAAAAACACTGCTGTAGGGGTAATTTCTGCCCTAAACCTTGTGATAGGACCCAACTTGTTCCATCCCGGAGTATCACTTTAAGGCTCCCTGCTCCACAAACCCCCTTTTGAGGCCTTGGTGCTTGAGGCCTGCCCCTCCAATGTGTCATGAAGATATTAGGAGATACTTATGATGACCTCATCATTCAGTTTACAGACAGATTCAAGGATTTCCACATCTGATTTGTAGAGGTTTAGAAATCTGCACACCTTCAGTCTAAACATCCAGCATTGTTACTTTATAAACATGTTTGAAATGTTGTAAAGGACAATTCCCCCTATTTTCAGTCTCCAAAAAAAACTTTTCATTTTCTGCTTGGTGGATTTTACAGAGCATCTTCCTCTGAGCAGAGTCTGCCAAGCAGCCTTTTGAGTGACATCATCCATGAGATATTTGGTCACTGTTGGACCTGACCTTGTTTCTGCACCCGTAGGCCTCTGCGGAGTAAAATCTGTCTCGGTCTGAGTCCCTTCAGAACAGGAAGTTCTTAAGCACACATCTGATGACAGCTGTATCCCCGCTGATGAAACATGACGCTGAATTTCTCTTTGATGCCTCTGTAAGCATGCATAAATAAGTGTGTGTGTGTGTGTTAGTGTGTGTGTGTGTGTCCCTGTTAGTCCCATTCCACTGGCCCTTGGAAAGAGGACATTCTTTCCTGCAGTGTTACAGCCTTGTTAAACCCTTTCCCCGGCTTCCTCCCTGTTAAACCTCATCCCTCTCGCAGCCAATTTCTCTGCCGTCCCTCCTCCTCCGGCTCTCCGGCTCTGCAGCGCTCCGGCCTGTGAAAGGCAGTCACTCACTGGCCTTTCAGGGGGAAAGAACACAGTGTCTGGTTGCTGTGTTAACTCTTTCAGGATGGAGTGTGTTTGCATACTTTATCTCTGCACAGGTTGTTGGAATGGAAAGATAAAGTGAGCTTTTTTCCCTTCTTTCTTTCTTCCTCTCCGATAATAAATCCTTTCCCTGGAGCTGGCCTCCAACACGGCCTCCCCTTGCCAAAAAGCTGCCCTTATTTCCCCATCAGTGGTCATCACCGACCCCACTCTCTGCGTGTTTTGACACTCTGGGTGGGGAGTGTATGTGTTGAAGAGAAAGAGGTGTTATGGTTCTGGCTTGTGTCTCTCTCCACATCCGTCACAATGGCTGCCAGGATCCCCATGACCTCATTCTCATTAGCGTGGCTTCATCTACAAAAGAGCGAGGCTGTGGCTCATGGGCGAGGAGCAGCGGCTCTGAAAGGATGACGCTTGTTGCATTTTTAAAAAGAGGTTTTGTGGATTGCTGGTTGCCCCGGAAAGCGTGCAAACAGAACCTGCTGGAGTGTAAACGTTGATTTGGATAATTATGCGAGCAGGTCTGTCGTCTTAGCGTGAGCCACAGGACTCCTCTAAGGTCTCTCCTTTAATTAGCCGTGGTTGCTCTCGTGAAGTTTGAGGAGCAGTGCACCTTGGAGAAACACAGCTATGTGGAATGTTTTGGAACAGATTTCTTGTTTTAATTAACAAGTTATGGCTTCAGGCTGACAGCAGGGAACGTTGAGTCAAGGTTTGCAGACAAATAACTTAACAGGCAAATAAGTTTGTATAAAACCATGAATTTTATTTGACTTACAGACATTTGAATCAGTCCGTCACCCTGAAACCTTGGGCCACATCATGAAATACTGACCGGATAGTGCTGGCTCTAGTGTTTCATCTGTACCTACATACCTGTCTTCTTCTTCCTCTTTGAATACATCAGATATTTGTGGTGTAAGATCATTTTTACTAGAAGTCTAGGGACTCCTGGGAGAAATATTTCCATTCCTGGCCCCAAATGTTTACCTGCATATCTTGCATATCAGAGGATTTAAGTTTTCTTCCTCTTTTTCCTGATGATATTCATGTTTTGCAGACTTATCTCTAAAGTTGGCACAAATTTAAACTTAATCTCGAGGATTTCATTTAGACAACTAAGGTCAGGTTTTACATTCAAACTCTAGTGACCTCGGCAGTGCAGGAGGTACTTATTTCTACTTTTCTATCCCTGTGAGAAAACTTGCTGTGCATATTTTTGACCAAAGGGGAAGAGTTTATTACCTTTGATGAAATTTCCACACAGCATCCTCTGATATTTCAGAGTGAAGTGCAAAGTCCTGCAGGTTCTCTGGTGTCTGCTGGAAACGTCAAAGAATCCTCTTTAGAGCCAAAACAAGAGGTTTATTTTCACGGTAAACCAAACATTTTTACAGCCTGGAAATAAATCAGTTTTTGTTGCTCATGCATTGTCAGTTCTAAAGGGAATTTGTAAAAATGGTTTTCTTCACCTCTCAATACCAGTTTGTAGTAGGGATGTTATTATCAGTGCGATATTGGTATCGGCTGGTATTGGCTTGAAAAATAAAAAATCAGATATCGGCCAACAAACCAAATGGCTGATAAAATAATGGGATAAAGCCGCATGTGCTGTTTGCACTTTTTGTGATTTGTTTGCACAATTCAGGCTGAGTAGTCCCAAGTTTGGTTCCTGTTTTAAGTTAAACTTAAACAGCAGTCTGTAACATACATGTAGCAGTGTAATTAATAGGGCTGCACGATTATCGCAATCGCAATCCCAATGTCAGCACATGCAATTCAGATTTTTCTCCATGATAACCAAGCAAGTCTGTAGACTTATCATGACACAACTTTTTTTATTAAATCGCAAGCACAATCGTAATCGCAATATTGTCCACCTAATCGCAAATCGCACCTTTTCCCCAAATCGTGCAGCACTAGTAATTAAGGTACATTTACCAAAGTAAACCATTTTATTCAGTTTGGGCTTAACTGCTGTATCATTGCACTTCTCACATGTTCCCTGTGAACAGAGGTTATGTTTACCGACTGTTAATGATGAAATTGGCTAAATTTGCCCTGGTTGTGGGTATTGTTATGATTTTTCCAGGAGGAGCATCATCCAGCTTTTAAGTATGATTTATCTTTTAGATTTTTTTTTAAAGCAATTGTCTTAAATAAATATACAGGTATAAGAATATATTTTTCTTATTTTGTACAAGAAATGAATATTACATTACAAATATGACAAGAGTATGCACCATAATACAATATGCTACTTCCAATTCAGAAGAGAGTTGATAATCTCTGCAATTATGTGCACAGAAAAAAAATTGGTATCGGCATCAATATCGGCTAAATGAGTTATTAAATATCGACATATTGAATATCGGCAGAGAATCAAATATCGCGCATTCTTAGTTTGTACATTATCTGTCAGTTAAGCAGGATGCACAAAACAAGCTCATCAGCTGCTTTTGAAACAAAAGTCAGCATTAGGGATGGGTACCGAGTTGAGTACTTTTATTGGTACTGACCAAATTCTGTCAAAAGTACCGGGTACCGATTCACGTAAAATCAAAAGGTACCTTGTTTAGGTACCTTAACCCGTCCTTGTAAGTGTGAGGGAGTGGAAGAGTAGGTGATTTTCCTTGGTGGACATGTACACAACATAAAAGGGTTATATACTGAAGAATAAATATGTTACATTGAAAAAAAAAGATATTTTCTGCCACATAAACACAAAAAAGTACCAAAAATAGGCACAGCTGAGTTGAGTACTGACACTGATTGCAAGATACTGGGCATCTGTACCGTATCGTTTCAAATGTGAAAGGTACTCATCCCTGGTCAGCATAGTCCAGATTATCTGTTGTGTCTTTCTGTTATCATGCAAGTTTTCATGCAGTGTGATGTGTGTGGTTTGTTTCTACGTCCTGTTTTTTAGAGGCAGGTCCGGTCTTTGAATCGCTGATGAACGCTTTGTGCTGAAACACATTCGTTGCAAAGCTGGAAACTACCCAGCTTAAAAAGTTTCACCTTTGTACAAATTTTAAATATAAAACATGTCAAAATTTATGATCCAGTGTCCTTTAGTACAGCGAGAACACAGAGCGTGCACTATCTAGATCGTCACGTTAGACACAATACAACGCCAGTCAGGTAGCAAGTGACTGAAGAAGGGCGATAGAATAGAGACAACAATGAACGTGAAGCACAAAGTTTGATGGATGTCAGAAACACAGGATTAACTTGTTAATTTGTGACAAAAACAGGAGCCTCAATCAAACATTTTCACAGCACAGAGATGTTTTCATTCAGCAGGAAACACTGATGATGGATGTAAACTCTAATGTGACGACTTGGCAGCAGTGAGCATCCTAGAGGCTGTAATTTCAGTTTCTTATGCCTTTTGGAATGACTAAATTAGATCCAAAACCGTCTTACAGTATGCGTGTTTCTAACCTTAGGAGACAGTCAGGATGAAAAAGAAACTCATCAGGGCTGCTGCCGGGAGAGAGAAGATAAAATGGCAAAATGAAGGATGATGAAAAGGTTCCCCTCTTCAAAATCTCCCACCCGGAGAGGGGATTATCTCTCTGGAAATATCTTCATCTTCAAGGCGCCTGTGTTTCTATCTTTATCTCTTTACTGGGCGTATGTGTGTGCGTGCGTGCGTCCCGACGGCCTCGTCTGGTTTAACGCTCCATCACTAGAAGCCTCACCTGGGGGGCGAGCTCCATCTTGACAGGAGGAGGGATCAGACCCTCTCCTGAACTCCCAGCGTGCATCACTTCCCCCTGAACTTTGCCTCCTGCCATATGTGAAGTCTGCTTTGTTAAACACGAGCAGCAGCGGCGGTGTCATCTGCATATTCAGGCCGACACCGCCGGGACGGGTGGAAACACAGGGAGGGAAAATAAGCAAAGCACCATGGGGACTTTTGGAGGGAACGACCTTATTATGCAGGTGACGCTTGCTGCGTGAAATGCTGATTGGCTTCAATTAGCCTGTTGGCACCTGCTCAACATGTGTGTCCCAGCGGTGCCGCTGCCATTAGAGCCTTGATGATGCTTTATCTGTGTGTTATTACCAGGAGAGAGACGCAGAGAGGACGAAGGATGATGAGGATGTGAATAAATGATGCTGAGGGCTGAACACCTGTGTCCATTACATGTTCCTGAATGATGCGTGTGTGTGATTATCATGGCTATAATAAGGCCGATGACTGACAGAGACTGTAATATGTTCAAGCATTAATGATCCATCACATGAGTTTGTAACCTTTTTCCTCACATTCGACAAATGCTTGGATCAAAGCTGGGCTTTGCTAGCTCACTCCAGGAAGTGAGCTGGATATCTGCTCCTAAATAAAATGATGAAGAGTTTATCTCCGTCAGGATGAGAGCACTCAGCTCAGCTCCGTGCAGCACAGAGAGGAGATGCTAACTGCTCATCTCAGTCACAGTCAGGTGGAGTAAACTGCACAGGGCTGCAGGACTTTGTGTTTTTATCAGAGCAGTTTGAGAATGAGATCCTCAGACAGAGTAGATAGCGAGGTGCTGATCTTGGTCCTACAAGCAGCTGCAGTCCACTCTAAGTGAATCAGGAATCTCTGCAACCAGAAATCAATGTAGCTTCACTGGTTTTACATTTTGGAAGGTGGAGGAAAAGATGATTAAAAATGCTTCTGTAGAAGTAACTTGTGGTTTGAAAAAGTAAATTAATTGTTATTAACTCCTTGATGCCTGTAGTATACCCTGTCAGGTCCAAAACTCAGGACACTTTATTGGTTGTTTAAAACATAAAGATTTTATTGTTTCACAGGTATTGTTTAATGATTTTCAATAAAATGATATTGGAAGATTGAAGGTATATGCTGTCAGTTAAAAAAATAAAAAATAAAAATCTTTATCGACCCTAATTGGTATTGGCAGGTCAGGCTTTTTAAAGATCGGTGATTGGGTTCACCCCATTTAAAATATAACTTAGTTATAACTATTGTGTGTGTTATACTCAAATTTACAAACTCCACTCAATATAACACCTGTAAGAATGCAAAAACATGTAAAACAGTATATTTCTATGAGTGCAAATTGATTCAGGCAGGACGTGGTTAAGGACTTGAATACATTTTGTTAAATTAAATCTAACCTGTAGGATCAGTAACACCTCTATAAGGACTGGAAGTGACAAGACTCAAACTTCTCATTCCCATTACATCATCATCAACTAAAACACCATCTGGGGGACAGATACTCAAAGAAAACAAAGTAGCTCTATAAGCCATACATTTCTTTTTAACATTCCTTATCTGTTTGAAGTAATTTTTTTCTACAACCAAAATCCTCCCTCTAAACATGCTTAAATAAAAATAAAAATAAAAACAGAGAGAACCCATTGTTCTTTTTTTTTTTCTCTTGGAAATGAGAGCTGGCCATGCATGTTTTCTCTTTTTATCTTGTGTAATGGCACATGGGGCGTGCATTCTCAACATCTTGATAGGTTAGCACATTGGTACAATGAAAGTGGCCCAGTACAGCACTTTATTATGAATTATCTTTAAAACAAGCTGAGAAAAACCTGGACATTTGAGGGGATTTTAGAAACACCCCCCAAACATAATTTTACAACCAAGTGGGAGGACATGTCCTGGCAAAAGAGGAGGTACGGTCACTTTAGCTAACTCATTCCAGTAGGTTGTGGTAATGAGTGCTGTCCACTATAAATAGAGAAGGAAGTCGAGCAGCATTAGCACCATACACTACCTGCTCAGACTGATAATTTTTCCGTTATGAGTCGGACACCTGTGAATTTTTTTGCATACTGCAGATTTGCTCTTAGTCACAAGCTACATAATAAATTTCACCAATTCAGCTCTGTACTAGTAGAACAAAGGGAGGTTTGAAAAACAGCCACTGACCTGAATACAAACCTTATAGCTCTTATGGTGACGGAGCAGAGACAAACAGGACACAGATTTGTTGGAATTCAGCCATAACTGGTTAGTTTTGGTCAGCTTCCTCCGATGCAGAGTGCAACCATACCTCATGGTGTTTATTTACCCACGCTGAGGGGAAAATGAGGCTGACGCACTGAGGGAGGTGCTTTGCATGAAAACAAAAGAACCAGTGAATCAATTTATAACCTGAATCAAAACAAAGGGAACAGTGTGACAGCAACCTTAATCAAGGACTAAATGTTAGTGTGTAACCTCAAGGTCTCTCTGTGTGGAGATTTTTTCTTTCCTGATGGAGGAGATTTGATGTTAATGATGCAGAAATGTTGGTGAACACCTGCAGATAGTCTCTGGAGGTATAGTTCTGGGGTCAGAGAACATCTGTATTTCAGAGAAATGGATTCCTCTGTGTTATCTCAGCTGCACAGAAAGAGTTAATCGGCCGAGCTGTACAGAAGAATTGATATGCAGATGAATTTCCACACCCTCAGGTTTGGGTCTCACAGATAAGTCAGGGCTGTGTGGCTCCACCATGGACTGGAAATCCTCACACGTTAACTATTTTCTGCTCTCACATTCCTGTATTTCTGCCCTGCTCCGGCCTCTATTGTCAAAGACGTCCTCTGCTTGCTTTTTCAATTTGAGACACAATTCTGCCGGAGAGATAGAGCCGTGTGTCGGGGTACAAATCATCCCAGTGTGTCGGAGAAATTGAATTTCCCATGAATACATGATTGGCTGCGATGTGGTCCCCGGCATGCTCGGCAGCTAATCCTTTGGAGTTGGTGAAGGTGTTGGTGGTGGTGGTGTGTGTGAGCAGGTGACAGTGATTCTGGGTCACACACACACACAAACACAGGGAGACACACCTATGTGGAGGCACGCTTATGAGAAACAGAACCCCAGAGAGGAACAATCACACACTCGCAGCAGGTCGCCGGCAGCTGCCTGTTTGTGTGTGTGACTTCAGAGCATGCTGTGCTCACATGTTGGAGCGATTATGACCTGCTGTGTGCGTGTGTGTGTGTGTGTGTTTATCAGTACCCTGCCTGCTTGAATTCTGTCCGCCGTTGCCCTTTTCTCTCCTCTGTCACATTCACACACCACTTGTAGGCCGCTGTAGTGAAACTCCAGTATCACGCCATCATCCGCTCTCCTGATAAGAGCCTCTTGAATTCAGCTCCTTCTGTTTCACACAAAGCACGCCGTGCTTCCCTCAGTCGTTCATGCTCCACACCGCCAGCTGATATCATTTCCACCTGTATTTCAGGAAACAGTAATGAGGCATTAGCTCACTGGGAAATACGCTATCGGGCTCCTCTTCTGTGTCAGACGACTCTCACTTATGCACAGATGGAAACAGGGGCTGTGCACACAGACTGAAGGTCTTTAGTTTGGGAAAAACACCTGAACAGGTGAAGGACCTCTTCAGACAAGCAGCTGTCCTTTAAGCTTTGAGGATTAAGATGCTCTCAAGACTGAATATGTCATGAACGTGACTTTTAAGCTGTGCACAGTTTGTCTGTCTGTGATCCACAGCTCATATAAAAGAAGTGATCTATATGGTGTCCTAAAGGTGTTCAACTGTCTAATTATAGCATCCTCTTTTTATATAAATAATTCTGAAACCACGAAATCATCCTCTCATAGGTATAACATGTATTCAGGATGACTTACATGAAAATCTGTGTTCATCTTCCACCACTGCTTAGATGCAAACCTGTGTTGTTTGTAGCCCTGTTGTTCACAGCTGACTGGAATTTAACCTTTCACTGCAAAAACTGAAATCCAAGCATGTGCTAATGTCTCTGGAGCACAGAGGTGACTGCAGTGGACAGCTGTTTGAAGTCATTTTCTCCTAAATGTCATGTTTTTTTATGGTGCAACTGCAACTGCATATCAGCCTGTGTTCAGATTTTCTCCTTCTGTGTTTTTACTCTTCTTAGGGCAGAAAACTAGTTAAATGATAATGATAGATCTAAAAATATAAAAAGTTCAAGTTTGCAAAAATATGTTCAAATGTTTTTCAAACCATAAAAAATAGTTAATAATGAATATACCTAAAAAAAAACCAATGTAATAATTTTAACTTTAAGTTCATACTGTTTAAAGGTTAAATGAGGCACAAGTAGTTGTCAAGCGGCAACCTCCGGTCTGAGAATATGAGACAATGCGGAAGTGCTAAAATCTGCTGTTTCTTGAGTGTTTCACTTGAGGCTGGTTCAGGACGTAGCAGAAGTCACATACACACCAAGCCAAAAAAAGCTGTTTTCAAAGCAGAAATTAACCTATTTACAGCCTGGTTCAAAAAACGTCTCTTGTCTGAGTCGCTAATTTTACTACCAGCTCCCACTGTACGGAGAGTGAATTTCATTTTTCTAACTCAGCCGTTAAGAGGATTTTAAGATTGCTAGCTCCCCCAATAAGAGGCACAGCTGAGGGTCACGTGACCAACAGGCGCCCTATGGCTTTAGGCGAAGCTCTTGCCACTACCAATATGGCCGTTATAGCCGATCTGCTTCATTTTCTGTTTCAGTAACAGACGGGCGACGTCGGCGAGACTACGTCCATGTTTTATACAGTCTATGGTAGTAATACATAACTTCCTGAACAAAACCAAGGATTTGAAGAATAAAAACAAAAACATTAAACACATTTTTTTTTTTCATGCCATAAGAATAAAAACAGTTGAGGAAAACATCTGGACACAGGCTTTCAAATCTAAGGCATCAAAGGGTCAATAGGAGCCCAATTCACCTGACAAGTCCAGAAAAATGTTTTGTTTCATTATTTTAGAAGACTAAAATGATGATGAAATGAAAAAAAGAGATCTACCAAAGAGGTGAAAAACATTTATGACCAAATTACATCAGATGTGTCTCCGCTCCAACTCCACTCGGTCATGGCACCAGATCAGATGGGTTTCCATTCAGGTCATTGTGTTAAATCTCACTGGATCTGATCCATCGCATTCAAGCTGTGCCCCTGCTTCAACAAGTCACAGCTGGACACATCAGATATGTAAGTCTACTGTGTGACGTATCAATTTACAAAAAGTAGATTGAGCAGGACAGGAAGTTGTGCACTGATACCACATGAAATGCCCAGTTAGTTTCAAAATACAACAAACTATGTCGACACCAGGTGGTATTTACCTTGGCTACAACAACAAATTGGCACAACAATGAGCAGAGCCAGGGCAACGGCGAACAGGTTTGAGGTTTTACAGCCCAACATGAACCAGGAAAGGATCATCATTGGAGTGGGAATCAAGGGAGCTCCTCGGTCTGTGACTTCAGCTGTCTGGTGTTTTCGTTATTTGACAAATTTCTTAAAATAAGAATAATGTTTCCAGATTTTTTTGGTGTCATTTTGATCTTTTGTTTTACAAACTCATATTTAAGAAGATTATTCCAAAGAGGAGTCGAAAAGAAAAGTAGAAGATTCATCCGACTTTTTCTTCCCAAGTTTTTCACCATATCATTGTGAGGGGAGCTTCTGATACCAGACTGAATTCCCTTGCTTGACCCATTTATTTAAATAAGTTTAACCTTGAAAGATTGACTTTGGGCTTTTATTTTGATAGGACAGCTTGAGTAAAACAGATAATGTGGTGAGAAATCAGAAGATGATGGGCAGCAAACATGTCATGGTGAAGACTCGACCCTTTGACTGGTGCAGCTCTGCCTTTAGCCTGTGTACATGGGGCGCCTGATCTCCTGAGCTTATGTAAAGCAGCTCCTCTTCAAAGGTCTAACTTCATGTTTGGATATATATTTGCTTGACTTGAAAAACGTGTTGGTGTTAGAGTTTAGCCCCATTACAGTGGACACTGGAGGTAGTTTCTCGTCATGTTTTCCTCTTATAAACATTAACCTGTTCCGGCGTCTGTATCTAATCATCTTCTTCCAGTAAAGCAGATGTTTTCCAGCGTCTACCTCCGGGTTTAAACCAGACGTCTGCTCTTTACCAGCTTAATATGTATGAGGCGAGCAGCTCTCCGTGTTTCTTACCCCTGCTTCAGCATTGCCCTCAGCCGCCTCTGAAACCATCATCATCATTCTGCTGGAGTGAACTGACCGTTTGCCCGTGGCGCTGTTGTTTACCAAGAATCACTCGACAGAGCGGAATATCAGACCAAAATGAGGGCCTGCGATTCCCTCTGGAGGAGAAATTTAAGAATATATTAGTTCACGCCATGAATCTTTTATCACATGTAGATGTTTGGAACAGATCTTCCAGATTAATTCTCAGCTTCCCTTTGTGCTGGTGAGCTTCTTTTAAGGATAAAAACATTTAAATATGAGATTTTTTTCCCTCTCCTCATCCGTTCTGTCAGAATCAGGTCGTTTAAAATGCGAAGAAAGCCCTGCAGCCACAGAGTTTCCTCCTCACAGGGATTTTCCCTCGTCTGGATCATGTGAAGTGAACCTCTGCCAGGGTGAAACTTAATATACGTCCTCAGGGGAGCCAGTTAGAGGAGTTTGAAGAACTTAGTGTCAGTGTGTTTGTGCGTTCGTCGCTCTGGGTAATTGGGCTTGATTGGCTGAGTGGACGGTTGGAGGAAATATCCAGAGGTTGGGAAATTCAGCGTTTGCATGTAGCCGCCAATGAAAACCAATACTCCTCTGGAAATGAACTCGCTTTAGGAAAGCCACAGAGCATCCTATCATTACTGCGCCGCAGGAATGTTAAAACATTAGGAGGAGGAAAAATCCAAACAGGACGTTCCATATCACTTTGGATTTAGACAAACCACCCGCTGTAACATCCTTCCTCATCCTTCCTCATCCTCCATTCCTCTGTCTTCATCTTCTTCCTGCTCTCCACTCCGTGCCCACCCAGACAATGGCATGAAACCTGGCACGTCTGAGAGCAGAGAGGAAGACAAAACCCAACGGCAGGCAGTGAAAGACGGAGGAAGAAACCTGCAGGAGATTTTCAACGATGGAGAAGAGGGGCGTTGTTAATCTGATAATGGCCCCTGAGCAGAATGACTCTTCCTGGGCTGCATTGTGGCTTCACACACACTCATCTATCAGGCCTCCACTCTCCTGTAATTACATATTCTTCATGTTGATACAACCAGGGGGGAGCAGACGCACAGTGGAGTGAGCAGAGGGATGGTCAGCACAGTGAGGCGTGGGATGATTGGAAAGGAAGAATCAAAAGAAGATTTTTTTTTCTGCTGTGAAGGCATCGAGATATGAAAGAAAGAGAGACAAAAAGGGCAGGGATTGTCTGTGACCAGCCTGTTGTATGTGAACCAAGATAAGACGGGACAGGATTTCAGAGGCGGCTCTCAGACGCCCTCTCTGCTTTTGTTTGTAGAGCTGGATGTGTGTTCAGGATCTCATGTATCTTCACTTTGTCTGCTTCACCCCAGGTGAACTCTGGTGTCGTTGTTCAGCTTGAATCCAGATTCATTCCCATCACTTAGTCTGTTTACCTGCTCATTACACCAGCTGACTGGACAATAACTGGAGCTGGAAGTATTTTCAGACTCTTGATCCAATTGCACAGGCACCAAATACATTCTTAACTGACAAATGATGTGTTGTTAGTGTGTTTCCTCTGCTGCTGTCACTTTAAACTTTGTTTTAAAGACACATCAGCTCAAAAACTTATATGCTACAGCAGCGGCCTGTGGATTTTTCACTCAAGCGTTGTAGTTTTTTCTTCAGTGGAGGATTTTACTCCACAATTCACCACCATCATGACACTAGTCAGGTTCTTGATAAGGCTCTACCATGAGACGGTTGCCAATGAACTGAAAAATGGCACCCAGGTGCACGGCACCATCACAGGTGTTGAAGTGAGCATGAACACCCACCTGAGAGCGGTGAAGTAGACCTTGAAAAACAGGGAGCCCACTCACCTGGAGTCACTGAGCATCTGCGACAACAATATTCGCTACTTCATTCTTCATGACTGTCTCCCAATGGACACCTCACTGGTTGACATCGAGCCAGAGATCAAGTCCAAGAAGAGGGCCGAGGTGGAGGTGGTCCAAGGAGATGATCACCTGGTTTCGCACTGACAGGCAACCACGTCACTAGCCACGTTTACATGAGGAGTTTTTCGTCTTTCCGAATGGAATCTTTCTGAATGACTTTTCCAATAACAATAGTATACATGGAAAAGAATATTCCAATCTCTGGTCTACATGTGCCGCTATAATCAAACAGAATACTCAAAGGGGCATGTGCAGAAAAACGTAAACATCACGTGATATATCAAAGACGGAGGACAACAGTTTTTTTATCACGGTATTGCAATACTCCGTATTGCGAGTGTCCGTCCAAAATTGAAATTGTTCAGTTCTTCAAAGTTTGGACCAAAAGCAAATTTTCCTCCAGTGCTGACGGCTCGCCGCCATTTTTAGAATTGAGGAACGTCTCTAGTTGCGTCTTATGTCATATCTGAGCATGGGCTGAAAGAACGCACCCTGACAACTTTCCGTCTGAGTGGATACATGATACCTCAATCGGTTTGGGAAAAGGAATATTCCACCCCTGTGAAACCGATTAATTGTCCATTTGGACTGGCTCTTTACTTTCAGAATGAGGTGTATACAAAGGTTAAATTCTTTCTGTTTGAGCAAATAAACCGAATGCAAGCAGAATATTTGGGTCCATGTATACATGGCTACTGATTGTACAGGATTTTTTTTTCTTACTTCAGCGGGAGCACTTTTTGAATTTTCCTCAGTTCAGTTTTTTCTTTCTTTTGTACATTAAAATCATAGTTGAGGATGAAAACAAAGAGGCATCAGCTTGTCTCCTGATGAAGATCATTCAGCCTCTGCTCATGTCACATGACAGAAGTCATGCATGCACTGCGCTGATGAACATGTCAGGACATCACTCAGGATGGCTGAATGTGAAACACAGAGCTCTGAATGAGATGAAATGGAAATTAAATAGGCTTTCTGCTTCCAGCCATCAGCAGAGCAAGAGATCTGTAGAAATCTGGGGAGCTCACAGGAAGCCAGCCTCATGTGTCTTATCTAAATTCATCTTTGTTTCATCATCTGTTTTTGAGACAAAGGTGAACAATGAAAAGCATGAGAAGCTCTTTGTTTTGCTCTGCTGTATTTAATCCCTCCCGATCAGACGGACGTCAGGAGCTGACAGCATCCTGCGATTCTGCTCCTCGCTCAGATTTGATGTGACAGTTTGCTGCTGGACCCTAAAATCTGATTTTGAAAGATGGACTGTTCAGTCAGATCCAGGATGTCTCCCATCACGGCCTGATTTTCAGACTTTACACAGACTGTATAATAGAAGTCCCATGGTCAGCGGCGCTCTCAGGCCTCTCTGGATTCCAGGCCGGGCAGGGAGGAAGCGCTCTAATCGAATTGTGCACAGTCGCATTGACCCTCTTCTGTTTGTGCCTTCCATCTGAACCCTCTCAGTCCAGCAGCACTTTCCAGCTCCTCTTTACAGCCTTTCCCAGCATGAGCTGTTGTATAGAGCTTTGTGTGCTGACCCTTAAATGAGTGCACATCCTGGAGGAGGCTGAATCTCTCTTTGTGAACTCTTCCTCAGGGGTCAGAGTCGGCTCCACAGGCCACAAAACATCACACAGAAGAGACAGATTGTTACATGTGAGCCTTTTCCAGATTTCTTCACCTCTGGATGTTTTCGGTTCAGTTGGGTGTACACCCAATAATCCACTATTCACAGATTATTTCTAATCAATTCTGTCATGTACAATCATGAAAAAACCTGAAAGGATGAGGCTGTTTCCCATTTCAAACATCACTAAAGCTGAGTGAAACATTGCTAGTTTCAACATGCCAACTCCTCAGTAAGGAAAGCCACTATTGGCTGTCCCAGAAGCCACCAAAAGTCACTAAATGATGTTACTGTCTAATTTGCACAATAATCCATTTGCATGTAATTGTCATGAATTCTGTAGAAGAGAGAAATAACGTGGGAGACGGAAAGCAGGTAAAACACAACATCATGAAAATGTTAGGAACTACAAATTAACTTTCTTCTGTCCATTCTTGTTTTTTAATGTCTAAATGTCAACCTTCCTCCTTTATCTGGGCTGGAGACTGGCAGAAGTGACCAAACTGATGCACATGCTGCCCATTCACAAGATCAAAACACACTTTTAAGTTCCACTCCAAACTCCACCAAAGTTGCAAGAATTGTCGTCTTAAAAAAACTCACCAGAGGGCTCTGAAAAGTCATTAAAGGTCCCATATTATGCAAAATTCACTTTATTAAGTCTTTTAGTGAAATTTGTGGGTCTTTGGTTTTGCTCCTAGCCCACAAATGAAGGTACACACTGAATCTAAAGTCTGTCTTCTCCACTCGTCATGTAAACAACACACACACCTCCCTACAACTGTTCTGATGTATCCTTTGCCTCTCGTTGTGTGTGCGTAGTATTGGAGCTCTTTACTAGCTTCAAACTGAGCTGTAAAACGAAGAAAACAGAGAAACACAAATGAATGAAGCGCATGCTCCTTAGTGAAACTGAACGGTTCGTTATTTTTTCACAAACTATTCCGTCCCTATCATTAACTTATTCTGCATGTTGTGATGTTCATTAGATTCAGAGGTTGGTTGTGTTGAGTGTGGTGATGGTTTTGGGTTGCAGAGCTCTGCATATGTGTTAACTCTTCCTCCTCATTTTTTCTGCTTTGACTGCAGAGCCCTGCTTTGAGACTAGATGATTTTTTTAAATTTTATTCTCAAGGCTCAGATTTGCAACTGAAAATGAAAGTTGTGACAAGATTAACAAACCTGAGATGATTCGTTGTCCTGTTCAGAAACGCTCTGTTTACTCTTGGTGAGCACCCTCCCTGCAATTTTCTGCATGCATAAAACAGTCCGTCCTTGGTTTGTTGTGTCGTGAGATGAAAAAGATATTTGCAGAGGAACAAAAGAGGAGCGTGACTCTCCCAAGTAGCCGAGCAGCTGTGGAGGTCTGTGTGAAGTCATGTCAGAGGATCTGTGAGTCACGCTGTGGGGAACGGGAAGCAGATTGTTTTCTTGCACACAATTCTGGAAAGGCTGAGTGTGCTCACCTCATCCAGGTGTTTTGCTGAATCATGTGCTGGAAAATAAATCTTCACAAAGTTAAAGAGGAGAGCAAACTGAATTAGTTCTGCACAGCTGTCTGTTTCTGCTCACGGCAAACAAATGAAACTTCAAACATTTCTGTGTAACTTTCCTTTAGACTCTGCAGATCAACCGTCAGTGGAAACATGCTCTCTGATGCTCTCACCACAGTTGTGAACCTTTGGATTGGTGACTTTGACTTCAGATCAAAGCCATCTGTCGCTCTCAGTGCTTCAGTGAGTCACGGCCTGGACGGCGCTGAAAAGCAGCTGTTGTTGGCGCGGCCGCTTTGTGCGAAGCAGAGAGGAAGTAAAAAGATCAGTCTTGACCTTTGGAGGAGACTGTGCCGGCTCTCACACAATGCCCTGGAAACTTAACACCGCCCGTGACATTTACTGTCTGTGGTGGAGCGAAGCCACCGTGCTGCAAAGAATGAAAATGAACAGAGAAGAATCAACTGAAGCAACTTGTTGTCACGTTCGACGAACATTTAAACAAGAAGATCAGGGAATGAATTTAAAGTCAAGATCTTAAAACTCAAGATTAGTCATTTGTGTCAAAAGATGCGTCAACATAGTCTCATATTGTCTCTACAGGCTTGTTTTGTTCAGCAGCTGCTTTGACAGTTACTGTCTCAGTGAGCAGCTTTGTTTACCGTACGCATCGAGGTCATCCCTGTCTTTACCCAGGCCTGACCTCTGTGTCCTACAAAGTCTTTGTCCCTGAGTGTGTTTACACTCTATTTCCTGGTTCATTTAATGGTCATCTTGGTGACGTTAAGGGTGCTGGTTAGTCAAAGGAGTCTAAACAAGCTCCCTGTCAGACAATACGTCTTTGTAGGAGTCTACCTCTGAAGGTTCACCTGTCCAGTAACACCTTTAATTAATGTGCGTGACCTTGAGGGTAGCTGGTAATTATAACAGAGCTGAGCTGTGATGAAAGCATTGATGAAGTGACCGAGAAAAAAAACATAACTGAATGATGTAATCACTTTCAGACTGTTTGAAGTCACGTTTTCCTCTTTTGTTGATAGATTGGGGACACAGTGTTTTCAGCGCTGAAAACACCTAAAGAGTAAGAGGCGTAGGCTGGGAAAGTTCATCTCCAGTCTCTTCATTGTCCTTTATTGTATTCTCCACCTGTGTGGGAGCGAGTTTCTCCTCAAACAGAGTTTTTGTCTGCTGGGTACTCCTTCTCCCCGCTCCCTGGAGTGCTATCACGCCTCTCCTTTAACTTCATACCTGAGCAGAAAAGGATGCAATCACACCCACCAGGATTTTGTTTTGATGTTGTACCTTAACCCTTGAAACTCTGCAGGAGAAGCAGTCTGTTGGTGTTACTGCAGGAAAAGCTTTGAATCATAAAAATCTGAAAACCTGGTATGTCATGTTCAACACAGAAAACAGTTCAAAGCTGATGAATGATTGGTTTGAACTTTGTACAGATCAGTACAAGTCAGTTAAAGGTGGTAATACAAACATAACTAGATAAAACACAATAACACATGTGGGTAGCTAGCTTGATAGTTGTGTCCTGTGAAGCCATGTTCCTCATCCAGTTTACTTGTGAGAGATCTTGTATTTGAAAAATACTGGGACGTAGTGTTTTGTTTGGGTGTTCATGCAGCATCAGCCTCCTTCTCAGAGGGATCGCAACGTCCTCAATACACAAAATGTGTCTCTCTGGCTGCATGACTCAGGACCCACAGACAGCTGGAGTTACAGATCAAGGTGTTCCCTGGATTCCCACCTCAATGATGATCCTCTCTTTGTTCACGTTGAGCTGTAAAAATCTCAAACCTGTTAACTCTTGGCCTGCCTCTGCTCATTATGTGAGTGGATGTTGTAGCCAAGTTAAATAGATCTGGTTTTTGACACGGTTTGTTTTATTTTGAAAGTCACCAGGGGATGTAGGTGGTTTCCTTGCACAACTTCCTGTCCTGTTTGAGCGCAGCTGTAACATGCTGAGCTCTCTGTAAACCCAACTCTTTTAGATGTTGTGCGCCTAGCAGAAACTGGTCAAATGCAGTCAAAACCAAGCGGCAACCTCCGGTCTAAGAATACGAGACAATGAGGAAGTGCTAAAATCTGCTGTTTTTCTCAAGTGTCTGCTTGAGGCTGGCTCAGGAAGTACTGGAAGTCACATACACACCAAGCCAAAAAAAGCCATTTTCAAAGCAGAAATTAACCTTTTTACATCCTGGTTCAAAAAACGTCTGAGTCGCTAATTTTACTATCAGCACTCACTTCACGGGGGGTGAATTTTTTTTCAAACTCTGCCATTCAGAGGATATTAAGATTGCAAGCTCTCCCAATCAAAGGCACAGCTCAGGGTCACGTGACGGACAGGTGCCCTATGGCGGTACACAAAGCCCCTGCCACTATCAATATGGCCGCTATAGCTGATGTGCTTCATTTTCCGTTTCAGACACAGACGGGTGACGTTGGCGAGACTGCGTCCATGTTTTATACAGTCTATGGTCAAAAAACACTCAAACAGCTGTTCAGAGCACCAAAAAAGAGAGCACTGAACTGCTGGGTCGATGCTTGCTGCCATCTCTCTCAATATAACTAACTGAAAACAGCATGACGGAGCAAAATGTGATGTAATTTAACAAAGTGTTAAAGAATATAGGTAACAAATGTAATGAAAACCTATAACAGCATAAGCAAAGACTGTAAAATAAATGGATGCAGTCTTGTTGAAATCACCCGTCTGTTTCTGAAACAGTGTTTTGAAGCAAGTCATCGACCAGGGCCATATTGGAAACAGGGTGGGCTTCAAGCCTTCACACTTACAGCCATAGGATGACGGTCAGTCAATCAGCTGAGCTGAGCCTCTGATTGGACAAACTTGCGATTGTAAAATGCCTTCTAAAATACCTGGTTAGAAAAATATTCATCCCAGTACAGTGTGTTGATGGTAAAATTAGCGATTCAGATGAGAGACATTTGTTGTACGAGGCTGTAATCATATTTATTTTTGCTGTAAACCTGGTCTCTTTTGTACGACGGAGGATTAAAGAAAAAAAAAGGATATAATGAGAATAAAAAAAAAAAAAACAGGAATTTACAGATATTTGATAAAACAGTCATTTCATTTCTTCAACGGTATATCTTTCAGAAGTTAAATTACCTGCAAAAGACGAGAGTTTCAGCTGGTTTTTCCAGATGTTTATTCTGCACATGTGCACAGGAACAAAAGGTTGTGTTGAAGTCTTAGAATTCTTCTGTCTCCATCCTGACAGAGATCAGAAGCTGATGTGTCCAGAGCGTAAACTGAACCTCCAGACATTTGTCTCCTCTGTGTGTAAAACGCTCTAAGTGTGTGTGAATGATACCGTCTCCCTCCATGCATGTAAATGGAAAAATTGTTTAGCTGTTCGGTTTGATCGCCCGGAGGGAAACCTGGAATATAGCAGCAGCCGACTGTGACAAGTGAAGAAATTGAGAAGGAGAGTGTGAGGTGGAGGAGGACGGAGGCAGAGGGGAGATATCTGACATGAATAATACACCTGCTTTTCAAAGGAGGCGACGCTACCTGCAGAGACGCTCCCACTGTATGAATATGCTAGTAGGAATTACAGCTGCAGCTCCTGCGTGCTGTGAAATGTAGCGTGTTGTGCAGAAACAATAGACTGTGCAAACAGTGCCGGACCTGTGAAGAGGAGCATGTGGCTGCAGTGAGCTGGAACAGATAAAAAAGCTGTCAGGGCAGCAACATGGAGGTGTTCAGGACTGATTTATGACCCTACAACAACAACAACAAAACACAGACACATCTCCAACCATAGCATGCTCTTCTCCAGGAAACGCAGGAGGGACACAGTTTTATGTCCTCTCAGACTGTCCTTGGCCTCATCAACCCTCCAGGAGGGACATGCAGAGGTGTTATGAGGTTTCAGGTCCTCCATGCTGCCAGTTCCCTGGACTCTCCAGTGGCATTTGGCTCTCAGAGGCTTAATAATGAAGCTAATGACTGTCACCGGTGTTTGATTAAACCCCTGCCCCGGCAGCCGGAGGGCTCAGGTGTACTGGCTGTAATTAACACATGGTAATTAATTTAGTGAGGAGCTGGAGGAGGATAAAACTGCCCCAGAGGTTAGCGAAAACCCACTCATTCTGGAGATAGACCGAGCCACGTCGCAGAGATCGAGTCCAACGCGAGGAGATGCTTTCAGATTCCAGGCGGCTGAATCATTTGAAACCTTTCCATCTCATGCGGCGTGTCTGATTATCTGAGTCATCCCTCTGAGGTATCTCTGCTGTAACTTTGCATTCTCAGTCTGAGGACGAAGTTTGTGTTGGCTGGAAAAGTTTTCACAATTTATTTGTTCAGCTCTGGAAGATTCGCCAAAGGCAATTATGCTCGAATCGAGTCCCAAAGGGAGCAGAAATGTCTTCAACGATGCAACGTGTTTCAAACGTTTTGTGCAGTCAAATGACATCAGGATACAAGACGAGAGATACGCCTCATTTCAGTCACCTGAAGCATGAAATGATCTCGCCCCCGTCGACAGATTTTGTGGGAAAAACAAGAATCTCTTTATGAGACCCAATTTATGTCCAATTTACCTGACACATTATTTTCACTGATTCCTCCTCCTTTCTCACAATGAGACTCCAGCTGGATGTTATTACCTCTTTAGACTTCTTCATGATGATAATCTTTACACAGGATGAGGTGAGGGTAAAAAGTTAACTTAGTGAGTGACCCCTTTCTCTCTGCTCTATAAAGAATCCTGTCCTGATCATCAAATGTTTTCTTTAACCATAACATACTTGGAATCCAAATGACTAACAAAGAACCCGTCATGAAACCAACATTGGAATCTGGATGTTCAGACTAAACGTGTGCAGATTTTCAAACTTACACATATCCATGTTGGAGAAATCCTCAAATCTGTTTATAAACGGATAAAAACACGAAAAAAGGCACCAGATCTTCACCAGACTCACCAAAAATACGAGTTTCTCACAAAACTTCATGACAAGTTTCAGGGGCAGGTGTCAAACACCAAGGTCTGCACATAGCTCTGCCCCTGACGGGTCTCCAGAGGACTGACCAATCAGAGGGAAGGGGGTTTTGTAGAGCTGGAAGCCTTAAAGAGACAGCAGCTAAAAAAAATGTTTCAGACAGAGCTTGTTGTAAGGTTTTCTTAAACACCATTTAGAGAAAAATATGGATGTTTTCCAGCTGTAAATCATATGAAAACACTACGGGGGCACCAGAGGGACAGAAAAAAAGACTAAAACAAACTAGCGTAGTGTACTGCTACAGAAATAGAGACCTGTTAACGGGACATTCTCTGTCTGTATTATCATTGATAATCCAGAATAAGTGTATCAGGGTCTAATTCCCTTATATTGGTCATTCTATTATCTTCTTTGCAGAGGTTTTGAGCTCACAGCCTGCAGTCTACAGATCAGGACTGATGCTCTCTGTCTGCAACAGACAGGATCCTTACTTACATCTTTATGAGGAGCTAAAAGGACTTCACTCACAAGTATTTGTTGAACTGTAAATGAGTACAGGGAGCTGTGAAGCAGCTGTGATGGAGGGCAGAGCAGAGAGACACACGGCAGGCAGGTGGAAGTGTAAATTCAGCTGCACAGCAACAAGAACTGACGTCTTTCTGCACCTTTGTCATCAGGTTTGAATGGGTGAATATGTGTTTTTGGACACCTAGCCGCCATTCATTCAGAAAATAACATCTTTGTGGTCATTTTGACTGATTCATTTCAGAATTCTGATTATTCACCACACCTGCTCTCCCTTTACGATGCAGGTAGCAGCCTTGGATCAAAAATCTGTCCGTAGATTTGTGTTCTCATAAAATTCACTGCTCTATCATACTGTCAAACATGAAAATATTAGAGATTAATTCACAAAATGACATAGATCAGCAATTCCTTTCTTCTGCAAGGTAAAACAGTTTTACTGATGTAGGGTGGTTTGATTTGAAGAAAGCAATTTAGTGGAAACAGAAATACTAGTAATCAAAGCAAAAAAAAAGATCTCATCTACCCCAAAAGATACCCCAGTTTAATTCCTCTCCTCAAAGTTTACAGGCACTAAGAACAGCAAACAAAAGCTGTCACATCGAGCAACTTACTCACTCTAAAATATGTAAATACAGCCGAGCACAAATACACTGGGAGTACCCTTAAAGAGCGCCTCATTGAACATGATGAAGCAGTTAAAGTCAGCTGAATTCAGAGGTTTGTGCGTTTGAAGACTGGTATTGATGGTTTTCTGTGAGACGAGGAGAATTAATCAGATAATGAAGTGAATGTTTCAATAGAAGGAGAAGAAGAAGAAGCTTTATTATACTGAATTCACTCACAAACTCCACAGAGAGCCATTAACATCTGAGCTCTCCTCCACAGCGCTCTGCAGAACGCCTGTCCCTGCTCAGTCTACCGTATATCTCTCTCTTGCTCATCTCCTCACTTTTTATCTCCTCCTTTCTTCCTCTGCCCTCTCTTTCTCCTCCTATAGCTCTCTTTCTTTTCTGTTCATCCCTCCACGGCCTTCACTGTGACTCTTTTCTGCACAGATCTCTCCATTAAATCACCATTTAAAATTTTTTTTTCGTCTCATTTTCTCTCTCCGTACAGCTGTTTCTCTTTGATTCACTCTCTTGCCAACCACACACACACACACACACACAGACAGACATGTAACACACACGTCACCCTCACACACAAGCCTGCCATGGACAGATAAGGGGTGTGTAGAGATTAGCTGGAGCGTGTTGTCTCAAGCAGGCCAAAATGAAAGAGGATCCAGAGGAGACAGCGGGCCCACACTGCTCGTGGAAGTGATAGCAAACTCAGTGAACACAGATTCATGTACACTGCAGCTGATAAACACCTCAGCTACACACACACACAGATATACACACACAGAGGCAGGCAGTGGACTCCTCTTTAATATGAGAGATAAAGCAACACTCTGATCCTGGTAGTGTAAAGTTTATCAGAGAATTTTAAGACTCACAATGAAGGCGGAAACATTAAATTTGATGGCAAAGGTTGATTCGAAGCCTGTCCAATTTCATAATTCCTCCAAATACGTCAGACTTTTCTTGTCTTTGGAGGAAACATCAGGGGCATCCTTTTCAACGGAAACAGTTCTACACTGTTAGATATAGTATTTTGCTTCTACATAATAAAAAGCTGCACAAATGTTATAAAAGACAAACATGTGGTTGTTGATCCGCTCAAAACAGAACAGCCTGACCATAGGCTTACGAAAGCTGCAGCCACTGAGTTAGGACACAGCTCAGGCAGGGCTGTGACCCAATTGTTGAAAAATATGCTGAAACATGTTTTACAGCATCCTCCTGATCGGCAAAACACAACAAACTGCTCCTCTGGCTGGCTAAACCACAATAATACCAAATCAAAAGAATCCTCTGAACCTGTACTGGCGTTTCTATGTCTTTATGATTCATCCCCAGATTTTGTTTTAGTCTTTGAACAGACCTTTCCTTTTTAGTTCCTTGGAGAACTTTCTCTGAGGGAGTGCCCTCAGCAGCTGTTTAAAGGGTCCTTTTAAATTGTAACAAGAGGTTAATTCTCCTTTTATTCTGTCTTAAGTTTTCACCCTCTGCCTCATCTAACTATCTTTTTGCATTATAACTAGGGCTGTCACTTTATCGCGTTAATTAGATCAATTTATTACACCGCAAATTAATGCATTATAAAAATTAACGTGATTAATTCATTGGCTACCAGGGCATCTTGAACTATCTTTCAAGACCCAAATAATATTGTTTTCTATGTCCATGTAAACACAAAAACTACCTAAGAAGAGTGGATTCTCTTCTTTTATGTCCATCTTCCTGTTTTTGATCCAAAAAAATAGTCAAATAAACTCTTTTGGATGGCATTCATCTCTGGCGCTCCATCCTTTGATCCTCTCCATGATCTCCGTCGTCTTTTCTCACACTTGTGCCACTCTTTCTCTCTGAACTACCATGACACATCAGTTGGAGCGTGAGCTGCCTGAACTTTTCTGACTTGCAGCGTCTCGCTATGTCCGTGTCATCTCACATCTTCTCCTCATATCCATGCTGGTCTCTCATCCAAAGAGCATACCGCTCTCACCCGCAGTAGTTTACGAGCATGATTTTGATTGACAAGCTCCGCCAGACCCCGCCTCCCCCCACTGAAAAACACAAGTTACTTCTATAGACAAAGTAAACAGTTGCAATTGAATTGAAAAAAAGTGGATTTTAAAGTCTTCTCTTCTTTGTGTGGTCATTTGATTAGTCATGCACTACAATTTCATAAATGCAGTTGCAATTAATTTGATTAATCAATTACAAATCCTGTCATTAATTAGATTAATTTTTTAATTGCCTGGCAGTGCTAATTATACCCATACTTTCTTAACCTTCCATCGTTCCTTTGACAACAGTAAGATTAGGAAAGACAAAAAGTAAAATTAGTTGTAATATTGAATTAAAACTCAGTTTGATAAAAAAAAGAAATCCTGCTATTTATCATAAAAATGTCTCAAAGATATAAAACAACTTAGCTTTAAAAAGGAGTTTGTATCCGTCAGAGGGGAGGTCAGGACTCGAGGTCAGGACTTGAGGTCACCTTATGAATATCATCATTTCACTGTTTGTACAGTTATTTTTCTAATAAAGGCAAACAAGCAAACTCCTGCAGATTTGCAATTCATGCAGACCAGATTCAGAGCACACAGTAAGTCTTAACATTTTTAAGAACACAAGACAAAAACACACATACTAAAGAGACTATTTTCATACTTTTGCATGCTTTTGAGATAAAATAAATAAGCTTAAAAGTATTCCAGTTTTTGCTTATCTGTCCACAATCTATCTTTTTTGAGGCTGCTGAAAAACACATTTTAAAAATTGAAACTCTATCTTGGTTTTTTAGCACTTTTAGAATCCTGTTCTGTTTATTTTTGAGAATTTGAGACCTTTTGCAGAGGTGGTAGAAACCTCATGAACAGTGAACATCCAGGGTCATACTCAGACCCAGTTTGTGCAGCCTTCAGTCCTCTGAGCTGCTGCTCCTGTTGCTTCTGTTGCTCCTGTTGCCTTGTGTATCACCTGTTAGAAAGCCCGCCAGCAATAACCACAGTATCATACATGATCAGACCTTCCATGCTGCGCTTCTCTCTGCATCACAGATCAAGATGCTCTTGATTTGGGTCATTGCTTCAGGTGTTGCCAGGTGGCATCCTCGGGTCGTTTTCAGCTGAGCGGCTCCAAAGAACTCCCAGAGTTTGCCAATTCTCTGCCCTCAACATGAAACCTGCAGCTTCCCCTGACACATCAGCCTGGATGAGACTTCCTCTTGTGTGTCTCATCACCTCGTCTCTCTGTGAGCCGAGCCTCACTCGGCTGCAGATCAATACTCTGCTCTGTTTTCAGACTCACGCAGGCACACAGGTGTCTTGGTGTAGGCGGGGGGCCTTGGAGAGGCGTCTACAGCGTTACAAAAACTTGTTAAAATATGTCGAGCTACAACAACTGTCGCATCAAATTTACGGCCTCATTCATTAGCTGAAACCCCGCAGGGCCTCTTACGGCAGAACTTGCCAATGCAGACTTCGGTAAGTGCCTGTCTCAGCCGTGGTTCTTCTGTCTCATTGTGCTGCATCGCGGCACTCATCCAGCAAACTGTTCCCCTCTGTGCTATTTATTCTATGCTCACAATCGTGCAGAATAATATGGCTTAACTTAGCATTGTGGGTAATTAAGTGCTCTGATTGTCTTTGCATTGTTGGCACGTTTCTTGAACAATGCAATGCTCCCGCCCCCCTACGAAAGCATAATACTTTGGTGTTCATCAAAGCACAAGCTGCCAAAACCATCGTGGTAGCAGAAAAACATCCATTCTCTGGGGAAGCCTGGGCAGGTGGCAGCGGTCCAATCCTACAGAGCCTGGAGGAACAGCACATCCTGGGCGGAGGAAGCTGCCAGCTCGCTCTGACTGTCTGTATCCACTCCCAGAGCTCCGTGCAGGTAACTGTGATTACCTAAGTATTACAACATGAGAGGAAACACCTCAGACCGTCTGTGTGCGAAAACCTGTGTTTACATTTATAGTACACTTCAATCAGGGAAATGAAATAACTCATTTTCACTCTACTGCTTTGTCAACTCTCCGTGCCATGGCACATTGTTCCCAAACTTGGCAGTGAGGCATAAGATGTCAAGCAGGACGTTTTTTTTTCATTGGATAATTTTCTTTGTCCATATGTCTGGTACTGGGGCAGGATTAGTAAACGGGTTTTCTGATGAAGTTTTGTTGTGAATGGAGAAACTCAGCAACCAGAGCTTTGAAAGCTAAACAAGCTAAACGTCTATGAACAGGACTAAATGTTCCTGTTTGCAGTGAATGCTTCACTACTCTGAGGATTGAAGAGATAAACTGTGTGTATACTTATTTAAGTCAGCTATTTCTGAGACACCTGACGCACATCAAGACACCAGGGTTGGTAATGTTGAACCGTGCATCTGCTCACATTCCTAAAGGTAATGCTAACCTTGAAATGCTACATGTTAAATCTTTGAATAGTACTCACTGTACCTTTAAATACTACACACTGTGCCTTTAATAGCTGCACACTGTATCTTTAAATACAAAACACTGAACACTGCACATTTAAGTATTACCCTGTGTACCTTTACAGAATTTAGCATTTAAAGGTACAGTGTGTGGTTTTACAGGTGCAGTATGTTGTATAAACACAAGTTAAACACTACACACTGCACCTTTAGATACTGCGACAGTACTTACAAAGAACAACACGCCTTCATATACTACACACTGTATCTTAAAAAAGCACAGCATTCCTTTAAATGCTACATACTGCACCTTAAAGGGGACATATCATGCTTGTTTCTCCTTTTCACTATACCAGACTAGGATGCCTGTAAAGCATTTCTGCCCTCAGTACAAGTCATTTAGTTCCTTCATTGCCCCACAATAGCGTTCTCAATATCCTCATTTTAGGCCATTCTGAAGATCTCGTTGAAACGCTCCGTTTCCAGAATGACCTCCAGTAACCTCGCAACGTCACAGCCCTTTGTGCTGTGATTGGTCAGTTCTATCAGAGGGGCGGAGGGGGTAGAGCCAGGGAGCGGTTTCTGCAGCATGGCAGTATTTACACAATCGCCACATTGGATGGAGCAGACCGAGCGAGTTTGCTGTTTGCCAAAACTTCACCGTAAGGCATTGATAGCAGTAATAAAATGGCAGAGTGTAGGATACGTCCTTTTGTATTGGACCCCGAGTCAGACCAGGACGGTTCTGAAGCTCAGGAGGAAGAAAATCCACCTGGACACAGATCGTCTCAGGACGCTTCAGTGTGGTGAGTCAAACCGGTACTGTAACATGTATAGTTTATACGTTTATACTCGGCTCTTGGTGGGTGTATCCCTCGGTGGCGGTTGTGTGACTAACTGACTTCACAGAGGAGGAGCTGCTTTATCAGATTACTCCAATAAAAAGAAAGGATCCTTGTGTCGTCATGAAGGTCGAAATCTCGCGGCCAACTGGCAATGACCTATTTTCAGAGGCATCAAATCTCGTTCTAGGATATCAGAAAAAATACAATATCTCATTTTTTGAAAATTCAGGGGGTGTAAGGTCTTGTTTTCAAATTTATTATATTATATGTAAGTTTTAAATCAGGGATCAGCATGATATGTCCCCTTAAATACCCTGTGAACTGTACTTTTAAACATTACACACTTTACCATTAAACATCACATATTGTACCTTTAAAAATCACACACATACTGTATCTTCTAAAAGTTTAAATTGTACCTTTAAATCTAACTTACTTTATCACTTTATCTTTAAATGCTACAAACTGTCTTTAGATACCCCACACTGTACCTTTGATTATGGCACACCATTCTTTTGAATACTTCACACTGTTTCTTTAAATCTTACACACTGTACAGTGTACCTTTGATTTCAACAAACTGTCTTTTGTTATCACACAACACCTTTGAAAACAATGCTCTGTACCTTTAAGAAGACCTGTATTTGCTTTCTCCCTCCTTTATGTACACCTTGCTGAAAACTTCTTCTTTACTGCAGCGTGTGCTGTTGCTTATGGGAAATGTAGTCTTGAAACAGCACAAGGACTACAGATTTAGTCTATGCTAACAGTTTGAATCTCTAACAGATAAAACTTCATTTTCCATCTGATGGACTGGTTCCCTTTGTAGGCCAAAGAGAGGCATACATATTAAAGGATGACTGTTGTAATATTTTGAGTAGGTTGAATTAGAGGTTGTTCTGTCTGAGCAACATCAATGTAATTAAAATTCAGAGCTGTAATGCGTGACTCCATCATTGTGTAATAGAAACATTTAGTCAGATCTACAGCCTCTTGTTAATTATTCCACTCCACTAATGCCACAGTGTGTCTGCCTACTCCAAACAGTGGAAAGAAGGCACACAGCTCTGCTGAACACCCACTGTGGGAGCACAAAGCAGGCACAAAGCTTCTTTTACTACAAGTCATTCATCTTCTAAAACACAGACAATACAGCGCCGTGCCAACCCGCTCTCTTCCTCCTCAGGGCTACTTGGCTTTGATCGCTGTCTTCCCTCCCAGTTGTCTTTGCTTCAGTGTGCCCGGAGCAGGAATATCTGCGTTCCTCAATCTGTCTTCTGCTGCGTCTTTGGGACGTCTGCCTGTTTTGTCTAGACTCTGAGAGGGGAGCTGATACTGGGGTCTATTGTCGGCGCCACACAAAGAGGCTTGATATCGGAGGGTCCTGTGTGATAAGGCCGGTGTCTGTCGCGTTAAACACGTCTCTTTGTCTTTCAAAGATGATTGAATCTTCAGAGAAACTGAAGGAGGTTGAAGGAGCATGTTGGTGTGGATCAAAGTGAACACTTCCACTCAGCTGTCCTGTGTATCACCTCTCTGTGGTCACTCTGCATCCTGACATTAACCGCACTGCACATACCAGCAGCCGGGTCAATGGTTCTGGAGGGAGTCCTAAACCTGAGGCATGCTGGGTATGTGGCGCTGAACGCTCTGAAGGCGTGTGAGACCCAGCAGCTGTCCCTCTTCCCACAATCCTTCACCTGGAGCCGTCCCATGAGGCTGAGACACACACAGATGGACTTTCATTCCTCTGAATATAACCCACTCAGCATACTGTACATTTCACATAACGTCACCCGGACGAGGGACAGATGGTTAAAGACCCAACCTGAGATATCATCAGTTATTCTGGGAGAAACCACACAATCTCTGGTTTTGATTTTAAGTTACTTTTTAACATTTTAAAACTAGTCTCTCTTTTCACATATGTAAAACTCAATGAATGAGTTGTGTGAAAAGTTTTAGCTCTTCACCATTTGATTGTTTCATCTAGCAGCTACAAATTATTTGAAGTGGCTGCAACATAAACTTTGGTGCAAGGAGTCCAAACAGAAGTCTGTCCACATGAGGTTCTGTCTAAATAACTGTCAACACGAAGAAAAAAACATCCAACTGACGAGTTTCAGGGACAAGGATTGGAATAAATATGAAAGGAGAATGTTTTTTTTTGTCAAGCACTACAGGAAAAGTTTTCAACTTTGAGTAAAAAGTTTAAATTACTTCTTGCATAAAAAAATTGCACAGATATTTCTTGAGTAACCATCAGGAATCAGAACAATTTCTTTATCGAAAATGTTAGAGCCTTTAAACTTGTCTACTTTAAAAATATAACTGCAAACAACCACAGATATTTAAATATTGTTTAATATTAAATCATGAAAAATATTGCAAAATTTCTATTTTCAAAGTAGGAAACTTTCCATGGAAATTTATGGGAGTAAACTGGGAGTTTAAATATAGTAAGGTCTATATAGTAAGTATAGACCTTAAATATAGTAAGGTACCACTATTGTAGTATAACTGCTGCTTTGACAGTCACATTTAATGGAAAAGTACTTGAATGTCTGTTTTTTCTTAACCACATAGAAGTACTTTGCTGGCTGCAGGGCTATTGAGGCCACACTCCCATCATGCACTGTGCATGACGTCCACAGCACTATATCATTAAAGGCACCAGTTAATAAAACATTTCAGAATATGAAATGTCCTATTCTAAACTTTCAATGGAAAGATTCTGGAAATTTGCTGGAGATTTACTGGGGATTTAATGCTCCTTTGAAACCCAAGTTATGACATGAAACAGTCACATCCAATTTTTAAATTTTACAATAAAATGAAGATAGCATTACGTCATACGTCAACTTTTTATCAGCTGCTAGGCTGATGTTTGAATCGCTGTTTCCTACCACGTTCAACCAATCACAGCATTTTGTGATGAAAAGGCTGCATATTTAAACATGTCTTTACTCAAACTAATCCCTCCTGTCTTTAGAGCCAAAAATGAAAGCAGCCTCTGTTAAGTAAATGATTTTCTCTGAATTTTAAAGAAAAAAATTGTTTCTTTGAACACAGTACATTTTGGTTATCGGAGTCTTTTTCTGAAGATTGGTCTCAAAAAGAAGTGATGGTCCTTTATTTGGGTCAATACAGTACATTCAGCTAAACTTAACCAAACTAGTTAAACTAAACAAACCAATCCAAAAAAAACTAAAAGGTGAAACCTTAGTTCAGAGAGCTCATACAGGGATGGGTTGTCTGCATGTTTGTTGAGGTTCGGCGAGGATGATCAGATCATGTTTATCTGTCTGGCGTTCATAAGGAAATAAAGCCTCAGCAGCTGGACACAAACTCTAATATAAACTGTTCTCCCTGCAGTCTTTCTTTGTTCTGCACAGAGTTCAGTAAAGTTTTCCAAGAGGGTTTGGTCTGTTGACGTGTTTAGTGTGAGAAAGCAGGACTTCCACAGAGACCAAACACACAGAAAGTTAGAAACAGCTTACTCACAGAAATATTTATTACTTCTTCTGATTCTCTGAGACGACAAAGCTGATCATAAACAGCTGACTATTCTGAAATATGCAGATCCAGAAGATGTGTTTTGAGCCCTGCTTTCCTCCTCGGGCAGAATTCAGCGCTTATTGATTTCTGCACATCTGAGGTCGTAAAAATTTTGCAAGCAGGGAGCTTTGAGCGTTTTTTTTTTATGAAGCCATAGTGAACTGAAGCTCTTTGGGCAAAAACACTCAGCATGTGCACGGAAGTTTAGTTAATTAAAACCCGACTGTGGGCTTGTAAACATGCTCAAAGTGCGAGTGTTCATTAGCAGTTAAGTGTTGGGCTGAGTGATCTTCCTCCAGTTATCTGTCTTTTTTAAAATTTAGATGAAGCTTGCATGTTCTGCTGATGCTCTGCGTTGCACGGATAGTTTTGACTGATGCAGGGAGGATGTTTGTGCGCACAAACAGAAACCATTTCTGTACCCTTCCCTCTGATCATGTCTGCTTTATAAACTTATCTTAAGGTATTTTAAAGATGCCATACACTTATGCTTACTTTTATAACTTTGTGTTGATGCACGGTGCAAAGTTTGGACTGCAGTGTTTCCAGTCTGTACTAACAAGGACTCCAGCTGTCACTTCAGACACACAGTTTTATCCTTGCTGTGACTTAATGGTAATGTAAAGTGTAAGAGAGGGTGAGAGTTTCTTCTGTGCAGTCTGGTATCTTTGTATTAACATTTCCTCTCTGCGACTCTACAACAAGCTGTGACAGTTAGCAGCTTTAAACAGCCCAGACCAACGCTGAGGTTTATGTAGAGGCACTCTTCCGTGCAGTCTCACTTTCATGCACAACATGCTAATGCACCCGGACAGCATGAGCATCTAGGTGTGGTGTTCGAGAGCCTCTGCTTGTGTCTTGAACAACACAGGTGTAGGATGTGTCGCGCTGACAGGAAGTGGAGTTAAATTGAATTTCTCCATACTGTGTGAGTACACTGGAACAGAAAGATTGGGGATGTTGAACAATGTATGTGGATGATGCAGGCCTGGATTTATGTGTGGATGCTAATTTGACAGACAGGCAGCTGTTTGTGAGCCAGGAGAGGCTAATGAAAATGTGCTGATGCTGGATGGCAGCCAGTCAAGCCTCATCTCTAAATGAAGATGAGCTGGAGTGCTGCTGGAAGATGCTCCCTAAGGCACTGACTGAAGCGTGGAGCATAAAAAGATCAGATTTACACTAACTATAAAGCATGCAACAGTTTGTCTGAACCTCCAGACACGTGGCACTGCGGCTTCAGACAGACAGCAGGGGATGGAGAGGTGGTGGTTGTTCAAGGAGGGTAAGAAACGTGATGGGCAGTAGTCTTTCTTTTATCTGTGTGTGGAATCGAAGCTCAGCAGATGTCTGACTGATTTATTCTGACCACAACAAGGCAGGAAGAGTCTGCTGCATCTGCCGTCCAACAGACTGCTTTCTCTTGTTTTAAATAACATGAGCAAGATTTCAAGGTGAAATTTAACTTTGTCTTTAAAAAGAAACATCTGGATCTTTAATTAAAAGAGATGGGAGCTTAACTAGAATGCATGGCATGAGACAGACCCTAAGGGGGAGAATCCTAAAGAATGGATTGTGACAGCTGCTGCTCTGATGATATTCAAGCGTAAAAACATCGACAACTTTTTACAGCTTTGTGCAGTTTGCTCCAGTTTCCACCTGGTTGTGACTGAGATGAACTGTTAGCATCTCAACCCTAGTGATGATGAAATCTCTCTAATGTCGTTGTGAATAGCATGATGCTACTCTGCCGGTATTCCCTCTGAGGCTGGGTTCACCACCACAGGGCAACATCCAGTTAGTAAAAATGAAGCCTATGGGGAAGTACTTAAAGTTGCCGTTTATCAATAATCCACTTAGGGCTGGCTGCAGAAAGACTCGAAGTCACGTGCACACCAAGCGATACAAACTTACTTTTATGACATTAAAAAGCACATTTACAGCCTGGTTAAAAAAAAATGGCTTTATACATTTAAAGATAATAATACATTTTATTTCAAGGCGCCTTCCAAGACACTCAAGGACTTTGTACAAAGCATAGTTAAAAAGCATTTCAACAAAAATTAAACAAGAAAAATGGATAAAAGCTTAATAGAAATAGATTTAAAAGATAAGATAGATGGAGGACAGTCAGGTTGAGTAGGCCAGGTAGAATAGATGGGTTTTGAGGCGGTATTTGAAAATATTCAATGAATCAATGTCACAGATGTCCGGTGGGAGGGAGTTTCAGAGATGGGGAGCAGAGCGACTGGAGGCTCTGGATCCCATGGTCGACAAGTGGGCTGGGGGGATGTTGAGGCTGAGGGAGGATGAAGATCTGAAAGTGCGGCTAGGTTTGTTGATCAGGAGGAGATCACTGAGGTATGGCGGGGTGAGGTTATGGAGGGCTTTGAAGGTGAGGAGCAGGATTTTATACATGTTGCTGTGGATGATGGGTAGCCAGTGCAACTGTTGCAGAACGGGGGTGATGTGTGATGTGGTGGGCCTGGGTCTTAAATGCTGATTTCACTATCAGCACACACTGTACGGTGAGTGAATTTTTTTCTAACCAGCGGTTTAGAAGTTATTCAGATCATTAGATTGTCCAATCTGAGACACAGCTCAGGTCACGTGACCGACGGGCACCCTGTAGCTGTTCGAAAGGAAACTCACAGCTGGTGTCATATCAAATGTGGCTGCATCTACGGATTGGCTTCATTACACTGTCTCAGAAACAGACGGGTGATGTCGTGGAGGCATGGTCCATGTTTTATGCAGTCTATGGCTGGCACCACCAGCTTGCCCAACTCAGTGGAGATAGATCACATTCACCATAACAAATGATAGAAGGACAAGTCAATGTCATCTCTTCTTAGCTTGCATTGCAGCAACAGCATCTTTTTGGCTCATTTATACACGCTTTGTGGGGACAAAATATGCACAATCCTTTAGTGGATCAGTGTTTGAATATTCAAAGTAAAAGTGTTATATCCTGTACTTTTGCAGGATAACAAATCCTCAGAATCCAGGTCTTCTGGTATTTTTTTTTACTTAGAATAATAACTGGAATAATGATGAAGGGATAAAGATTTAAATTGTAAAAAGATTCCTGTAAATTTTAATGGAAGTTACTGGCAACTGGGTGTCAGGAATTTACTATAAAAGTGTCAATACTGTATCCTCATTTGCAGAATTATTACTGGATTTTTCTCCTCAAAAAAGACCTTTCCAAGTCACTGCAGAAATTACAGTAAAATAGTGTTAATATGTGAAAAAAAACAACAACAAAACAATGAAGAAGCCACATACAATATTAACTTTTTGCCCCAGCAAACCACAAGTTAAGTTAAATGTTTTCATACCAATATTTTGTCCCACCTTTAATTCTCAGGTAACTCAGCAGCTGTTCAGAACTTCGTTCTTGGAGTCAACAAAACTTTTATGATAGTGTTTGAGCTGCTTAAAACATTCAATTGAGGCAAAAAAATAAAGAAAAATAAATTGAATGATTAATCACAGTAATTTCTTTTTTGTTCGGGGCAGTTATTATACTCAGGGTGGGTAGTTCAAGAACAGTGTTTGACAAGCTGTGTCTAATGATAATAATAATAACAATAATACATTTTATTAGAATGGCGCCTTCCAAGAAACTCAAGAACACCTTATAAAAAAGAAGAATTACAAAAGTTAAAATACATGATTTTTCTGCAGTCATTGACACGAGCCTGCACACCTTCAGCCGACTTTGTTGTTAGCGATACGTCGATAGCTTCACCCTGCTTTGACTGGAACACACCCACTTTGAGTTTTATGTGCAGCCTTGATGGTTATTTTACCTCGCTGATAAGAAGCTAACTGGCTCAGAAGTCTCTCAGATCAGACGTTAATGCAGCCCTACAGGGCATTAGCGAGGCGCTGAGCTCTTAAAAAGCTCTGTTAAACTGATCACCTCACATGTAACCTAATAGACAGACCACCCTCTCACTCCCGGCTCTGTATGATCTGATTCACCGAGTCACAGAGTCACAAATAAACATCAGGGACATGATTACAGCGTGAGGGAGCTGAGTCTTTACCCCTACACGGTTATTTACTGCTGTGATGAAAACTGCACTCGACGCTCCTTTAATGGAGCTTTTTATTCACTCTTTCTCCTTAAACACTCTGTTTCCGCCCCTCTCTTGTCGCTGTGGTTAATTTGGGTCTGGATAATGAGTTATTGCTATCAGCGGGCCTTGTGCCTTACTCCGAGCTTTGTGTTATGATCTCGACACCCCTGCCTGCCCGCCCACCCGTCCCCTGAAGTTTCACTGTTATAAACTGCATTAATGCATCCTCATAACACAAAACGCAATCATTGACTGACCTCTCCAAAGTCTAAACTGTGTTTCCCTGCGGGTGAGTTAAACAGCAGAATTTATCACTGTCGTATAATCTCATATTCACACACAAACACACACTCTGCTGAAGCTTGTGAAACACACACATTAAAAAGGAACAGAGGGCATAATATCTAACTCAAAATGTCAGTTCAGCAGGAAACATAAAAGTGTTACGAGCAGTAAAGAGAATAAAAACAGAAGTAAAAACAGTAAAAAGCTGTTTGCTTTGTTATGATTCAGTTAGCCTTACTGCGGTGAATACACACCTTCACGTCCTCTCAGGAACACTTACGAACACGACTTTTTTTGAAGCAATCAGTCAAACACAAACCAGGAGCAGCTCACTGCCTCAATGAGACTCATCTGTCAAAAAAAAAAAACAGAATCTCTTCTCAAATATCACAAATAAAAAGCAAATTGAAGCTTAAGACTTCATTTATTTAGCAGCAGGCTTCCCTTCTGTGTTTATGATATCATACACTGTAAATATGATAAAAACACAGAGAATGATTCCTGCAGATCAGTGTTTGCATCAAAGACCTGCATGATGGAGTCTTTCTTAACTAAGTTAGACACACTTTTAAGATTTTAAACCTTAAAAGAAGTTAAAAATGGGAGAAAAGGACGCTACACCACACACCTGTCAAATTCAATCTATATCTTTGCCCAGAGAAACGTGACTTAAGAAGACGAACAGCATGTGTGTTTTCTGTAAATAAAAAGGAAAAATAATCTGGGTGAATAGGTTGTATTAGTGTTTTGTTGCAGCTTCCTTGTCTGCTTCTCTCATCGGTTACTGCAAGTTTAATATCAGAGGAAGTTTGGCTAATAATCATGAGTGTTAAAGAGGGGTATTGATTTTTTTTTAGTTCTTTATTCTGTCCCTCTGGTGACCCTGTAGAGTCCTAGCAGCTGATTTACAGCCAAACAAAACCCTTAATTTCATCTCACTGGTATTTTAGAAAAAAAATATTTGAGCCTGTGTCTTAAACACATTGTTTTAGCTGCTGTCTCTTTAAGCTCCTTGCTTCACAAACCCCTTCCCTCTGATTGGCCAGATTCCTGGAGGCTTGTGAGGGGCGGGGCTATTGGCAGACCTTGTTATTTTGAGGCAGTTAGGCGATTCTTATGTGATGACCTCATCATTTCAACAAACCTTGTGAAGATCTAATAACGGAGTGTTTTGATCAAACAGAAAGAAAACACTAGAATAACTCAGAAACCAAGTCTTCAGTCATATATTTATATTTATTAAATAGTTCTAAGAAATTCATCTAACTTTGTGCTTTTTTTTTTTTTTTTTTTCAAATGCGTCTCAACCTCCTGTTCTGTTTCTGTCCAAATAACTGGTACACACACCTTTTCATCCCTCTGATTGAACCTCTCTGTGTACAAGCTAAAGTGTCCTCTTCTCTGTATCTGGTGCTGATATTTCCACCAGAGGAAAATGATCTGTGTACTGATGTTATCTCTGCTTATGACAAACAACCCGGTGTCACACGCAATTATGCCTCCACTGTAATGAATTGGGGATGGCAGGACGAGGTGCTAAAAAGCACTGACCCTGAGAAATTAATGAATGTCGCCAGCAGCGGCGAACAAACACACATGGAAGGCTCGGAGAGTGAGAGTGGAAAAACTGTCCGAGGTGTTTTCCACACTTTACAAAGCTTTGTGAGACACTATCTGTAGCTGCATTCAGCCCATCCTCCAGGGAGCGCAACGCTGGAGTTGGACTTCTGCCACCACATTAACACATAAAAGCACATTGTCTCTGACGCCACCTGAGTGGAGACGATGCCAGCAAACAGGCGGGTATTCTAACATATGGAAATGCAGGCAAACGAGGAGGAGACGCGGCAGGGTGACAAGGACATCACGCTCGTTAAGGCATCGCAGGCGACTACAGAGGAGTGATGGATGTTTGCAGCTCGATTGCTCATGTCTGTATTAATCTGCCTGCTTGCTGCAGAAAAACTAACAAAATGATATAAATACAAATCTGTTTGTGTCTGAGAGGGAGAAATATGAGCAACATGAAGTGATTCTGACAGCCCAGCATGTTAGCATGTCGACATGTTTAGAACAGGAGATTTGTTGCCCTTGTTTCTTTGACTCAAAACACCTCCCCAAACACACACACACATAGAATCTGTTTATTCCCACTAGAATCTCGACTTAATCTTTGTGCACCGGTGCAGAAAATTATCTACAAACAGGACTGCCAAAACTTGTCCAGGGAGGAGGCATTGTGTTGTGCTGATGGCCACACCTGTCACAGCTCAGGCAGACAGTACAGGTAAACCTGCTGAGAGTATTAACACCTGAGTGTAAAATGAAATTCACCACTTCAGTCTGAATGAAGCTGCTGTGTCATAACGAGTGTTTCCGTCAAGTGGAGGAAACACAAACACTCAAGACCTGCAGGAGCAGAGATGATTATAGAAAAAGTTTTACAATCACAGATATTTTTTTTACACTTGCTTTTTTAAAGTTAAGTTAAACTGGAGCATCCAGAGATACACGACAAGTGCACGACTGGTGAAACTGTAGGGCACTTAAGAACAGTTATCCTGTGTTTAAATCCACTAAGAGTTGAATCTGCAACTCTGCAGTCTGAAACATTCAGAGTTTGTGTACATGTTGGTGAAGTTGGACGTGGTCAGTGTCCAGGCGGGGAGTGGGCTGGTGGGTTTATTGTACCCCGCTTCAATTCGCCCCATTTGGCTCTTTCAGATTCCACCGGCTGGACATGTTAAAAAAAGCTTTCAGCAGAGCGCAGCCACCAGGCCGGCCACACAGGAGGCCTCTTTGTGCTTTGTTTCAGATCTTTATTCCTGGACAGGGATGGCTGGTTGGACACAGCGATGGAGGAGTGGGTGCGAGGAGGGAGGCGGGGAGAGGAGAGGGAACGTTGGAAACAATAACTTCACTAACACATGGGGAGGATGTGAACATTCGGGGTTGAACAATCGGTCTTGTGCTGATACCACGCTGTAATGAAACGGTTTTAAAGCGACAAATTTCAGACCATCCCCTAATCAGCTGTTTGATTAGCGGATCGGGACATTTTGTTTCTTTTTTTATGAGTCCAACATAGACTGTTACGATAAAATAGATGTAATGTGGAGGAATCATAAAGCTGCAATCTTTGTTCAGGCCAGCAGGAGGCAGCACTGGTTGCAATAAGAGGTCTAAATCAGAACAGAAGCAGGTCTACTCCTCAGATAAACGTAGTAATATTTTCTTTGGCATGCTTGACGTCATCTTTGGTACATTGTGATGTCAAATTGGCTCGGACTTACTGTGATTATTACACAACACTTTAGTCCTACTTTAATGTTATACTTCCTTTCAGCAGACTGTCTGCTACAATTTGGTGTTAGTTGCAGGTTTGTACGATAATTTGTTTCCTGACAGTGTTGAAAATTATGGTGACTCAGTACATATTTCATATTCTGGATCTTAGTATCCAGAATATTGCCAGGCTTTAGATCGTACTTTAAAGGGATAGTTCAGTTTTTTTGAAGTGGGGTTTTATGAGCTCTATGTGACCACTAAGGACATTAGATACAGTAGAAAGTTGTCTCCTCTCCCTCAGTAAGACACAGACTGTAATCGCTGGTGATGAGGAAATAGGCGCTAACAGGGAGAGACCGTACCAAATTCAAAGGCTATTTTTTCTGCCTACAAGAACTAAAATGAAGTTCCATTCACTTTGGAACCAAAAGGATACCTGTATGAACCGGAGAACACAGAAGAGGAGCTGCTACAGATGTCGACTGAAAGGAATACAGAGGAAACATCCACGGACTTGAATTTGGTACGGTCTTTCCCTGTTAGCGTCTATTTCCTCGTCACCATCGATTACAGTCTGTGTCTTACTGAGGGAGAGGAGACACCTTTCTACTGTATCTAATGTCCTTAGTGGTCACATAGAGCTCATACAACCCCACTTCAAAAAAACTGAACTATCCCTTTAACATCTGTCGGACATTATGGTGACCTTGTCTTGTATTCTTTTGCAAAGCAATCCATCCATTTATCATGGAGTTATATACACATATGGTGAAAACGGCCCTGTCTCACAATGATAAAGAATCCTTTTAAAAAATCAATCACATTCACAAACAGAATTTTTGGGGTCTTGCATTAGTTAGCAATGCAAGAAGTCCACATCCTGAGCTCATTCACAGCAAACGTCTCACCTGAATCATCAGAGTCTTTGCCTTTTTATGTTCTGTGAAGATCCTTGTCAGTCCATTTAGCCTCTCTTGTTTTTCTGTGGAGGTGGCTTTTAGCAGTTTGAGCTCTAAGAGCCTTTCTTAATGTGGCTAAAACAAAGAGGACGACGAGCAACAGGGACACTGTAAATGCTTTGGAGAAAATGAAAAGGGTTGTGTTGTCACAGTTTAGCTTCAGGTGTCTTGTTCTGTAGTATTCATCTCCAAAAAGTTCCTCATCATCATCATCATCGTCATCATCTCTGGGGTTGCTGTGTGAAAAGATTGAGTTGTGACATCTGCATCCTGGATGTTTTCAGTCTCCTTCCTTATGCATCTGTATTTATTTTGAGAGATTACTTATGTCCACTCCTAGAGATGAACTCAGCTGGACTCTTTAGGTGCTGCTGGTGTGTGAGGCAGGAGTGGGGCTGACCTGCAAGTGTACAATGGTTGATGCACTCTCATTCATCATGCAATCTTTATTTGTCTTCCCCAAGTATGAAAATCTGCTGTAGGGTACTTCATGCATGGCTGGTTTGCTTTTAGCTGCTCTTGCTGCTGTAGCAGATGTGCTGGAATTGATTGGAGAAAGATAAATGACAGAGTTGAGTGTGCAACTGATAGATCCACATGTCTTCTTCTTCTGGCTCCAAAAAACAAACACAAACCAAACATGTTGCAGAAAATGTTCAAAAAGGAGATTCATAAACAAAAGGGTAAGGCCATCATGGCTGCATCAACTTCTCTTGGTTGTTTCAGTTCCTTTTGTGCTCTTTGTGCAGCCGTCTGCACTGACCCAAAAGGAGAGAAACTCAAAGTGCAGATTCCCAACCAACTGGTGCTCAACTTTGTTATGAAAAAGCATCCTCTCTGTTTCCCTTTTAATCACCTTCACTATCTTTCTCCCACCAGCCCTTCTCTGCTACTCCAACACTCAGCACACCTGCAAGACACACACACGCCAGCAGATGCAACCCACACACACTTAACTCAACCCAAACCCAGGGCGCTCCTTAGACAGCAACAATAATGAGGACGTCGTTAATTTGCCCAAACGAGCAGGGGGCCTTCAGCGCAGGCGAGTAATTAATTAACAGCAACAGTTACTTAATTAGCTCCACATGAAAGGAGAAGGTGGCTGCTGTGGCGGCGGCGGTGGAGGATGAGGTGTGCAGAGCGTGTGCGTGTATGATTAAGTGGAGATGAAGATTGATGAAGGGAGCACATGAGCTGACTTCACAGAGCGTCTGTGGATGAAATCTTCACACATGGGGTGAAGAAATGTTGGTAAAGGTGGATAATTTGAGAAAAAGCTCCAACAACCTAAACTTAACTAACCTCTGTGTATGTGAAACAGGAAATGTGCATCATATTTCAGATATACTTCATGCTTCTGTGTCAGTAATGAGCTCCGCCCACTTTTCTCCCACGTTCCTGCTCTTTCCCCTCTTTCTTTTTCACCCTGATAGCTCTCACTGTGTTAGCTTTGGGCTAAAGCAGAGTCTCCTCAGCTCAGATACAGAGTCGTACTCCCCCAGGGTCACATCACCCTCGCTGCAAACCTGCTACTCAGCGCTAATGTGTGTAAATATTCAGGCCTGTGCAGCTTCAAAGAGCTGCTCCTCACCTCTGCCTTGATATTTCTGCTGCTCTTTCATAACTGAAGATGCTTTTCTTTGGTGCTCCTCATCAGAGACCTACACTCCTCTCTGTGTTTGTGTGATAGCCTAAAGGTCAGCCTCTTACCGAGGTGAACGGTGCATGTTTTGGCTGCTCAGGAGGAAACAGAAGGGTCGAGATGTTGTAGTTTGTGCTCTGACAAACTTGAAAGATATGAAGATGAAGCTCTGGAGGAGAAGTGTTGACTTTGAAGTGCAGAGCGGGAAGTAAATGCAGAAGAAGCACAAAGAAACTGAAGATTTCTTTTTTTATTTTTTGAGAAAAGCTTAATGGTTTTGAAGAGCTGCTAAGAAGCTAATTGAAACAGATTTTAACCCATCACCAGGGATGTGTGTCAAGTATTTCTTTTGGCCAAACTATCTATCTATCTATCTATCTATCTATCTATCTATCTATCTATCTATCTATCTATCTATCTATCTATCTATCTATCGATCTATCTATCGATCTATCTATCGATCTATCGATCTATCTATCTATCTATCTATCTATCTATCTATCTATCTATCTATCTATCTATCTATCTATCTATCCATCCATCCATCCATCCATCCATCCATCCATCCATCCATCCATCCATCCATCCATCCATCCATCCATCCATCCATCCATCCATCCATCTATCTATCTATCAGTGGCAATTGCTCTAAGACTGTAAGGGAAGCTCAGCTTCCCCTAAAATGTCCCTAAAAAAAAGTGATAATATGTTCTGCTGTGTGTACATTACATTGACAAAATATGCACTAGAATTCCTTCATCTTTTGTTCAGAATCAGCTACCTATCACAGGTAACTGGCTCCACCTCCTTCTCATTCATCCCCGCAGCGTCTCAGTGCTTTAACACAGTCGGACGCTGAGCGTCTCTTGACTTCAGCAGGGAAGCGAAGAGTGGGTTGTTCCACTGTGGAAACTGGCGGTCATTGGATAAGCGCTGGGCTTTGTCCCACCCATCGGACGCTCAGCGTCTCTGGGGGTCTATGAGGCATTGGGCTGGCCTGGACGCTGGGTTTCTGCATGATGATTGAATGATCTGTCTGAGGCCGAATCCCTTTTTGATTGACAGTGAAATTGAATTATAACCCTCCACTGGAGCATCTTCTCAGTTGTTCTGGACAAATCTGGAGGCCTTATCGATCCCGAATTTACCTCTCTTAAAAACGACGAGTGTTGTGTTTTAAGATTCTCTCTTTTCACCAATAAGCAGCTACAGCTACAGCTGTGGAGCTTCTCCCCCGGTCACTCACACTTACAGCCTGTCGTCGTCTCACGTAGCAGCTCCAGCTACCAGAGTGTTCATTTCAAGTGCTTTAAAAATATTTTGAGCAACTGCTATAAAATAAATTAATCGATAAAAGCTGATCGTACAAACTCTATTCAAACTGGAGGAACAGTTTATTTGGGCTGACTTTTGCTGACTTTTATGTATCTCTCCTCCAGTCACCAGGGGGAGCTCTGAACAATTTGACCTCACTTCATGGTGCTGTTGTGCCATGAAAAGTTTATGATATTTAATATTTAAATATGCAAATTCATCATTACTATAAGAAAATTGTTTGTCATATGACCGACAACTGACAAGTCATAAAAGTCCTTGAAAGCGCTGACATTTTAAAGCTTTTCTGATACATTTTGATTTCTTTGAGTTACAAACATTACTGTCTCCTTTTGTTAAATATCAATGTGGGCAGATAAAAGAGTAGAATTTAATCTGCTGATAATGGTTCTTGGTTTATGATCAGACATCTGTGCAGACACACTCGTCTGTGGATGGTTTGAGACTCTGTCTTCGACCTCTCTGTAGAGGCTGCAGAAGTAAAAGACAATCTTCTTATAGGGATCAATAAAATATTCTATTAAACTGTGAGCAGACGCTGTGCAAAGATCCGCTGTGTACATCTGATCCCACCTGTTAGCTGATAACACAGCATGGAGAGTGACAGGCGGTATAATGCAGCAGGTTACACAGCCTGTGTGTGTGCACTGCTGTAAGCTGAGGCTCCCCTCTGGCCTTTAATCCTCTCTGCACCTCCATCTCCACGGCTCAGACGAGACAAGGTCAGGGGACGCCGCTAATGCAATCATATGATTTAACCAGATAGAAGCAGCAGGATGCATGTGTACATCCATGCTGCAGAAAATAAACACAGACTGAACCCCGAGAGATGATAACATCACAACACACTGTTTCTCTCCTTGAAGCCGGAGAGGCCAGCGCACAGGGGACAGAAGTATTAATATCTCTGTGGTCAATTATACTCTATGATATAGTTCCTACAGACCCAGCAGAGACCTGTTTACATTATTAAACCACTGAAAAAAACACAAACTAGATGCTTCAATTCAATAGAGACCTTCATTGGATGATTCCTCAGGCTACAGGGAAATAGTCTCACAGCTAAACATGATTCTTCTTCTTCTTTAATTTTCTTATTAAATCCAGCTCAGAGTTTGGAAAACTGCAACTCAGTGACTTAAGATGGTTAAAATTCTGTTTTCTGGATGTTCATATTTGTACTCCTTCCTGAAAAATATCTTCTTCTGTCCAATCCCGAGCCAGAGATGCTCCACTCCTCATTATTAAATATGTATACAACTCTCATGCAAGTCCTATCAGGGATGGAGCGATTAATAATGGAGCAGCGCTGTAATTACGTGGCGCTCTTCATAGATATTTTCAATTCACTCTCGGCCCTCCTCTGCCTCTCTCACGATCCGTCCTCCTCCCCCCTCTTTCTTTTCTTCTTCCATTTCTCTTTGTGTCTGCTTCTTCTGCTTTAACCCAATCCGTCCTCATCAGCATCAACTTCTATCTGCACGCCGTGGATGACATCACTGTGGAGGAGAGCGGGCGTGTTTAAGTGCATGACGAGGTCTATAAACTTATCTGTGTTTGAATCTACTTTGACTAAATCCTGAGTGATTCGGGACTCTAATGGCTGATACAGAGGTCTACTCAGAGAGGGAAAAGTCAGTCAGGGTTTGAGCTTTGATTGTGGACTTCTGTGGTCAGCAGACATCAATGTCAAACTGATGGTTTTGTGCGTTTTTTGTGATCTGGAGTAAAGCAGATAAAAAAACGTGTGTGTCAAGTATGATGATCAGTTTGTGAGTTTCAACATTACCCATGCAGTTTATCGATTGAGGAATATAAATATGGTCAATGCATCTTCACCTCCAGTAGTGCAAATGCGAAGCCAAAGTATCTCATTACATGCTCTGACAAATTATGTTGTTGACAGAATTTGCAGCTAGTTTGCAAAGACTCTGCAGCATCAACCTCTCACCCATTCTGCAAGCCAGAATAAACATTTAACTACTGAACATAATGTCAGAGATCCCTGAGGGATTGCAGGAGACTGGATTCTTTAGTCAGTTTGAATGGGTCAAGGGAGATTAGGTGACTCTTGAATTGGGTGTATACTTGTTTTACCTACACAATGCTCATATGCATGATATTTGCCAAGCGTCAGGTTGTACACCTGGTGGCAAGTCCTATCAGGGCTGGAGCAATTAATAATGGAGCACCGCTGTAATGACGTGGTGCTCTTCATAGATATTTTCAATTCACTCTCCGCCCTCCTCTGCCTCTCTCAAGAGCCGTCCTCCTCCTCCATCCTCCGTCCTCCTCCTGCGTGTCGTGGTGATCCCACTCCACGTCGTGCCTAAGAACGGTCTGGCACGCTTCCGAGTAGTTTAATCTGCTTATACCTTGGTCCCACAAACTGTAAACTTTAAAAGAAATAATGAATAATTGCTGTAAACTTGCTAAATGTGCTCAAATATAGGAACTATCCCCAGTTTGAGTCTGCACTGATGAGTAAAACTCTCTTCGAATAGTATTTAGTTCAGCAGCTGACAAATTCAACTCAGCATCTCTCCCTTTCGACATTGTAACTTTTTTTGTGTTCTCTTCATCTTTTTCGTATTCAATCTTCTTGAGCTCTTCTGATGTTACTTGCTTGTAACGTTGCCTAGCTTGTTCTATTTTTGTATCCTCTTCTTCCCATTCATCATGTGTTTTGTTTGGTCCAAAAATGTTGAAATTGACTTTAAAATCCATATTTCAACGCTCTAGTGTTATCCTCTTCAGTTGAAATGTGTGTGACGCGTTGCTATGGTAACGAGCACAGCGGAGTGATACAATGGTGATTTAACTTGCCAAACTAACTGTCAACTGGCGTGCATTAGACCAATCTAAAGCACGCCAGTTTACATTGGAATCCTCACTGACCATGGTATAATATTGATTAATCATGGCTACTGTAGTCAGGGGGCATCGCCAAAACAGTGGTAAGCACTGGTAAAAAGGAATTCTGCTAAGTGCTAACGTTAACTCACAGGCTGGCCTGGGCTTCTTCTCTTGTTTATTGTTAGAGCAATACAGCGCCCCCCAAAGGTCTGGCATGTGAACTGATCTCTGAAAACGCCTTTTGTGGACGGCAGAAACAGCTTCGTCTTTACAGCGCACTTTTTTTGAAAACGGCACAGAAAATAGTAGGATAGGAAAATATGCGGCTCCGTGTGGATGTAGCCTGAGTTTGACTGACTTATTGACTGTTTTGTTGACATTCTCTTTAGCCCAGCTCTATCTAGTGGATGCATAACGCAACCTCAGCCACTACTATAGCTTCTACTCTATGCGCCTTATAATGCAGTGCGCCCTATATATGAAAACAGTTTTCAAATAGGCCACTCATTGAAGGTGCGCCTTATACTCTGAAGCGCCTTATAGTGCGAAAAATACGGTATGTGGTGGTCACAGCATGAGCCACTTTATTGTCAGAGAAGAAGACCTCTTAGTGTTTTTGCTTCACTTTTGGGAGGCTGGCATGTGGTCAAACTTCAGTTTAATACTTTATCATCTTCTTCATACTGACCAACACAGATATGCCATTTTTTTGGTTTTCAAATGTAAAAGGGTGTGACTTTAACCACCAAAGGCCTCTTTACCAACACAGGAAATCTATGTTCTGTCTAAGTTGAATACTTAACCTGCAAATGCTGCTGAACATCAAAAATCTACCATTGTCAGAGTCTGTTATTTTGTTGTCATCTGTTGTAACAAACAACTCCCTGGAAACTTTGATTTAAAAGCTGGTTAATGATTCAACCATAGATTGACCGACAGTTTGAGCTTCATCTGAGGTCTGTTGAGGAGACAGAAGAAGAAGAAGAAGAGGCCCTCTTTGAGGAGAAGCTGTCTGTGCACAACCCTTTGAAGGAATCTGAAATGAGCAGATGTTTTTAAAGTAGATCAGATTTATAAAAGCTGTTTGTTTATTCATCGACATCTTCCTCCTGGATTATCTTTCCCTCCGTTTCCCCGCTCTGTTTTCATCTCATCCTCTCTGCCACCCTACCCTCGTCCCTCTCTCCGCCTCCTCTTTCCTTTAATATGCTGTGGATTGTTTTTGTGGTGGTGGCAGCCGTAATGATTACAGGTGTCCTTTCTGCAGGAGCACAGGCAATTACAGCACGACGGGAAGTGTTTGTGTTCAGGATGAAGAATCAGAGTGTTTCTGCATTCACTCACACAGACGTCTCTGCAGCAGGCTTTGATGCAGAGTTTTGTTTTTGTGGAGGAAAAGTTATCGACTGAAGTCAAAGAGAGTTTGATCTTCATTTGTTGACTTCAGAGCTCATCTTCTCCTGAACAAACGAAACAAGAGAAGGTTCATCTCTGTTTAACTCAGACTGAAAGCTCTGAAGATTGAAAAAAAAATACTGAAGGGCTATTCAGGATCCTCTTTTAGACCTTCAGGCACCTTGTGATGCTCAGTCTACAGACTTTCTTTTCTGAGCTCCAGTGTGAGTCCTCGTTCTCTCAGTGATGCATCTTGACCAGCCTTAAGTCTGATAACATAAAGTAAAACCATCTCTTATATTTACACTGGCAAACAACAAGTGATTTCTGTTTGGAGGAGCAGGCGGCAAACTCAGAAATGATTCAAACTTAGTTGCACAAGCAGGCTAATGCTAATTAGCACTAACTAATTCGCATCAAATAAGCACAACATAAGAGCAGGTGTGTTCCAGACCTGCAGGGGGCGCACAGAACATCTTCTGTATTGACAGGTGTAGGAGGTGGAGACAAGAGGAATCGCTGCTGATAAATGAGTCAGTGTGGAAGAATATGGAATAAAACAGAAAAATAAATGAACAAGCTAATAAATAAATAGATGGATTAAAAAAAAAGAGAAAAAACAAAACAAAAACGCCCGCAGTTCCTTGTGTGTCCACTTGAGGTTTCAAAAGCCAAAGAATCCTCACTAACAGCATCTTAAAGTGTCAGATTCTAGAAAAAAGCTCTACTGAGGCCTAGACCAGACGAATATGGAT